>NW_024870816.1:1425000-2080590 GCF_019054845.1 Dipodomys spectabilis | reverse complement strand
TTTCATGACATTCCTTTCTTTAGAAAATGAAAAGCACGTTATGTTATCTGGCTATTTATGTACTTTCAATATATTTTTTTATAATTTCAAGTGCATATTGTCTTAGATCTCACTCATTCTCATCCAATAGTACCTATGGTAAGGAGAAAATGAAGGATTATTCTGTTACTTTGGGAGTTTCTCTTATTAAAAACTGTAATAAATATGAAAATGAAACTCTGAAATTATTTAGAGATGTAACTTGAAAGTTACTTTCTAGACACTCATGTTACTCCCTCAACTAAATCACAGAACTTAAAATAAGTAACATTTTTAGCTGCATGCCAATGGCTCATGCCTGTAATCCTAGCTACTCAGGAGCTGAGATCTGAGGTTAGTAGTTCAAAGCTAGCCCTGGCAGGAAATCCATGACACTCTTCCTTCCAATTAACCACCAGAAAACCAGAAGTAGCACTGTGGCTCAAGTGGTAACGTGCTAGCCTTGATCTGAAGAGCCCAGGGACAGTGCCCAGACCCAGAATTCAAGCCCCCTGACCAAGAAAATTAAAATGGAAAAAAAGGGGGAAAAGTAATATTTTAAAGCTAATGTGCATATAAACACAAATTTGTCTAGAAATAAAACTATAACAGCCCCTGGACTGGCAAAAACAGAGATTAAAGTGAAATTGCCTTCAATAATTCATTTAGATGAACTATACTGAGAGCAGGCTACTGGAACTCACATCACTAATTGAAGAGGTAGAGTTTGAGAGGATCACAGATCAGAACAAGTGTGCAAGGAAAATAATAAGAGTCTCATATCATCCTAAAAATTCGCATGTTGGAATGCATTTGTGATCCTCGCTACATGGCAGACAGAAGTGAGGAACTTAGCCTGTGTTTGCCCCTCAGCAAAATGGATAACTTATGAGCAAAGTAAATAAATCGAAAAAGGATATTCTTAAGATAGAATACTTGTTCAGCAAACAAAATATCTAAATTCATACTCATTTCCTAAAAGAGGAAAGAAAAGGGAAGAGAGAAAGAAAAAAGAAAGAGAGAGAGAGAGAAAGAAAGAAAGAAAGAAAGAAAGAAAGAAAGAAAGAAAGAAAGAAAGAAAGAAAGAAAGAAAGAAAGAAAGAAAGAAAGAAAGAAAAGAAAAGAAAAGAAAAGAAAGGAAGGGAGGAAAAAAGAAAGGGAAAAGCAGAGGTATAAATAAAAACCTCAGCACGCGTTAGAAGTTAACAATGACCCTAAATCATTTTAGCTATAAATACCATCATTTACTTCTGGGCAGAGACATTTTGTATCAAGCCTGAAAAAACCATAGCACACCACATACAAAGCTTGTGTTAAATACAGGTTTGCCTTAAACTGTTGGAACAATGGGAATGTATGTCTAGTGCTGTTGCAGGTATGTTAATGTGTGTGGGAGTTTATCATCCTGATGATCTTGAAATGATGAAATTGACTAACTACACAATTACCTTGGCAGATCCCTGTTGAAACCTTTATTAAGTCACAGGTTAACGAAGAACAGTATATACAATGAAATATATTGAACAACAAGGCATTGTGACCCAAATTATTTTTACCTGATTCAGTGTATTTTTCCATTCTATATCACATGTACAAGTTCCTCATTCCCTTCTGTCTCATTATGTTGTCTTTCCTTGGTTTTGCTTTGTTTTCAGAACCATGGTATTAGAGGGCATTTCTTATATTTTTGTCTTCTAGTCTTCAGAAAATCTGCAGTTAAATATGCTTAAGTTCCTTTCATTAGAAAATTTAAACCACATTGGGTAGGGTCTTCATCATGATTTTGTTACGATGTCAAATACATTTTTATTTCTGGCATTCTACCTGTATAATCTCACTTCAATCTTTTCCAAAGGGCACTTTAGTGAAAGGAGGAAATTCAAAGTGGATTTGGTAGAGAATTTCTGTTACTAAGAACTCTGGTACATAGTAAAGTAAGCAAGTCCAAAATTATTCATTAGAGAGATGATTTGAAAGTCATCTTTTTACATCTTAATACTCTTTTCTCAACCAAACCAAAGGATTTAAAATAACTAATGTTTTTAAATTAATGGACACAAATGTGCACAAAAATTCTAGAAATAAAATGATCACTCCTGAAACCTTACTGATACTTCAAAGTATGCTTTCCAGTTAGAGGAATCATCTTCACACATTTTCACACAATATCACATTTCACACAAAATCACATTTGTAATAAAACTTACTTGGTGGGAACTTCAAGGATGAGGTGGTGTGGGGTTTCTCGTGGAGACCTCTCTAGTTCAAGTGAGAAGTTGGTATTGGCACAGCCTCTGTGGTAGAGCAGGGCGGGGCTTTGTGGGTGAAAGCCAGTCTGTGTAGGGCTTTGAGACAGCAGGGAGGGAACAGGAAAAACTAGACTTGTTAGGAGCAAGGTCTCTTGTGGAGTAGATGGGACTTAAGGATGGAGACTGGCAGGTGGATTGGTTTTCAGTGGAAGAAGGCATGGTCACTGGGGAAGAGGCTCTTTGGGACAGAGCTTTGAAAAGGAAGAACAAGGCTACAAAGTAAGAGGTTACTTAGAGGAGGGGTTGTGGTGTAGCACTGTGAGCCCTGGTGGGATATGTAGGGTGAGGTTTCCCATAAGGCATGGAAGAGAATGAAGGCATTCTGGTGCAGGAATGCGGAGCTATGAGGGAGAGGCTTTTCAGAGTCTGTGAGAGGGCAGAGCAGTGCTAGGAAAAAGTGGGCTAGTAAGGGGCGGGGTTTCTGTTGGAGAATGGCAGGCCTTTGGGGAGTGTGTTAGGGTGGAGGTGGGATTTCTGGCAGAGCAGGATATAGAAACAATGTATGGAGGAATTTTTGCGGACCAGAGCTTGGTGAGAGCAGGGATAGGATCCAGTGGACTAGACTAGTTAGGACAGGGTATCTGGTGTAACCAGTCACCACTTCGAAAAGAGGAGTAAGGTTGGGTGGGGATTTTAGTGTTGCAATGCAGGACATTAGACTTTGGACAGGGTTTCCAGTGGGGCAAGGCAACCTTCAAAAAGGGACTATGAAGGGACAGGGATTTACATTTGAGCCTGGTGAGGCTTCCAGAGGGAGGCCAACAGATGCAGTGTTTTGCAGTGGAGCAATGTGGGTGTCGAGAGATGGGATAGTGTGGTGGGGTTGTCTAGTGGGGATTTTCTAGAGTAGGTCAGGGCTTGTAGCGATGGGGTTAATTGGAAGAGGGACTTTGAGAAGGAGTGGAAGGTCTACAGAGGTGTAGGGTAATTATGGGCAGGGTAACTGGTTGATTAGGTTGTGGATCTTCGGGAGGATCCAATAAGGGGGGATTCATCTCGGGAACAATGCAGCCATTGAGAGATTAGATATGGGAGGTAGAGAGGCCTGTGGTGGAGCAGGGATGGCTTTCCAGGCAGGAGATGGGCTGTGTGAGATGCTTCTGCTCAACCAAGGCGGTGCTACAAGGGCAGTTATAGAGTGGTGGAGAGTTTTTGGTGTAGCTTGAAGGACTTTGTGGGAAGAGGTAGGTTCATGGCTGGGTTTGAGACGTTAGGCCACTTAGAAGTAGACTAGTTATGGTTGGAGCTTCTGATGAAACCAAGAGGGGTCGAGGAGAAGTCTGGTTGGGAGTGGGGTATGAAAAGGATGGGAGGAGCTTGGAGGTAATAGAATATGGGAGCAATGGGACTTTGAGGGAATGGGGTATCTGTTGGATGAAGTTAGGATTAGAGGGAGGAGCCCGATGTAGGCAGGGTTCTTGGTGCAGCAAGGTGGATCATAGGAGGAGATATGGATGTGGCCTGGTTTCTGGTGGTGCAGAGCAGGGATTCCAGGAAGGGGTGGAGTGGAAGAAGGCATTCCCTGTAGCAGAGGAGGACTTTCAGGAAGGATTCTGGTTGCAGTCAGGCCTTTGAAAGATTAGAGCAGGACTACCAGGGGTAGGTTAGTTAAGGTTGAGCTTTTTAAGGATGAGGCTAACTGGAAGTGGGTTTCCAGTGGATCCAGTAAAGTTTTATGGGAAGGGGGGATAGGAAAGGGACAAGACGTAGTGAAGAGTGGGGTACAAAAAATAAACAATTACTCTAATAGGAACACCATTTTCAGTCAGTTTAGAATTATATTACTTTTCTGTATGCGACTGATATTGGAGAAAGTAAGCAAGTAATAATTCCTTCCTAGTGAAATTTTTCTGTATTCCTGTTGTGTGAAAATAAAACCACGGTTCACATCAGGATCAGAGGCCCACAGTAGACTAAGACACATGAAGCACTAGACTTGATTCCCCAGCACAACCTTTAAGGACGACAAATAAAAATTTTTAAATATCTCACTTGGTCAAAATGGACACTCTATTATCTTAAAATTGTGAATGAATAGAACTATTACTTTGACTGTTTTAGAAATCCTAAAACTAAGTAAATGTTAATGTTTTAACTTTATATAATATTGGGAAGTATACTAAAATAATTAGGAAAATATAAAATTGTACACAGAATGTTTGTTGTCCAGCATCAATTTTAATCTAAAAGAATTTAAAACAAGAAAATTGCCATCTAGTGAGACTGCAGATTGGTTTATTTTCAGTCATCAAAATGATGACTTAAGGAATGTGTCTTCATCATTGGATGCATTGATGTTAAAAGATATCTAAAAATGTGAAGCACTACACAGACCCTTAAGAAACTCAGAAGGATCTGTGAAATGAGGTTGGAATAAAATTAATGACTAATTACAGTAGGAATTGATCTTCACTAGGCCCATAATTATTTTCCAGAAGAAAAGACTACATTGAAAAATAAACAAAACAGTCAAAAAGAAGCAGGCAGGCAGACCTTGAAGTAAACATTATCCAATGAACAGCACCTATTGAAGCATGACTGCAATAATCTTTTACTTAAGTTACAGTACTGATCTATTTTCTTCCTTTGTGCCAAATAACAAAGCCATGAAAATTTAGTAATAATTTTCAAGACATTAGACTTTACAGAAGGAATTCAATGAATGTATTTCTAGAAAGTAAAGATAGATGTCTGAGATAAAGAGTAAAGCAAATATCTCCAATTTTTAGCCCTTTGAGGTGAGAGGGGTACAAGCCGAAGCACAAGGAGAATGGACAGAAGTACAGTAATGCATACCAGTAGTTCCCAAGATACAATGATGAATGTAACAGGGGAGAAAATCAACATGACCATCACAGGACTTAGCACTGGAGAGTAGAGAGAAGAACAGTGTAAATCCATGGAGAATTACAAAGGATGACCTTGTATATTTGGCAGAAGTGTGCATTGCATGGCATTGAACTCTAAAATATGTGTAGGTATTATAGGAAAGTATTTGTGCTCATATGGTGCCTCAAGTAGTGATAAACTTATGATTTACAGGACATTGAATAATCATAAAGGTCTTGCTTCGGTAGTGCAGAGTTAAACCTTGATAAATTCTGTTTTTAAACACCTAACACCCTAATACCAAGACAAGAAGATTCAAATTATATATAAGTGACTTGACTGCAACAATAGAGTTCAAAAAATCAAATCACATAATGTGGATGCAAAAGGATTACATTATTAAGATAATCTTTAAACAACACACATTTTAGGTGAATAGTCCTGATTATAAATGATTTGTTTTCCATACAGATTTTGGGTGCACAAATGCAACAAAAACAAAACCAAACAACACAAAGCAAATGACACTTGGCAATAGAGCTAGATGCCAGTATCTCATCTCATGAGGCTGAGATTGGAAGACCATGGTTCACAGATGGCTGGGGTAGCAATCCATGAACGTTTATGTTCAATTATTCAATCAAACACAGAGTAAAACTTTAGTTAAAATAGTACAGATTCAGTCAATCATGAGTGAAAAAAACAAGCAAGATTTTGAGGCTCCGAGTCAAGTTTCATTACTGCACACACACACACACACACACACACACACACACACACACAAACACACACACACACACATACACACACACACACAGAGCGAATATTAAGAGTGTAAAAAATGAACTTATCTGCCAGGACTATCCTAAGCATATATTAATTAATGAAAATGATGGAAACCATAGAGCTTATGTTTCTTTGAGTCTGGCTTCCTTCACATAATGATTTTTTTCCAAGTCTTTCTATTTTCTTAAGAAAGGGGCTGTGTCATTCTTTCTGATAGAAGCATGAAATTCCATTGTGTATATATACCACATTTTCTTGATCCATTCATCTATTGAGGGGCATCCGGACAGGTTCCATATCTTAGATATGGTAATAATGCTGCAAAAAACATACTTGTGCTGGTAGTTTTAGTGTTTTATTTTTTGGAGTCCGGTCCTGGGGCATGAACTATGGGCATGGGCGCTGTCCTTCAGCTCTTCAGCTCAAGTTTAGGGCTCTATCACTTGAGCCACAGTGCCACTTTCGGCTCTTTTCTTTTTGCTTATGTGGTACTGAAGAATCGAACCCAGGTTCTCTTGCATGCAAAGCAAACACTACCACTGAATCACCTTCCCAGACCAAGAGAAGATATTTTAACTCATTTTCTACAAGTAAATTAATATTAAACAAAGCTACTTAAAATAATTACTTATTTACTCTTCAGAAGATGAGTATAGTACTCTTAGATATCTTGGAGGAAAAGACTTTAGACTCATTACAACTGATGCCTTGCATTGAAATTACAGGCTAAACTTTCTTCTTCATGAAACAAAAGCTTCAGTTCTTTCATATTAGAATTATAAAATCATAATACCTGCATGTTGATTTGTTTTCCTCTGCTATTTTCAATTCCATTCTTCATCCATTAGCTATTAAGAGATAATTTCGACAAATGCCCATGAGTGGGATTGCTGGCCCCAAAGCTATGTACATTTCACCATACAAAATGATGCTAATTGAAATGAACTCCAAGACATGGAAACAACAAGTACTTTTTTTTTCAGATATCAACCTTGATATTGGAAAAAGTAGTGTATCTAGATCTTATTTTATTTCATTTCTCTTTGATTTATCCCTGGACATCTCTGTCTTGATTCTGGTACCTTCCATCTTGTATATATATTATCTGATTTGTAGAAGGAAAGGGAAATAACATAAGGATGAAAGAAGTGACCCATTGCAACAATGATATTCACAAGACAGTATACCGGCAATGAACTTTACAACTTTGGGGTGGGGTGTAGAGGTGGGGGTGGGATAAGATAGGAGAAAACCAATGGAGTGGGTAACAATATTCAACAAGGAATTTACCTTGCTCATGTAACTGTAACCACTCTGTACAGTACCTTTAAATAAAATAAAATTTACAAAAGTGAACCTTCCCTAGAAAACAAATATCCTTTTCAAAATAACCCATCTGTAATAGTACTTTTGAGTGATTCTAGAGTCAAACTGTTATACCTGGAAAGGGATATATTGGGAAACCCTCTCAAATGGCAATCAAAAGGTTGAGAGCTGTGCTCTGTAAAGGTCAAACAGTTAAGGGAAGACAAGGGTATGGGTTATTACCTGAAAAGTATTTAAGTTAGAGCTGTTGGACACTAAAAGTTTAAGACTTTGGAGACAAGAAGGATGTCTGTGCTATGGTTGTAATGACTATTGCACCCTTCTGCTCCCTAAAAATAAGGGATTCAATTATCACTATGCATACAAACAATAACTCAGTTAATAGTTGTAACCACAAGCTAGATTGATGCCTTAGTTGTGGATATACCTGTAATCACTCACTACCCCACCACTGTAGTAGAATGAATATAAACATGTTAAGCAGGATTTGGGCTTCTGGAAGCCGGCAATGAGGCTTTGGGTCTTCTGGTGTCTACTTTCCTATCACTTCCTGTGATTTCTCAGTTCTTTGGCCAGGTATCCCATCTTCTTTGCTGTTCCATGTTTGTGGTCAGTGACAATACTGAAATTTTGAACACCTCAAAACAAACTATGGAAAAACACTTCCCCCCAAAAAATTCACAAACGTATAGGAGCACTTGAAAAGGTACCAAACATCAGGAGTCACCCTATGATCCTCTAGCAAGAAAGTATAATTCAGGAGTATCTTAACTTCTGATAATATAAGCGATGGACAATTGTCCCTTTTGTACATTTGGTATTTGGTATTGCATAAATTTTCAGAAACGCATATACATTGTGAAATAATGTTATTTATTTCATAGGTCACAAACCTCATCACTGGAGTGATGATCCTAATGTCTTATCTCAGTTGCCTGATTCAGACTTAGATGAGTGTGAATTGCATAATTATGAACATTTCTCCATGAAACTTAACAACACAGAATGAAGTGTGAGGGTAAGTCCACTCCATACCTCTAAAGATTTTACATATATTACAGTAATACACACCTAAACTGCTCAGCACTCACAGCACATTGGTGTGTTATAATTGTCTTCAGTTCAGAAATACTCTAGAGTTTAAAGTAGAATGATGGGCTGTACATTTTCAATGCAAGAGTGATGATCACACCCTGCAATTACTCTCAGTGGAAAATTCTTCCTATACATTTGACTGATTTAGCTTCTACTCTGTGCTTTACCATTATAAGGGAGGGTCACGCTGTATCGAGCTAAAATACTGCAGCAACCTTAGCTGCCTTTGAATTTTACCTCTAATCTTAATACCAAGGTCAACTCCGCAACTCTAATCACATCATTAGTAGACACCTGAACTTTCCAAGCTTGGTTAAAAATTCAGCTATCATTGCTCATTGCCAGTGTTAAAGATCTCACTCCATTAGATTTATTGTGTTTCTTCTTGTATTTCCAACACTACCTTAGATGTTGGTTTTTGATATAGAGCTTTTAGTTTGCATTTGATTCATTGAAGTGTTAGTGATTCCAGTTGAACTGCATATATTATAATGTAAGTAATTTGATGTTTTGACATATGAATTTAATTTTGGCAATTGAGGAAGTCAATGCGTATCACTCACAAAAGTTTCTTTATATGTACTGGTATTGCTTTATTGTGAACTTCCTAAAAGTCAGTCATAGGAGCACATGTCTTAATCCCATCACTTCTGTCACTGAGACGAGGCTTGAAAGGTCCAGACGACTTGGCACTTCATAGTAAGAAGGGTGAGAGAATAGAAAAAAGAGCAAATGAATCTACCAACTGTTTTGTTACATGTTCTTTACACTTAGCCATTAAGACACCATAATATTATTTTATTACTTCTTACCTACTCTTTTCCTGTTCTGAGATGTTTTATTTATGGATCTCTAAGAAATCATATAAGAATCATATAATAAATCCATAAATCATATAAGAAATCTTAAAAAAATAGTTGTTAGGGATATATAACCTAAAAGGAATACTTTCAGGAAAGTATTAAGCACATAAAATGTAATGCACACCTAAAATTGTCTCTTTATTAGAAAGTTCAGCAGTTGTAGTTTATTGATTCTGATAACAAAGTTTATAAACTAAGTTACAATAGTATTCCAAATGGAACACAGAACTAGAAAAATGAAGGGTAGCACTAAAGAACGCTACTGCTACCACTAATAGAGTAAGAATAAAATTCAAGCAAAACTCTTTCAGAGTAAAAGCCACAGGACAGCCCCAACATTACTTTAATTGCTTCATATGAAGAAAAGACCTTTTTTTGTAAAGACACATTTTCACAGATATTAACATCAGTTGGGTGTATATTTCTTAAGGCCTTTAGGAAGGATACTGTGACTATGTTGATGGAAGCTGACTTCTTTGGGACCTACTTCACAATGTGCAGACACCATTACAAGCACTGCATCTGCATTAGGTTCATTTTAGTGCTCATGATAGTTCTTCCAGTTAGTAAATGAATTAAGTATTTTATTAAAAACAGAAGTAGGCAACAAGGCCAAACAAATTTCCCAAGTACCTAATACTGATCAGCTATAGACCCATAATTCAAATCCAGGTTTCCACTAGGCATATCTGAGGATATTCTGTAAATTTCACATTCATTAGCTTTCAAGAAGTATGGAGCAGATGAACCCATATTATCTTCCTAATTATGGTTATAATGACAATAATATTGCTACAGAATATACATATTTTTAAATGAAAAGGGTGTGGGTAATGACATTGTAGGTGATCTTTATACCAAATAAGGCCTGAGCAAAAAAGAAAAGTAAGGGATTAGGAAGGTGGCTCAGTGGTAGAGTGATTACCTTGAATGCATGAGGTCCTGGGTTCAATTCCTCAGCACCACATAAGCAAAAAGAAAAAAGTTGCAAGTGGCGCTGTGGTTCAAGTGGTAGAGCACTAGCCTTGATCTGAAGAGCTGAGGGACAGCACCCATGCCCAGAGTTCAGGCCCCACGACCGGACCCACCCCCCAAAATAAAGAAAATTAAAAGAACCTAGGCCCCAAATTTAAGTCATAGTACTAACACTGATATACCATATACCATATATATATATGTATATATATATATATATATATATGGTTCCTATAATATACATATATATGGTATATGAGTGTGTGTGTATATATATGTGTATATATATATATATATATATATATATATATATATATATATACATTGTTCCTAAAATATACAGTGAGTTAATTTGTCGAAATCTGGTCATAGATTAAATATGAGGTGTGAAAACGTATGTAAGTCTGAAATGTTTCCAAGGTATTTTGACAAGACAGCTGGAAGAGTTATCACTTAATCAAATAGTAATGAGGGATTGGTTTGTAGATAGAGATCAAAGCTCACTTTGGGATCTTTTAAGTTTTCTAAAATCAGTAGTTAGTAGTTGTCAGTAGACAGGATGCTATTAAAGACTTGAATTAAAGAAAACAGAGCTGGAGAAAAAATACAGAAATAATTACTGTACTCAGTGGTAACAACCATTAGAAGGACTATGACAGAGCTAAGCCCTGGGATACACAAATATGTACAACATGACAAATGAAGAAAAACAATAATAAGTATGTAATGCAGACTTATATGGGTAGGTATTTTTAATGTTTAAGGGCTATGAAGTGATAGTGTGATGACCTAAAATTTATGAAATTGGTAAGTTCAACTATCCTCTGGGCCAACCATAGCTGATAGTTTAAGTAAAACGGAGCCACAATAGTGTGTCTTGATTTACTAAAGTGAAAATAGGCCAATATTTGGAAAGCCACTTTTTGGACATGTGGTTGGAGTGGCAATTACTGCAGTTTGTTCAAGTGTCAGTAGAAAGCTACAGGGTTAGCACAATGATAGAAATCTTTCAGGGACCTGATAGATTTTTCCCTCTGTCTTCAATTTCCCTCTTTTTATGAGAGCTAAAATATCATTACTGGAAGCCTGTCCAAATTGTGCCTTTGGCAAGTTAACAGATAGTCCGTCTATCACATGCCCAAATAAAAGATAATGGGAACAGGTCCACATTGAGCACTCACAGTAGACTGGCCTCTGGACTTTCTCAGAAGAGCCTTCTGCCATTGTGGGATGGATAGGGCTGGATAATATGCAAAATAGACACCACAGATTGAAAGTATTCTGCTAAGCTGACACTTGAGATATTGGATGTTTTAAGTGCATTGTATTGATTTTTATAAATCAATACAGATTCTTCATACCATATGATGTTACTAGATTGTAAAATGCATGCTTATTGCATTTCCTTTGTATAACATATAGTATGTTTTGAAATTTGGTATAAAACATTCGTCTTTTTATTTATTTATTTTTAATATGGATTACTCTAGTTCTCAAGAGTAGGGAAATGCCCTGGAACTTTGTAATTTGATGTCATATTTAATTTTTTTTAGTCTTATTTATTTTCTGTTGCAGCACCCGCCTATATGTAATTTAAACTGTAGTTTTCTTCAAGTGTATCATCCTACACTGAAGTTTTTTTCTTATAAGCTTTCTAATAAATATGTAATCTATTCAATTTTGAAAAGTACTGCTGTACCTCCCACTTATTTGTGTCATTTCTGAAATCCAAGTTCCTCTGTGTGTCAGGGTGGATACTTTTGCCTGAAACAATTTTGTTATTGCATACATAACATCTGGCTACTTAGGGAACAAAGGATGTGAAGCTACAGTACCCGATAAAGATCTTCCAGGACAATTCAAGGGCAACTCATGTACTCTCTGTGTAGGTGAATAGGAGAATCGAAAAGAAATTCTTATACATGAAAGTGACTGGGAGTGTGTGCACATAGGTGTTCACTTATTTATCTGTTGTTATAGTTGTACAAATTCACTATTATTAAACGATATTTCATATATATATTTGATATATATCATATATACATATGTATATGATCACAATTTCCAAAATCCAGAGAATCACATCCATTGGCATCACTTTCCTATGTTGCTCTTTGGGTAATAAGAATGAATCCTGGTATTGTCCTGTGGTAGAGAAATAACTCAGAGATTCAAATGTTTTTCTTTCAATATGTCGCCTGTTCCTACATCTAAAACTAGGAACTCTGTTAATGCATAATACATGTTATAATATATTTAATATATTATATAATGTATAATATATTATATATAATAACTGACATTATTATATATTTATAAGGAAAAATAAAACAAATGTATCGATGTCCATACATTCCTAGCCTTGATTAGGTTCAGTAGAGTTAGGTGCATTACATCTCAACAGGAAAAGTCTACTGAAGTTCTGATGACCATGAACTAGATAAGGAAAATTTCTGTAAAAAGAGCCTCTCTTCAACTATGAGAAAAAATAAGTTTGGAAGATTTTTTCTTTTGTTTTATTTTTTTGTTTTTATTTAGGCCGGACAATGGGCCTGAACTCTGGGCCTGAGCACTGTGCCTCACCTCTTCAATTTAAGGCTAGTGCTCTAACCACTCGAGCCATAGCAGCACTTCTGGATCTTTCTGCTTATGTGGCACTGAAGAATCGAACCCACAGCCTCATGCATGGAAGGCGAGCACTCTACCACTGAACCACATTCCCAGCCCAAGTTTGGAAGTTTTTGAGAAGAGGAATTTGGCATTTGCTTTGCATCCTTGATTAGTAAAAAGTAGATATCATTTTGCTCCACATATTGTCTCCTTTTATGTTCCCTAAACAGTTACACATGATCATCATTCCATCGCATATCTTTAAGTCCTTCTTTTATTTGTTTTATCATTATTGTTTCTTGTTGTTTTGCTGATCCTAAAGCTTGCACTCAGGGCCTAGGCATTTTCCCTGAGCTCAAGGCTCATTCTCTACCACTTGAACCACAGCACCACTTCTGGCTTTTTCTGCCTCGGCTTGCTTTGAATCATAATACTCAGATCTCAGCCTCCTAGGTAGCTAGGATTACAGATGTGAGCCACTAGTGCCCAGCAAGTCCCTCTCTTTTAGATATTATTCTAAAAGCCTCCTATCAAAGGTCACTCCTAAGATAGTAAATGGACCTATGCCAATAGTTCCTTCAAACTCTCATCTCCTGTTATGGCTATGGTGTGTCTTTTCCATTGTATCCTGAACCTACTTCACTGTTCTCTTCCTAATCCATGATTCTAGATGTATTCCTAATAATTACCTAAATTTTGTGGTGATAAACCCTAAATTACTCAACTATTAATTTAATTTAATTTTTTCAACATGATTGTTGTTCTGTACAAATCTGAGCTTATATTCACCTCTTGCATCTATCTTTTGGCATGAGCAGAGCCTGGGCCTATTCTACCTTAAATGCAAGAGGTTAGCCAAAGAATAGCCTACAGTATTCCTGCCTAGAAGCCAGGACAAGTGGTTGAGTGCCTAAAAGAAGCAATGCATTCCTGACATAAGAAGGGGTGAGAGAGACAACAGCCTAGAGAGAAAATTGGCAATCACAACATTTAACAACTTCTCCTTTGGGGAAACTGACCTCCTTCAAAGTGGCAGTGAGATAACTTACCTAGTGAATTTTATTATATGAAGGAAGTTGTCATGTCTCACTACACAACTCCCTTGTAGTCAAAGAGAGGGTCATTCTTTTGTTTCCTCCTTAGGCCTAGTCTTAGTTTATCTCCATCTTAGACTTTGCTCAGACTCTATTCCTACCAGAAGGTCCCTGATAAGGAGAAAAGTGTGATCTCTTGGCTTCTGACTGGAGCTTTGGGACCTGAGGCCACTTTTAGTTTTCAACATATTCCTTCTGACAATGGGAAAGCTCATTCTCTGAATTGTGCCCTAGCATCAAATCTCTTCAGAGAAAATCAAGGAATGACAGATTCTGCCTGAGGGAGTGAGTTTCTCCATTTCCAAAGAGGTCAATTAATATCTGATTCTGAGACCCAGGTGGTAGTCCTTCACCAGATCCTCCAAGCTGGAGTGGATGTTACCTCAGACTCCAAGCCATCCTCATATTTCTCCAGCTGTTTCTCATGAACCAAAAGGTTACAGGAGTTTAGTTCAGAAACAAGGAGAAATGAGAGTAGCAGAAGAACCATAGGCAGGGTGAGGAATTAGAAACTTTGGGTGAAAAAAAGGGCTCAGAAAATCTAGGATCAGGGGGCTGGGAAGGCGGGTCAGTGGTAAAGCACTTGCCTTGCATGCCTGAGTCCCTGTGTTTGATTCCTCAGCACCACATAAGCAAAAAGAAAAAACCTGGAAGTGGCGCTGTGGCTCAAGTGGTAGAGTGCTAGCCTTGAGCTGAAGAGCTGAGGGACAGCGCCCAGGCCCAGAGTTCAGGCCCCAGGACCAGACCCCTCCCCCCCCCCCAAAAAAAAGAAAATCTACTATCACTCACATCATTTGGGAATCACGTCATAAGATTAGGGAATAAAAGTAATAAATTACTACCTAAAGTACTAACTCCACTACTCTACATTACAAGTGTTCTTTCAAAAGTTAGCTGTCCTAGCTCTATTTTGATCAGGAAAACGGAGCACATTTTTTCCTCACGAAGATCAACTGAGTATCTTTATCCATACCCCAGTTTGTTCTTACTCTCTACTTCTCTATTACTTTCCTCTGCTGGATTCAATCAATGACACTTGAAAGTGTTAGCATCTTCAGACGTGTAATTACATTTTCTTCTAATCCATTTGTTATAAAGTAAAACAAATTATAGGGAAACGTATATCTATGGTACATTTTCTTCTATGGCATATTTATTTGATGTTATTAAGTATTATTTTAATAGTTTCATTGTTAAAACTTGAGGAAAATGTTTTACTATTAGCAGTAATTAGTTGCACATATTTTTCCTTGTCTGTGTATTTCTAAGCTTCTAACATCGTCTTTTTCCCCAACTGTTGCCTTCTTAAAATTGCTTCAAATTATAAACTATATATGATGGTCCTCTATGTGTTCATTGATATATTTAAATTTTGATATAATATCCACATATTATAGGATATCTTCAACCCATTGTAACTGGTCTGAAAATCAATATGGACGTTCCTCATTAAAGCAAAAACACAATGCCACAAAACGTAGTAAAAGTAGGATAGGTATATATTCAAAATATTTAGCAATGATACAGTAGAAACATTCACTTCTCATATACCAGAACATGTTTATAGCTATGAATAGCACATTTTCTTAATTCCCTCTTTCCGGTGCATCTAGGTTGATTACACAACTTGTTTGCTATGAATATTGCTGCCATGAACATGGATGGTCATGTTGATTTATATTCCTTCAATATGTATCCAATTGCGGTAAAGGTCATCAAGATATCTGTCTTTTTGGTATTGTGTAAACTTCCATTAAGATATCCCTATGGATTGCACTAGTTTACAATGCCACAAAACCAAATATAGTTCCTGATTTATTTCAACTTCTCCAGCAGTTTATTTATTTGAGTGGTGATAGCTATTCTGATGTGTAAGATAGGATCTCAGTGACTTTCCTGTTTATTTTCCGTCGTATTTGCTATGTAGATATGAATCTCAAACATTTCATTTAATTATTAAACACTTACATTTGTACTTCATTCCTGATTAGTATCTTTCTTTTTCTTTTGGTATTTGATCAATTTATAAGATTTATAACATTTGATTTTTTTCCCATTACAAATACTCATTTTAGTTAGTAAAAAGATTTTTTTCATTACAGTGGTGAACAATTAACTAAAAACAACAAATTGTACATTTATATCACTGGATGTTTTTGTTTGTATTTACAGCCAGGAAATTGTTTCAATAAAGATGCTGAACTTCTTTCACTGATATACTGAAAGTATAGTATCTCATATTGGGCTAAAATAATCTCAGTCACAGCCTGGGCCACCACAGTCTGGGCTAAGTAAAACCACTAACACAGCACAAACTGCATTTAAAGAGAGCAAAGGGCTTCATAAAAGTTAGAAGAAAGTCATCACCTTCATGAAGCAAATGTTGAAGTTCACAAGTAGACCTTAGGAATCTGAATATCAAGAAGATCAAAGGATGAAAGTATTTAGAAGGACAACTTTAGAACTCAAAATTGGGGGGAGGGGGTGGGACAAACAATAGATACCAAAACTCAATGCTAAAGCGAAGGAGAATTTTACCCCAAACCTCAGCTGTGTCGGACTCTCTTACACAACACACACACACACACACACACAGGCTAGTGAGAGGCCTTTGCCAAAGTACAGGCATTCTGGACTTAGACTCCGAATACTCCAAAAGTATCCATTGTGAAGACCTTTACTGAAAGCAACCATGGCAAGTAGACTTTTACTGAAAGTTAGAACTCAGGTTCCTGGAAAAACCCTGAAATGTCACAATAACGTTCTGCCCATAACTTCCCTAGCAATAGCCATCAGTGGATGAAGGGAAGTACCTAAAGTTACAGATTTTTTTTAAATTTTTAATATTTTTAACTTTTTTATTGTGAAAATACTGTACAGAGGGGTTACAATTACATGGGCAAGATAATGAGTATATTTCCTATCAAACATTGTAGCCTCCTCCTTTGTTTCCCCCTCCCATCCCTTCCCATCCTCCCCCCCGCCCCCCATCGAACCTTCCTCCCCCTCCCCCCCACCAAAGTTGTAAAGTTCGTTTTTCTCCATAAGAACTTGTACATCTCATTGTTGCAATGGGTCCACCTGTATCCCTATTTAAATGATTTGTTTTTTCCCTTCTCCTCCACAAATTATTGCTTATTGCTTAGCTTGCACTTGCTAGCCAATAAGATTGTTATAAGATTACCCATTTAACTGAAGGTTCGGGGTTCTCAACTCTGACACACTGCAATGGTGACAGTTGTGATTCCAGGCTCAAGCTTGCAATAAATGACTCTAATGTGGTCGCATGAGAACTGGCTCCGTGGTGGTCTTGGGGATCCTTATCTAAGCACAAGACTAGTGTACACAGAGAACCCCAGGGGCAGCTGTATCTGGGACAATGAAGCTTTTTATCCTCTTCTTTTTAGATAATCAAACATGATGTTGCAGTTGGCTCCACAGCTGCTCCACACCTGAGCAAGAGGAAGGAAAGGATGCCTTAGACTGCAGGACGGCCTTGTGTACCCCTAGTTTTCTGTGCAAGAATGCAATTCGTGGTCCCCTAGGCAGGGGTGGCCAAGCTGAAATGGGGATATGCTTTGCCTAGAGGATGGCACCCTGTGAGCCCTGCAAGCATGGTGAAGCAGCCTGGAAAGCCCTGTGAGCATCTCCGGGATGGCCTCTCAGTGGCTTGGAGAAGTTGACTCCTGTAGTTGGACAAGGCAGGAGGCAGGAGGAGAGCAAGAATCCAGAAGATGGGAGAGGCACAGAAGCAAATTCACCTCTTCATTGAGACTCCTCGGCCATTCTAAGGAGGTTCACAACCCACACGTGGCGGCCACTGCACAAGTCCCCAGAGGCCCTACTTGTTTAGGGAGCAATGCCTGGTCCTGATGGTCCTGATTCAGAGCTGGAACTTCCCAAGTGGCCCTGAGCTTAGCTGGGCTGGAGCAGAGCCTACCAAATATGCTTCCTCTGCCCTTCTGTGTATAGCCTCCTAGCAGCTGCCCAGGCTACAGCACCCACAACAGGCCACCTCCTTGGGGCAGGCTGAGGCTGTGCTGACAATTCCTGGTGCCTGCTTCAAGGCAAGAGCGAGGCCTAGCCCACAGCAGAGCTGGCCCTCACTTCCAAGGGCATTGAGAGAGGCATGACAACCATAGGCCCAGCCTTGCTGCCCTCACTGGCCCTAGAGATTACCTATAAGTCCCTGCCTTTGTTCTTGAAATTCTTCAGCCATTTGTTGTCTCATTTTTCACTATCTGTTTGTGTGGGACTCGAGACTTCTTCCTCTCCTCATCAAGCAAACAGGCCCTAGCAAATCCACCCCAAATTCCACACCTCACAGACACTCCCCAGAACCCAGCTGCCTTTAGGGCTGCTGCATGAGCTGTTGGCCAACTGCCTCTTCCTCCCTTCACAGCCTCCTTCAGGGCCTCCCCACCATCCTCTCCCCACCACCCTCAGCCCCAACCAAAGCTTGGCTTCTCCTGTGGCCTCCTTCCTCTCCACACAGCCCCCATCCCCAACCCCAGCAGGGCCACTGCTGTAGGGAAAAGAACTCTGGGCTTGGCACAGCAGAATCAAAGGTGTCACAGTGTGCAGGCTGCTGGGAATTGGAGGCAGCATAGGTCTCTGATTACTGTCTTTCACTTCATCTACACATGTATTAATTGTATGAATTTGGTATTTAATATTAGATCTCATAATTTCTTATTAAGCCTTTGCAGAATAGCTGGTAGAAATATAGTCCCAAATTTGTATTGTCTCTTGTTTAATTCCTTCGAGATTGAGAGATATTTTAAGTAGATATAACCATCATAAATTCTCATTTACATAACAGAGTTTTATTCAGAAAATATTTGCTTATGCATCTGTTATCAATTATTTACAAGACTAGAAACATTTAAAGTTCCAAATATTATAGGAAGATCTTTGATTCATGTTGAATGAATGTGAGTAGGTTGAGCTGTTGCATACGTTCGTGTGTGTGTGTGTGTGTGTGTGTGTGCAGGTGGGTTATATGTATCATTGAAATCAATACAAGGAATTTTTTTCCTTTTTCTGAGATATGCATTATGGTGTTTCTTTGTTGCTGGTAGGCTCTGATTTCTTGCTTTTGTTTGATGTGCACATTCCAGCTCAATTTTTCAATTAAACCTTCTTATTTAATATTGAGCATATAGTGCTCTGATATTGCTTTGTCTTTAGTTTGTCCTCTAGGATCTTTTCCTCTTTAACTATTAACATTCAATATAAATTTTACCTCCTGACTGTTTTTCCCCTTTAATTTGCATTTTGAAATAAGAATAATAAGACCTTTGATCTCTGTATTCATGAAGAAAAACTATTTTGAATTGTCTGTTTAATGTAATAATACCTGGACACATTTGTTAGCAACAAGATCTTAAAATTTCTTTTGTAGTTTTAGTTTAAAATACCCTCCTCCATGGTTTTAGTATGGGAGACAAACACTTCCTAGTATCAATGATAACAGTTTTATTCATTAAAATATCAGTTAATTCATAATTTTGAATATGTCTAGTGGCAAATGTATACATTTGCTCAATAGATTTGCTTGACAGACCCGTGCACAAACATACCACTCATAGGGGCTGAGAAGGTGGATCAGTTGTAGACACTCATAAGGGCTGAGAAGGTGCATCAGTTGTAGACAGCTTGCCTTAAATGCACGAGACCCTGGGTTTGATTCCTCAGCACCACCTAAGCAGAAAAAGATAGAAGTGGTACTGTGGCTCAAGTGGTAGAGCACTAGTCTTGAGCTGAGGAGCTGAGGAATGGCATCATGGCCCAGAGTTCACCACCGCCGACAAATTAAATCAATAAATAAAACTCATACTCAAGTACATTAATTTCAAAGATTAATTAACATTTTAGTTAAGGGGAGGGTGCCAAGATATAGCAGACCTTTGTCACAAATCTTTAAGAAGAATTCAACACCTGACAAGTACTAAAAACAAAAAGTAAAAATTTAGCTATTACAACAACATATATAATCACCACTCAAAGAGAAAGAGGCACTAACAATGAAATACTTTTTATAACATTTCTTAAGAGATTCAGGCTCTACATTAATTATCATATAAAGTGACCTTCAAAAACTCCAGGTGAGCCTGAGTCTTAAGGGCCTCTACAAAAATTGGAAAAGAGAATAATCAACCTGGATTTTTCAAATGTTTTTTGTTAAGGTAGTGTACATACAGATCACCATTTTATAAGTCGCTAACGAGTTCACTTCTTGTTTGACAATCTCATCACTTTGTTCTCTCTCTGATTTTCCCTCCTGTCCCCGTCCACAAGAGGTATAGCTCATTGTGAATATAATATCTACAGAGTACAACTGCTGCATTTATTTCCCTGTTCTCCTTGAATTTCTGTGGCTCCTTCAATGTCCATAAAAAGATAAACAAGAACAGAAAAATCCCTCTTGTTTCCAATTCCTGGAATTCATTTAAATATAAATACCAGTAGTTTTATGAGAGTGTCAGACTCTGTCCACACATCCTGAACACTTATACTTCCTGCACCCAGTCATAACTCCAACTGGATTCTTAGGTCCACAAAGTAATTCTTTTCACTTTCCACACAGGAAGAACCTGAGTGTCAGAAAGATTAAGTAACTTACTGGAAATATTGGGCTGAGCATAGTGGCTCATATCTGAAGATCATAGTTTGAAACTAACGCATGTTGACATATCCATTACATGTTTATCTCCAGTTTAAGGCCACCTGGACATCAAAGTAACCCATCTTAGCTACAAGAGTCTGGCTATCCTGAGCCACAGAGAGAAGTTGGAAGAGCATCAGCAAATACTCTTGCCCAATTTCTAGGGAGTGGCTTGGTGCCAGCTTAGTAAAGTATAGCTACATCAGTGAAGGGGAGTAAAACAGAAGTGTTTATATATAAAAGCACTGGTCTGAAGCCTCAAAATAAGGACCTCAGTCTGTGTGGACCAAAAAGACTCTAGCATGAGGTTCTTTTTAAATTAACAAGCATGATTTTAGATTTTTTCAGAGTGGGATGGTGTATAGTTACAGGCAATGTCTGCTATGTCAGGTAATCCAGTCTGCTCTTTCACATGTTACCCAATAGCCAGGTTTCAACACAAATGACTTCAATGAGATTGTTCAAATTATACTGTGACTTTTACCTCTCATGAATCAAAATTCTGTCAAATGATTTCTGAATTCCAGATGTTCACACACGTTTCTCATCATTTTTTCTACTATTTTGTCTTTATTATTGATGTTCATATCACTTTTTTGTTGTTGTCTTTTGTGTACTTGCCATTTTTAGGGCTTGAACTCAATGTTTGATGATCTCTGTTGTATTCTTTGCTAATGGCTTATGACACGCTATTCCTTGAGCCACATCCTCAACTTCTGCTTCCTGCTAGATAATTGGAGATAAGTTTTCACATTTTTGTCTGTTTGGACTGATATTGAATTAAAATATTCAGGTCTTAGCCTCCTGAGTTTCTATGATTCTACACATGAACAGCTAACACCAAACTTTCCTATACTGTTATTTTAATTATGTGTTAGAAGAAAGTGGAAGTATATTTGTGTTAAGTATACAATTTTTAAATACAAGTTTGAATCAATTAGATATGATGTAATTGCTATCAATTTTAAGTTAAATCAATGAATATTACACATTCCAAAGAAATATAATTGAAAAAAATGCATTATCATTTTCTTTAAACAAGTAATGAAACTATGAATTTCTTTCACTTTACAATTCATGTTTTATATAACTTTAATTAGCAGACTTCTGTGATTAAAAGTAAATATATTAATTTTATACTGCAAGAGGCAAAGTGATTATAGTTAAGAATAGATATTCATCAGCCAGAAGATAAGTTTTTGAGCATTATCACTATAAAGAAATGTTACATGCAGAAATTAATGGATATGATGTAGCTTGATCATTAAGCAACATATAAATGAATGGGATTGCCACTTCACACTTCATAAATATGTAAAAAATAATTATGTAGTTAGGCGCCAATGGCTCATGCATGTAACCCTAACTACTAAGGAGGCTGACAGGTGAGAATCATATTTCAAATCCAGCCTAGGCAGGAAAGTCCATGAGACATATCTAGACTATGACTTCTCATGTTGGAGAAGAGGAAAGGTATGAAAAAGTTCAAGATTGTTTGACTATTCCCCAAGATCATTCTTCTTTGTCAGCTATAGCAATGCAAGTAGTTACTCTTAGTATCATGCTTGTTTATATTTAGAAACATTATTTGTTGCTGGGTTATAAGCTGCAAACACTTGAGTATTAATAAAGAATCATTTCCTAGAGAGTAAAGTTGCTGTGTAAACAAACCTAAAATATAAAGACTTAGCATTGTAGAAACTATTTTCTAGCTATATCACAATGTGTAGGTGTAGATTTTGTTTCCCATTGTTCCAGGGGACCCATTCTTGTTACCTTTTTTTCACCATCTGGTGATCCTATAACATCCTATAGCATCCTGGGATTGCTGTATCTTTACTGGATTCTCTAATTTCTGTTGGAAAGTTAGGAAAGATAAAATTGACTTACTGTTTCTGTTTTACCTTATTTTTTATTTCCTTACAACTGTAAATCAAAGTGACATAAATCATCTTTATAACATTAGAAGACAGATTTCATTTCTATATTCTTACCCTAGCCTTCTACATAACTTTGGTACTTAGTGATCCCCAAATGTGAAAATGAAGAAAAGGGCCTTCTTATTTAAATATTATTTAGAATTTCAAGACTTCATTAATGCAAGGCCCTTAGTTGTATGTATATCATACATGTGTACAAACCTGGTGGCAACTTTTTCTTATTCTCAGAAACTAGGACATGTGGTAACCTTGCGGTTGCATCAGGAGAGGTTGTAGTTGAGTTAGATTACTAAATCAAATCTTCTGTAAAATATTTCTACAAGTTAATTGGGTTGAACAATCCGTATTTATCATTTTACAGTTCTAATGGACAAAAATCTGAAATAATTCTCACTAGATTAAAATTGAGCCCCCTACAGAACTGAAATATTTTTCAGATGATTCTAATGGAAAACGCATTTACTTCCTGTTCCGCTTTCCAGAAACTTCAGAATCTGGATTGTTGTCTTTTCCTTTATCTTCTAATGTAGCATCTTTACATCTTTCTGATGGTTCTTACCTAATAATGTCCCTCTCAAACTACAGCTGGGACTTTTGAGCATACTTTCCCCATCTGATAATTATTCAAATTTGTGTTCCTTAGGTAATGAAAGGTGATTATTTTACAAACATATATAAAATGTAAATCAACATTTGATGGATTAGATATTTCGGGACTATAGATATTTTGGAAAGGTATTTTACTGTCTACCACAATGAGTGTGTAAGCATTCTTTCTACTAAAACCTGCTATCTTTTCATTAATTTTGAAAAGGTATTTCTTCAAAGAAATATAACTAAAAAAATTTAGTTCCTGAAAGCCTTTAATCCTGATTAAAACATTGTCATGTATTAGAAATCTTAAATGTCAGAGAGCAGTTCCTGAAGCAGTTCTGGCACTATCACTCTTTGTGTATTCTGCTTACAATCTCCTCTTTTCAAGAGCATTTGTTTGTTATTATTTTGGAATTATGGTTAATAGTTATTTGACTGATATTTTTAAAGAATGCATCACCAATCCTGGTTCTCTTCTTCTAACTTTTTTATGTCAAATCTATTTCTGAAATAAACACAGCTATTTGAATTACATGAACTGCTTATTGAAGTGTGGAGAGGAAAAGAAGAAAAAAATGTCCCTGTGTGTATGTCATGTAAAAAATGTACCTAAACGCTATTTATCTTAACATCATATATTTTTCATTTTGTTTAGATTCAGATAAAATTTAGCCTTTCAACTCACACAATGTTAATGCAGTTTTATTTCATGCCTACCAAAAGCAAACAACAAATTACTATATATTTAAATTTTTGTTAATTTTTAAAATTATTTATTTTAAAACACTATATTTTTAACAATTAGCCAAAGCAAATGGTTTATTAAATATTTAGAGTTGTGTTCAGACTCTATTGTTGAAACTAGTAAGGGGAAAAAATCATGTTTTCCTTCTTCCTTGAGCCATTCTGATTTACTTTATCTATTTCTGAAAGAATAAAATTCTGGCTTTGAAGCCTTTTGCTTGATATGCACAATGTCTCATTCTTCCTTTATTAATAGGAGAATTTGGAGAAAGGATGAGAATTCTCACTAGAAAAAGGAGAAGAGGAAAAGAGAAGTGAGAAATCTAGATATTTTGTTCTTCCTCATCTCAATCACAAGGTCTGGATAATGATTGTGGGTGTTAGATACAGTGCTCTAGAGTGATTAAACACATTTATAGAAAAAGTTAACGCCTCAAGTGACCATATATAGAATGCTTATTTATTTAAAAAATAAATGTAATAAATGTAATAGCATCAAACAAGAAGTGTTATCTGTTTAGTACTTGTTTAGTATTTCTAAAATACTGAAGTGCTGTAGGAAACTATCAAAAAGGTATACAAGAATAGTAAGAAACTAATATCTTAGTATCATATTCTAATATTAGCTTAATTCTTCCTGTGCTTGAATTTTGCCTCAATTTCACATGCTATATTCTTTCAGTATATAAGTTGAAAAAAGATTCCCTCTGGAAATATGCTATTTTTATAGTTAAGGGAAAAGAAGTTAACTCTTAGACCCAGACAATGGGATAGAAATCTTCCCCTAGAAATAGCCTTTCACCACTTCTGGTTCATTTTTGTAAGCTGAAGTAAGTCACATGCCCCATCTTGACATTGCAGAGTAGAGGTAAATCTCACCTACAGGAAGCTGATGCAGGACAGATTAATATGCCAAAATATGCAACATGAGATAAAGAGGAAAAAAAAGATAATTACAATACGATCAGTCATACATGCCATCATATGCCTCTGCATGAAGGAAGCTACTATGTACCTTTGTTTCTAAAACTACTGAGATCTTCAAATCAGATCTTTTATGCTTGTATATTACTGGAATTAGAGAACATCTTGATACTGAAACAGCATAAAATCTCAAAGAAAGCTGGACTAATCATTTCAATACTGCATTTTGTTCTGCTAGGACAAGAAACCATTTTATAGTCAATACTTTATACTAGTAATTTTTTTTTGCAGAACTGGATTTTGTTAATATATGTGACAATCCACCAGAATAAACGTCTTCCTTTATCTGCATCTTGTGCAGACAGCATAGTCAAGAAGATGTAGGAGTTCATCAGTAATACTTTTTAAAAATGCAAATAATGTGGACTGGGAGCCAATATAAATATTTTTCCAACATCACCTTCCACATCCTCATTCTTCCTTCCTAGGAAACACATCTAATCAATAAAAAGGCTTAAATTTTTGGCTCTTGAACTTGAAAGTGGAAGCAGAATGTTATGGATGTTGGAGATGACTGTTAATTTTTTTTACATAATAATGTAAAATATTATGTAATAATGTAAACTAATAATGTCACATGCAAGAGCCCTGAGTCCTAAAGGTCTTAACACTGTACTTCCTTAGTGATGTGACAGTAATGTCAGGCTTACTGGGCTTAATATTGTTTTTCACTTCCTTTTCTACCACCTAACCTAAATTATAATACATAGTAATGGAATGAAAAAGCAAAGTCATCTTAAGAAAGTCATTTAAGGCTCTGGGAATGTGGCTTCATGGTACAGTGATTGCTTAGCATGCATGAAACCATGGGTGCAATTCCTCAGTACCACATAAACAGAAAAAGAAGTGGTGCTATGCCTCAAGTGGTAGAGTGCTAGCCTTAAGCAAAACAAGAAAAATCTCAGGAACAGTTCCCTGACCCTGAGTTCAAGCCCCAGGACTGGCAAAAAAATTGATTTAACTAGTAAATGCCAAATAAAGAAATTATACTTGGAATATATTATTGCTCCTTCCAACTATGACCTAACAATAGTTCTTAATTCATGTGCTTAACCTATATTAGAAGACTGCATTGAGAAAAAAAAAATTTTGTTAGTAGGTCATGACAATTAATGTCAAGAATGTGCTTAGATATCAGGTGAGGATTAATCTATGTCTAAGTGAGATTTGGAAAATTTTTGGTCAGTTTTGGCACCAAAAATGCACCAGCTAATTAATAGTTGTGATAGAAGTAAAGGAATAAATCCAGATGCAAGAAATAAATGATAATAATAACTAAATTACACCAGAAACTGTTCTAGGGAACCATATTTGGTTATTAAAGAACTAGTTATCAAGTAAGCTTATTCCTCATTCCTTTAGCATTCTAAATCACTTAGGCTAGTTCTTAATCTCTGTGAGATAAGTTTTATCCCGTTCTATGTGGTTCTTTCATATCTGATCTCCTTTGCTTTCTAAAAATCTCAGTCTTTCTTTATTTATCTACTATAATTATACTAAGTCCACCGATGCAGACCTCAGAGGATGCTAAATTAAGAGTCCAATGGCTCATGAGTCATTAATGTAACAACATGGATAAGGATGACATATTTATTGCTACCTCAAATTTTCTGGAAAGCTGCAATATCATCACTTGATTCAAATTTCCATTATTTGTCTACAGTGTCATTAAGTGCACATACATGCAAATATGAGACGGGTGCTGGTGGCTCACACTTGTCATCCTAGGTACTCAGGAGGTTGAGACCAGAGGACTGTGGCTCAAAGCTAGCCTGGTCAGGAAAGTCCATGAGACACATCTTCAATTAGCTACCAGAAACCCGGAAGTGGTGCTGTAACTAAAGTGGCAGAGCACCCAACTTGATCTGAAGAGCTGAGGCACATGCCCAGGATCAGAGTTCATGCCCCACGACCAATGAAAATGTGAAATGTACTTGAAGTTTCCCCAAAAGAAACTACGAAGTCAATAGTAATCTTCCCAAGCAGAAAAAATTTTCCAATATGACTCATTGCACCTACTTTTGCTGAGTTATTTAAGTTATGGCTTCTTTGCTGCACATATTCTCTTCTTTTGAAAATTGTCAAATATTACCTTTATAATAAACTTCATCTAATATTCCTTGGTTCAAGAGAGAAGTCCATACAGTTGATGTGACTTGATTTTCTTATTGTCTTAGTTCAAAGCCAACTCAGGAAGCAGAGTCTTTCAAACTCTTATCTGTAATTAAACACCAAAAATCCAGAAGTGGTGTTTTGGCTGAAGCAGTAGAGTACTAGCTTTGGGGGCAGGTGGGCATTAAAGACAACTGTTCAGGGACAGGGTCCAGCCTCTGAGTTCAAACCCCAAAAGCGACACAAACTAAACAAACAAACAATAAACAAAAAAACCCATATATTTCTTTGGGACCATCCTTAAAGCACTGCTTTGAAAAGAGGCTCTTTTTGCTGATCATACTCACTGGATCCTGCTTTTTGGAATCCAGGACCAGAATAAAGGAATGGATATCTGACTTTTGCAACAAGAGAATCATTTCAGGAGTTAAATATTCATGCATAAGACACTTTAAAACCTCCATGTCTTTGTTTCTTTGTAGTAGAACACTGTAAAACAATGTTATTTCCTTTTTTTCCATGCTGGCCTTCAAATGGCATATTGTTTCCTTTTGTAATACTGTCAACTAGAAGTTTACAGACAAGTTTTATGGCTAAAGTGCACACTCGAAAAAGATAGGGACACAGTTACCTTCAAGCCTTGGATTATATTCTTGTACAGTAAAAATGAGAGCACAAATTAACTTGAACTTTGTCATTTCTCTATGTTCAATTTCTCTCCTGGATTCAGTTTCTACTTCCTGTAAAAGTTCCTTCTACTTACTTCCGGTAACAATCTATGGTATTGCTCCAGGAAAATGAATGTTTTCTGGCTTCATTGAGATAGCACAAAGGCATCTTTAGACACGAGGTAACACGTGTTTCAGAGACAACTTAGTAATGAGAAAATATGGAATTTACATGGCTTATAAAATATTATCCACGTACATATGGCTGTATAAGACGATGTTAAGTGAAATGAACCCCAAATACGGACACAACTTGTTTTTTCTTTCTTACTATTGTTTTTAATGTATCTACCATGTATTATGTGATTTTTTTGGTTCTCTTCTATTTTCTTCCTCCATGGTATAACCCGTTTCCACTGTATTTGAGGTCGGTGAGCTGCAAATTGCATATACATTTTTCTAATGTGGGGAGGGGAAGGGAAATAAAATGCTGAAAGAAGTATACAGTATGACCTGTTGTTACAATGAGATGAACAAGACACTATGTTGAAAATGAACTTTACTAGTTGGGGATGGGAGAGGAGAGTTGGGGCAGTGTGGAGAAAAGGGATGACAGGGGGAAAACAAAAGAGGAAGTAACAATGTTCGGTAGATAATATACTCATTAACTTACTTATGTAAATCTAGCCCCTCTGTCCACCATTTTCACCATAAAAAAACATGAAAAAAAAAACATTATCCTGGAGTACATTAAGTTCAAATTTCCTAAGTGCTCTGTAAATTAAGACCAATTTTAAGTGGGAAGAAGGTTCTCAGAAACATTTTTTGTCAGTGTTTGTGTTGTGCATTATTACCCAAGTGTACATAAGTTAACAGAAGGAGAAACAATAGGTATAGGAGAAAGAGAAGTTCTGTGTTTAAGTATAATGGTTCCATACTCTATAGAAGACTCTGCAAATAAGACAGCGTTGAAATAATAAAGCCAAGGCCAGTATGTAGATCTATGGGAGTGACATAGAGAAAGCATTACTACTAAGTGGAACATGAAGGATGAGACCACTCTCTTTCTTCTACTAGCTCTAAATCATGATAGGTAATCATGCAAATTTGTAAAAAGTAGAATGGAAGAATAATTCTAGTTCCAAGCCAGTCAGATATAAGACCATGGACTTAACTGGAAAAAAGTCCTTTTCGAGAGAGCAGGAATTATACTAGCAATAAAGTGGTGGCTAAGATCACATTTCTTTTTCTTTTCTTTATATTCTAGACATTTCCTACTTATTACAAATGAGGAAACCACGGAATCTGTTTCTTTGTGTCTTGTTTATTTTACTTCGTAGGATTTTTCCAAGTTTTTCCAGTTCCGTATGAATTTGAAGAATAGAATTCCACCGTGCATACATAAACCACATTTTGTCAATTCGTTCATCTACTGAGTGGCATATTGGTTTAAAACATGACTGCATATAAGTATCACTTAGTGTCATTCAAAAATGAGAGATGCCACCTCCCCAGACATTCTAAAAGCATGATTTCTAAGTAAGATAGGATTTTATGGTGGTACGAGTTTTGAGATATCTGGATGAGTCTCATGTATATCTTGCACTGAATTAGGCAGGAAGATATCCAATATCATAGAGGATAAAAATGGTAGTGTCAAAAATATTTCCTTTGAGAAAGATATAGGAGGCTGCCAGAAGTATAAAATAGTTCAGATAATTTTGAGGTATTTAGAAATGCAAGGCCAAGTATGTCTCTTTAAATAATAATTATGTAAGTGAAAGAGCAAAAGAAAGGGAAGAGAAAAAATAAGTGACAGCAGATCATTGTCCCAATAGAATATAAAAAAACATAATCTATAACTTTCAAGTTAAAGAGAGACCAATAGAATACATGCAAAATATTTACTTGACTTTATCCTACTTTAATGTTCCAATGGCTTTCATAAAATGCAGATGCATAGTTTTGTGTCTTCTGTCATTTGCTAAACGTTTCGTCCAGAAAAGGTTATCAATTACTTATAAATGATGCATAATTCCTAGGTATTCCAGTTATCACATACTCTCTTGATTGAGATATCTCTGTATAAACTCAAAATAACGGACAAAAAAACCCTTAAAATAAACAGAAATCACATGTTTGTTTTAAGCGCTGTAGTTTACAGAGTTTTTAGCCAAAACCAAAAACGTCTATTTAGATATTCTGCATTTTGTGTGAAAAAATTTTAACAATAGTTTATTTGCTGACATGTAATTCACTTGAAATATACTATCTCCTTTTATTGTATACACTTTAGTGCTTTGGAAGTGAATTGTACCTTCATAGGTTTTCAAAGCCTAATTTTCACAAACTTGCATTTCTTCTAATAGAAATGCTAAAAATTTGAGAACAGACATTAAAATAGATAAAAAGTTCTGTTACTAGAATTTGTCCAGCATACATCCTCTGTAGTGTGTATTTTCAAAATTTTATTTTGGGGATTTTTTCCAGGGTCTCACACATACTATTTAAGTGCACAGTCAATGAACTACAATTCCCTGTCCAAATACTTTTTTTTTACTTCTCTTTAATACATTCATAGAAGTATAATGAATTGATCTTATACAATTCTTTTTGACCTTTGAGACTTGAAAACTTGCTTGCTAAAATGATTGCAGCATTATACAAATGGATCACTATGAGTAGTTTATCAATTCCTCCACAAATGCATTACTATATTTTGTGTCATCTTTTTATATTAGAGTCATACTAGTGATTTTTCTTTTTCTTTTTTCTAAGATACTAAAGAGGAACTTATTTCATATGCTCCTCTTATTGACTATTAATTTACACATGTTCTTTAAAGAAATATCCTATTCAGGAAAAATTATATAGAATTAGAAGATATAAAAATACTTAAGATTAAGAATCATTGTAGCATTCACATTTTAGCATTAACAAATATGTTACCTCTATCTGTTGGATATGTTTTCACTTCAGTTATAGTGTCCTTTGAATTATGAAAGGCTATCACTTGATATAATTCAGTATATTCTTGCTTTTCTTTAGCAACTAATGCTTTCCATTTAGAAACCTTTACTGATACAATGTCATGAATTTTTACGTTTATCTCTTATAGGTTTTTACATCTCACATTTAGTTTGATAATCATTTTTTATTTTAAATTTTTGTATAAGGATTGAGGTAGGCCAGGTGCCTGTAGGTCACGCCTGTAATCCTAGCTATTCAGGAGTCTGAAATCTGAGGATCACAGTTTAAAGCCAGCCCGGGCAGGAAAGTCCATGAGACTCGTATTTCTAATAAACCACTAGAAAGCCAGAAGTGGTGCGGTGGCTCAAGTGGTAGGGTGCTCACATTGATCTGCAGAGCACATGGACAGCGCCTAATCCCAGAGTTCAAGCTCCATGAGTGACAAAAAACAAAACAAAAGAAACAAAAAAAGGATTGAGGTAGTAGTCTAAGATCATTCTTTAAATCTCGAGAGAAAATAGTGCCAATACACCCATTTTTTTTTTTTTAATTTTATTTTATTTTATTTGAGAACATACTGTACAGAGGGGTTACAATTACATGGGCAGGATAATGCATACATTTCTTACCAAGCATTGCAGCCTCCTCCTTTGTTTACCCTTCACCTCCCTTCCCAGCTTCCCCCCTCCCTCCCAACCAATCATACCCCCCCTCCCCCCCCCCACCGACATTGTAAAGCTGGTTTTGACATGACATTTTGTACTTCTCATTGTTGCAACAGGTCCACCTGAATCCTTAAACGACTTGTTTGTCCCCATCTCCTCCACATGTTATACTGACATCAAATATAGTGAAAGCGGGGGTTATACTGTGGGGGAGGGACATACAAAGCAACAAAGAAATAATCTTATAAATGCGTTAGAAACACATGCATGAAAGAAACAAAAACATTAAAATACATATTTGAGGTTTTGTTTTCCTAACATCACATTATCTGACTTTTTCCGCTTGACTCATACCTATACTAGATATTGCAAATAAGGGAAACCATGGGACCTATGTTTCTTTGGGCCTGGCTTACTTCACTTAATATAATTTTTTCCAAGCCTTTCCATTTCCTAACAAATAGGGAAATGTCATTCTTTCTGATGGAGGCATAGAATTCCATTGTGTATATATACCACATCTTCTTGATCCATTCATCTACTGAGGGGCATCTGGGTTGGTTCCATGTCTTAGCTATGGTAAATAATGCTGCAATAAACATAGTTGTGCTGGTAGCTTTAGTGTGGCCTTGTTTGTGATCATTTGGGTAAATGCCCAAAAGTGGGATTGCTGGGTCGTTGGGGAGTTCTATGTGGAGTCTTTTGAGGAACCTCCATACTGCTTTCCAAAGTGGTTGAACAAGTTTACATTCCCACCAACAATGAAGTAAGGTTCCTTTCTGTCCACATCCCCTCCAGCATCTGTTGTTGTTAGAGTTCTTGATTTTTGCTGTTCTAACTGGAGTGAGGTGATATCTCAATGTTGTTTTGATTTGCATTTCTTTTATGGCTAGGGATGTTGAACATTTCTTCATGTGTCTATTGGCCATCCTTCTTTCTTCTTCAGAGAAGCTTCTCTTTAAGTCTTTTGCCCACTTACTTATTGGGCAGTTGTTTCTTTGAGGATTTGTTGTTGGGTGGTTTAATTTTTTGAGTTCCAAGTATATTTTAGATATGAGACCCTTGTCCGTTGTATGGCTAGTAAAGATCTTCTCCCAGTCCGTGGGCTTTCTATTGATCTTGCTAGCTATGTCATTTGCCCTGCAGAAGCTCTGCAACCTTATACAATCCCATTTGTCCAACCTTTCTTTGATTTGTTGTGTATCCGGGTCTCTATTCAGAAAATTTCGGCCTGAGCCAAGGAGACCCAGGGTTTCTCCTATTCCATCCTGTAATGTTTTCAGAGTGTCTGCTTTGAGTTCAAGGTCTTTGATCCATTTGGAGTTGATTCTGGTGCAGGGTGATATATAAGGATCTAGCTTTAGTTTTCTACATGTAGTTAACCAGTTTTGCCAGCACCATTTACTGAAGAGGCTGTCTGTCTTCCATTCTAGGAAATCAACACAGAACTTAAAAAATGGCAAAACCTCCCATGCTCCTGGATTGGAAAGATTAACATCGTGAAAATGGCAATACTTCCCAAGGCTATCTACAAATTCAACGCAATACCTATCAAAATTCCACCCTCATCCTTCAAGGAAATAGAAGAGGCAATCCAAAAATTCATACGGAACAATAAAAGACCCCGAATAGCAAAAACGCTCCTCAACGGAAAGAACACTGCTGGAGGAATATCAATACCAAATTTCAAACTCTACTATAAAGCCATAGTAATCAAAACAGCTTGGTATTGGCATAAGAACAGACCTCAGGACCAATGGAATAGAATTGAAAACCCAGAAATGAACCTACAGACCTATAGCCAATACACCCATTTAAGATTCTATTTTTTATTTCGTAAAGTCATAGGATAGTTTTCAAAATCTATTGAACATAAACTGAGAATTTATTTTTGACAAATCTGTTACATTCTTCTATGTGTCTGCTCTTGTAGTAGAACTATGTTGTCTTTACTACTAAACATGGTAAAAAGATTCAAAGCTAGTATGAAGGCTGAAGCTACACCATTTTACAAGATTGTTCTAACTGACCTGTATTCCTTGAATTTACATACGAGTTTATTGAGCAGGTGGACCAATATTCTACAGAGATATCTAGATGTTTGAAAGTGACTCATATTTTTTACCTTGTAAAAACACAAGACCTCAGATATTATATATAGAAAAATGTCTTCAGAGAATACTTGAAACAACTAAAATTAATTCAAGAATGAGTTACGATTTAGATAACACTGTAACATAACAAAGCTGAATGATAACAACTTGAGCTGTACAACGGAGGAGAGTGAGAGGGGAAACAATGATGTACCACATAGGAGCTATATGTAATTGCTATTGTGTTTCAAAAAACAGAAAGACTTCAGAGAAGAGAAGGAGAAAAATAACGTTTCCTGAGACAAGTTTCTTTTTAATCCATCTAATAGTTTGTACTAAACGTCAGTGAAAATGGGAAAAATTAAAATAGAAATTAAAGCATTGTATATACCTGTTACAATGTAAAGAAATTGTAATAGGAATATGATAATTAATTTCCAAAGAAATAAGAGAAAGAATAGTTAAACTCTAAAAGGAAAAATAATGAAGAGACAGAAGAAGCAAAGTAAAACCTTTATCAATAACAAACACAAGAGTTTGGAAGTGGAAAGGCAGTGGAAATATTCTAAATAACAATAAAAATTGCTAATGTGGATAGAATATGGATCACATGTTATCATATATAATTTTGAAAGGGCATACTAGGAATGAAATTTTGAAAGTCATGGTTTAAAATACTATTTGGATTATAACTAGCCAGAATAGCTCAGTGGTATACTATTGGCCTTGCATATGTGAAGCAATGGTGTGATCTCGCAAGCATTACAAAGTACACACAAAGCACACACACACACACACAAAAACCACATAAACACACACACACAAACACACACACACACACACCACATAAACACATTTGGAATATTGATTTTATTATATTAAACGGAGGAAATTATCACAAACAGTAAAAGTATATAAATATATGAAATCATAATATTGCTCATACTATTTAAAAGTTTAGTAGAAATAAAATAGTCACAATATACTTGGATTTTAATAGATTAAGTAAATCGAAAATTAATAGAAGACATGAGAACCTTTGCAAATAAGTTTTAAATAATAATCTTTTTGAAACAAGTGTCTTTTTATTTTGACAAATGATTGATGTTACTGGTGTTTTAACTCAAGATTTAGAATGTGATAGCGAGGTGCTCTATATAACACTAGCGATGGCTACATCTCTAATCAGTTCACTCTGAATAGTTTTATAATAAGGTCTCATAGTTTCCCAGTCTCTCGCGAATTACAAGCCCTATTTACAATTCCCACCATAGCTAGAAAATGGATGCAACAAATCACCATGCCGAGCTCAAACTTTTTTTTAAATTCAAGAACAAATATTTCCAAAAAGTGATCAGGTAATGAAGACTTTCTTAATAAAGTAAGTGCTTCTTGAAAATACATTAAATATTTGCTACCTGGACAAATATGTTTATAAATATAAGAAAATAAATGTATTTAAATTCACTAACCATATAAAAATTAAGAAAATAATTTCAAATAGCCACATGTTAAATATTTTAAAAGCAAAATATATGTGACTGAATAATTTACATGTGTAGAAATCATGCAAAATTATATTAACTGATCCTACAACTCTGAAAAAAGAATTACCCTAAAGAAAAAAAAGGAAACATTTAAGCTCAAAATTTGAAAATTAGAAAATAAAATGAAGTAGGGGCTGGGACAGTAGCTCAGTGGTAGAGCGATGGCCTTCCATGCATGAAGCCCTTAGTTCGATTCCTCAGCACCATATAAGCAAAAAGGAAAAAGCTGGAAGTGGCGCTGTGGTTCAAGTGGTAGAGCACTAGCCTTGAGCTGAAGAGCTGAGGGACGGGGCCCAGGCCCAGAGTTCAGGCTTCACAACCGGAACCCCCACCCAAAAAAAAGAAAAGAAAATGAAGTGTACTCTTTAGTTGACTTAATTAAGTGGAAAAGCTCTGTGTATCAATTTTATAATAAAAAATGCATGAACAAAGTAAGCAAAAGTACTCATTGATCAATAGCAACAGCAAAAGCATCAGTAGTTCTTGTTTTGAGTGTACAAAAATATCGATGGAAGATATAACAATGTTCCTTCCCTAAGAAATGTATTCATTACCTCATTTATGTAACTTTAACCCCTGTGTACCTTACCATTACAATAAATTTAAATTGAAATTAAAAATAAACCAAAATATATATATACCAATTAAGAATTCTTAGAAGCCATTGGTTAAAATTTTTGTAAAAAACTTCCCTAAATACCCAAGGAATATACTTTGATGATACTATTTAAATACTTCAACCTCAACAGAAAAGCAAAAAGTTTAAAAACTGTTACAAAGTAAAGTAATAAATCAGAATATATTACTATTAATAATAATCATAAGATGAATTTATAGTGGTAGTCAAATAAGTAAGAATAAGTCAAATAAGTGAGAAAGAATTTTCTAGGTCTTTTTAAATTATCATAAGTTTAATGAAATTATTCTGTCACATCATATGATAATCAGATAAAGCTGATATTAGAGCAAAGAACAGATTGTATTAAGTTTTTGGATGTTAATGTATATACTTATTTTGGTTGTGGGAAAATGTGGGGATTTCAATTTGGTGTATATTTTTCTTGTAGGCCGGGGTTCCCTTTCCACAAGAACATGCATCCATCTGTCCTTTTAGCCTTCCCATCATCAATGGCATCAGAGTTGCACACCAACTTGTCTAGCTTGCTACCTTGACTGACCTGGATCCACAGTCCTTCCAATCGTAGTCTCTAGATAGTGCAGGTTGGTAGAAATGATCCAATTCACCCAGCTATAGATTGAGAAGTAAGTCCACTAAACTTTTTGTTTGCGTTCTGTTCTCAAGCCTCCAAAATAGTTAAGAGTACACATGCGATCCCCTGTTGCCAAGCAGTAAGAATATTTTAAAGCAACTAGATATATATATGACTTAGTCTTGTGTATGCCTCAGGAAAAGTATAAAAGAGCAGTGAAGCATAGAGGACAGCCAGAATTTTAACTACCTACTCAGAGGCTGAGTAGGCAGAGCTAGCTACTCGGGAGTCTGAGATCTGAAGACCACTGTTCAATCATGAAAATACAAGTGATTATCTCAAAAAAAAAAAAAACAGAATTGTAGCAGAGGCTGAAGTGGTAGACCACTATCCTTGGGCACAGAAGCTGAGGAATAGTTTCCATGGCACTATCAAGCCTCAAGAATGATGAATGCATGCATGAGCACATGCACATGTGCGTGTGTGTACTCGCACATGCATGCACACATACACAAACACAAATGAGTATTTCAATGTGAAGTTTTTATTTTTTTATCTTGCTGTACTTTATTTCCCTGTATTAGTTCACAAATTAACAAAATCAGCTAAGGACCTATTTACAGAAAATTCATCGTTTCTCTAAAATCTACTCTCTTTTTGGAAGCCTGCTTTTATTTGACCCAAAAGTAAATTATTCAGGAAGTCAATTCATCACTCGCAAGTTTATAATATTAGATGATTGTTTAGATTCCTCCTAGCAATATGATTTTGTGAAATCCTGCATCAAGTAATATATTTCTTTCACTAGAAGAGAAACCTCTGTCAAACAATTAATAATAGCTTATTTTCCTCCTGGCATTCATCTGTAGTTTTATTTTCTTCATATATTTCATGATCTGTCTGTGTATGACAAAGACTGCCGTGAAAATAAAAACACCCTTCTGAGTGTTTAGCATGTGTATACCATTCATAGATACGGAAATTGCTTTGGAATAAATAATGTTCACCCTATCTTGAGAAAGAAGAATTGGTTTCTTTAGGTAAGAACTTGAGGGAAAGAAACAAAAGGAAAAGTGAGGAACAACTCAACACATAGATTCAAATGAAACAAACAAACCAAGAAAACACAAATTAATTCAGTACTCAAGAACCTGCAGGAAATGAAAGACTTAAAAAAATCAGCTATGACAAGCTTATGAAATTCGTGACTACATGGGAGTGCAATGTTGTGAGTATAGTGGCAAAAGCCCAGACTGAACAGAAAGTTCTGTACACAATGCCATGCACCTGTTGTTCTAAATTCCAGGAAGAATTACATCAAGTGGACTGAGACCAAGTTCATACAGAAGTAGGAAGCCAGTTTCTAGCTGAAAAATAATCAGGATAACTTAGGTCTGGGGGCATGACAAAGTGGTAAGAACACACATTTAAGGGGACAAAACACTCAATTCAAACTCTAATATGAGGAGTATGAAAGAAAAAAGATATGATTTTAAATAATTAGAACAATTGTAACACTTGAGTATTTGAGTGGAAAAAAATCCATTAGAGAGATAGAATGAACCCACATTCCAATGCTCCTTTAGTGATAATGTTTAGTCGTACTTCAGACAAAACAGAGTTACCTTGCAAATGAGCATGGATGTGCATTTGGGTGATGGAAATACTCTACTTACACAGGTGTAAATTAAATAGATTTTGGGGGTAGATTGTAGTTCTTGAACTAAGAGCCTGGGTGTTGTCCATGAGCTTTTTCTCTCAAGGCTACCACTCTAATACTTGGAGCCACAGTTCCAATTCTGATTTTCTGTTGGTTGTTTGGAGATAAGAGGCTCATGGACTTTCCTGGCCAGGATGGCTTCAAACCAACATCGTCAGATCTCAGCCTCCTGAGTAATCCTGATTCCAGGCATGAGCGGTCGATGTTTTTAATAATTTAGTAAATTGTATAGTTACAGAAGCTATAAATTATGATTGTAACCTGTGTAATATATGTGTGTATGTTTAGATCAATGCATACAGTTAGAAATATATTAAAATATTTTTGCATCTACAGTAGATTTATGAAATCATCCTTCATTAAAAATATAATGGAAACAAAAGTTAATAAGAAGCAAAACAAAGGTAATTGTTACACCTTTATTTTGTTGAATGGAATATGAATTATGAGAATCAGTTTGGGAAAACCATCTCTACTTTAACAAAATGGATAATTGCTATTAATTCCAATCCATTTCTTTGCCCATATTGTGCATCCTCAAACATGAGTGTCAAAATCAAACCACACTTTTTGCCTTTGTATTTAACTCACCTGTTATAATTTAGGGGCTAGATGAAGTAATCAAATAAAGATTAAAATAATAGTAAGTGAGGCTATTAGAGCTGAAAAACATTTTAAATATGATAACTAATTAAATTACATAATTCTTACTTTTACTCTGTTGTTATGTCCCTCATTCCCACATTAGGAAAGTACATAGAAGGTTTCACTAAATTATATGTAATTATTAAAAATGTATTGAAAGAATATGGGCACAGTGTGGTTTTAGCTTATTGCAACCTGTATGGGGTAGTGTGTTTTTGAGGACTTGCAATACGTTGTGATGGAGATGAAGGGAGGGATGTGCTTATTCTGGAAAACTGGCTAGAGGATTGCTCCCAGAAAGATAGTGATGAATTCTTCCAAAAGGACAGTAAAATCACTTTCACAACCATGTTCACTACTGCACTCTTCACTGTAGCCAAGTTATGGAAACAGCCCAGATGCCCTTTGGCAAAGGGATGGTTGGCAAAAGTGTGTCATATATACATACGTGGAATGTACTTATCCATTATGAAGACTGTTACGTTATTTGCAAAGCAATGGATAGATCTAAAAATATGTTAAATAAACGAAGTCAAAGCCAGACACACAAAAGACCCATGTTCTGTCTCATATTTGGAAGCTAGAACTTTATACAATTTTACACAGCAATATTAACCAAATCATGCTATTTGTAGAGGAGTATTTAAAAGATGTAATTTTTTTATAAAATTGAACTTTTAATCCACCAAAATAAATACCAGGAAACTATCACTTTGAAGATGTGAGGGGAAGTCAAAGGGAAAGAATAAAAAGAGTTATGGAGGAAGAAAGTGAAGACATGATATTCAATGCAGATAGTATGAAACTAGAAAAAATTAACGTGTGTTGAGGTTTAGAAAGACAGGGAAAAGTTATATAAGGATCCATTATACTTAAAAGCATTATTTATTGAATGTAAATTCCCTTGTACAACTAGTTATGATAATAAAAATATAATTAAAAACAATGGAGCCATCTGATCTTAAACTGTGTTCTCTTAAACCATGAGTCAATATATTAGTTTCCTCCTCAGAAATTTTCTTTGCATGTATTTTCCTTTTAGTGACAGAAAAATGATCAATGCAATGAATATCAATACATCACTTTGCACATCATAAAGAGACACAATAAAAATCACAGTAAAAATGTTAGAATTAGCCACATGATAAAATAACAGGTAGAATATGCCAAATGATCATTGATTGTTTTTCCAAGTACTATACCAATGGTATCTAATTTAATCCTCACAATAATTCCATAAAGTGGAACGACTTACATTTTTATTCCTCAGATGATGATATTGAAGTCTTCAGAGTTGGAATTACTAGTACAACATTGCACACATGGTAAGTGTTAGCCTGAGGTTCATCTCCCACTGTATCAATTAACCTCATTCTATTTTATGACTAAAATACCAGCACTTAGTCTACAAATTCTAGGAAAATTTCCCAGAATTATTGTGTACACTCATAATATTTCATTTTATCTTTGTTAGAAAATAAGGAACTGTAATATGAATACTCAAAGTTCATAATCAGTGCATACCTCCCTGGTGAAAGGAAGTGCTAAAGTATAACATTCTTGACTTCTAGGTCAAAATAGCAGAAATCATATTCTATCCCTTCACTGAACACTGCACTGCCTGGGGACCCTATCTCTGTTTAACACTGTCTTACTGAAAGAATGACCTCCCTAATTCCTGATGGAAACAGACTGCAGGTCTTATGGACCAATCATTTCCACATTGTAGCTCAACTAATTTGTTTACCATTAGAAGTATTTTGATTGCTTTTTATACCCAACATTTTGAGAGAAAGGTACTACTTTAAAATGCTATTAAAGTAAGACATATAAAAATCACCTTTGACCCTAGATAAATATTTTACCTTTCATGTACCCAAAAATGCAGTCTGACTTATCATTAATGAATTAAAGCCTCTCCTACTTGGGAATACAATTGTTTTAAAAAGACATAAAGGGCTGGGAAGGTGGCTCAGTGGTAGAGTGCTTGCCTTGCATGCGTGAAGCCCTGGATTTGATTCCTCAGCACCATATTAAAAAAAAAAAAGAAAAAAGCCGCAAGTGGCGCTGTGGCTCAAGTGGAAGAGCGCTATCCTTGAGCTGAAGAGCTGAAGGACAGTGCCCAGGCCCAGAGTTCAGGCCCCACTACCAGACACCCCCCCCCCCAAAAAAGACATCAATACTACGATATTTGTTCAAAATTTCTTATGATACTGAAGATTCAATTGTAAACTGTTAACACTTGAAAATAACTCTTTTTCTTGGGAGTAGGAAACAAAACACAAGATTAATCCTAATCATTTCCAAAGACATTTATTTATACTACAAATTCACTCTTATAACTACAAAGATTCTAAAAATAACTGAAGCATAGTGTCACAAAGGGCATAATTTAACTTCATCATGTACATTCAAAGGACTGTGCTAATAGAAAACAAAGTTATACTAAAAATTAGCTCACGTAATTCACTTCCATTCTTTTGTTCTATATATTTTAGTTTCATAAAACCTGTCTTTTGATAAAATGATGCATAAAAAGCCTATATACCCACTTACATTTTCAGATTTTAATAATGTTTATTTCAGAAATGTCTTTAGCTGTATAGTCAATGAAATGAAATAACACTAAAGTATTCAAAGGGTTTTCAGAAATTGCAAGACTTGCTCTTGGATGTTATTTATATTGGAAAAGATCTTCAAAAAGCCTTATTTGTTAAAGTTGTGATAGTCCCACAAAAGAATTATTAATGAAGAAACCTTTGTATGTAAAATACAACACACATGCTTTTTTTGTTTATTTGTTTTTGCAATGTATATCTAACAAACATATCCACAATACTGTTTTTCAGTCAATATGATCGGGTATTCAAACCTAAAAAATACGTGATTTATTCTTAGTGTGAATAGATACTATCTTATAAAGAAAGTTATTTTCAACAGAAATCCGGAAAGGGTTTATCCACCTTGAGTTTCACAGGAATAACCAGAGTGTAATACCTCTTTGGTCAAGTCAGTCAAACTCACTCCATGAGTATATCTTAAAAGTATAGCCAATTTAAGAGGTCAAATACATATTTTGTACTGACAGTCATCTTACAGCGATAACTTACTACTTAAATATATGTGTATCTTCTTGCCTAACATATACAAAGAGCTGAAAGTGATCTCTTTTATATAACTTAATGTTGTAAATGCTTTAATTATGATGATGTTATTATTTGACGAATAAAATGTACAGAAGGGTGGTTCCACTGAAATGACAGTACGGAACACTGATAAATAACAACATTGCAACACAGTTCTTTTCAGCCTCTCTCTGTCCTCATTGGCAAGCAACATTGCAACCGCACACACACACACACACACACACACACACACACACACACATGTACACACACATTTACAGGCAAGGCAAATTCAGGGTTTATTGTACAATAAAGTTCAAATAAAATATTAGTGATAAGGCTAAGGATAATGGGTGTAGAGGAGCACCTAGAAACGGGAGTTAATGGTCTAGGAAATTTGTTTAAGAGGATCCTAACAGAGAACTTCCAAAACATGCAAAAAGACAGGCCTATTCAGATACAAGAAGCTTTTAGAATTCCAAATAGACCAGAAAAGAATAGGACATCCTACCGTCACATTATAATCCACACAGGATGAACTCAGACCAAGAAAAGATCCTTAAAGCTGTGAAGGAGACAAGATTAATCACTTATAAAGGAAAACCAATTAAAATCACCTCAGATTTCTCAGCAGAGACAAGCAAAGCAAGAAGAGCCTGGAATGATGTATCCCATGCCCTAAAAACAAACAACTATCAACCAAGAATACTGTACCCAGCTAAACTCTCCTTCATAACTGAAGGCCAAATAAAAACCTTCCATAGGAAAGAAAAATTGAAACAATACCTCCCACCAAACTAGCCCTGCAAAAAATTCTTAAAGATGTCCTACACATAGAAAACCAACAAGACCACAATAAAGGCCAAGAAACTGCACCCAAACTGAGAATCCAAGAACCATAGAAAGAACCCAATTTTTGCAGCCCCGGAGAAGGTGGATAACATGGCAGGAAGTCCCAAATACCTCTCAGTCCTTTTTATCAACATTAACGGACATAACTCTCCAATTAAGCGAAATAGACTGTCTAGTTGGATTAAAAAAAAAGTTCCTTCTATCTGCTGTCTTCAGGAGTCACAACTTGCCCATAAAAACAAACACATTTTCAATGTTAAAGGCTGGAACAAAATCTACCAAGCAAATGGCCCCCATAAACAGGCAGGAGTTGCAATCCTAATATCAGATAAAGTAGACTTCAAATTAAAATTTGTGACAAGAGATAAAGAAGGTCGCTACATACTAATTAAGGGTTCTCTCCTGCAGGAGGATATTACAATTCTAAATATCTATTCTCCAAAAAATGTAGCACCCAAATTTATCCAACGAACACTACTTTCCCTCAAATCCCACATAGATCCAAAGACATTAATAGTTGGAGATTTTAAAACACCACTCTCCCCACTAGATAGATCAACTCGGCAAAAACTAAACAGAGAAACCACAGATCTAAACAGCTGCAGAGATCAACAAGATTTAACAGACATCTACCGAATATTTCACCCAGCAGCATCAGAATACACGTTTTTCTCAGCAGCACAAGGAACATTGTCTAAAATAGACCACATTTTAGGCAACAAAGCAAACTTGTCTAAATTCAGAAACAGTGAAGTTATACCTTGCATTCTCTCTGACCACAAGGGAATAAAACTAGAACTCAACACCAAAAGCCACCAAAGGAAGGCCGGTAGCACATGGAGGCTGAACAACACATTGCTGAATCACGAGTGGGTCATGGAAGAGATTAGAAAGGAAATTCAAATGTTCATGCTATTCAACAAAACTGAGAACACAAATTACCAGCTCCTTTGGGACACAGCAAAGGCAGTACTCAGAGGCAAGTTTATAGCTCTGAACTCCTACATCAACAAATTGGGGAGATCTGAAACCAACAATTTAATGACAGATATAAACCTCCTTGAAAAGAGCAGCAAGATAAACCCCAATCCAGTAGATGGAAAGAAATAATTAAAATTAAATCAGAATTAAATAAATGAGAATCCAAAAAAATCTATAGAAAGAATCAACCAAACAAAGAGTTGGTTCTTCGAAAAAATTAACAAAATTGACAGACCCTTAGCAAATCTTATCAGAAAAAGAAGAGAACACACCCAAATTAATAAACTCAGAGATGAGAATGGAAACAACACCACAAAACAACCAAGTTTCAGAACATTATAAGGGAATACTTCTCAAAACTTTATGCTAATAAGTTTGAGAACTTGACAGAAATGGACCTTTTCCTAGCAAATATTGACAATCCAAAACTAAACCAAGATGAGTTAAACCATCTTAACAGACCCATATCAAGCATTGAAATAGAAACAGCAATAAGAGAACTCCCAGGTAAGAAAAGTCCAGGACCAGATGGTTTTACAGCGGAATTCTACAAGGCCTTCAAAGCAGAGCTCACACCAATACTCCTCCAACTCTTCAATGAAATTGAAAGAAAAAGTTCACTACCGAACACATTCTATGCAGCCATCATAATCCTCATCCCAAAACCAGGCAGGGACTCATCAAAGAAAGAAAACTATAGACCCATTTCTTTGATGAACATTGAGGCAAAACTTCTAAACAAAATTTTGGCCAATCGACTTCAACAATTCATCCAAAAAATCATACACCAATATCATACAGGATTCATTTCAGGAATGCAAAGCTGGTTCAATATATGCAAATCAATTAATATAATTCATCACATCAACAGGAGCAAGGATAAGAACCACATAGTTATCTCAATAGATGCATCAAAAGCATTCAACAAGATTCAACACCCCTTTATGATGAAGGTTTTGGAAAAATTAGGAATCCATGGAACATTCCTCAATACAATAAAGGCTATATATGACAAACCTACAGCCAGCATTATACTTAATGGTGAAAAACTAAAGACATTTCCTCTTAACTCAGGAACAAGACAAGGATGTCCACTCTCTCCACGTCTCTTCAGTCTAGTATTAGAATGCCTAGCTACAGCAATAAGACAAGATCCAAACATAAAGGGGATCCACATAGGGAAAGAAGAAATAAAACTCTCCTTCTTTGCAGATGACATGATCTTGTATTTAATGAATCCCATCGACTCCACTCCCAAATTACTCAAGCTGATTCAAAACTTTGGCAAAGTAGGCTGGTATAAAATTAAGCCCCCAAAATCAATGGCTTTTCTGTATGCCAACAATGAGAAAAGTGTGGCTGAAATTAGGAAAGTAACTCCATTTGTAATATCCCCACAAAAATTAAAATACCTAGGAATTAACTTAAAAAAATGAGTGAAGGACCTTTACGATGAAAACTTTAAAATCTTGAAAAAGGAAATCAAAACAATACTTAGAAAATGGCAAAACATTTCATGTAACTGGATTGGAAAGATTAACATCGTGAAAATGGCAGTACTTCCCAAGGCTATCTACAAATTCAATGTGATACCTGTCAAAATTCCAACCTTGTTCTTCAAGGAAATAGAAGAGGCATTCTAAAAATTCATATGGAACAATAAAAGACCCTTAATAGCAAAAACGATCCTCAATGGAAAGAACACTACTGGAGGAATATCAATACCAAATTTCAAACTCTACTATTAAGCCATAGTAATCAAAACAGCTTGGTACTGGCATAAGAACAGACCTCAGTACCAATGGAATAGAATTGAAAACCCAGAAATGAACCTACAGACCTATAGCCATCTAATATTTGATAAGGGAGCTCAAAAAATAGAATGGAAGAAAGACAACCTCGTCAGTAAATGGTGCTGGCAAAATTGGTTAACTACTTGTAGAAAACTAAAGCTAGATCCTTATATAACACCCGGCACAAGAATCAATTCCAAATGGATCAAAGACCTCGGAGTCAAACCAGACACTCTGAAAACATTACAGGATGGAATAGGAGAAACCTTAGGTCTCCTTGCTCAGGCCAAAATTTTCTTTATAGAGACCAGGAAACACAACAAATCACAGAAAGGTTGGACAAATGGGATTGCATGAAGTTTCAGAGCTTCTGCATGGCAAAGGACTTAGCTAGCAAGATCAATAGAAAGCCCACAGATTGGGAGAAGATCTTCACTAGCCATACAACGTACAAGGGTCTCATATCTAAAATATACTTGGAACTTAAAGAATTAAATCCCCCTACAACAAATCCTCAAGGAAACAACTGCCCAATAAATAAGTTGGCTAAAGACATAAAGAGAAACTTCTCTGAAGAAGAAAGAATGATGGCCAATAGACACATGAAGAAATGCTCAATCTCCCCAGCCATAAAAGAAATGCAAATCAAAACAACATTGAGATACCAGCTCACCCCATTTAGAATGGCAAAAATCAAGAACTCTAACAACAACAGATGCTGGAGGGGATGTGGACAGAAGGGAACCTTACTTCATTGTTGGTGGGAATGTAAACTTGTTCAACCACGTTGGACAGCAGTATGGAGGTTCCTCAAAAGACTTCACATAGAGCTCCCCTATGACCGAGCAATCCCACTTTTGGGTATTTACCCAAATGTTTACGAACAAGACCACACTAAAGCTACCAGCACAACTATGTTTATTGCAGCATTATTTACCAAAGCTAAGATATGGAACCAACCCAGATGCCCCTCAGTAGATGAATGGATCAAGAAAAAGTTGTATATGTACACAATGGAATTCTATGCCTCCATCAGAAAGAATGACATTGCCCCATTTGTTAGGAAATGGAAAGGCTTGGAAAAAATTATATTAAGTGAAGTAAGCCAAGCCCAAAGAAACATAGGTCCCATGGTTTCCCTTATTTGCAATATCTAGTATATGTATGAGTCAAGCAGAAAAGGTCAGATAATGTGATGTTAGTAAAATGAACACTTAGATATGTATTTTAATGTTTTTTTCTTTCATGCATGTGTTTCTAACGCATTTATAAGATTATTTCTTTGTTGCTTTGTATCTCCCTCCCCCACAGTATAACCCCTGCTTTCACTATATTTGATGTTGGTACAATTTGTAGAGGACAGGGGGAAAAACTAGTCGTTTAAGGATACAGTTGGACCTGTTGCAACAATGAGAAGTACATGTTGTCATGTCGAAAACGAACTTTACAACTTTGGTGCGGGGGGGGGGGGTGGGGGTGAGGGGGGGAAGGGAGGACGGGGGGGTGGGAAGATTGGGTGGGGGGGGCGGAGGGAGGCTGGGAAGGGAGGTGAAGGGCAAAGAAAGGAGGAATCTGCAATGCTTGATAAGAAATATACTCATTATCTTGCCCATGTAATTGTAAGCCCTCTGTACAGTATGTTCACAAAAGAAACCAAAAAAAATAAATAATAGAAAAGAAAAGAAAAGAACCTAAGGGATATGAGGACCAAATTATTATGATATTTCACTAGGTATCCTATGTGAAAGCAAAAAAAAAAAAAAAAACAAAATGCACCAGAAGAAATCTCAGAACATCTGAATATAATACAGGCCTATTTGTCCTCCCTAACTGTCATAGATGTATATGTTAATTCTAAGGAGACTTAAGTTCTAGTAGCATTCGAAGTACTGGAAGACACTCATGTTTTACCGAAACAAATTATGTCCATACAGGTAGACCCATTGCAACAGTGAAATGTACAAGTCGTTATGTCGAAAACGAACTTTACAACTTTCGTGCAGGGGGTGGGGTAGAGAGGGGAGAAGGGAAGGTGGGGAGGATTGGGTGGGGAGGATGGAAAGGGAAACAACGGAGGAGGCTACAATGCTTGATAAGAAATATTCTCACTATCTTGCCCATGTAATTGTAACTCCTCTGTACAGTATTTTCACAATAAAAAAAAAACAAAATATGTCCAAAAAATATTAGTGATTAGGAAAAATGATAATTTGCCTTATTACAAAATAATACATAATCCACTCACCACGGTGGTTACATTTTCCCTGTCTCTCCACATGTGACCATTTAATTTATTTTTAGTTCATTCATTCATTCATTCATTCATTCATTAGTTTGGTGCTAATACTAGAGCTTGAACTCAGGGCCTGGCTCAGTCTCAGTATTTGTTGTTTATTTTGTTTTAGTTTTCTCAAGGCTAGCATTTTACCGCTTGTAAGAGCTCCATTTCTAGCTTTTGCTGGTTACTTTCAAACCATAATCTAATGGACTATTTTTCTTGGTCTGGTTTCAAACCACAATCATCAGATTTTGTCTTTCTGATTAGCTAGGAATAAAGACATGAGCCACCAGTGTGGCTCCTACTTTTTCCTATACTTATCTATTGCACATACTTAGATAGCAATTTAATATTGAGAGTATAGAAGCAAGATGTACAGTGATTATATTGTTCTGTCAGAAATTCAAGTTAGTAATGTAAATTTCTTCTTAAGACCATACACAAAAAATCCTTAAGAAGAAATCTGATGATTTGTGTGTGTGTGTGTGTGTGTGTGTGTGTGTGTGTGTGTGTGTGTGTGTGTGTGTGTGTGTGTGTGTGTGTGTGCTGTTGCAATATGTTCCACATATAAGCACTGTGCAGGTGTGTCCAGCCATTCACAGTTATTGGATAAATATCTGCCTTGAGATAACAACTCATGGACAATGTCTAAGTGTCCACTCTAGGCTTCCCGATGAAGAGGATTATACTTATCCTCATACCTAGTATTCATATGAGTGGCCTTTTTGGAAAGTAGTGTCTGCACTGTAGTAAGCTGCAAGGCAAGCACTCTACACTGAGCCACCTTCCCAGCCCAAGGATTAAGATTCTTATCTGTAATTTAGTCAAAGCTATGTCTCTTTATGTAGGCGACTAACAATGTATTTACTAATTTCAAGTAAATACATAAATTCTATTTCATCTTTTTTAAAAAATAAAAAAAACTTGTTTGCTCTGTAAATTGAGTAGAAGCATGGATTTTGTGGCTAGCTAGGTCATTGCACATCTGGATCTCTTTTCCTCTCTCTGTTTTATGGTTCTCATAGACAATATGATTGCTCCATAGTTATCCTAATTTATTTTGCTTTTATATTTTTGGTTGCATCGTTTCACTTTCTGCTCTGCCATTTCCCAAAACAGCACCACATGAACAGAAAAATCCAGAAGTGGTGCTGTGGCTCAAGTGGTAGAGTGCTTGCCTTGATTTGAAGAGCTCAAGCACAGTGCCCAGGCCCAGAGTTCAGGCCCCACAACTAATTAAAAAAAAAAGAATCTCAATATTTGATAATTCTACTAACAGATCTGACTGAAATCAGTTGAATCATACTTTTCCTTTAAAATGAAGTAATAGATCCAGGCTAGGAAAGCAGCTAGAGAAGGCAGGCAGATTGTATCTGTAAAAAAACTTTGTGGAAAATGGAATCGAGGATTACTTACTGGTGATTCACTGGCACTTGAAGCATGATTCTGAATTATTGCTTGCTGATTCTGAACTATTGCTTTGATCATTATATTCTCCAAGAAGAAAAAGTGAAATTTAATTGATAGCAAAGGACTACTAATACATTTTGACTTCTCATTAAGCATCTTCAATCATCAAAATCACCTGAAGACAATAGATAGGCCTATTTTTAGATGAAAACAAGTGTCTTAAAAAAAAAAAAGGAATTTAGGTAGTCATACAAAGGACTTCTATTTTACTAATGCATTATACATTTTTTCTAATGTTGGATACCAACATTAGAAAGCTACTAGAAAGCTCTTAAATCCCATATGTTGAAGTGAGTTCTCTTACACTTTAACATGGTATTTCCCAAATCATTTACATAGAAGGCATTGTTTCCTATTTTCTCATTCCTAGAATAAGCTGCACATGAAGAAACCACTGGTCCATATTTTCAGTCTTTACCTTTGAATACTGAGGAAAATCTTTCCTCTGCTCCCTATAATTCACTACTCTCCAGTTAGAATAATTTAGAATAGTAAAAATGGAAAAAGAGAAAATAAATCATGGCGAAAAAACATATGCAGAACATTCACCAGTTTTTTCCGACCAGTTCAACCAATGTGAACTATTGGGGAAATACATGGACACCTCATTCCCACTGGTACTCAAAATCTCTGGTTAGGCAATTCTGACGAAGACAAGGAACAAGATGAAAAAATGAGGAATGGTATCAATTGCAAGAAAAAAATGGAGTAGTATCCAAGCAAATTTCTTCTTTGGGATACCGAAATTTATCGGCTTACTGTGGTGTGAACACTACTTTCCAAAAAGGCCACCCAGATGAATACTAGGGATGAGGATGAGTATACCCCTCTTCATCGCGAAGCCAAGAGTGGACACTTAGACATTGTCCATGAGTTGGTAGCTCAAGGCAGATATTCATGCAATAACTCTGAATGGCTGGACACCCCTGCACAGTACTTATATGTGGAATAATACCAGAATGGCTTCTTTATTACTTCATCATGATGCAGATACCAATCCCCAAACTAAAGGCCTCTTGACCTCCTTGCATCTTGCTGCTGGGAATAGAAATAGCAAAGATACTCTGGATCTCTTTCTGTTGAACCACTATATCAAACCAGGTCTGAAGAACAACTTTGAAGAAACTGCATTTGATATTGCCAAAAGATAAGTATGTATCACTACCTCTTTGAAGTTGTCGAAGGCTGTACAAATTGTTCTCCTAAGTCGTAATGGTTTGGTTAAGTTTCTTAAATTTCAAAAATGCCAGTCCATCTTTTGTGTCCCTACAAATTTTTTTCACAATACAAAACAACAGCAATATCTTACTATAAAAATTTATGTATTCCATGGTATTCTTCCAAGTGAATTGCATGACTTTGATATCAAAATGTATTCAAGAGTTGTTTGTATACATCTGTAATGATTTCTGCAGAGTTTGTGATTTTTTAAATCAGAAATATTTTTAACTTTTCTGTTGAAATGAATAGTATAGAAACTAAAGATGTTCCGGGTGCTTTTCTGAAAAAAGTATATCTATGTTTGTGTAATGTCCATAATCTATATCAATCTCTCCTAGATATAATACTTTGAATTCTACATTGTAATATAATATATAGACTCATTAATAAATGTGACCTTGCAGATTGCATTCCATATAGAAGAATTTTAAGACTCCTTTTTTTGTAGTTTCTTATATTATTTTATTTCTTTGGGATAAAATGGCAATATTATCTAATTTCAAGTTTTGTAAAGGTTATGCTATGTAAAGGCCTTTCTAAGGAGAAAATTTAATACACTGATGTCAAACTAACCTTTAATTCTATGAATTACATGTATTGTTACACTTGTATTTTTGTAATCAACTTTTTAATAACTGCTTTTCATTTCTTGCATCAGAAGAATAAAAAATATGGAATACTTCACAAATTTTCATATCCTCCTTGTGCAAGTGCCATGTTAATCTCTGTATTGTTGTAATTTGGGTAGACCTGCTGCTGAAGCATGTATTATCCTCTAAATTTAAGTACGTAATGATACAATCTTTATACAGACATATATCCATGGTTGCCTATTTGTACCAAGGAACCCTTATTGTTCCTAAAAATGCTATTGATCTTATTTCTCTAAATTTCTGTGTACAGTGGAAAAAACTTATATAGTTTGGTCGATTGCTCACATTTACAATTTTTTTGGTCAATGACTATATTGTCATTTTCATTTTAAATTTGATCATACTTTGAAGCCTTTACAGCTAAGTCCAAAGGTGGTGGCTTTTCAAGTACTTATTTATCAACTGAGTTAGCTTTGTGGAGCTAATGGATTCAAAGTAAGCCTTACTTAAGAGCTACTTCTAACTTTCTGCAGGTTAAAATTTCCCAAATGAGGTCTTCCTGGGACAAATGTCTACCTGAACTGTGAAGACTCAGGATCTATGTTGAGGGGGCAGAATGATGCAGGCTCCAGCCTCGGGATTATCTGAGGACTGTGTTTGGGATTAGGAAAACTCTTGGAACGCCAGGCTACAGAGGGAAAATGTTCCCTCTCCCTATCTCAAAACATGTCACAGACTCCTGGGAGCTGAGGAAGTGGCTCTTCTGCTTGCTTAAGCATAGATGAACAGCTGGTCAAGTATTTCGCTGAGATTGAAGAAGTGGTTTGAGCTTGCTCTAAAATAGTTTAGATAATAATATACCTAGACATTCTCTCATAGGTTAAGTAAAAATGTATCTGTGGAAAATTTTTGTGTGAATGTTTTCTGACCAAATCTTGGCAAAGATTATGCTTGCTAGTCTTTAAATACCCACTAACAATAAAGCACAGCATGCAGTGGCAATTGCTGTTTGCACACTGCATCCCCTGTGTCCTGGTGATTTTGTGACCCTTACCCAGGGACCGCAATGCACTAGACGTTGACCCTGAACCCTTACCTTTCTTCCATGTAGGAACAGACCAACCAGAATATCTTACCCTGACAGCATGGATTGTCTTACTGGAACAAAAATAATCTTAGTTACAAGGGATCATAGAAAGATGAACAGTTCAGACAGAATTGTTCAGAATGGAAGGTATTTTATCAAAACATAATTGTTTATTATACGTATCATTTCAAAAGTAGCTAAAGCCAAGAAAGTGAAAAAAATGTTCATATGCATGATTACCTACTGTCCTGACCTGTCTATCATCCAACCAAGCAGGAACTTACACTACTGACATTCTATCACCAAATATTGCAATAGCTCCTTGAGAAGTCCATATGTTTCTCCTCGATATTAGGCCTTAAATTTGTAATGTTTTAATCAAAGTGTTTCCTCTTGCCTCCAGGCTGCATATCTACAAATGGTAAAGCTTTAAGTCTAACTCTACCAAAAACTGAGGTACAGATAATGGATTAATGCTTTAAAACAGAGTTGCCTTTGATTCCCTAAACACAACACAACAATGCAAAACAATTTTTATATTATATGTACTTATATATTTTATATTTATATGTGCTGATTTTAAACTTCATACAGTGAATCTTACTAGAATTGATAATTTGACAAAAATATTGACATTTATTCCCATAAATAGATTGGATATAAATAATTAGGTTTAGAATATATATTAGAATATAAAAAGTATCAATGCAATATCTTCAGTATAAACTTGTGATACCTTCTAAGTGTTCGTGGTCTTCTGAATACACATGGTAAAATAACAGTATTGTTTTCTGCTAATCTATAAGGGATTTTATTCTGATGCTCTGTTTATTGTTTTAACTTGCTGGTCCCAAAGTGTTTTTCTCCATATTTCTGAAGCATTCTTACTGATTATACCCAAATTTTGCTGATATGATGTCTAAAAGCTATTATTCTTCTGCAGGACCCACGGGTCCTAGGATAACAGGTCCCAGTTATCTGCATCATCAGATAACAAGGGCATGACTTTGACTTCTCACATAGGCCCATGCAACATGCCAACAGAAAATAAAGACTCATCTCAATTTCTCATTTCCTATAATATTTCAGGGCCCCAATTGCTTACAAGAATTAGCAGTAATCAATTGTGAAATGCAAGGCAACTTAAAATGAAAGATGAGATCACAAAATCTGAGAGAAAGTACTGTAATTCAAACTTTCAATTTACAGATGACCAGCCCATATGAGTGAACAAAATCACAAATGAACAAGGTTATTTTTAATACCTTTCTCCTAATGATGAATAAAAGATTTCAGTGCAGCCAAAAAAATAGTTTCTGGAATGATAGATCATAATTGGTCAACCAAGACTAGGAAAACTTGATTTAGAGGTCAAATATAATTTAGAAAAACATTAATTGAGAAGACCCTTAGTGCTTCAAAACACTGGTACTTCAGTAAAACTTGGTTCTGTAGTATAAAAATGTCATTCTCAAACCAATGTAACCTACATTTAATCTCCTGAAAGTATATTCCTTTTCAAATAAACTTTTAAAAATCATATTCACCAAAATAACACTTGACAAGTAGATGATAGTGACATTACAAGGTTTTCAAGTGTTGGGAGCAAGTTACAATAGAGTTGATTTACGTACCCAGCACTAATACCAAACAAGTTCAACCATTCATTAAAGTGCAGAAATACTACCCCCCACCATTTGTGTTGTTCAGTTGGTGCCTTCCAGAAATGTGTTATATAGATCAGCCTCCCATAATTCAAACCCAAATATTAGCTAATAAAGTAAATTTCATCACATAAGGTACATTTTAAAGTCACTAATAGTTGCCTTATCATGTGTTGCCTTATCATATATTTTCCCTATCTGTGTAACATAGTAAGAAATATGACTTTAAGTCTTGAATATGGGTACTGATGAGAGGTTTGACAAACATAAAATCTGTCTTCTATTTCTATCATATTCCTCTAAGTAGTAAATTTTAGTTTTCTTCTTTTTCCAATACTTATAGGTAGTAGAAAAAATTATCCTATGTAAAGTAAAATAATCACATACCATTGTACAAAGCCATTTATAAAAACTGGTAGGAATAAATTCTAGGCCATTTTTAAACATTCCTTTTGACTAAAGATTAATCTTCCAAATGAAGGAGAATAAAATCATGTCTAAGTGCTTCACATCTCCAGTCTTGCAAATTGTTATTGCAGATGAATGAATTATGGAAATATAAGCTGACATCAGTTGCCTATATATTCTCCATGCTGGCTGATACTCAGAATTTGCACAGCACAGGAAAACAGGTGCAATGACTGGCTTCTCACATCAGGGTGAATTTTTGGTATTGCTGGGCTTCGAACTCAGGGCCTAGGAGGCCCAACTGCCCAATCGGTCCACGTGATCACACCAGACTTTGAGCCACTAAGGAGATGGCCTTTTCCCAGGAACTGAGATCGAGCCACAGGGAGGCCAAAATAGTGCTCAATGCATCATTTAAACATGGGATGTATATTCACATCCGTGTGGGGACTGCATCGTGCATTGAGTGTACTTATTTTGTATGCTATTCATGGATTATTGTGTATTTTCTCATGTATATAATGACAGGTATAACTGCGATGACATGGATAACGACTTATTCCCATGACCACAGGGTGGCCCATGCATTCTCCATCCTAGCTGAGACCCAAGACTTGCACAGGAAAGGAAAACATATGCAACCATTGGCGTCTTACATCAAGATGAATCTTTTGGCAGGGCTGGGATCTGAACTCGGGACCTAGCAGGCCCAATTGGTGAATGGGTCCATATGAGCACAACAGCCTGTGAGCGACAAAGGAGCTAGGCATTTCCAGTACCTGAATTTGAGCCCCCCTGGGGGGAGAGTGGGGAGCACAATAGTCATCCATTCATAAGTAGAAGGTAGAATGCAAATAAGTACATATTTGTATAGGATTGATGGTGACTTGTGATGGAATCCAATCTGTGTGTACCTATATTTGGGTATTTTCTGATGCATTCATTTCATGTCTGTGATGATTATTGTCATGCCTCATTAACTCTTCTTTACAAATAATCTATACCCCATGAGTCTTGCGTATCATTTCCTACTCGCATCATGCACAAACTACTCATTCAAGGATGAGATCGATCGCATGCCATGACTCTTCCTAGGTCCAGAAACAAGTATCTCAGGATCTCCCACCATTCCCTCCTCCTAGGGGGACTGAATTCAAGCCTCAGTCCTGGAAAAGTTACTCCTTATATACATATTAACGATAGGATTTATACTTCCGTTCAGATGTTCAGTCCATATTGTGTTTGGTGCGTTTATTCATTTTATTTCTTGTTTTATTAATTTATTTACTACTTATTTTATTGACTCTGATGACACTTATACCAATTATTACATTGTTTACATCCTATCACATAGAATCTAGATTTTAGATGTATGTGTTCTCCATCATGCCTGGCAGTGCTAGGATCTGATCTCAGGGCCTAGCAGGCCCAGTTCATGAATGGGTGAGTTTGAGGATGGGATCCCCTAGCCAATGAAGCTGTTAAGTGGTTCCCACGCGCTGAGATTTGGCCAAAACAGCGATACATGGATAGGCAGACGATGATATACAAAGAAATATATATTGTTAAAGAGTGCCAGACTCATCTATCTATGATTGAATGACACCTACTACGTTCCTACCAACTCTTAGGTATTTATTATACCACCATTGAAGGAATATTGTTCTTTTAATGCTTAATAAATTATACATTAAGATCAATCAGCATTCTAAGACTATTGCATCCAATTTTAGACTAGACGGATGCATGAACTACTCTTTCAATGGATATTCCCATGCATAGGAATGAGTCTCTTGTGTTCTCCTGCCATTGGTGTCAGGACTGGGATTTGAACCCAGGGCCTATGTTCACAGGTTGTCCTATGGATTCACTGATAGCCCACAAGCCATCAACAATGGCAAGTCATACCTACTTTGCAGCCATGTCATTCAAACCCAGGATGGTCACTGTGCAAAGAAAAAAATAATAAAATCCCAGCCCCCTGAAGGTTGCCACTTTTTCTGCTTTCCAGTTTTTTTTTTCTAGAAAGTCCCCTGGGCCTAGGATCTTAGGATCAGCTATGGTTCTGGAGGCTGCACCCAAGCAGAGAGAGATAAGCTGAGGCAGAGTTTCCATGACCTGAGTTCAAGCCCCATGGTTGGCCAAAAGAAAAAAAAGAAAAAGAAAATATAATTATTTAACTAAATTAAAAAAATAAAGCTACCTAGTTTGGAATTTCTGCTAGTTTTCTTTCCTAGCCTGGGATTTGAACTCAGGGTCTTGGTAAATCTGTAGCAATGTGAGGGAAGATTTGCTACTACTTGAGTTCAAACCTTGTGCCAACCAAAAATGAAAACTAAGTCACTGACCTAAGCAGGGGGAGGTAGTTGTGGAGATGGGAGGGAAGGTATGGTAGGGGGAAAACAAAGGAGGAGGTAACAATGCTCAATATGAAATTTACTCATTACCTTGCTCCTGTAAAATATTTTTACAATAAAAAACGAACAAAGACAAACAATGTAGTTCTCAGAGAAGTATTTTGGAGGAAAGGGAAGGATCTCTGAGTGAATAGCTGTACAAAATTCTACACTTTTTAAAATGTTCAGTATGGAACTGAATAAACATAACTGCTTCCATTAAAAAATTAAGTCACTGTCACCCTAATGTTTACAAAAAAGACCACACTAAAGCTACCAGCACAACTATGTTTATTGCAGCATTATTTACCATAGCTAAGATATGGAACCAACCCAGATGCCCCTCAATAGATGAATGGATCAAGAAAATGTGGTATATATACACAATGGAATTCTATGCCTCCATCAGAAAGAATGACATTGCCCCATTTGTTAGGAAATGGAAAGGCTTGGAAAAAATTATATTAAGTGAAGTAAGCCAGGCCCAAAGAAACATAGGTCCCATGGTTTCCCTTATTTGCAATATCTAGTATAGGTATGAGTCAAGCGGAAAAAGTCAGAGAAGGTGATGTTAGGAAAACGAACCCTCAAATATGTATTTTAATGTTTTTGTTTCTTTCATGCATGTGTTTCTAACGCATTTATAAGATTATTTCTTGGTTGCTTTGTATGTCCCTCCCCCACAGTGTAACCCCTGCTTTCACTATATTTGATGTCAGTATAACATGTGGAGGAGATGGGGACAAACAAGTCGTTTAAGGATTCAGGTGGACCTGTTGCAACAATGAGAAGTACAAAATGTCATGTCAAAACCAGCTTTACAATGTCGGAGGGGGGGGGAGGGGGGGTATGATTGGGTGGGGGGGAGGGGGGAGGCTGGGAAGGGAGGTGAAGGGTAAACAAAGGAGGAGGCTGCAATGCTTGGTAAGAAATGTATGCATTATCCTGACCATGTAATTGTAACCCCTCTGTACAGTATGTTCTCAAATAAAATAAAATAAAATTAAATAAAAAAAAAAAATTAAGTCACTGTCTTGGAACTGGGACCAGTATTTCTGCCATTGCTAGGATTTGAGCTCACCGTCCAGGTAACAATTTTGCATCATGGGTGAAGGCGAAGCTCACTGTCCATGAGGAAAGAAATTCAGGCTAGAGTTCCCAGGGCCTGAATGAAGGCCCTAAAATGGAAAAATATCTCTATACATGTGTAATATATGATATATATACTTACATATGTATGTTAATTTCATATTATGATTCAGGTGGATCAGTGGTAGAGCACTTGCCTTGCATGCCTGAGTCCCTGGGTTTGATTCCTCAGCACCACATAAGCAAAAAGAAAAAATCCGGAAGTGGCGCTGTGGCTCAAGTGGTAGAGTGCTAGCCTTGAGTTGAAGAGCTGAGGAACAGCACCCAGGCCCAGAGTTCAAGCCACACAACCGGACCCCCACAGAAAAAGAATGATTTTGTATTTTATTTTTCTTTGATTTATTTATTTATTGATTACTGTATTTAGTATTTTTATACACATAATATTTATTACATTTTGCACATCTATTATAAAATTATACCCAATAATTTAGGACATTGACTCATTCTCCTTAATATTTTATTAAGTGTTGAAACATAATACATAATTAAATGGAAGCATTTGTCACAGTCTTCACATGATTAGAGTCTCTCACAAGTATGAGCTTTGTCTTATTTATCTTTGGAAACTTTCTATCGGGTTTTCTTTAGATGATTTATACTCAGAAGCCTTTTCTTGAGGATAGGCAAGTAAGGTATAAAATTGTGAGGGTGGGGCTAGAAATGTGGTTTAGTGGTAAAATGCTTGCTCAGCATGCATGAATGCCAGGGTTTGAATCCTCAGTGCCACATACTCAGAAAAAGCCAGAAGCTATGGAGTAGCTCAAGTGGCTAGCCTTGAGAAAAAGAAGCTCAGAGAGAGTACCCAGGCCCTAAAATCAAGCCTAGGACTGTCTAAAACCATAGGCCAGATGCCAGTGGCTCATAAGTGGAACCATAGCTTCTCGGGAGGCTGAGAGCTGAAGACCACAGTCCAAAGGAAAGCCTGTTAGTTTCTTATCTCCAGTGAACCACCAAAAGAACCCATCTGGCATTTTGGATTAAGTGCTAGAGTATTCACCTTGAGCTGAAGGGCTCAGGGTCAGTGCCCAGGCTAGAGTTCGAGACACACAACTGGAAAAAGAGTGAGGGTTAATTAAAATACTTTTCCTATTTGCTAATTACGAGAACATTCTATGGAAGATGAACACTGATGTACACCAGAATTGGACTCAGAGCTCAAGGTTCAAGTGTAGCACATACATATGCCCATCCTCTCAGAATGTAGCATTGTAATATTGTGTCCTACAGGGTTCTTAAAGGTCCAAGGTTAAAAGGCTTAATATGCTCCACAAGCCCTTTGTGATAAGCAGTTGACTTGTATTGTCAATGTCATTACAGTTCTGAACCTAGCAGAGCACAAGTAGCTCATGCCCATCACCCTAGCTCAGGAGGCTGAGGTCTCAGGATCACAGGGTGAAGCCAGCCACGGCAGGAAATCTATGACAAAATGACTTGCACTTCTGAAAGGTCAGATATTCAAGAGCTTCGTGTGTCTCCCTTGGTGATGAGAATTTACTTGCACATTAAATGTTCTTATAGTACTCGAGCTATAGAAGAAGGAAAGAAACATTATTGACCTATCCTGGATTCAGAGCCCTAGCTCTGTTAGCAGGAAGAACTCCAGTGTAACTCTGTTATTGAAGGACAGAAAACAGTTTCAAAATCCAGGCTAGGTGCAGAGACCAGGCCTACAGGATTAGGAGGCAGAACGTACACACCCAGCAGGGAAGTGAGCTGCAAAACCACTTCATTTATTCCAGGCACAACCAGCAATGGGGAAAACCTGTAACATTTGTTAAAGTTACACCAGGGTCAGGCTTTACTCGGCCTCTTCAAACAATGACTAATTAACCTTCCTCTCTCATGTGAAGGGAGACTCAGGCTACCTTAAGGTTACCAATAGAGAGCCAGTTTAGTGGGGGAGAGGGGAGGAACAGAGTAGAAAAACCCTGCTCTCTGGTCTTAGGGAGTGGGTTTTTACTCTCCATCTATCAGATTTGAAGACCCTTCTACCTCTGCCAGTCCATTCTCCTTCCTTCATTCTCCACATAATTAATGCAAATCCCCAGACTAACTAGAGGCAGGACTGTTTCTATTTTGTCTCCAAGCACATTATTTAGAACCTAGCTCTGCCCTCTTGACTCTGGGGCCCTTGGTTGCCTGAGAAGTGGGAAAGAGACAGTCTTCCTGCTCTGTGGTTATGTGAAGGCACACTGCAAAAGGTCTCCTAACTGGGAAATGTTCCCTTCTTTCCTCCTGACGTCCAAAGATTAAACTATCTTTCTTTCTTTCTTTCTTTCTTTCTTTCTTTCTTTCTTTCTTTCTTTCTTTCTTTCTTTCTTTCTTTCTTTCTTTCTTTCTTTCTTTCTTTCTTTCTTTCTTTCTTTCTTTCTTCCTATCAATCTACCTACCTACCTAGGTATCTCTTTGCCAGGTCTTGGGTTGAACTTAAGGCCTGGGCACTGTCTGTAGCACTCTACTATTTGAGCCACAACACCAATTCTGGCCTTTTCTGTGTATGTGCTACTGAGGTATCGTACCCAGGGCTTCTTGCATGCTAGGCAAGCACTCTCTCACTAATCCACATTCCCAGCCCCCTCATATTTTTCTTAATAGTAGTTTTTACATAAGTATGCTACCATTTTACTTCCTCAAGTTTAATTTTCTGAAGACTGGTTACTTCTAAGAAACCCTATCTTGTGTACCCCTGCCTGATTTGTTACTGTTCCTGCATTGTCCTCATAATAAAATGTAAATAAAGACTGCTGAGATCTTCAGTGTGCATCATATAAGGACACAGGCCTGGAACCCTGGAAGAGAAAGCAATGGGTCTGACAAGAGGAGGATGATGCAGTAGGCGCAAGGATCATATCTAAAAAATAAATAAATAAATAAATAAGAGAAGCATCATTGCATACAGTGTGTTTGAACTCAGGGAGGTAATATACACACATAAGTAAGTAGGGCACTGATTCATAAACGTGGCCTTCTCTTTTTGAAAACGATTTTGAGGCTATCCCATGGCTTAAACTCAGGGCCTGATGCGTTCCTCAGCTGTTTTTCCCAAGGCTGAGGCTTTACCACCGCCACAGCTCCACTTCCAGCCATCTGGTCGTTAATCGGACATAAGTGCCTCCCAGGCTTTCCAGCCTGGTCTAGCCTGTTTCTTCTGCTCGGCTTTCTCTCTCAAAGCTCCATCTCTACATTCTGGTCCACTGCTCCACTTCTGGTTTTCTGGTGGTTTATTGGACATAAGAATCTCACAGACTTCCTGCTCAGGCTGACTTTGAAGGGTGATCTCTCAAAAAGGTTTCAAGCGGCTATCCTCAGGGATTCACCAAGGAGCACCTCCACACAAACCTGGAGTCTAAATCTCAAGAGACACTAGAAAAGTGATGCATGAAGATGCTTCTAGTATATTCTAGATACTTAGGGTTGGAGACACACAACACTCCTAATTTTTAGATCATTTTATAGGCAAAAGAAGCAACGCAGACAATATAAGGATCCCTCTAGCTTTTGGTCCTCCCATCTTGAGACAGTAAATTGCTGTAGCTCAATGCTAATTGACAAAGCTGGCATGTCCTGTGGACATTTGCACAGAAATTCTGTGACACTCATTTCTCACTTTTGGTTTCAAACCTATGAACAGATGGTAAGATGAGGAAGGAAAATCCTTCTTAGAGAAAGCAGCTATAAAGGACATTGGGTAGTTAACTTATAAATTCATAACACTGGTATGACCCTGTTAAGCATTCAGGTTTCCAGATTAAAAAATGAAGAAGAAAAGAAAGAAGGTGCCAGTGGCTTCTCATTGTGATCTGAGCTCCTCAGGAGTCTGAGATGTAGAGAATCTGAGTTTGAATCCAGCCAGTGTAGGAAAGTCTATGACAATGTTATTTCTAAGAGATCACAGAAAAACCCAGAAGTGGGGTTTTGAGTCAAGGTTAATGCACTACCCTTTAGCAAAAGGATCTCAGGAACAATGCCTAGGCTCATAGTTCAACACCAGGACCTGCCCCCTCAAAAATAACCTGTACCTCCATATCTTTGTATATGTATGTATGTATGTATGTATTCCTATAGGTGAAGCTCCAGAGTAGTTACGATGAATGGCACCAAGCTAGAAAATTTGTATCCAATAAAATGATTTCATAACAGAGACTGATTTCATGAAAGTGCATGTTCTGCGGCTCCCCTCACTGTTCCCAGTATAGCCTGAGGGTTTCTCTGCATCCCAGGCCTGCTGGAAGAAGTCTCCCTCATTGTCTGGACAGGCAGACAAAAGGCCTCACTTCTGTACAGCTATGTAACAAACAACTCCATCTGTGTCAAATTGTGAGAATGAGTGTGAGTGGGCTCTGAAGGTCAGGATAAAGGTCTAATTTTATCCCAATCTATTTCTTTCCCCAGTGCTCTGGTTTGACAGGACGCCATTTGTGCCATCTCCCGTGGCAGGCCAAGTCCTGTGCACTTATCCTGCCATTGTGAGACTATATTCCCGTGTTCAGATACAGTGCTCAATATAATTCAGCAGTCCTTCTGGCAGACAACTGGGGCACTGAAACTCATGAAATGTTTCATTGAGGACGATGATGGGCCTATGATGTCTCTCCTAGGTTTCTGGAAGCTTGGGAAATCCAAGCACATATCTGATATCACAAAGCTTCCTGTCATCTAGGGCTGTTGAAGCTCTTCAGGATTTGAAACATTTGACCTCTCCAAGTTGGGCCCTGGCTGTCTAGGTTTGCGGGTTGAAAGCAGGGCTGGGGTGCTGACCATGAGCTCAGTGTAGAAGCCCGGTGCTTTAGCATTTTGTCTAACAGCACCACTTCTAGTCTGTGAGTGTGTGTGTGTGTGTGTGTGTGTGTGTGTATGTGTGTGTGTGTGTGTGTGTATGTGTGCGTGAGCCCGCGTGTGCACAGGAGGTTGAACTCAGGTCCTCAGCACTGTTCTTATTTTCTCTTGTACAAGGATACTCCTCTCCCACTTGAGCAACAGAGACACTTCAGGCTTCTTTTTAGTGATATGGTCCTGAGAAATCAAACCCAGGGTTTCATATATGCAAAGCAATCTACACTCTACACATTCCCAGCCCTCTACTTCAGGTTTGTTAGTTTGTTTCTGTCTTTTCTTTATTGTTGTAGGACTTGAAATCTGGGCCTGGGTACTGTCCTTGAACTCTTCTCCTCAAGTCTTGTGCTCTACCACTTGAGCCACACACCACCTCAGCTTTTTGGGGGTCCATCAGAGCTAAGTGTCTCAAGGACTTTCCTGCCCAGGCTAGCTTTGAACCATGATCCTCAGATCTCATCCTACTGGGTAGCTAGGATGACAGACATGAGCAACAAGCACCCAGATTCCACTTCGGGTTTCTTAGTGGTAAATTGGAAATAATAGGCTCATGGAGATAATAGGCTTTTGTGTCTGGGATAGTTTGGAACCCAGATCCTCAGATCTCAGCTTTCTGAGAAGGCAGGATGACAGACCTTAGCTATAGACCCCTAGGCTGTGGCCTCTGCTATAAAGGGATCCATGTCTCCACGTGTTAGAGTGCTAGTCATAAGCCCAAGAGGTAAGGGCCAGCACCTAGACCCTGAGTTCAAGGTTCATGACTGAGAAAACACAAAACAAAACAATTAATTGTCTGCAGGAGACAACTTACTAGTCTTCAGTAATACATCTTTGTCCCTGCCATGGGGACATAAATGAGCCTCAATATTCTTGTCTGCATAATCATCTCAGTTGTGGAGATCTTATAAGGACCCGAAGAAAGAATGCACCCTTTGAAGGACACAGCACATTGCACTCTTTGCATAACTTAGCACACAGCATCCTTTGAAAGACTCAGCACACAGCACCCAATGCAGGATGCAGCAAACTGCACCCTGTGAAGGACTCAGCACCTAGCTCTATTCCACAAGCTTTCATTAGAATTAGGGTGCTTTTATCAATATCACCATTCTTTGAGGAACAGTTCACAAACCACACAAGTTCACATCTAATGGTTTAGTGTGGTGTTTTTTTTTGGGGGGGGGGAGGGGGTTAGCCATGGGGCTTGAACTCAAAACATGAGGATACTATTCTAATAACATTTGATCAAGACTAGAGCTCTACCACTTCAAGCCATATTTCAAAGGTTCTAGCAGACTTCCTGCCAAGTTTTAAAGGCCCTGAGCACCCAGGATATGGGGATAAGCCAGGGTAACCAGGATGATGAGGATAACCCATGGATCTGGGTTGCAGCAGTTTACATCTGGCTAAGTCAGGTTAGGTGGAAGCTGTCAGCCCCAGACTCCTAGATTACCCTGTGATGAGGTATTTGAAGTCCTGCCCTTCTTGCCCTTCTATAGTTGCAGTTAAAACATTCTACTTTTTTTTGGCGGCAGTCCTGGGGCTTGAGTATGGGCTTTGACCTTGTTCCTAAGCGTTTGTGCTCAAGGCTAGCACACAATTGAATGAAAGACAGCAGAACTTCTGGGTTTTCTGTTTATGTGCACTGAGGAATCAAACCCAGTGCTTCATGCTTCCTCGGTGAACATTCAACCACTGAGCCCCAGGAGTGAATGAGATATAAATAGATAGAGATTGTTGTATAAAAATATTATATACACAAAAAGAGAGATGTCTGCATATTATTAAATTATAGATAGTATTACTACCAATTATTAGGTATTAAATTATGTCTCCATTTAATGATGTGTCCCAGTTAACAATTAATAAAGCATTAATTAAAATTACTCAATATCCTGTTATTGTTTATCACATATGTACGTACATTCCTACTATAATTATGTATTTTATAGAATGAGACATATTCCTATATATTATTAAATTATGCATCGTGTGTTACTACCAATTATTAGGTATTTGTGTTTCCATGAAATTTTTATTCTGGCAATGCTTAATAAAATATTAAACTTAATCCACATCCTATAATTTTTGTGTCTAATTTTATCCTAGAATGATTCCCTACTAATTCAATCTGTTTTTCATTTATTGTAATGACAATTCTTCCACCTATGACATTTTTTACATTTATTACATCCTATTACATTGCATATAGATTTGCATCTGAATTATACATCCTACCTGTCACCGAGCACTTTCAAAGAAAAAGAAAACATGTTTCACGCTCCGCTTCTCACATCTGAACTCACAGTCTACAAAGCCCAATTCATTAATGGGTAAGTGTCAGCATGCCAGCCTGGAGCATATTAAGCTGACTAGCAATTTCCAGCACCTGAGATTGAGCCCTAAGAGTTGACAAAATAAGAACACATTGATATGCAGATTGTAGTACACAAATAAATATAGATCATTATAGAGTGCAGGAGATGTCTACACATTATTCAGCTATATAGGCTACATTCCTTCCAATTCTTGGGTGTTTATTATGCCTTCATGTAATTAATTTTATTGTTTTCAGCCTTAATGAATTATTAATTAAATCAACCACTGTCCTGAAACTATAGCATACATGTAATTAATAGTATTCTTTGAATGTGTCAAAAAGCATTCATTAAATCAATTGGCCTCCTAAAATCACTCTAATTGTATAGTAGTATTCAGAAATAACTAGTTCAACCTTGCTATTCATAATCTTCCATCGGTATTCCTATGACTAGGAATGAGATTCTTAGATCTATTAGGGGTCAGGACCGGGCTTCAAACACAGGGCCTATGTTGCTGTGTTGGCCTATGGCTTCCCTGGTAACCTGCCAGCTTTCAGCAATGCCAGGTTAGCAACATTTTTCAACCGTGTCATTCAGAACCAGTATGGTCACATAGAAAAGAAAAAAATGTAAAATTGGCAGCCATCTGCAAATTGCCAGGGTTTTTTCTCTTTTGCATTAAATTTTTTTTCCTGTCAGCCATTGGGACCCAGGAACCCAGGTTCGGCTATGGGTCCAGTGGCTGCACCCCAGCCTAGAGTGATCAAACCTGAGGCAGAACTGCCACTACCTGAGTTCAAGCTCAGTGCTTGACAAAATAAAAATACATACAGGAGTTCCAGGAAGATGGCAGAGGAGAAGCTGGAGGCTAAACAAGCTCTCGCATAGAAAGCAGTTTTAGTGCTCCAGTGAACAGTCCTAAACCAGAGAATCACACCATGTGTGCCATCACAGTACACAGAGTTAGGCCAGAGAGAGAAAATCCAGGCAAGGAAACAGATCTGTGCACTTGTCAGCAGCCACCGCTGTGGCAGCAGTGGCTGCGGTGGCGACCGTAGCTGCCATACTTGCAACACAGAGAGTCCAGGACAACGACTCCAGATGCAGCAGGTGAGTTGATTCTACTCAACACCAGGAAGAACTGACAAGGAACAGACATCTTCATCCTGCAGATTGCATACCAGAGACGACCCAAAAACCAAGAATCTGGCATGAGTAGAAGCCTGACATCATCACTCCTTCTCAGGGAGCAGAGGAGGTAAGAACATCCCGCCCCTCCCCACTACCAGAGATCTCCATCTTTGATACTGACAGAGGCCTGGTTGAGCAGCTAGCTCCAACTCAGGCCTTGAAAGAAAACAAGAGTCATTTACCAGGTCACAGGAACCAATTCTGACATTCCAAGCTCAGCTACACCCAGCGGAAAGTGACCCAGCACAGCAGAGAGAGCTCCACCAGCCCCAGTAGTGGCTGCCCCTTCCTATAGTAGCCTTGACAATCAATTGACATTCAGTAAACTTAAACCCTGAGAATGGCTCCAGGCTGGGCTCTGTCAGTGTCTCAGAAGCTAGCCCCCCAGGGAAAAGCTACTGTTTGCTAAAAGGCCTCCACCCTACCAGAAATTAGCCTCATCACAGCATCTCCAAACTAGAAGAAACAGCCATATCCCTCTTTTGTGAAACTCAAAGCAGATCTCCTTCTCATTGAACTAGCCTGGGAGGAGGATCACAAAATTCTGGGTAAAGCAGAGCATTTTTCTGCCTGCTCAAACAAACTGACTTAAGAGACCAACCAAGCCACAGGAAAATCAAACACCACAAGCAGACCAGAGACTCCAACAAGAGACAGTTACAGACACAAGGGAGATACAGGATCTACCCATCCCCACCAAAAAATATCAAAGAATTCTTTTTTTGTACATTTTATAATTTTTTTAAACTTTTTAAACTTTTTAATTTTTATCTTTAAAAAATATTTTAACTCCTTTTTTCTTGCTCTTATACTTTTTATTTTAAGGGTATGTGTGTGTGTTTGTGTGTGTGTGTGTGTGTGATTTTTTTCTTTTTTCTCTTTTCATTCATTTTTTTGTTTAGCTCTACAGACTTTTGATCCTTTTCTTTCTTTCTTTCTTTCTTCCTTCCTTTCTTTGTTTCTCATTCTTTTCACTTTTCCTCTCTTTCGTTCGTCTTTGTGTGACTTAATTGCTGTTCTGCTCATCCTCAGATATACCCATAGTCGATTATTAGACATTAACCCCCATTTTGTACACACTTAATCCAGAAATTTATTACTCAGTTCAAAACCTCTTAGATTTAAATTCCTTAATATCAGTATTACTTCTATGTACCTATATGATATTTTAAGCATTTTTATTTTTAAGTTTTTCACATCTCATTCTATCCCTCCCCTTCTCTTATCCTATCCTCGTTCTTCTCTGAATTTTACTTTGTTAATTTGCATAATTTATGTGTTTCAGTTTTAATTTTTAATTTTTGTTTCTATTTTTTCTTGCCCTTTTTTCTTTTTTTCTCTCTCTCTACTATCATTCTATCCAACCTATTTCCCGCTTAGATATTAGTATTTAGTCAAGTTAACTCTCCCTCTACATTTCCACATCCCACTATTACTATTTTTACCCACATATCTCGCTTAACCTAATAATGTCTGCTTTGCCAAATTCTTCTTTGCAGTTCGCAGCACACTAATACATAGTTGTTTGATGTTGAATAGCTATATCTGTTGAACTAGATTGTATTTGCAGACTTTTTACTTTGCAACTACAGACTTTGGTTGATGCTTGCCTTAAGATAGTGTTCTAGCACAAAACTGGTGTTTCATTCATCCCAAATGGGCAGAACAAACCTGAAAAACACAAGAATAATGGTAAATCCGGGTATCTCAACTCCCACTCATGGTAATCAGGGGACAGAACAGAAAATGAATAATCCAGAGGAGAGTTCCCAAAAAGCTCTGCAAACACTACTGGTAAACATGGTAAATGAAAAGATTGATAACCTGCAAAGACTTCATGTGAGCATGATAGGGAGAGAGAGAAGACAAACGAAAGGTCAATACAGGAATATCATGAGCCTGAGGAAGATACTCAAAGATTGATACAGGAATTGTATGAGCAGCTTGAGAACACTCAAAGAGAAATAAAAGAATGGTGTGAGCAGGCTGAGATCAGTCAAAGAGATAGACAGGAATTGCGGGAGTTGGCGTAGAAGAGACAAAGAGAAAGTGAGGAATGGTGTTAGGAGGCTGAGAACACTCAAAGAGAACTACAGGAATTGAGTGAACATAAGGAAGCTAATCAAAGAGTGATACAGGAATTGAGAGAGCAGCATGAGAATACACAAAGATCACTAAAGGCATCCATGGAATCTATAAACAGAGCTGAAAGAAGTCAGGAAGTCCACAAAGGGAACGCTGACTGGAAACCAACAGAAGGAATGGGAGTCCAAGGAAACCATAACCAATCAACTAAGTGACTTGAGAATAAACACTGAACATTAAATTAAGGAAGTAAAGAAGTTCATACAAGATCTAAAACAAAGCTCCAACAAAGAATTGGAAGCCATCAAAGCCAACCAACTAGAAGGAAAAGAAATAAGTAACAAAGTAGAAAGTCTTGATAGTAGATCAATTCTCAGGGATTGAAGACAGCCTACATATTATAGAGAAAGAACATACAACCATTCAAGAAAAATCCAGGAAATACGATAGATCTATTCAACACATGGAAGACACCATCAGAAAACCTAATCTGAGGATAATGAGTGTAGAGGAGCACCTAGAATCAGAAGTTAATTGTATAGGAAATTTGTTTAACAGGATCCTAGCAGAGAACTTCCCAAACATGCAAAAAGATAGGCCTATTAAGATACAAGAAGCTTTTAGAAATATAAGTAGACATGGCCAAAACAGGACATCCCACTCTCACAGTATAATCCTCGCAGGATCAATTCAGACCAAGGAAAACATACTTAAAGCTGTCAATGAGAAAATATCAATCACTTATAAAGGGAAACCAATTAGAATCACCTCAGATTTCTCAGCAGAGACAATTCAAGCAGGAAGACCATGGAATGATGTATGCCATGCCATAATGACAAACAAATATCAACCAAGAATACTATACCCAGCTAAACTCTCATTCATAACCCAAGGTCAAAGAAAGTCCTTCCATAGCAATGAAAAATTTAAACAATTTATCTCCACCAAACCAGCCTTACAAAAGATTCTTAAAGATGTCCTACACATAGAAAACCAACAAGACCACAATAAAGGCCAAGAAACTAAACCCAAACTGAGAATCCAAGAAACATAGGAAGAACTCAGTTGCCTCAGCCCCCAAGAAGGTGGATAAAATGGCAGGAACTCCCTAATATCTCTCAGTCCTATCTCTCAACATTGATGAACTTAACTCTCCAATTAAGCTACATAGACTGTCTAGTTCAATTAAAAAGCAAGATCCTTCATCTGCTGCCTTCAGGATTCACGTCTTGCTCATAAAAAGAAAAACATTTTCAATATGATAGTCTGGAACAAAATCTACCAAGCAAACGGCCCCCATTATCAAGTGGGAGTTGCAATACTAATATCAGATAAAATACACTTCAAATTAAAACTAGTGAGAAGAGATAAAGAAGGTCACTACACACTAATTAAGGGATATCTCCTTCTGGAGGATATTACAATTCTAAATATCTTTTCGCCAAACAACGGAGCACCCAAATTTATCCAAGAAACACTACTTTCCCTCAAATCCCAAATAGATTCAAGGACATTAATTGTTGGGGACGTTAGCACACCACTTTCCCCACTAGATAGATCAACTCGGCAAAAACTAAAAAGAGAATGTGCGGACCTAAACAACTGCATAGGTAAATTAGATTTAACAGACACATACCGAATATTTCAACCAGCAGCATCAGAATACATGGTTTTCCAGCAGCACATCGAACATTTTCCAAAATAGACCACATTTTAGTCCACAAAGCAAACTTGTCCAAATTCAGATACATTGAATTTATACCTTGCTTTCTCTCAGAACACAAGGGAATAAAATTAGAACTCAACACTAAAAACCACCAAAGAGGGTCCTGTAACAACACAAGGACCAGGAACAACACACTGCTGAATCACGATTGGTTCATGGAAGAGATTAGAAAGGAAATTCAAGTGTTCATGTTATTCAACAAAAATGAGCATACAAACTACCAGCTCCTCTGTGAAACAGCAATGGCAGTACTCAGAAGCAAGTTTATAGCTCTCAGTTCTTACATCAACAAATTGGAGAGATCTGAAACCAAAAATTTAATGAGACATCTGGGCGTCCTTGCAAAAGAGCAGTAAAATAAACCCCAATGCAGTAGACGAAAACAAATAATTAAAATTAAATCAGAATTAAATGAATTAGAATAAAAAAAAAACACAGAAAGAATCAACACAACAAAGAGTTGATTCTTTGAAAAAATCAAAGTGATTGACAGACTCTTAGCAAATCTTATCAGAAAAAGAAGAGAACACACCCATAATATGTATTATAATTTAGGTCCGGTGGTAGGAAAGGAAGTGGAAACAATACTACATCCAGTAAAGCTGACATTCCTATTACATCACTAAGGAAGTAGTGTTAAGACCTGCAGGATTCATAGGGTTGTTGCATGTGACATTACTATGTAAAACACTATTAACTATCATCTCAGACATCCATAACATTCTGCTTTCATTTTCAAGATCAAGAGCAAAATATCTATGACTTTTTATTAATTGGGTGTGTTTCTTAGGAAGGAAGAAGGAGGATTTGGTAGTTGATGATGGAAAAAATATATGTATTATCTCCTTGTCCAAATTTTTTGCAGTTTTATTTATTTATTTTTCTTCTTTATATTATTTTTTATTGTGAAAATACTGTACAGAGGGGTTACAATTACATGGGCAAAATAATGAGTACATTTCTTAGCAAGCATTGTAGCCTCCTCTTTTGATTCCCCTTCCCATCTCTTCCCATCCTCCCCCTTTCCCCCCACCCAATCCTCCCCCACCCTCCCCCACCAAAGTTGTAAAGTTCATTTTTCGACATACCGTCTTGTACATCTCATTGTTGCAATGGGTCCACCTGTATCTCTATTTAAACGAAGTTTTGCAGTTTGAAAAAGTGCTACTGATGAACTCACACTTACATCTAATTGACTTGCTGTCTGCACAAGATGCATATAAATGAAGATATTTATTCTGTTGGATAGTCACATATATTAACAAAATCCATTTCTGGAAAATAAAAGATATTAGGTAAGAAATTATAAAGTATTGTCTTTAAAATGGTTTATTTTCTTGGAGAACAAAAGGTAGTATTGAAATGATTAGTCCAACTTTCTTCAAGATTTTATGCTGTCTCAGTATCAAAATGTTCTCTAATTCCTGTAACATCCAAGCATAAAAGACATGATTTGAAGATCTCAGTAGTTTTAGAAACAAAGGTACATAATACCTTCCTTCCTGCAGAGACATGTGAGCACAAGTATGATTGATTGTATTAGAGTTCTCTTTTTTTTCTCTTTATCTCAAGTGTTGCATATCTTGGTATATTACTCTATGTCTTGCATCAGCTTCTGTAGGTGAGATTTACCTCTACCTGCAATGTAAAAATGGGTTATGTGAGTTATTTCAGCTTACAAAAGTGAACCAGAATTGGAGAAAGATTATTTCTAGGGGAAGATTTCTATCTCATTGTCTGTGTCTAAAAGCTGACTTGTTTTCCCTTAGCCATAAAAATAGCATATTTCAGAGGGAGTCTTCCTTCAATTTATATACTGGAAGAATATAGCATGTGAAATTGAAGCAAAACTCAAATACAGCCTCATACATATAACACAGGCAGAATTAAGCTAATATTAGAATGTGATATTAAGATGTTAGTTTCTTACCATCCTTGTATACCATTATGATAGTTGACTATAGCACACCAGAATTAAACAAATCCTAACCAAGAACTTAACAAATAGATAACATTTTCTGTAGGAAATTATTATAATATTTTATAAATAAGCATTCTCCATGTGATCACTTGTAGGGTTATCTTTTCTATAGATGTGTTTAATCACTCTAGAGCATTGTATCTAATATCCATTATCATTATCCAGACCTTGTGATTGTGATGAGGAAGAATATAATATCTAGATTTCTTCTTCTCTTTCCCTCTTCTCCTATTTCTAGTGTGAATTCTCATCCTTTCTCCAAATTCTATTAATAATGGAAGAATGACTCATTGTGGATATCAAGCAAAAGGCTTCAAATCAAGAATTTCATTCTTTCAGAAACAGATGAAATAAATCAGAGTGGCTCAAGGAAGAATAAAATCAGGATTTTTTCCCCTCTCTGGCTTTCACCTTAGAGTCTGAACATGACTCTAAATATCTAATAAACCATTTCCCTCGACTAATTTTTTAAAAATATATTTTTAAATAAATGATAATTTAAAAATAAATAGTAATTTGGTGTTTGTTTTTGGGAGGCATGAAATAAGACTGCATTAACAATGTGTGAGTTGGGAGACTAAATTATATCAGAATCTTATATAATGAAAAATAGACGATTTTAAGATAAATAGCTTGCAGATACATTTTTAATGTGATATACCCACAAAGTCATCAATTTTCTTCCTTTCCTCTCCATGCTGATTCAACTTCAATAAGCAGTTCATGTAATTCAAATGGCTGCCTTTCTTTCAAAAATAGATTAGACCCAAAAAAGTTAGAAAAAGAGAACCAGCATTGGGTAATGCATTCTTTAAAAATAGCAGTCAAATAAATATTAACCATAATTCCAAAATAATAACAATCAAATGCTCTTGAAAAGAGAAGATTGTATGCAGAATATATAAAATGTGATAGTGCCAGAACTGCTTCAGGCATTTATGATTTCTAGTACATGACAATGTTTTAATCAGGATTAATTGCTTTCAGGGACTAAATTTTTTCTAGTTATATTTCATTGAAGAAATATCTTATTCAGGTTAATGAAAGGATAACAGGTTATAATAGAAAGAATGCTACACACTCATTGTACATAGCAAAATACCTTCACAGAATATCTGTCTTTCCCACATACCTAATCCTTCAAATGTAGATTTGCATTTTATATATGTTTGTAAAATAATAACCTCTCATTACCCAAGGAGAACAAATTTGAATAATTATCATATGGGGAAGTATACTCAAAGGTAGTTAAAAGTCCCAGGTGTAGTTCAAAAGGGACATGATTAGGTAAGAACCATCAGAAAGATGTAAAGATCCTACATTAGAAGATAAAGGAAAAAATAACAACCCAGATTCTGAATTTCTGGGAAGCAGAACAGGAGATAAATGTCTTTTCCACTAGAATCATTTGAAAAATATTTTAGCTCTGTGGGTGTCTCTATTTTAATCTAGTGAGACTTCTTTTAGATTTCTGTCCTTTAGAACTGTAAAACGGTAAATACGGATTATTTAAGCCAAATAACTTGTAGAAATACTTTACAGCAGATTTGGTTTAGTAAATTAATGCAACTACATCCTTTTCCTAATGAAACTACAGGGACACCATATTTCCTAGTTTCTGAGAATAAGAAAAAGTTGCCACCAGCTTAGTATACATGTATGAGGTACATACTACTAAGGGCCTTGAATTAATGAAGTCTTGAAATGCTAAATAATATCTAAATAAGAAGCTCCCTATCTTTATTTTCATATTTGGGGATCACTAAGTACCAAAATTATGTAGAAGGCTAGGGTAAGAATATGGAAATGAAATCTGTTTGCTAATATTATAAAGATAATTTATGTCATGTTGAGTTAGAGTTTCTAAAGTAATTAAAAAAGGTAAAACAGAAACAGAGAAATTAGAGAATCCAGTAAAATTATAGTCATCAGAGAATGGTATAGAATATTATAGGAACACTAGATGGTGAAAAAGAAGATAACAAAAATGAGTCCCCTGGAACAATACGAAACAAAATCTACACCACAGATTGTCATATGGCTAGAAAATAGTTTCCACTATGCTGTCTTTGATATTTTGGGTTTGTTTACACAGCAAATTTCACCTCTTAGGAAATGACCTTTATTAATACTCAAGGCTTTGCAGCTTATAATCCAGAAACAAATAATGCTTCTAAATTTAAACAAGCATGATACTAAGCGTAACCCAGGCTATAGCTGATAAATAAGAATGATCTTCGGGAATAGTCAAACAATCTTGAAATTTTTCATACCTTTCCTCTTCTCCAACATGAGAAGTTCTAGTCAAGATATGTAAAACATTAATAAAGGATTTTTATATTTTTTATTGTTCCCTCCAAAGCAAATACACTTTCCTCTTTGCAAGCCTGACTTTGGAAGAGTCACACCCTCACGATTATTTTATAGACAAAAGTTTACTGCTTTGGCTTAGGTGTTTTCCTGCCTTTGGGTGTTGGTCTCTATTATTTTGGCAACTCCATAGAAAAACAAGATAAATCCATTATGCTTATATTGAATTGTTCAAAGTCAAGATGTCTTCAAACACAGTTTTCTGTTATCTTCTTCATTGCTAATTAAAGTTTAATTATTGCTCTTTAAATGCAACAAAAAAGTGTTACTTTAATGTATATTCTCATTGAAACTGGTGATTAGAGGAGTATCTGTGATTGCTTTTTTAATTGTTTTCAAGTATTTTCCATATTGCCTTTGTTGCGGTCTTCTAGTCAGGAACAGAGGGTTACCCAAAAAGATCTTCCTAAGATATAAGATGTTAGGCAGAAAAAAATAGATGCATAATTAAAGATTTTCATCTCTTAAGAGACTGCAAAGCTCAGAAGACATTTTGCTATTATTGGCATGGTTAAGATGACTTGAATGTTTTGGATCTTAAACTAAGTGAAATTCATGTAAAATGTTACAGTTGTTCCAAACAATGATTATAGCTTATACTTTTTTGCTCCAATGAGATGAAATCTCTGATAAGGTTGGAGGGTATATAGATTTTAGGGTAGAAGGGTTAATGTTAAAAAGCCAAGTGAAATTCCTAAAACAGCACTGCCTATCACATATCATTTAATTATACTTAGGGTATATAAGTATATAAACATACAAATATGAATTGAGTGACAAATATGTGATTTACAAAATTCAATGACAACTAAATCCAGAAAAAAACTTCTCTATATTTATATAAACTAGCATATCTAGTGAGGATTTAAAAATTTTAGAATAGATATTTTAACATTTATGTCAAAATACTTATTTTAATTGTTTATTTTTAGTCAGTTGTGGGGCTTGAAATCTGGGCCTGGACACTGTCCCTCAGCTCTTTAGCTCAAGACTAGTGCTCTAACCCTTGAGCCACTGTCAGTTTTTTGGTGGCTCATTGGAGATAAGAGGGTCGTCGACTTTCCTGCCTAGGCTGGCTTTGAACCATGATTCTAAGCTTTCAGCCTCCTTAGTAGCTAGGGTTACAAGCATGAGCTACTGGCTCCAAGATACATAATTATTTTTTACATATTTCTAAAGTGTTGAGTGGTAATCCCATTTATTTATATATTGTGTAATGATAAGCTCCATCATATCCATTAATTTCTGCATGTAACGTTTCTTTTTAGTGAGAATATACTAAAACGTATCTTCTGGGTGTGATGAAATATTTATTCTTAACTATAATAACTTTGTTTCTTGTGGTATACAATTAATATATTTACTTTTACTCAAAGAAGTCTGCTAATTTAAGTTAAATAAAACATGATTTGTAAAGTGAAAGTAATTTATGGTTTCATTGATTGATTTAAGAAAACAATTATGCCTTTTGTTTTCAATTATATTTCTGTGGTAATGTGTGACACTCATTGATTTAACTTTAAAATTAATAACAGTTATATCAAGTTGATTCAAACTTGTATTTGAAAATTGCACACTTAACACAAGTATACTTCCATTTTCCTCTACCACATAATTAAAATAAGAGTAAAGCAAAATTGGTGTTAGCCATTTATATGTATAATCCTAGAACTCAGGAGGCTGAGACCTGAATATTTTAGTTCAATGTCATTCCAAACAGATAAAATGTGAAAACTTATCTCCAATTATCCAGCAAGAAACATAAGGTGAGCATGTGACTCAAGGATAGAGTGCCATCAGCCATGAGCAAAAAATACAATGGAGACCATTAAACATCTAGTTCAAGCCCTAAAAATGACATATACACACAACGACAACAAAATGTACTATGATTATCAATAATGAAGACAAAATAGTAAAAAAAGATCCTGAGAAATGTGTAAACATCTGGAAGACAGAAATCATTTGACATAATTTTGATTCATGAGAGGGAAAAGTCACAGCCTCATTTGTACAATTTCATTGTAGTCATTTGCGTTGAAACCTGGCTACTGGGTAACATGTGAAAGAGTAGACTGGATTACCTGACATAGGAGAAATTGCCTGTGACTATGTACCATCCCACTCTGCAAAGTTGAAAATCGTGCTTGTTAATTTAAATAAAACTTATTGTTAGAGACTGTTTGGTCCACACAGACTGAGGTCCTTATTTTGAGGCTTCAGACCAGTGCTTTTGTTTATAACCACTCCTGTTTTACCCCTCTTCCCTTGTGCAGCTATACCTTACTTAGCTGGCACTAAGCCAAGTCTTTGAACTAGACACTCCTGCTTTAATGCCTCCCTTTCTCCAGCTACAACTCATTTCACATACTATCTCTGTCTTAGCATTAGTTGTTTTCTGACTAATCCCCATCAGAAAACACTTATATTCATGTAAACCCACTATAAATAACCTAGTTAGAAAAGGGACAAAGAGTTTACCATTGGCTGAGGCTCTTATCTGTAGGTTTGCTACCTAATAAATCTGTGCTACACTATCTCTTTTTTTTCATGGCTTTTGAGTCTGACAAATGATTGATTTGGTTTGATGTAATCCCATTTATCCAGACTTACTTTGGAAATTTTGACCTATTCCAAGGAGCCCTCATGTTTCCCCTAACTCTTCCTGTAAGATTCCTAAGGCATCTGGACTTACATTGAGCTCTTCAATCCATTTGGAATTGATTCTGGTGCAGGAGGATATAAAATGATCTAATTTCAGTTTTCTGTGTACAGCCAGTTAAACCAATTTTTTGAAGAGGCTGTTTTTCTTCCATCCTGTGTTTCTGTCTTCCTTATTAAAGATTATGTGCCTATAGGAGTGGATTCATTTCTGGATCTTGAATTCTGTTGCATTGATGGAATTCTGTGCGTCCATGGGAAAGAATGGTATTACCGCATTCTGAAGAAATGGAAAGACTGGGGGAAAAATGCTATTAAGTGAAATAAACCAGATCCAATTAAATATATGCTGCATGGTTTTCCTCATTTCTAATAACTAGATATGCCCATAAATCTACAAGTTAATCCAATAGATAGTAAAAGACAAATAATTAAACTTGTATATGATTAACAGCACTCTAAGCATTCACATGGCAAGAACAAGGGAAGCTATTCTTAGGAGAGGATCGCAATGGCTCAATAGCTATGTGCATATGAACAGATAAATGTTGCTTATTGCAATGAACTCTAAGAATCAATCATATATATGAAATACTTACATCTATATATAATTTTAAAAGATGTCACAAATAACTGACTTCTCTGTAAACTCAAAAGCAAATTTCTAAGTTTAGAAGATAAAATTGAGTTTTCAACACATAAAATAAAATACATAGGGGAAAAGGTGGGAGAGAAAATATAAGATGAAAAGTATAATAGCTAACTATTGAAGAATTCATAAACAATTTTCAAAACTATACAAGAGAGCTTGGGTACAGCTAAGTTGTAGAATGAGACTAATATATACAAAGCCATGATTTCAATCTCCAAACCTAAAGGTCTAATAATAAGTTAATAAATAGTAATAATACAATATTTACTTGAAATAAATGCTTTTATATTAGAGAGGCCTGAATCCTGAAACAGTAAACAAAATATTGTCAATTCTTGTATCCAATGAAATGAAATCAAGAATGAAGAGAAAATATTTTCTTTTTATCCATTCCTTTCATTTTCTGTTTTCTTCTTTTCTTTTTCCTTTGGCACTACTGGTGCTTGAAATTGCTAAGGCTCTAACCACTTTAGATTATTTCTCAGGCGAAGCCTCCCTTGAGCAATGATCTCTTACCTATGGCTTCCACATCGTGAGATAACAGGAAAATTACACTATATCTAGCTTTCATTGTTTTTTAGTTTCTTATGATTTTTTTTTTGTCAAAACTGTCCATTATATCAGTCTTTTAAATCTCTGCCTCCTAATTAGCAAGGTATATTTCATCTCAAGTTTGGGAGCAAACTTGTTTTTAATGTAAACATTCAATATTGACTTCTGTTTTCTAGATATCATTAAATTATATTGAGGTTAGTATGGATCTTTATGATGTGTAAGAACACACATAATTCCCTTGAAAGCTTTTTCAAATTTATTTAAGTATTTCTATTATACATCACAAATACTACATTAATATTTCACAAGTACCTTATGGAGACTTCAGTTACTTTATTTTGTGACATATTAACCACAATATAATTTTATCAAGTCTATATGAATATACAATAATTACAGATACATTATTTAGAGAATTAATTCATAATGTTTACTTTTAATATTTTTTGGTAAGTACTTGGGTTCAAATTCAGAGCCTTGCATTTGCCAGGCAGGCACCTTACCACTTGAATCATGCCACATCCAGTAATTTTTGCTTTGATTGTTTTTGATATAGAATCTTGCATTTGTTTATTCCTAGGCTACCTAGATACTGAACTTCCTAGGTGTATGTCCAGTAATAGGTAGGATGATATCCACACATTGGCACATCCAGATTTTATTGATTGAGATGGAGGTCTCTTGTATGTTTTCCAGTTTGACCTTGAACTGCGACTATCCACGTTTCTATTTTCAGAGTAGCTAGGATTATAGGTATAAATAACCTCATTTGGCTTCTATTATTTATGTTTATGAAAAGTCTGAAAATATGAGAAAATCATCTAGAGGTTACTGCCATACCAGATTCTAGGTTATTCATTTGTTTGTTCTTTCACAAACTGTTATGTGACAAACTGTTTTATATAGCGATATGGCACATCAATAATACAAATATATATTGCTAATGCCATTTCAAACAGCTGTGATGATCTAATTTCTACGTGTGGATTTGTTTCCTGGGAAAACATCCTGAGTATATAGGTCAAAAAATTGACATTGCTAACAAACAAAAATTTGCTTCCATTATGATCAGCAATTTGCAAAGAGGGGTTCCATGCCTGTAGAGGAGACTGGTCACAGGGGAATTCCCTGCTGTAACTCTAAAATAAATCTTATCTTTTCAAACTAGCAGAATGGTAAAAATTTGTCAAAATTGTTATATGGGAAGTTTCTTGATCTGATAAAGAGTACTGCATTAGAATGAAAGTATTCTCAGTTGCTCTGAAATCAGGCAAAGATGTCATCCATTTTTATTCAAACACATAGGGGTTCCGGGAAGATGGCGGAGGAGAAGCTGGAGTCTAAACAAGCTCTCGCATAGAAAGCAGTTTTAGAGTTCCAGTGAACAGTCCTAAGCCAGAGGTCACACCAAGTATGCCATCACAGGACAGACAGTCAGGCCAGAGAGGGAAAATCCAGGCAAGGAGACACATCTGAGCTCTTGCCAGCTGCCGCTGCATCAGCAGCAGCGGTGGCAGCGGCGATCGCAGGCACCATACCTGAACCACAGAGAGTCCAGGACGAAGGAGCCAGAAGCAGCAGGCGAGCGGATTCTACTCAACACCAGCAAGAAGCGACAAGGAACAGACATCTTCATTCTTCAGTTCACAGACCAGAGACGCCTCAGGAAGCTAGACTCGGCATGAGTAGAAGCCTAACGTTCTCACTCCTTCTCAGGGAGCAGAGGAGGGAAGGCCACCCCCCAGTATTGGAGATCTCCATCTTGGATACCGACAAAGCTTGGCGGAGCTGCTAGCTCCAACTCAAGCCTTGGAATAAAACGAGTCATTTAGCAGGTCACAAGAACTTAATGGCGGCGTGACCTGCCAGACTAACCTCCACCCTGGGAAAAGTCACCCAGCTCCTGCGCCAGCCCAAGGAGTGGCTTTCTTCACTGGGTAATCAGAGCCAGAAGCTGACCCTCCCTCTAGCAGCCAGGACAATCAATTGAAATTCAGTAAACAGAAACCCTGAGAATGGCTCCAGGCTGGGCTCTGTGAGTGTTTCACAAACTAGCCCCCGGGAAAAGCCACTGTTTGTTCAAAGGCCTCAACTCTACCCAGAACCTAGCCTCAACACTGCATCCCCCTCTTTGGTGATACTCAAAGTAGATCTGCCTCCCATTGAACTAGCCTGGGAGGAGGATCACAAAATCCTGGGTAAAGCAGAGCATTTTTCTGCCTGTTCAAACAAACTGACTTAAGAAACCAACCAAGCAGCAGAACCACAAGCAGACCAGAGACTCCAACAAGAGGCTGGTTACGGGCACAAGGGAGATACAGGATTTTTCCCAGCCCTCCCAAAAAAATCAAAGAAGTTTTTTCTTCTTCTTTTTTTTTTTGGTACCTTATATAAAAAAAATTTTTTTCTCTTTTCTAAAACTTTTTTTAATCTTTAATTTTTGCCTTTTTTGAAAAAAAATTGTTTTCCAGTAACTTTTTTTCCTCTTATAATTTTTATTTTAGGGATATGTGAGTGTGTTTTTCTTTCTTTTTTTGTTTTCTTTCTCTTTTTTTTCTTTCTAAATTATCTTTTTGTTTTTTTGTTTAGCTATACTGAACTTCTGCTCTTTTTTCTTCCTTTCTTATCCTTTTCACCTTTTCCTCTCTTTCGTTCTTCTTTATGTGCCTTAATTCTTGTCCTGCACATCCTCAGATAAAACCGTAGTCTATTCAAACGCAAAGCAGACATTTTTGCTAATATAATGAAGCAAAATATAAAATTCTTGTCAAATAGCTTTTATTCATAATATATAAAAACTCTTAATACATGAATCATACAATAAATAACCCAATTAAGCAGATACAGAGAGAAGGCAAATAAGCACATCAAAAACCCATACATTACAATACTATTGTAGAAATTCTTCCAAATGGGTTCAAATAATGCTTTCTGGAATGTAAAGAATGTTAATAATTTCACTATCTTGAGTCTTAAAAATAATAATTTAAAGGGAAATACATAAAGAACTTCAGAATTCAGGGAATTCTTGTTTCATGTTCTGTGCATAATACTACACAAAACGTATATTCTTTTTTTTGGGGGGGGTCCATTTGTGGGGCCTGAACTCGGATTGGGAGCTGTCCCTCAGCTCTTCAGCTCAAGGCTAGTGCTCTACCACTTGAGCCACATGCCACTTCCAGCTTTTGTTCTTTTTGCTTATTTGGTGCTGAGGAATCGAACCCAGGGCCTCAGGCATGTAAGTCAAGTGCTCTACCACTGAACCACCTTCCCAAGGTACATTCTTTAATTCTCAAAAACAGATGACTACTCTAAGAAACATGTAAAATGTCACCCAGCTAGCACAAGAGTTTTAGATATTAGTATAGTCACGGGGTTTCCAAATCATGAATTGAATCTGAGCCATGGATTCTGGTTCTGCTCAATCTCAATTGTCATTTACACATCAGCCTTCAGAAACACACCAACTCTCCTCATGCCTCCATTTCTGCATTTTTAAAATGAAGATAACATTCTTCCAACCCTAGATGATGAGATAGGTAATACCATCAGATGACACAGAACACATTTTTGCATTATTGTGATTTATCCAACAATTGTTGAATAGCTTCTATAAAAATCAATGAAAAAATTATCTTACAGCTTTTATAAAAATCTCAACCATAATTTTATTGGTTTAACACCTTGCTTGAAATTGTATCCCAAATAGCAACAGAATTTACCGTAATTTTTCAAGTTGATAAATCAACTTAATCCTCGTCTTCTCTTAAGAAATAAATCCTCTTTATGAGCTCCTCACATTCTGACACATAGCTATAAAGTGCAATTTCGTGAGCCCATTATCTCATTTTCAGCTCATTGAAATCTTCTTGACAAAATTGCTCTGTTACAAAGCTGGTTGCAAAGACTTCCTTGTGATTTCCCCAAATGATGGTAGTCATTTGTGTAAGTGACTTTGTAAACATTTTAAGGCAATTGAAGAAAGAAATTATAGCAGAAAGTTGCAAAGGAAATATCTTGAAAATTGTATTATAATCTTTGTTCCTTTTTCTTGTCTTTTTTTCTCAGGAGAAGGGATTGAACTCAGGGCCTCAAACTTGCTGGATAATTGTTCTTGATCCATACACCTAGCACTTTGTTTAGCTTTAGATTGATTTTCAGATAGTTTCTTATTAACTGCCTAGGCTGGCCTCAAACCATGACCCTCCTAATTCTGCCTCTCTTATCACCATGTGTCACCAGTGTGTTTTAAATATTGAAGTCTCAGTATTATACTTTTACCATACCAACTGCAAACCTCCTATACCTTCCAGAGTCTAGCTCATAAGTAGTTAGAATTATTGACATGTACCACTATATCAAGCTGAATTTTCTTAAAAAGAAATCTTCAGTAGCTCTTCTAACAAAGAACTATTCACTCACTTCTCTTTAGTCTCCAATTCTCTGCCTCTGTAACTTCTTTCTCATTTTTCTCCTCACTGAAGCAGGCAAGTTTGTGATAACTTCAGTTTTGTTAATGTTTTCAAAATATTCCTTGTTAGTCTAAATTCTTCATTCCTCATGTTCCATATCATAGTGATTTTCCATACCAAAAATATTTGTCTCAGGTAGGAGAGGTGACTGATGCCTGCAATCCTACGTACTCTGGAGGCTGAGATGTAAAGATTTTGGTTGGAAGCCAGATAAATATTTTCTATCGAAAAGGAAACTGGGTTTCTCGTATAAAAATAAAAAAAAAATTATTTCATATTTGTTATAATAACAGCTTACAAATGTAAAGTTATTCAGTTGATAAGCTTAATAGAAACAAGGAATCAAACATGAATTTCTCTCAGGAAATCAAAGTCATTCATTACAACCCTTACTTGATTTGTGAAAGAGATGAAATCTCATTCAGAAAACATAATTAGGTTCCATTGTTACATTCTCATTTCTGTCTTTATCAAAGATGATTCAGAGGAAACAGACCTAAACAGATATGAGTCCTGGAACATATTGTAAATGCCAGCATTGAATGATCTCTCCATGGTTAGAAAGACAATCTTCACAAATTTTCATGCACCTGAGCAACTCATACTGATGCTTCTCTCTGAGCCTGGATGAGTATTACCGTTTGTCCTTCTGTGGCACTGCTTCTGTGTCAGGTGTGTCTCTTTCATTTTATTCGGCTGGAGTGGACTCTTATTTCTGCTTGCAAACATTCTGAGAAGCTTTTGCCAGGCCACAAGAAGTACAGATAAAATTTTCATCCCATATTCTTCTCTCACAGTTCTCCTGTCCTGAAAAGCTGTTTACTGAACAAAATGGAGCAATGATTGCACAATGATATAAACCTGAGCAAGCATTATCACACTAGTAATAACACCAGAAAGGAACAAGTAGAGGAATCATTATCTGAGTGTCACCAGTATCAAATGACCTATTGCTCCACATGTTTAATTGGGACAACTAATAGATGTTTTGCTAGCTGCCAGTGGCTCACACCAGCAATCATAGCTACTCAGGAGACTGAGGTCTGAAGATTGTGGTTTAAAATGAGCCCAAGATAGAAAGTCCATGAGATTCCTACCTCCAATTGACTACCATAATGCTGGAAGTGGTACTGTGGCTCAAGTGGTAGAGAACTAACCTTTAGCAAAGCAGCTCAGGGACACCACTCAGGCGCCAAAACCAGCACACACACAAAGATAGATGCTTCTAGTTCCTGGCCATGTTCTTTTTTATAATGCTTCTTTTGGTGAAGATTTTGTAAGTCAAATAATCTCGATGCAAAGTAATAGCTATGCTGTCTTGGGCTTGTAGTCCTCTTCATCTTCTTTACCTGTACAATGAAGAAATTTCTTTGCCAAACTGGTTCAGTGGGAGAATACAGTCATAATATTCAATGTACATGTGTGAAAATGCGACCACGTAAATGGAGGGGGTGAGATAGAGAAGACAAGATCAAAAAAGAGAAGAGAAGAATGATCAAATTGATGACATCGATCAAGATGTACTCACAAACCGACATATTAAATTAAAACTCCTTTGTACACTACTTATGTATCATTTTGTAAGTAGAAAAAAATGAAACCAGTGCTTCAGTGCAATCCACACATCTTAGGTATAGATTGCTCAAAGCTATTTCTTTTAAAGAATACAGGACAGAGAAGAGTGGAACAAATCATTTCCAGAATAAAACTGATCAACTCTACCACAAAGTTAACATCAATAGTGATGTTGACCATACACCCTTGATTTCATGCACTGAGAACACATTTCCTCTCATCCCCCAATCCTGGGTTTAAATTCAGGACCAAGATTCTGTCCCCCCCCCCACCCACTCATAGCTAATGCTCTAACATTTGAGCCACAAATCCAATTCTGGCTCTTTTTGTTTAATTGGAGATTAGTCTCATGGATTTTCCTGCCCAGACTGACTTCAAATCATAATCCTCAGATCTCAGGCTCGGAATATAGGTGTCAGCCATCAGTACCCAGCTTGAGAACTCACTTTTCCATTGTAATTCTCCTTTCCGAAACTTCATAGCCACAATCTTGGGAGAAAAGATTCAGAGAGCTGCCACGCCTACTCCAGTGGAGTCTGCTTAGCATGGGAAACCAGCTTTCAGACCTGAGAATGGGGCTTCAAAGACCCATCTCTGAGTATTGGGACTTCACTGAAGTCTACCTCAGAGAATGGGGCTTTACAGAGACCTATCTCTGAGTATTGGGACTTCACCGAAGTCTACCTCGGAGAATAGAGCTTCAAAGAGGCCTACTCCTGGAAAGGCTGGCAAACCCCTGGGAAAGATGTGTTTCTCCTTTTCTTTTCTTTTCTTCACTGTATAAGAGTGCTTATTAATCTTTTACTGTTTCTGCTGCTCATTGTACTTACTCATGCTCAACGTTCCTTTATTCAAAGCTCTTTCTTAAGAGGGTTGACGACTCCAACATCTGATGAGTGTCTTAAAAATATGACTAACTCACCAGAGTTAAGTGCTACCCTGAAACCCCTCTTAAGGAGGCGAGTAGACAAGTCATAAGTAAATATAAAAGTATTGGGGGTTTCATGAAGTCACTTCAGCAGAAGGAACTGTCTGTAAGAGATTTACAAAAAGCTGTAGGTGCGGCTAGAACAGAAAGAATGTATGGCAATTGCTGAGATATCTACTTAGGAGAAAATCTTCCTGTTACTCTCTTTTATTTACTAAGAGATTTGCTAGATCTAGGCCTCTATAGAAATAAGGTAATGGTTAGATGGTGACAAACATCGAAACCCATTATATTTCTTAGAGATAAGCTGGAAACAAGTGCCTTTCAGGCGACCAGCTGGTGACCACCCAAGAATGAAGTCCTGGAGCAAGATTGTGTAACCTTTTGTCCTTTCTTATGGAGACTTTTGCTATAAAAGTTTGTTGTCCTCTTCATTAAATCGCACTCAGCATCCACTCCTAATGTGTGTGAGTTGTCTGTTTGCCATCTCCCCCCCTATTCCAGGTTCCTCCCCTAGGTATCCTCCATCCTCCTGACAGAGCCGGTCCGCGGAAGAGAGCCCCCAATTGAAGAACATTCTATAGAATGCCCTGTCCCATACTCCTAAAAAGGGAGAAATGCTATCTCTCTCCCTTTGATGAAACAATAGATGTTAGATTATTATATGATAATAATAGTAGATACTATTATAATGCTCTCAATATCTACTCCCATCCCCATTGATTCCAGGCTTGGTTGTAGAACTTACTTTGACAAATGACATGTGAGAAGTGATGGCATGTGTCTTTTCTGAGCTTTAGCCCTTTGGTTTTCACTCTTTCCATCCCCTGGGAACCTCCAGGAATCAGTCTGGATCCCAGAATGGACACCATGCTGAGTGGAAGTAGATCTGGAATAGGCTTTGTAGCATGAGAGAGAGTAATCAAAATTGTAAGGTATTGCGTCCTTGGGTCTGGTTTCCCATATTAAAATTAAGCTCACATTGAGGTCCCAGCTCTAGGTAGTCTAGGTCTCTTTCTCTCTATTCCCTCCCATTCTTCCTGAATATTTCCTTCTCATTCTTCCTGAATATTTCCTCTTTCTCCTCAGGTGACACCAGTTCTTGAGTCTCCTTATCCTAGAAGCTGGTTTTAGGGTTAAACATTGTGGCTTTCTGTTTTACATTTTCTCTTAAGTGTTTCTTCACTTTTGTCTTTCTGGTGTTTTCAGCCAGAAGCTCCCAAGTGTGATGGATCTTCAGATAAAAACCCTCTGCCAAGGCTGAGAAGGTGGCACAGTGGTAGAGTGCTTGCTTTGCATGCATGAGGCCCTAGGTTCGATTCCACAGCCCCACATAAGCTGGAAGTGACACTGTAAAAGCTGGAAGTGACACTGTGGCTCAAGTGGGATAGTGCTAGCCTTGAGCTGAAGAGTTGAGGGGCAGTGCCCAGGCCCAGAGTTCAAACCCCAAAACCGACCAAAAAAATTTTAAACGAAGTAAGCCAGGCCCAAAGAAGCATAGGTCCCGGTTTCTCTTATTTTCAATAATTAGTACGTGTCTGAGACAAGCAGAAACTGTAAGATAAGTTGATGTTAGGCGAAATGAACCCCAAGATAAGAACTCAATTTTTTTTTCTTTCTTGTGATTGTTTCTATCATATTTATAAGATGATTTCTTTGTTGCTTTGTATGTCCCTCCACCATGGTATGCCCCCTGTGTTCACTGCATTTGATGTTGGCATACTTTGTGCAGGAGAAGTGAAAAAAACAAATTATTTAAATTGGGATACAGGTGGATCCATTGCAGCAATGAGATGTGCAAGATGATATGTTGAAAAACGAACTTTAAAACTTTGGCGGGACGGGGGTCTGAGGAGGGACCGCTGGGTGGGGGCGGGGAGTTGGGAAGGGAAGGGAAGGGGAATCAAAGGAGGCCGACACAATGCTAGATAAGATATGTACTCATTACCTTTCCCATGTAATTGTAACCCCTCTGTATGGTATTTACACAATTTTTAAAAATAAATTCCTCTGCCACATCTGCCTTGCTTGCTTTCACTCCCCTCATGTTGGCATACTAGGAGGCAAGAACAACATGAAGCTCCAGAAACATTTCGGATAGAAAAAGAAACCGCTGCATGGGACGTGAGCGGTGTATTACAAGAGATTGGGGGCTGAACACAGGTAGAAGGGATCACAGCTTCAGCCTCAGCTATGTTCTGAATCATTGCCCTGTTACCAGCTGTTACCTTTGCTCCAAAATCTATGTGGCGAATTCTGCAATTCTTACTGAATCATCCACACACACAGACTTAGTTAGGCATCCAGTATGACATAAAATATACATTTCTTAAATCAGAGAAATTTGTACCAGAGAAAATGTGCAGAAAGAACTTCACTTCATTTTTACATGCTTATAATTTGACTGAGAGAACAATATCAAATTCTCTTAGCCTTCACAAAATCTAAATATCCAAGCAATACAACACTGTAATGAAAAAAAAAATCTTTTTACTAAAGTGAGTATTTGGAATGGGAAAAATCAAATATTATTAAACTTAAAAATTGATCAAATACCAAAAGAAAAAGAAAGACATTGATCAATAATGAACTACCAATGTGTTTAGTAAATAAATGAAATGTTTGAGATTCTTATCCACATAGGAAATACATAGGAAAATAAAAAGGAAAGTCACTGCCATCCCATCTTACACACCAGAAGAGCTATCACCACACAAATAAACAAACTCCTGGAGAGGTTGAAATAAATCAGGAACTGTGTTTGGTGGTGTGGCATTGTAAACTAGTGCAACCCATATGGAGATCATGATGGAAGTTTACTCGATACAAAAAAGACACATATCTTGAAGACCATTATTGCAAATTGGATCCATACTGAAAGAATATAAATCAATATGAACAAACATGTTCATGGCAGCAATATTCATAGCAACCAAACTGTGTAATCAACCTGGATGTTCCATAAAGAGAGAATAAAGAAAATGCACCTTTCATAGCTATAAACATGTTTTGGTATAGGAGAAGTGGATGTTTCTACTATATCATTGCTAAATATTTTTGGATAGATACCTAATCCTAATTTCAATGAGTTTTGTGGTATTGTGATTTTTCTTTAATGAAGGACTTCCTTATTGATTTCAGAGCAGTTACAATAGGATGAAAATATCATATAAAATGTGCATATTATATAAAAATTTAAATATATCAATGAACACATACAGATCATCATATAGAGTTTATAATTTGAGGCAATTTTAAGAAGGCAACAGTAGGGGGAAAATACAATGTTAGAAGCTTAATAACAAATATACAGATATGGAATAATACCAAAAAAAGGCGCAACTAATTAGTGCTAACAGTAACAAAACATTTTCCTCAAGTTTTAAAAATGAAACTATTAAAATAGTACTTAATAACATCAAATAAATATGGCATGGAAGAAAATATAGCATAGACATATTTTCCCCAAAATTTGTTTTATTTTATAACAAATGGATTAAAACAAAATGTAATTACATGTCTGAAGATGATAACACTTTCAAGTGTCATTGATTGAATCCAGCAAAGGAAAGTAACCGACAAGTATAGGGTAAGAACAACCTAGTTTATGGAAGAAGACACTTAGTAGAACTTTGTGAGGAAAGAATGTGCTCCTTTTTCCTCATTAAAATAGGACAGCTATCTTTTGAGAGAACACTTGTAATGTAGTCAGAGCAGTGGAGTTACTAATTTAGGTAGCAATTTATTACTTTTATTCCCTAATCTTTTGATGTGATTCCCAAATGATGTGTGATCCTAGATATTCTGAGCCCTTTTTTCACCCAGAGTTTCTAATTCCTCCCCATGCCAATGATTCTGCTACTCTCATTTCTTCTTGATTGTCAACTCAACTCCTGTGGCCTTTAGTTGCATGAGAAAGAGCTGAAGAAATATGAGGATGGCCTGGTGTCTGAGGTAACATCCACTCCTGTTCGGAGGATCTGGGGAAGGATCACCATGTGGGACTCATAATCAGATATTAATTGACCTCTTTGGAAAAGGAGAAACTCACTCCCTCAGGCAGAATCTGTCATTCCTTGACTTTCTCTGAAGAGATTTGGTAATAGGGAACAATTCAGAGAATGAGCTTTCTCACCACCCACCACAGCCTTGTCAAAATGAACAGGATCAAAATTAAAAGTGGCCTCAGTTCCCATAGGGCTAATCAAAAGCCAAGAGATCATACATTCCTCCTCACCAGGGACCTTCTGGTAGGAACGGAGTCTGGGCAAAGTCTAAGATGGAGATAAAATGAGGCTGGGCCTAAGGAGGACACAAAAGAATGACCCTCTCTTTGACTAAAAGTGAGTTGTGTAGTGAGACATGACAACTTCCTTCATATATGAAAATTCACTAGGTGAGTTATCTCACTGCCACTTTGCAGGAGATCAGTTTCCCCAAAGGAGAAGTTGTTAAATGTTGTGACTGTCAGGTTGCTCTCTAGGCTGTTGTCTCTCCCACCCCTTCCCATGCCAGGAATGCATTGCTTCTTTTAGGCACTCAACTACTTTTCTTGACTCTTAGGCAGGAATACCGTAGGCTACTCTTTTGCCAACCTCTTGCATTTGAGGTAGAATAGGCCCAGGCACTGCTCATGCCAAGGGTTAAATTCAAGTAGGTGAGTATAAGCTCATATTTGTATTGAAAAATAATCATATTCAAAGAATTAAAGAAATTAATAATTGAGAGATTTAGGGTTTATAGCCACTAAATTTAAGTAATTATTACTAACACATCTAGAATCATGGATTAGGAAGAGAACAGTGAAGTAGTTTCAATATAATTTGCAAAAGATACACCATAGCCATAACAGGAGATGAGAGTGTGAAGGAACTATTGGTATAGGTCCATTTACTATCTTAGAAGTGACATTGGATAGGAGGCTTTTAGAATAATATCTAAAACAGAGGAACTTGTTTGGCACTGGTGGCTCACACCTGTGATCCTAGCTACCCTGCAGGCTGACATCTGAGTATTATGATTCAAAGCATGTCCAGACAGAAAAAGCCAGAAGTGGTACATGGCTCAAGTGGTAGAGCACTAGCATTGAGCTCCGGGACACTGCCTAGGCCATGAGTTCAAGCTTCATGATCATAAATGCAACAACAACAAAACAATAATGATAAAAAGAAATAAAAGAAGGACTTAAAGATATGTGATGGAATGAGGCTGATGTGTAACTGTTTGCAGAACCTACAAGGAGACAAAATTTGGAGCAAAATGATATCTATTCATGACTAATCAAGGATGCAAAGCAAATGCCAAATTCCTCTTATCAAAAACTTGCAAATGTGGGCTGGGTTGGTGGCTCAGTATTAGAATGCTTGCCTGGCATGCATGAGGCCTTGGGTTCTATTTCTCAGCACCACATAAGCTGAAAAAGCCAGAAGTAGAGCTATGGCTCAAGTGGTAGAGCACTAACCTTGAGCTGAAGAGGTGAGGGACAGCGCCCAGGCCCAGAATTCAGGCCCCATGAATGGCCATAAAAACAAAACAAAACAAAACAAAAAAACTAAACTAAACTTCCAAACATATATTTTCTCATAATCGAGGAGAGGCTTCTTTTACAGGAATTCTTATATAGCTCAAGGTGATCAGAACTTCAGTAGAATTTTCCTGTTGAGATGTAATGTGCCTAACTGTACTGCAGCTAATCATGGCTAGGAAAGTATGGACTGATACGTTTGTTGTATTTTTCCTCATAAATATATAATAATCTCAGGTATTATATGAAATATATTTCATAATAAACAATATATTATACATTATATATAATATATTAAATATACTATAATATAACATATATATTAACAGACTTCCTAATTTTAGAGTTAGGAACAAGCAACATATTAAAAGAAAAATGCTTGAATCTCTGAGTAATTTCTCTACCACAGGACAATTCCAAGTTTCATTCTTATTACCCAAAGAGCAACCTAGGAAAGCGATGCCCATGGAGGTGGTTCCCTGGATTTTGGAAACTGTTATTGCATATATATATATATATATATATATATATATGAAATATTGTTTTGTACTAGTGAATTTATCTAAAACTATAATAACAGATAAATAAGTGAACACCTATGTGCACACACACTCAATCACTTTCAAATATAAGAATTTCTTTTCTATGCTGCCTATTCACCTACAGAGAGAGTACATGAGTTGCCATTGAATTGTCCTGGAAGTTCTTTATCTGGCTACTCTAGCTTCACATCCTTTGTTCTATAAGTAGCCAGATGTTATGTGTTCAACATACTTATTACAGGCAAAAGTATCCACCCTGACACACAGAGAAACTTGGATTTCAGAAATGCCACAGATAAGTGGGAGGTACACAGTACTTTTCAAAATTGAATAGATTACATATTTATTAGAAAGCTCGTAAGAAAAAATATTCAATGTAGGATGAAACACTTCAGAAACTACAGTTTAAATTACGTATAACCGGGTGGAGGTAGCTCATGCCTGTAATATTTGCTAATCTGGAGGCTGGAATATGAGGATCACAGTTCAAAGCCAGGTTGAGAAAAGTCCCCGCGGGACACTTATCACCAATTAATCATTGAAAACTAAAATTGATTCCGTGCCTCGAAGTTTTAAAGAGCTAACCTTGAGCAAAAGTCATCAGAAGCAGTGCCCAGGCTCTGAGTTCAAATTCTGTAATAGATAAGAAATAAAATAAAAAATAAATTACATATAATTTTTTACCAACTCTGTAAAAGGAAAATAGGATATGATACATGGCAACATAAGACTTCAAGTTACAAAGTTCCAGGGTATTTCCTCACTATTGACAACTAGGAGTAATCCATATCAAAAAAAAAAGATGAACGATTTATACCAAATTTCAAAATATGTTATACAAAGTAAATGCAATAAACATGCATTCCACAGTCTAGTAATATCATATTGTGTAAAGAATCTGATTAACTGATTCATGAAAACCAATACTATGCAGTTAAAACATCCAATATCTCAGGTGTCAACTTAGCACAATACTTTCAATCTATGATGTCTGTTTTGTATATTATCCACCCCTATCCATCCCACAATGGCAGAAAGCTCTTCCTGAGAAAGTCCAGAGACCTGTCTACTGTGAGTGCTCAATGCAGACCTGTTCCTATTCTCTATTATTTGGGCATGTATTGGATTGAATATCTGATAACTTGGAAAAGGCACAATTTGGGACTGGCTTCCAGTAATGATATTTTAGTTCTCAGAAAAAAAGGAAATTGAAGACAGAGGGAAAATTTACCAGATCCCTGAAAGATTTCTATCATTGTGCTAAAACTGTACCCTTCTACTGACACTTGAACAAACGTCAGTAATTGTCACACCAACCACATGTCCAAAAAATAACTTTCCAAATATTGACTTGTTTTTACTATGGTGAATCAAGACACAATATTGTGGCCGTGTTTTACTTAAACTATTAGCTATGTTTGGTCCAAGGGATAATTGCCCTTACCAATTTCTTAAATTTTAGGTCATCACACACTCACTTCGTAGCCCTTAAACATTAAAAATACCTATCCATATAAGTCTGCATTACATACTTATTACTGTTTTTCTTCATTTGTCATGTTTTACATATTTGTGTATCCCAGGGCTTAGTTCTGTAATGTTCATTCTCATGGTTGTTATCACTGAATACATGTAATTATTTGTTTTTTTTCTCTGCAGCTCTGTTTTTTTCTTTAATTCAGGTCCTTAATAGCATCCTGTTTACTGACAACTAGCTACTGATTTTAACAAACTAAAAAGATCCCAAAGTGAGCTTTGATATTTATATACATACCTATTCCGCGTTATTATTTAATTAAGTGATAACTCTTCTAGTTGTCTTGTCAAAATAGCTGGCAGTCATTTCAAACTTACATACTTTTCACACCTCATATTTAATCTATGACCAGGTTTCAACAAATTAACTCACAGAATATTTTAGGAACATAAAATATGTGTGCTAGTACTATGAGTTAAATTCAGAGCCCAGGTTCTTTTACTTTTCCTTTTTGTTCAGGCTGGCAGGCTTCCATGTGAATCACAGCTCAACTTTTAGCTTTTTTGGTTCTTAGTTGAAGATAAGTGTGTCGTGGTCCAATTAACTAGTCTAGCTTGAAACTATGATCCTCTGTTTTCAGCCTTCTAAATAGCTAGATTTAAAGGCATGCACCACTAAAATCACCCCTATTATATTTGAATGAAAAATAAATTTAAAGTATTAACATTTCATGGGACCTATGTTTCTTTGGGCTTGGGTTACTTCACTTAATATAATTTTTCCAACTCTTTCCATTTCCTAACAAATGAGGCAATGTCATTCTTTCTGATGGAGTCATAGAATTTCATTGTGTATATATACCACATTTTCTTGATCCATTCATCTACTGAGGGGCATCCCATGGTTTCCCTTATTTGCAATATTTAGTATATGTAGGAGTCAAGCAGAAAAGGTCAGATAAAAAGTGATGTTAGGAAAATGAACCCTAAGATATGTATTCAAATGTTTTTTTTTCTTTCATGCATTTGTTTCTAACGCATTGATAAGATTATTTCTTTGTTGCTTTGTATGTCCCTCCCCCACAGTATAACCCCTGCTTTCACTGTATTTGATGTCGGTATAATTTGTAGAGGGGAAGGGGAAAAACAAATCTTTTAAATAAGGATAAATGTGGACCCGTTACAACAATGAGAAGTACAAGTTGTCATATCGAAAACGAACTTTACATCTTTTATGGGGGGGAGGATTAGGTGGAGGGAGTGGGGGGAGGCTTGGAAGGGATGGGAAGAGGAAACAATGGAGGATGCTACAATGCTTCATAAGAAATGTACTCATCATCTTGCCCATCTAATTGTAACCCCTCTGTACAGTATTTTCACAACAAAAAAGAACGAATATTTCTAATATTTTCAAATCAGTATGTTTTCATTTACACTAAAACACATTGCCTTAAATGCTTTTTATTATTCCAGCTCTCTTACCAAGAAAGGAAAGGAAAAATTCACAACCAAAGAAGCTCTGAATGTACAAATGCTCAAGCCTGCAAGCCACAATTTCTTTGCTGGGAAATAACAAAAGATGATATCGTCTAAGGCAAAGCAGGAGAAAATGTTCTTCACTGAAGTTACTGGAAGTTGATGAAGATGAGGAGGAGCAACTTTATTCAGAAAGTATAACAGTGTTTGCGGTTGTAGGATGATTCTAGTGGATAAGTGTAGCCAATCTTAGAGGATGTTTATAGTGATGAGGAGAATATTTGAAGGTGCATATGTGATTACAAAGGTGAGCTTTCTTGAAGATATATGTTTGCAGCATAGTTTGTATACTGTTGAAAAAGAGGCAAGATAGGGATGTTGACATTCCTTGTATCTTTCACAGTATTAAATTAAAACCAGTTTTATACAAATATTATTCATAGTAATTATAGAATATCACTAATTATGCAAATACTACGAATATATCCTTTATATGTTATGTAATATAACAATACATATATTATGCACACATAACTTAATTTTTCTACTTGTCTGTTCAGGAATTAAACTAGGAATATCTTTGAAAATTTATAGCAAAGTATGCTCCTTAGAATTTTATGTAACATATAGTTTTATCTAATAATTAGTAATTTGTCCTTAATTGGTTTAGAAATGAAATGTTGTAATATAATTGAACATTCAAAAATAATTATGTAAGAACATGCCATGGATGGAATTAAAAATATAACATGACTCATGTCTGTAATCCCAGCTACTTAGGGGCCAAGATCTGAGGATAGATATATGAAGCCACTCTGAGTGAAACGGCTCAGGGACAACATCCAGAGCAACGTTCAAACCTCAGTACTGGCACAAAAATAAATTATGTGACTAAAACATACAAATACATGTATTTAAATAAAGATGTCATTCCTTGTATCCTTCACAGTATAATACTAAAACCAGTTTATACATGTATTATTTATAGTAGTTATAAAATATCAGTAATTATTCATATATTATATATATATCATTCTTATGTTATGTAATATATTGCATATATTATGCACACCAATTTTATACTGATAACACTAATATCCATTAAATTGATATATGTTTTAGAATAGGGAATAAATTTTCTTTGGTACAACAAGGAAGAAACTAGTCACAAAAATTATTCATTTTGTATTATATATCCATGGCAAACTATTCCTTGTGTATTCAAGGTACTTAATGATAAAAGCCTGTGTTCATCATCAGTACAGCTGTCTTTGACATGCATTTGTTCTCCTTAAGCAATTACTCCTGGAATAATAAACAGTGGAAACTGAATGATGTTCATTCAGTTATTTCATTTGGAATAAAAATCACTTACAATGTCATTACCCAGACCCTTTCATTTAAAATACTTATATTCTGTAGCAATGTTATTGCCGTTATAACCATAATTAGGAAGAAAATGTGAGATCATCTACTCAATAGCTCTTGAAAGGTCAGAATATTCTCAGATATGCCTGGTAAAAACCTGGATTTGAATTATGGGTCTACATCTGGTCAGTCTTAGGTACTTGGGAAATTTGTTTGGCCTTGTTGCCTACTTCTGCTTTTAATAAAATACTTAGGGCTGGGAAAGTGCCTCAGGGGTAGAGTGCTTGCCTTGCATGCATGAGGCTGTGGGTTTGATTCCTCAGCACCACATAAACAGAAAAAGCCGGAAGTGGTAATATAGCTCAAGAGGTAGAGTGCTAGCATTAAGCTGAAGAGCTGAGGGACAGCACCCAGAGTTTAGGTCCCATGACTGACTAAAAGATAATAATAAAAAAATAAAAAATAATTAATTTCCTAACTTGAAGAACTGTCATAAGCATAAAATTACACTAAAGCAGGTGCAGTGCTTGGAATGGTGTCTGCACATTTTGTACTAGGTCCCAGAGAAGTCAACTTCCATCAACATGGTCACAGCATCCTTCCTGAAGGCCTTAAGAAATATATACCCAATTGATATTAATATCTGTGAAAATTTGTCTTTATTAAAAAAAGTCTTGTCTTCATATGAAACAAAGAAATAATGTTAGGGCTGTCCTGTGGCTTTTACTCTGAAGTAGTTTTGCCTAAATTTCATTATTACTCTATTAGTGGTAGCAGTAGCATTCTTTAGTACTACCCTTCATATTTCTAGTTGTGTGTTCCATTTGGAATACTATTGTAACTTAGTTTATAATCTTTTTTATCAGAATAAATAAACTAAAACTGCTGATGTTTTCAACAAAGAGAAAATATTAGGTGTGCATTATATTTTATGTTCATAATAGTTTCCTGAAATTATTCCTTTTGGATTATATATCCCTACCAATCTACTTTTTATGATTTCTTATATGATTTATATAGATTTCTTATATGATTCTTACATGATTTCTTAGATATCCATAAATAAAACAGCTCAGAACATGAAAAAGTAGGTAAGAAGTCATAAAAAATAGTATTATGGTGGTCTTAATGGCTACGTGTAAAGCACATATAACAAAACTGTTGGAAGATTCATTTTCTCTTTTTGCTATTATCTCCCCTTCTTTGTAGCCAGGTTCTCACTATGAAGTGCCAAGTGGTCTGGACATTTCAAGCCTTGTCTCAGTGACAGAAGTGATGGGATTAGGGACATGTTCTCTCATGACTGGCTTTTAGGAAGCTCACAATAAAGCAATACTAATACACATAAATAAACTTTTGTGAGTGATGTGTATTCACTTCCTCAACTGCCAAAATTAAATTCATATATCAAAACATCAAATTACTTACCTTATAATATATGCGGTTCAACTGGCATCACTAACACCTCCATAAATCAAATGCAAACTAAAAGCTCTACTTCAAAAACCAACTTCAAAGGCAGTGTTGGAAATACAAGAAGATAAACAATAAATCTAAAGTAGTGAGATCTTTAACCCTGGCAATGAGCAATGATAGCTGAAATTTTAACCAGGCTTGAAAAGTTCGGGTGACCACTAACTATGTGATTAGAGTTGCAGAGTTGACCTTGGGATCAAGATTGGAGGTAAAATTCAAAGGCAGCTAAGGTTGCCGCAGTATTGTAGCTCGATACAGTGTGACCCTCCCTGAAAATGGTAAAGCATAGAGTAGAAGCTAAGTCAGTAAAATGTATAGGAAGGATTCTCCACTGAGAATAATTGCAGGGGGTGATCATCACTCTTGCTTTGAAAATGTACAGCCCATCATTCTACTTTAAGCTCTAGCGTAATTCTGATATAAAGAAAATTATGACACAACAATGTGCCATTAGTGCTGAGCAGTGTGGGTGTATATTACGCTAACATATGTAAAATCCTTAGAGGCCTGACCCTCACTCTTCGTTCTATGTTGTTGAGTTTCATGGAGAAATGTTCATAATTAGGCAATTCACACTCATCTAAATCTGATTCAGTCAACTGAAATAAGACATTAAGGTCATTACTCCAGTGACGTGGTTTTGTAACCTATGAAAAAATTAACATTTTTCACAATGTATATATTTTTCTGAAAATTTATGCAATATCAAGTATAAAATATACAAAAAGACAATTATCTATCTCTTTATATTATTAAAAATAAAGATACTTCTGAATTGTACTTTCTTGCTAGAAAATCACAGGATGACTGCTGATGTTTGCTATCTTTTGAGGTGCTCCTATACACTTCTGAATCTTGTTCAAGGAGGTGTTTTTCCATAGTTTGTTTTGAGGTGTTCAGAATATCAATACTGTAACTAACAATAACCATGGAACAGCAAAGATGATGGGATACCTGGCCAAAAATCTGAGAAATCACAGGAAGTGATAGGAAAGAAGACACCAGAGGACCCACAGCCTCATTGCCAGCTTCTGCATCCCAAAATCCTGCTTAACATGCTTTATATTCATTCTACTACAGGGGTGGGAGGTGGTCAGTGCCTACAGGTATGTTCACAAGCTAAGGCATCAATCTAGCTTGTGGTTACAACTATTAACATGAGGTATTGTTTGTATACATAATGATAAATCCCTTTTTGTTAGAGAGCCGAAGGGAGCAATAGTCATTACAACCATAGCAGACATCCATCTTGTCTCCAAGTCTTAATCTTTTAGTGTCCAACAGCTCTAACTTAAATACTCTTGAGGTAATAACTCATACCTTTGTCTTCCCTTGACTGTTTGACCTTCCCAGAGCACATTTCTCAGCTTTTTGATTGCTGTTTGAGATGGCTTCCCAATCAATCCTTTCCAGGTCTAACAGTTTGACTGTAGATTCCGTCACAAGTACTGTTACAGTCAATAGTCAGGAACCTGAAACATGAGAATTAGGAGTTGAAGAAAGCCTGGTCTAAACTGCAGAATCTTGTCTCCAAAGAAAAGAAATTCTATAAATATTAATCTACTATGAAACATACAATACGTTAACTTTATATAATGGAACAAATAGATAATTGTTAATGGAAATAAAATTTTGGCAGAAGTCTTAAACAAATACATATGTATATATATTTAAACTTGGAGAAGTAAAATTTCAAGTGGTATTATATGCAAGTTTCAGTCTACCTGCCACCTACCTATTTACCGACACGCTTATTTCTGGTTAGTCTTCACAAAACACTGTTTTCTTACATAAGTAACAAAAAATTGCAAAACAAAAAGTACAAAAAGTGCAGTATCATAATACAAGTATAGTTTAATCCCTACCAAAATTATTTGGAGAAAACATGCATTAAGTTAATGGCATTGAGTACTGCTCAAGAAGGAGAGTCTAGAAGAATGTGTATATTTTGTAAATTGTGTGTGTGTGTGTGTGTGTGTGTGTGTGTGTGAGTGTGTGTGAGTGTTCCATAAGTAAATAATGGAGTCAGAAGTAGACATATTATTCTTGCTTAGTCTTTTTGCTCAAAACTGACACTCTATTACTTGAGCAACATCTCCACTTCTGGATTTTTATTTTTTTTTTTATTTTTGCCGGTTGTGGACCTGAACTCTGGGCCTAGGGGCTGTCCCTCAGCTCTTCAGCTCAAGGCAAGCGTTCGACCGCTTGAGCCCACAACACCACTTCCGGCTTTTTCTGTTTATGTGGTGCTGAGGAATCGAACCCAGGGCTTCATGCATGCAAGGCAAGCACTCTACTACTGAGCCACCTTCCCAGCCCTGGATTTTGGTTTCTTAATGAGAGAAATATCTCACAATTTTCTGCATGGGCTGTTTTAAACCAGGATCCTCAGTTTTTGACCTCTAAAGTAGCTAGGTTTTAAAACATGAGCCACTGGTGGACAGAACTACGATAACTTTTTGCATGTTTGAATACATTTTAAAGTAAGACATATATGTTACTTGTGAGAATGACGAAATAGTAATTAATGTTTAACAGAATTTAAAGCATACAAAACTGAGAATGGCGAGTAGTTGAGAATTGTATGGAATAAATCAAAATTATCTGTGACAGTTTTCATCAGGTGCACAGTAATGATTGCATTGTTGGACCCTAAGGCCATCAGATAGCTGAGCTCCAGCTGGCTGCTATGCTCATTAGGCCAGCTAGTGCTTTTCACAAAAATGTGATGTTGTTGGATGGCAAGGATCATTTTCAAGATCACAACCTGAAATATTTCTATTGATCTAGAAGGGGCAACATACCAGGACAAGAAATGTGATTAACAGCAAAAACCATCCAATCCAAGGAAGACAGAATAACTCTTTCTATATCTGAAAAGAGTATCACAAAGAATCGTGGGCTGAATATGATGGTCAATGTCTGTAATCTCTGAATTTGGGAGGCTGATTTAGGAGTAAGCTTGGGACCAGTCTAAATTTTAGGCCAACAGAAGGACACATAGTAAAATGCTATCTTAAAACAGCAACAACAAAAGACTCAATGACTGGGAATGTAGTAGAGTGCTAGGGTAGCATGCATGAAGCACTTGATTTTATTCCTCAGTATGACATAAGCAGAAAAACTGGAAGTGGTGCTATGGCTCAATTGGAAATGTGCTAGCCTTGAGCAAAAGACACTCAGAGAGAGTGCCTAGGCCCTGATTTCAAGCACCAGGGCTAAAGAATTCTTTATACTCAATAGAAAATTGTGCTGTTTTACATTCATAATAAACTTTGTTAGGAAAAAGTAAAATAAATTAATGAAGTATTATCTGGCATTGGACAGGACATAGTGAGATCTGAAAATGATTGCTGCTGATGGTTCCTTGATACAACTTACGTTACAGATACACTTGCCATATTGTGAATTTTTAAGGATACAATCGTGGGTTTTTTTCTTTTTCAAAATAATTGTACTGCCAGGTGCTAGTGGCTCACACCTGTAATCCTAGCTACTAAGGAGGCTGAGATTGAAGGTCTCTTTTCAAAGCTAGCACTTGTAGGAAAGTCTGTGAGACCCTTATCCCCAACTTAAGGTTCAGAAAATGTGAACTGGCACTTTTGCAAGCCTTGAGCTGAAGAACTGAGGGACAATGCCCAGGCCTAGCGTTCAAGTCCCACAACCGACAAAAAAATACTAGTAATAATAGTAATTATATATAATTACTATTAAGGTGTTATATATAAGGGCTACCAACTCATAATTTTTTTCTTTGCTAAAAGAAACACATATCCATATACATTACCAACAGTCAGGATTTGGCCATCTACTTTCCTGCTTATCTCTGGGTGTAGAGGCAATGTGTAATACAAAACAATACAAACCAGCTCTGACTATAAATAATTTTTCTCTACACATCTTAAAAATCAATGCTGACAATATGAAATAAAAAATCCCTAAGTTTAAAACATTCTCCTAAACAAGTTAGAGAAATCCTGATAAGAATAATTTCAGAGAGCTTGAACTCAGGGCCTGGGTTCTGTCTCTGAGGTTTATTACTCAAGGCTAGTGCTGCCACTTTGAGCCACAGTGCCACTTCCAGTTTTCTTGTGGTTAATTGAACAGAAACGACTCACCAGCTTTCCTCTCCAAATTGACTTTGAACTAGGATCTAGAGATCTCAGCCCTCTGTGTAGCTAGGAATATAGGCATGAGTTCCTGGCGCCTGGTTAGAATAATAGCTTACCTGAGACAGAGGCCAGTTAATATTAAATGTCAATCATGTTTAACTTTGTAAAATAAAGTTAACTGAAATTCCTTCCACTAGAAATAAGGAATCAAATGTATAGGTGGGTTACAAAGTTCTTACCAGAAGCTACATATTTTCCTTTTTTTTTCTTCCAAAATTGTGTGGTTTCCAGAATCATACCTTATCTTTCCTTGCGATTTCTTTAGTTTATTTCATACATGCCCACAGCTTCTTCAACTATCATTTATTTATGTGAAGAGCTTTCAAATATCTATTTTCAGTACAAACTCCTTGTATGCATCATTCATATACTCAACTGTCATAAAAACTTGAGAAACAGTATTCATCTCTTTTCATTACTGGATATTATTAATGAGTAAGTAAAATTTAGGAAAATAAAGAATAACATCAATGAATATAACATGACTTTAATAGTACTGTTAAACATAAATATAATGTTGCTATTTTCTGAGCAATTTAATAAAAACCTCAAAGAAAGAAATAAACTTATTTGAGTGCTGATATTGTGGTTTAAAACTCTGATATTGTGGTTAAACCTTACCTTCTCACTTAAGCTTTTTCCCTAACTGGTGGTGCTCTATACTTGAGCCACAACTCCCTTCCAAATTTATGTGGGGAGATTATATAAAGATAAGAAGCTTGTGGAATAAAAATCATTTGTGTCTCTATCTTGGGGTTCATTTCACTTAACAGCATCTTATATGATTATATGGTACCCTGTATTAGTTACTTCAAGTAAGGGAAACCATGGGACCTATGGATATTTGGGCCTGGCTTATTTCACTTACTATATTTTTTTCACATCTTTCCAATTCCTAACAAATGGGATGATGTCATTCTTTCTGATGCAGGAATAGAATTCATATATATATATATACATATATGTATGTATGTATGTATGTATATATCTGTATGTATGTATGTATGTATATATCTGTATGTATACATACATACATATATGTGTATGTATATATCTGTATGTATATTCATACACATATATGTATATATGTATATACATACAGATATATACATATACATATATATGTGTACGTATATATGTATATGCATATATATACAAGAAAGTGTGGCACATATATATGTATATATATATATGCACACATAGGTATATATGTATATATTCCATACATATGTATATAAGTATATATCCATTCATCTACTGAGGTGCGTCTGAGTCCGTTTGATATCTTAGCTGTTGTAAATAATGCTGCAATATACATAGTTGTGCTGGTAGCTTAGTATGTTCTTGTTTTTGATAATTTGGTAAATGCCCAAAAGTGGGATTGCTAGGTGAGCTCTAAGTGGAGTCTTGGAAAAAATTATATTAACTGAAATAAGTCAGACCCAAAAAATCATAGGTCCTATAGTTTCCCTTATTTGCAATAAGTGGTATATATCTGGGACAAGAATAAAAGTTCAAAAAGTATGTACATATGACCAGATAAGATATTCTTAAGCAAATTGAACTACAAGATAGGGATTTATTATATAACATCTGCTTTTTTTGTTTCTTTGTATGTTCCTCCACCATGGTATAACCCCTGTTTTCTCTGTATTCGGTGTCAGTGCCCTGTATCTTGTATACACAATTCTCTAGCTTTGGGAGGGGAAGGGAAAATACAAATTGTTTAAATAGGGATACAGGCTGACCCATTGTAGCAATGAGATACACAATACACTATGTTGAAAAAGGAACTTTGCAATTTAGGCAGGGAAGAGGGGAAGGTGGGAGTGGAGGAGTAATTGTGCAGTTGGGAAGGAAGGAAGGGTAGGGGAAAACAGAGGAGGCAGCAAGGCTTAATAGAAAATTACTCATTACCTTGCTCATGTAACTATAACCCCTCTATACTTTATTTTTCAATAAAAACCTCTTTTAAAAAAATGTGTCATGTACATCTAGTATAGTAGCCTACATCTATAAACCCAGCTGATCAGGAAGCAGAAATGAGGCCAGGCCAGGGAAAGAACTGCCAAGACATCCATCTCAACAAATGAGCTGGCCATAGTGGTTCATATCTGCAATCCTAGCTAATTGTGTGGGAGACATAAGAAGCAATCTAAGATCATTCAGTCAATCTAAGATCAGACCTGGGCAAAAAGTTCAAAACTTCAAGTAAATAAAATGGACTAGAAGTATGGCAAAAGTAATTGAGCTGCTTGTTGCTATAAAAATAAAGTCCTATCTAGCAAGCAGAGAACACCTGAATAGAACCCTAGTAATACTCTTCTCTTTCACCAAAAAGCCTAAATAACTTTTTCTCATTTGAACATCTAATTTGAAGGCCACTGAAAGATTAGAGATGGTGATATTCTCTTTAAAATTATGTATTCAAAGGAGACAACGTTATTTAGGCTTTGAAAGAATTGACTAAGAAATAAAATGCATGTGATTTTTGTTAGCTCCATAATTCTCAAAAATATAAAATATATTCAACTATTTAATATATACCCATATGTGTACAAATATCCATGTATGTATGTATATACATGTATGTGCATATATGTATATATACATACACGTGGTTCATCTCTTTTCTGTGTAGCAAATGGTACAAATGAAACTGTGCAATCACTACTCAAAGGCATGAATAAACAAAGAGAATGAGCATATAACTCATATTTAGGAATCTATGGCTAGCCGATAACACTGACAATCTTTTACATCAGTTTGCATGTGTCACTTACTGCAGTACAGGGACAGTACAACAACAATGTGATACCAGGCAGAAGAAAGGAGAAATGAGAGATACAAATAGTACAATACTCTTTCTGAAGGGTAAGTAGGATTTCCTGTGTGTGTGTGTGTGTGTGTGTGTGTGTGTGTGTGTGTGTGTGTGTGTGTGTGTATTACATTTTCTTGAATCATTTCTCTCTTGAGGGGTATCGGCTGATTCAGTAAGCATGGTTGTGTTGAAATATGTACTATTTCCTGGTTTGTAATCTTTCAGGTAAATGCCTAGGAGTAGAGTTGCTGGATCATATGTAAGTGGCTAGTCAAAACAGGGGTGAAGGGGGAAAAGGTACAAGAATGACCAGGAGAAAATGGGGGAAGTGCACAGAGTAATCCAGTAAATATCCTACAAAATTAAGAAGAGTGAAGGAAGAGGTGCATAGAGGAAGGATGTGAATGTTGAAAGGGTTGGCATTGATCAAGGTATATTGTACGCAGAAACTGCCTTGTTTACTAACTCCTTTGCTACTTAAAATAATAATTAAAAAATCATGTCCCTAAAATATTATGCAATTAGAAGCCAACCATAAGAATCTGCTCAGATCACCTCTAGGGTCTATAAATCTGTTTTGGTTAGGATAATTTTTAGAACAACACTAATGATGCATATCATCTGAAGAAAATTTAATGATTTCCAGCTATTTAAGATAATCATTTTTGGAGATATGGCTCAAGTGGCAACTTGTTACCTAATGAGCAATGCTTTCAGATATTGAATTCAATGTTGATCTTGAACAAAAGTAAAAACAATCAATAAAAGTCAGGCACTTTCCATGGCACTTGTAGCTCATGAGTTTAATTCTACCTTTAATCATAAGGCAGAGATCTGGGAATCTCAGTTCAATGTCAGCTTGGATAGGAAAATCGGTGAGACTCTCATCTCCAATTCACTGTCAAAGAAAGATGGAAGTGGAATCATGGCTCAAATGGTAGAATGCTAGCCTACAGCATAATGCTCAGGGATAGAACCCAAGCCTTGACTTCTAGCCTTAGAAAAGTGCATATACATACACAAAAGAAGTAAGTCACTCAAGTTCTCAACCTTCCATTTCCATAATCCTAACTCTAATCCTGGTCAGAACCGTGAGAGTAACCTTGATGATAATAGTAACCTAATCCTAAAATTAATGAAAAATATATCCTAACAGATACTCATGGTCTTTGAAATGATTTATTTGCACTTTGCACCAAATCCTACAGATTCCCTGAATTGGACTCTGAAATCGTTCCCTATTATGAATATTAACCTCAAATCTTCAAATCATGAAAACTATCATAGTTTCCACTGATCTTAACTTTTACTGAACTCCTGTATCTCTAAAAAGAAGTTGCAGGTTTACTTAAATTATACTCTACTTTCTAACCCTAACTATATATCTAAACCTACTAGAAACCTAACTCTAAATTAAACCCTATTGAACCCTGAACAGGAAAATTAGGAAAACTCTGTAGTTTTTGTTAAATTTCACACTTATGTTACTTGAAAATGTTAGCAGAAAACTCTCAGTTTTACCTTAAAGCTTACCCTTCCCTAACCCTAAGTCTAACCTGAACTAGAACAGTAACCCTAACCATAGTACTAATAGCCTTTGGATTCTAAAAGCCATACAAATACATTAGATTTATTCATCCTAACTTTGATTCAACTAATCTCTCTAAAAATAGTTTGTAGTTTTACTCATTATCTTGCCATTTTTGTAACCCTAACCTTAACTGGAATATTGAGGCTAACCCTCACACATATCCTAATCTTAATATAATTAGCAGGTTCATATTTCACATTCATCCTAATTCTAACATGACTTGTTATTCAAAGATAGTTTCAGTTTTATACTAAATTATCATTGCCCTAATGCTAACACTAGCCACAGCTGCAACTGAAACCTAACTTTCACCCTAATGATAGTCCAATTCTAATGTTTAAGAAAAATAGTCTAGTTTTAATCAGTTTGCACTATGGAAATGAGTTTCAGATTGCCCTGATTCCCACAGATTTTCTGACTCTTCCTCTGAAGTTATCTTGTTCCCTAACATGAACCATTATAAAATAACTTGCCGTCAAATTCTATTATCAGGAAAAATACTGTAGTATCCATTGATCCTACATTTTCCTGAACCCCTGTAGCCTAAAACACTTTCGGATTTACTTACCATCTAGTCCATTACTTAACGCTCTTAACCTAAACTGGATGGAAAAGTCTCATTTATTCATTAAAAAATGATCACTAAGAAATAAATATAATGAAAATACTTTAGTTGCATCTCAATCTACTTAAAATAGATTTGTTACTATTATCATCAAGGTTACTACAGTCTCAATTTGGTACCAAAATATTAGTGTTCAGGAATATCACTCATTTTTAGAAAATGACTAGTCAAACAAAGCGTATATTATATTTGAATTTTAAAAAATGAAAAGGATACCCAGATTAATGACCTTACTCAGACATTCGGAGATTAGAAAAATATAGAAATATCCTCATTTATGTAGGTCAAACATGGAAGAGAGGATATGGCAAGCTCAAAGCCACATACCAATGGCAGAGATATTTAACAAAATCCCATGAAGTTGAAATCAGTCTTAAAAGGGAGATTTGGGCATAAAGGGAGTAGGGCAGAAGAATGGAGATGGAAATGGTGGACTAATACAGTCATATAACTCAATATACATAAGTGAGAATATAAGTAGGAAACTTGAAGGGATATGTGGGGTTGGGGTAAAGGAAGAAAGAAAAATGGAAAGGTTGACAATTATCCAGATGCATTGTACATTGAAATGCACATATTCTCTATTCAACACTGACATGATGAAGCAAAACCCCTTTGGACAATTAGCTAAAAATTAATTTTTTTTGAAATTTTAATGTTAATGGACCAGATGCATAAAATTTTAGAGATAAATAAGAGGATAGCATTTACATATTGTTGAGGCTTGTGCGCCTTTCAATATACAAAAATTAGTGTGACAAGTCTACTCTGAATGTAAATTGTGTTTTTCCAATTCTTCTTGCAAGTTGCTTAAAATATAGAGAACCAATTTCCAATATCCCTACAATTCCAATAAAAAAAAATCGTATAGACCTTTGGGTTTTTCACTTGTTTCTAAATATCTCAATATGATGTATTGGAACTAATTTCATTCCACATTTAAATTTAAATTTTAGATCACTAAATTCTTTTAAAATCCTCTCACTCCATCACAGGTATGGATAGATAACTGATGTGGGCAGAATCAGAACTATTCAGAAGGTTGTAAATAGATGCTTACCTAGTTTTCTCTCTGCTGGAGCATAGAATATAGATTGTCTTAACTGGAAAAAGTTTGCCTTCCCAGGTTTTCTGCATATGAACATTCCATCAACATTTGGTTATTAGAGGATTATTCAAGATTAGCTAAATGTTGATTGATAATGACTGAGCTTGACAGAAAGGTGAGGGAAAACAATCTACACTTCAATGAGGTTCTGACTTGTGTTTCACAAAGGGTTATGAGAGCTCTCCATTAGAAATCTAGCAGCTGTGCTTCTAAAAAGTCCTTGCGTGGTTAGACTTTCTGATAATGTCTCAATTCAAGTACTTCTCCTTGGAGTTCCATACTATTCAAGATGCTGTATTAGATCGTTTTACATTTTGCAGACAGCTCTTGGTGATGAAATTTGAGCTTTTCAAAATTGCTCTCCCAATTCCATCCACAAAATGCAGACAAAAAGACAAAAAAAAATTGAAAAAATTTGTATCTGTTGATAGTGCATATACTTTTATTTTCCATTACAAACATAAAATGTAGTAAAATGTTTCATAGCAATTACTCTGAACTAGGTTGTGGACATATTCTAATGTAAATAATATACTGTGTTCAAGTAAAAAGTTTGAGGATCCAACATTTTAATATGCCTGTGGTCCTAAAACCAATACCTTACTGATATTGACTGATAAATACAACTTCCCATAAGTACAGAAGTTTTCCTTGTATCTTTTTAATATATATTTTTATTGTAAAGACACTGTACACAGGGGTTACAGTTACATAAGGAAGGAAGTGAGTACATTTCTTATTGAGCATTGTTACCCAATCCTTTGTTTTTCCCCTACCATCCCTTCCCTTCACATCACCCAAATCCTCCCTCCAACCCTCCTCTGATAGTATATACTCTGATAGGATATTCTCCTGCTACTTTGGTTGTTGAGAGTCTACAAGAGCAAGCGTTCCATGGGGAGCAGGGTGACACCATACGACCTTTACTTACTGAGATTTCCTAATGAATTCCGATCACTTGTACTGCATTTTGCAAGTCGAATCTCATGTCTTAAAACGTACCAGTTTTAAGAGATAAGAGGAGTGGTAAAAGAACTCTTAGAGACAAATACATCTTCAACATATTTGGTTCCAAGAATTCCGTCTAAGGCATATTCAACAACTAGTGAAACTTATGTTGACTGTAACTATGTGTCTTTCTCCATGTGTGCATGTATACATGGGTATATGTATGTGTGTATTTGTGAGTATAGTAACATACATGTGTACATATATAAGGGCACATACATATATGCATATATAAACAAATGTAAATATATAAATATATTTGCATATATATATCAAGTGTTCAGTGATTTAATGTATAGTTCCTAACACATTGTCATTCTCACAAAGTGTACATGATAAACTGCCCTGAGGATCTGTGCTCTATGATGGGTATCCTTTGTACTCACTTCCCCATTATCGTGTTTTTCAGTCTACTTTCCATAGGATAGCTTTGTTTTCATTACATGTAGTTACTCACTGATACTCAAAGGAAAAGTTTGTAAAAGGAAACGTACTTTTAGGTCACAGGTTGAAAGTATCTTATCCATCCCAATTATTCCTATGAGATAAAATTTATAATAGTAATAAAATTGAAAAGGAATTCCTAGATCTGTTGTTTTACCATTTAGAATGGCAAATAATAATATCACATCACAGTTGTAACTCTTCAATAAGGCAAAGGTAACTGATTGTCCATATCATGTTCCCACAAACCAGTGGATCCTGACGGATAATAGTAGACCACCAGAAATTCTAAGCAGCAGACATGAAGCATGAAAGAGAAAGTGAGGAAATGATAGAGAGTATAAGAGAGAGAGAAATAATAGTGAAAGTGCATAACAGATAAATAAGAGCTGTACGAGAATATTCATATGCCTATCTTTTGACACTACATGTACATTTGAAGGTATTTGTTGCATAATAACCAATCAACATAAAATATAAAGCGTTTCATGGAGGTCGGAGGAAGATGGTAGAGGAGAACCTGGAGGCTAAACAAGCTCTCACATACAAAGCAGTTTTAGTGTTCCAGTGAACAGTACTAGCCTAGATAATCACACCAAGTGTGCCAACACTGTACACAGAGTTTGACTAGAGAGGGAAGATCCAGGCAAGAAGACAGATCTAAGCACTTGCCAGTAGCCACGGTTGTGGCAGCATCTGTGGCACCCATAGCCACCATATCTACAACAGAGTGTCCAGGACAAAGGCGCCATATGCAGTGGGTGAGCGGATTCTACTCAACACCAACAAGAATTGAAAAGGAGCAGATCACAGACCAGAGATAACCAGGAACAAAGATTCCTGCCTGAGTAGAATCCTGACATCCTCACTCCTTCTCATGGAGCAGAGGAGGGAAGGCTGCCCCTCCCCCTCCCACCAGACATCATCTTTGATACTGAGAAAGGCCAGGCTGAGCAACTAGCTCCAACTCAGGCCTTGGAAGAAAACAAAAGGGTCATTTAGCAGGTCACAGGTATCTGACCTGAGCTTCCAGGCTCAGATCCACCCAGGAGAAAGTCACCTAGCCCAAGCAGAGAGAGTTCTGCCCCACAGAGGAGTGACTATCTTCACTGGGTTAACAAAACCAGAGGCTGCCCCTACCTACAGCAGCCTAGACAATCAATTGAAATTCAATAAACATAAATCTTGAGAATGGCTCCAGGCTGGGGTCTGGGAGTGTCTCAGGAGCTAGCCCCTCAGGGAAAAGCTACTGTTTGCTGAAACGCCTCAACCCTACCCAGAACGTAGCCTCATCACAGCATCTCCAAATTAGAGGAAACAGCCATCTTTCTCTTTCGTGATACTCAAAGCAGATCTCCCTCCCACTGAACCAGCCTGAAGGAGGATCACAAAATCCTGGATAAAGCGGAGCATTTTATTGACTGCTCAAACAAACTGATGTAAGAAATCAATCAGGCCACAGGAAAACCAAGCACCACAGGCAGACCAGAGACTCCACGAAGAGACTGATTACAGACACAGGGCAGATACAGGATCTTCCCATTCCTCACACACACACACACACCCGAAAATTAAACAACTTTTTTTGGTACTATTTTTTTTTAATTTTTTAATTGTTTTATATTAATCATTTTTTTCTTCTTCTCCTAATTTTTATTTTAGGTGTGTGTGTGTGTGTGTGTGTGTGTGTGTGTGTGTGTGTGTGTGTGTGTGTGTGTGTGTGTGTGTATGTATGTGTGTGTGTGTGTGTGTGTGTGTGTGTGTGTGTGTGTGTGTGTGTGTGTGTGTGCTTTTTTAAAAAATCGCTATTGACATTTTGGTCCTTTTTAAATTGTTTTTATTTTTTTTGATTCTTTTCATTTTTTTGTCTTTCTTTTTTTTTTTTTTTGCATGACTTAATTGCTGTTTTGCCTCATCCCCAGATAAATACCCTTCATCGATTATTAGAACATATCCCCCATTGTGTACATAATTAATCCAGAAATGTATTACTTAATTCACAAACTTTTAGGCTTAACTGTTTAATAGCAGTATTATATCTTTATACCATATAATTTTCAAGTAAATATTTTAAGAATTTTTATTTTTTAGTTTTTCATGTCTCCTTTCTATCATCCCTTCCTGACATCCTATCCTTTTCTTCTCTCAATATCACTTCTTTAAAGTTACATAATTTTTAAATGTTTCACTTTTTAAATTTAAATTTTTGTTTTTCCATTTTTGATTATCTTCTTTTTAATTTCTCTCCTATCATTCTGTCCAATCCCTCTCTCTCTCTGAGATTAGGACTTGGTTAAATTTACTTTAACTTCTCCACATATTTCTAATCCTATTTTTCCCCACATTTCTCCCTAAACATAATAATTTCTGATTTGAAAAATTCATCTTTGCTGTTCTTAGCCCATTAATGCATAGTTTTTTTCGTGTTGAATAGATTGTATCTGTTATACTAGCTTCTATCTGCAGCCATTTTGACTATGCAACTACAGGACTTTGGTTGATGCTTGCCTTAAAATAGTGTTTTAGCAAAAAAATTGGTGTCACTTTCATATCAAGTGTGCAGAACAAGCCGGAAAACACGAGAAAAATGGCAAGTCTGGGTGTCTCAACTCCCATTCATGATAATCCAGTGACAGAACAGTTAATGAATAATCCGGAGGAGAGTTCCTGCAAAGCACTACAAACATTATTGGAAAACGTGGTGAATGAAAAGAATGAAAGCTTGCAAAGGACTCAGTTTCAACGTGATAGGGAGAGAGAGAGGAGACAAACCAAACATTAGTACAGGAATTTCGTGAATGTCAGGAAACTACTAAAAGACTGATACAGTATTTGCGTGAGCAGGTTGAGAACAGTCAAAGAGAAATAAAGGAATTGCGTGAGCAGGCTGAGAACAGTCAAAGGGAACTACAGGAATTGCATGAACGTGAGGAAGCTAATCAAAGCATAACACAGGAATTGTAACATCAGGATGAGAATAGACAAAGATCAATAGAGGCATTCATGGAATCCATAAACAGACAGCTGAAAGAATTCAGGGCGACCACACAGGGAATGCTGAATGGAGCCCGACAGCAGGAATGGGAGTCCAAGTAATCCATAACCAGTCAACTAAGTGATTTGAGAACACCAAATTAAGGAAGTAAAGAAGTTCATAGAAGATCTAAAACAAGGCTCCAACAAAGAATTTGAAGCCATCAAGGCCGACCAATTAGAAGGAAAAGAAATAAACCAAGTAGAAAGACAAAAGTAGGTTAGAGCATGCAGAAGATCGAAACTTGGGGATTGAAGACAGCCTAGGTATTATAGAGAAAGAACATACAATTATCCAAGACAAATCCAAGAAATTTAATAGATCTATTCAACATTTGGAATACACAATCAGAAGGCCTACTCTGAGGACAAATGGTGTAGAGGAGCACGTAGAGACAGAAGTTAATTGTCGAGGAAATTTGTTTAACAGGATCCTAGCAGAGAACTTCCCAAACATACAAAAAGATAGGCCTATTCAGATACAAGATGCTTGTAGAACCCCAAATAGACCAGAACAGAACAGCACTTCCCATTGTCACATTATAATCTACACAGGACCAATTCAGATCAAGAATAAGTTCTTAAAAATGTCAAGGAGAAAAGATCAATCATCTATAAAGGAAAACCAATTAGAATCACCTCATATTTTTCAGCATGGATAAGTAAAGCAAGAAGAGCCTGGCAGGCTGTATGCCATGCCCTGAAGACAAACAATTTTCAACCAAGAATACTGTACCCAACTTAACTCTCCTTCATAACCGAAGGTCAAATAAAAACCTTCCATAGCAAAGAAAAACTGAAAAATATATCTCCACCAAACCAGCCCTATAAAAAATACTTAAAGATGACCTACACACAGAAACCCAACAAGACCACAATAATGGCTAAGAAACCACACCCAAACTGAGAATCCAAGAACCATAGGAAAAACCAAGTTTTCACAGCCCACAAGGAGGTGGATAGCATGGCAGGAGCTACCAAACACCTCTCAGTCCTACCTCTCAACATTAACAGACTTAAAGCTCCAATTTAGCGAAATAGACTGTCTAGTTGGATTAAAAAGCAAGATAATTCTATCTCCTGCCTTCAGGAGGCACACTTTACCTATAAAAGCAAACACATTTTGTTAATGAAAGGATGGAATAAAATCTACGAAGCAAACGGCTGCCATAAACAGGAAGGAGTTGCAATAATAATATCAGATAAAATATGCCTCGAATTAAAATTAGTGTAAAGAGATAAAGAAGGTCACTACATATGACTTATGGGTTCTCTATTTCAGGAGGATATTACAATTCTAAATATGGAATTGCCAAACAATAGAGCACCAAAATTTATCCAAGAGACACTATTTTCCCTCAGATCTCACATAGATCCAAAGACATTAATTGTTGAGGATTTTAACACACCACTATCCCCACTATATAGATCAAATCAGCAAAAAAAAAAAAAAAATCAACAGGGAAACCGCAGATTTAAACAACTGCATAGAGCAAATAGATTTAACAGACATCTACTGAATATTTCACCCAGTAGCATCAGAATACTCGTTTTACTCTGCAGTTCATGGAACATTTTCCAAAAGAGATCACATTTTAGGTCACAAAACAAACTTGTCCAAACTCAGAAACATTGAAGTTACACCTTGCATCCTCTCAGACCACAAGGGAATACAATTAGAACTCAACACCAAAATAGTCTTGTAACGCATGGAGGCTGGACGACACACTGTTGAATAACCAGGGGGTCATGGAAGAGATTAGAAAGGAAATTCAAATGTCCATGATATTCCACAAAAATGAACACACAAATTACCAGCTCCTCTGGGACACTGCAAAGACAGTACTCAGAGGCAAGTTTATAGCTCTGAATTCCTACACCAACAAATTAGAGAGATCTGAAACCAACCACTTAATGAGACATCTGAACCACCTTGACAAAGAACACCAAGATAAACCCCAATTCAATAGATGGAAAGAAATAATTAACATTAAATCCGAGTTAAACGAATTAGAAATAAAAAAAACAGAATGAATCAACAAAACAAAGAGTTGGTTCTATGAAAAAATTAACAAAATTGACGAACCCTTAGCAAATCTTATCATAAAAAGAAGGAACACACCCAAATAAATAAACTCAGATGTGAGAATGGAAACATCACCACAGAAACAACCAAGATTCTGAACATTAAAAGTGAATATTTTCAAATCTTTATGCTAATAAGTTTGAAAACTTGGCAGAAATGGACCTTTTGCTAGCAATTATCAACATGCAAATACTAAACCAAGATGAATTAAAGCATATTAAGGGGCCCACATCAAGCATTGAAATAGTCACAGCAAAAAGAGACCTCCCATGTAAAAAAATCCCAGGACCTGATGGATTTATAGCGGAATTGTACAAGAGCTTCAAAATAGAGCTCACACAAATACTACTCCAACTCTTCAATGAAATTGAAAGAGAAAGTTCACTACCGAACACATTCTATGAAGCCATCATAACCCTCATCCCAAAACCAGGCAGGGACTCATCAAAGAAAGAGAAGTATAGACCCATTTCTTTGATGAACATTGATGCAAAACTTCTCAACAAAATTTTGGCCAATCGACTTCAACAATTCATCCAAAAAATCATACACCAATATACTGGATTTATTTCAGGGATGCAAACCTGTTTCAATATACACAAATCAATTAATATAATTTATCACATCAACAAGAGCAAGGATTAAAACCATATGGTTATCTCAACAGATGCAGAAAAAGCATTGGACCAGATGCAACACCCCTTTATGATGAAGGTTCTGGAAAAATTAGGAATCCATGGAACGTTCCTCAATACAATAAAAACTGTATATGGAAAACCTACAACCATCATTATAATTAATGGTGAAAAACTAAAGCCATTTCCTCTTAACTCGGGAATGAGACAAGGATGTCCACTCTCTCAACTTCTCTTCAATTTAGTATTAGAATACCTAGCTACAGAAATAAGACAATACGCCAACATAAAAGGGATCCAAATAGGGAAAGAAGAAGTAAAATTCTCCCTCTTTGCAGATGACATGATCTTGTACTTAAAGAATCCCACGGACACCACTCCCAAATTACTCAAGCTGATTCAAACCTGGAAAAATAGCAGGGTATAAAATTAACCGTCAAAAATTAATGGCATTTCTGTACGCCAACAATGAGAAAAGTGTGGCTCAAATCAAGAAAGCTTTTCCATTTGTAATAGCCCCACAAAAAATAAAATACCTAGGAATTAACTTAACCAAAGAAGTGAAGGACTTCTATGAAGAAAACTTTAAAAATCTGAAAAAGGAAATCAAAACAGAACTTAGAAAGTGGCAAAAACCTCCCATGTTCCTCGATAGGAAGGATGAACCTTGTGAAAATGGCAATATTTCCCAAGGTTATCTACAAGTTCAATGTCATACCTATCAATATTCCAACCGCGTTCTTCAAGGAAATAGAAGAGGCAATCCAAAAATTCATATGGAACAACAAAAGACCCCCAATTGCAAAAAGCGATCCTTAACAGAAAGAACAGTGTTGGAGGAATATCAATACCAAATTTCAAACTCTTCTACAAAGCCATAGTAATTAGAACAGTTTTGTACTGGCACAAGAAAAGATCTCAGGAACAATGGAATAGAATTGAAAACCCAGAAATGAACCTACAGACTCATAATTATCTAATATTCGATAAAGGATCTAAAAAGATAAAATCGAAGAAAGGCTGTTCAGTAAATGGTACTGGCAAAATTGGTTAATCACTTGTAGAACATTAAGGCTAGATCCTTATATATCACCCTGTACCAGAATCAAGTCCAAATGGATCAAAGACCTCGGAGTCAAAGCAGATATTTTGAAAACATTACAGGATGGAATAGGAGAAACCCTAGGTCTCCTTGACAAAGGCTGAAATTTTCTGAAAAGAAATGCAAAAGCACAACAAATGAAAGAAAGGTTGGACAAATGGGATTGCTTGTAATTGCAGAGCTTCTGCATGGCAAAGGACATAGCTAGCAGGATCAATAGAAAGCCCACCGAATCGGAGAGGATCTTCACTAGCCATACAACTGAAAAGGGTTTCATATCTAAAACAGACCTGGAAATAAAAAAATTAAATCCCCCAACAACAAATACTCAAAGAAAATACTGCCCAATAAATAAGTGGGCTAAAGACATAAAGAGAAACTTCTCTGAAGAGGGAAGGAGAGTGACGAATAAAGACATGCGGAAATGCTCAACCTCCCTAGCCATAAAAGAAATGCAAATCAATCAACACTGAGATATCACCTCACCCAAGTTAGAATGGCTATAATCAAGAACTCTAATAACAACAGATGCTGGAGGGAATGTGGACAGAAGGGAACCTTACTTCATTGTTAGTGAGAGTGTAATCTTTTTCAACCACTTTGGAAAGTAGTATGGAGGTTCCTCCAAAGACTCCACATAGAGCTCCCATATGACCCAACAATCCCACTTTTGGGCATTTACCCAAATGATCACAAACAAGACCATACTAAAGCTACCACACAGATATATTTATTGCAGCATTACCATAGCTAAGATATGGAACCAACCCAGATGTTGCTCATTAGATGAATGGATCAAGAAAATGTTGTATATATAACACAATGGAATTCTATGTCTCTATCTGAAAGAATGATATTGCCCCATTTGTTAGGAAATGGAAAACTTGGAAAAAATTATATTAAGTGAACTAAGCCAGGCACAAAGAAACATAGGTCCCATGGTTTCCCTTATTAGCAATTACTAGTGTATGTCTGAGACATGCAGAAATTGTTAGATAAGTTGATGTTAGGTGAAGTGAACCCCATGATAAGAATTCAATATTTTTTTCTTTTCTGTAATTATTTCTAACATATTTATAAGATGACTTCTTTGTTACTTTTTATGTCCCTCCCGCATGGTATAACCCCTGTTTTCGCTGTATTTGATGTTGGTATAATTTGTGGAGGGGAAGGGGAAAAATTTTTTAAATAGGGATACAGGTGGATCCATTGCAACAATGAGATATACAAGACATTATGTCGAAAAACAAATTTTACAACTTTGGTTGGGGGAAAGGGGAGGGGGAAATGGGACGTAAGGGGGTTGAGATGGGAAGGGATAGTAAGGAGAAACAGGAGTATGCAAAAATGCTTGATAAGAAATGTACTCATTACCTTGCCCATTTAATTGTAACCTCTCTGTCTGTTATTTTCACACTTAAAAAAAAACACAAAAAACCATAAAATATAAAGTGATTTTGATAAAACCTAAAAATGACTCAGAATAAATTATCAATGCAAAAACAATCTTTACAGAAGCAAACTCTCAGAGATATTACATGACTTTGAAAAGGATAAAGTGGCTGAATTTAATATAAATTTAGAAGTATGACCATTCAAAAATATAAAAAGATATTCTTTATTTCATTATATAACACAAAACAGAAAGTAAATGTTGTTTAGATGACTTTTTAAAACACAGTCTCTCAGGTGCTGGGAGGGTGGTTCAGTGTAGAGTGCTTGCCTTGCATGCATGAGGTCCTGGGTTTGATTCCTCAGCACCACATAAGCAGAAAAAGATGGAAGAGATGCTGTGACTCAAGTAGTACCACTAGCCTTGAGCTGAAGAGCTGAGAGACAGCACCCAGGACCCAGAGTTCAAGCCCCAAAACCAACAAAAACAAAACAAAACACAGTCTCTCACTTTTGTGTGCTCAACATTGTAACACTAGTGCTTCAGTCTAGGGCTAAGATTTTAGGTGTGGACATTTATCAACACTCCTGATTCAGATTCTAATTGATAAAATTTTAATCAATATTTTGTTCTTATTAATTTTGCTCTTTGTAAATTCACATATACCTATAAAAAACAGTGTGGCCATCCCAATAACATTCTCAAAGTACTTCCTAATGATGACTTACAAAAAGTTGTTTTATATTACAACAAGGAAAACAATACTACAAATAAGGAAAACCAATACATAAATATTAATGATTAATAAAATAAAAAAAACAATTACCGCTGTTTCCAGTATTTGAAATGTACTACATATTCGATTTATTATTTTCTCATATTGCTGTACATTTAGAACTGCCTAAGTCTATGATGTTCAACAAGAATTTTATAGGCTATGAGTAGCCTTTAAAGATTATTATTATTATTATTAAGATTATTATTTATGGTTCATCTCATCATTTGTATATGGCTTATACCATCATTTGTTCCTCACTAACATATAAAGTAAAGAATCCTTTAAATTTTAACAGAAACTGTGCAGTTAATGTCTTAAATCTGCTTCTTTACACAAACACTTTGCAACTTCTCATTAGTAAAGTTTCTATAAACTCTGAAATGTACATATTTAGTAGTATGTACCATGAATCTTAAATGCTTTATGAAAAAGTTTTACAACCTGCTAAATAGTCTTAATTTTGGCATATATGAGCAAATTCCCAAAATTAAACATATTTAAAACATTAAAACTTTTAACAAACCTTAACACTTTCTATAGTGTTCATAATGGCAGGTTCCTTGTACAGAATAATTGAATTCCTCCTCCTACACATCTGTTGAACAACAAATATCTGGTATTATTTTGTTTTTGACATGACAAACTTGACTTTATTCTTAAATGTGTTCTTTTGTAAGAAATACATGGTTCTAAAATTTCACGACAATTCTTTTTTTTTTTTTTTTGTCGGTTGTGGGGCTTGAACTCTGGGCCTGGGCGCTGTCCCTCAGCTCTTCAGCTCAAGGCGAGCGCTCTACCACTTGAGCTACAGCGCCACTTCCGGTTTTCTGGTGGTTTATTGGAGATAGGATTCTCACGGTCTCTCCTGCCCGGGCTGGCTTTGAACCGCGATCCTCAGATCTCAGCCTCCTGAGTAGCTAGGGTTACAGACATGAGCCACCAGCGCCTGACTTCACGACAATTCTTTTGAATTTAATTTTTGTGGAATTGTCTAGTTTAAGAAAATCAATTACACTTTATGTATAAAAAATGTTCTGTGCTCAATTCAGTAGCACATACACTAACATTGGAACAATAAAGAGAAGAATAGCCCCTGACTGAGGATGACACTCAACTTCGTGAAGCATTCTAGATTTTTAAAAGAACAGATGCTGGAGGGGATGTGGACAGAAGGGAACCTTAATGCATTGTTGTTGGGAGTTTAAACTTGTTCGAAGACTTTGGAAAGTAGTATGGCGGTTCCTCAAAAGACTACAATAGAGCGCCCCTAAGTCCCAGCAATCCCATTTTGATCACAAACAAGACCATACTAAAACTACCAGCAAAACTGTGTTCATTGCAGCATTATTTACCAAAGCTAAGATACAGAACAGAACCCGAGGCCCCACAGTAAACGAATGGATCAAGAAAATGTGTGTGTGTGTGTGTGTGTGTGTGTGTGTGTGTGTGTGTGTGTACTGGAATTCTATGCCTCCATCAGAAAGAATGACATCACCCAGTTTGTTAGGAAATGGAAAGACATGGAAAAAATTATATTAAGTGAATTAAGCCAGGCCCAAAGAAAGATAGGTCCCATGGTTTCCTTAATTGCAATAACTAGTATGTGTCTGCTACAAGCAGAAAACATCATATAAGTTGATGTTAGGCAAAATGAACCCCAAGATAAGGATTCAAATGGTTTTTATTTCTTGCGATTGTTTCTAAGATATTTATAAGATGAATTCTTTGTTGCTTTGTATGTTCCTCCTGCAAGCTAAAGCCCCTGTTTTCACTGTATTTGATGTTGGTATACTTTGTCCAGTGGAAGGGAAACACAAATCGTTTTAAAAGGGATGCAGGTGGACCCATTGCAACAATGAGATGAACAAGTCGTTATGTCAAAAGATGATTTTGGCCGGGTGTTGAGGGATGTGGACAGTGGGGAGGGGGGGCTGGGGGGGAGGGGTTAGTAGGTGTGGGGGGTGGGAGATGGGCAGGGATGGGAAGGGGAAACAAAGCAGGAGCAAGTGGACCCATTGCAACAATGAGATGTACAAGTTATTATGTCAAAAAATGAACTTTACTACTTTGGGGGGAGGAGGACAGGGTGGGGAAAGTGGGGGAGTGTGGGAAGGGATGGGAAGGGGAAACAAAGGGGAGGCAACAATGCTTGATAAGAAATCTTGCCCATGTAATTGTAACTCCTCTGTCAGTATTCTCACAATAAAAAAAATGTACTCAATAACTCACGCATGTAATTGTAACCCCTCTGTATGGCATTTTCACAATATAAAAAAAAAGAAACATAGGTCCTGTGGTATCCCTTATTTGCAAAAACTAATGCATATCCGGGATAAGCAAAGAAGGTATGGTAAGGCAGAAAAAAGGAGTAGGCAACAATGCTTGATAAGAAATGTACTCATTACATTTTCCATGTAATTGTAACTCCTCTGTATGGTATTTGCACAATTAAAAAAAAAGATCAAAAACATGTGCATATGACTAGATAAGATGATGTTAAGGTAAATGAACCCCATGATAAGGACAAAAGTGGTGTTTTATTTCTTCCTGTGGTTTCTAATATATTTATAATGTACGATGTGATTTTTCATATGTGCATCCCCCACAGTTAAACCCGTTTTCACTGTATCTGATGTTGGTGCATCTCCATCTTGTATATACACTTCTCTAATTTGGGGATGGAAAGGGAAAAAACAAAATGGTTAAATAAGGATACAATATGACACATTGCAACAATGTGACACACAAGACAGTATGTTGAAAAACGAACTTTACAATTTAGGAGGGTGGGGGAGGGGAGTGTACTTGTGGAGGTGGGAGGGAAGGGATGGCGGGGGAAAACAAAGGAGGAGGTAACAATGCTTGATAGGAAATGAACTATTACTTTTTCATGTAACTGTAACCACTCTGTACAGTACTTTTACAATAAAAAATATAAAAATGTTATGGGATGGAAGAGAATATTTCCCCTATTTTACCCATATAATATCATTAATAAAGAAATTAATGCAAAACACTGATATGCAGATATTTTGAATAAATGTGTGTTTGTGTATGTGTGTGTGTGCGCATGCCTGCGCATTTTGGTTCTCAGAGTTTGAATTCAGTGCATCAAGGTCCCGCTAGGCCATTCCTCTCTAGATTGATGAGCTACTATATAAGCTACATCTCCATTCTTGGCTCTTTGCTAGTTCATTAATTTTTTTTAATATTTTTGTTATTTTTTTATTGTGAACATACTGTACAGAGGGGTTACAATTACATGGGCAAGATAATGAGTACATTTCTTATCAAGCATTGCAGCCTCCTCCTTTGTTTACCCTTCACATCCCTTCCCAGCCTCCCCTCGCCCCCCCACCCATCCTCCCCCCCACACCAAAGTTGTAAAGTTCATTTTCAACATGACAACTTGTACCTCATTGTTGCAACGTGTCCACCTGTATCCTTAAACGACTTGTTTTTCCCCTTCTCCTCCACAAATTATACTGACATCAAATATAGTGAAAGCAGGGGTTATACTTTGGGGGGGGGGGGATATACAAAGCAACAAAGAAATAATTTTATAAATGTGTTAGAAAAAAATTCATGAAAGAAAAAAACATTTAAATACATATGTAAGGGTTCATTTTCCTAACATCACATTATCTGACCTTTTCTGCTTGACTCATACATATACTAGATATTGCAAATAAGGGAAACCATGGGACCTATGTTTCTTTGGGCTTGGCTTACTTCACTTAATATAATTTTTTCCAAATCTTTCCATTTCCTAACAAATGGGGCAATGTCATTCTTTCTGATGGAGGCATAGAATTCCATTGTAATTTTTTAAAAATAATCTCATGAATATTTTTTGTCCTGATTGGCTTCCAAAGGTTATCCACAGATCTCAGGTTCCTGAGCAGATACCCGAGTAGACAGGATTACAGGTGTGACCAACCAGCACAAGGCTTTCAGAATAATTCAAAAAGTAGAAGAAAATTTACTTCATGGTGGCTTGTTTATCATCTCCCGCTTTTAAAGCATTTTGGAGTGATTATATGTGAATTTATTTCATTTTTGGATTCTTAAAAGACAGTAAGTGATGGTATTTAAACGTTTTAATCTTTTTTTTTTTAATTGGTCATGCGGCATGAACTCTGGGCTTGGGCGCTCTCCCTTTGCCTTTCAGCTGAAGGTGAGTGCTCTACCCCTTGAGCCACAGTGCCACTTCTGCTTTCCTAGTAGTTTATTGGAGATAAGAGTCTCACAGACTTTCCCTGGGCTTGCTTTGAAGCACATTCCTCAGATCTCAGCTTCCTCTGTAGCCAGGATTATAGGTGTGAGCCACCAGCTACCGGCTAGTTTTAGTACTTTTTTTTTTAATATTTTTTTGGGGTCTGTTCGTGGGGCCTGAACTCTGGGCCTGGGCACTGACCCTCAGCTCTTCAGCTCAAGGCTAGTGCTCTACCACTTGAGCCACAGCGCCACTTCAGCCTTTTTTCTTTTTTGCTTATGTGGTGCTGAGGAATCGAACCCAGGGCCTCATGCATGCAAGGCAAGCGCACTACCACTGAGCTACCTTCCCAGCCCTTTAGTACTTTTTAAAATGTATACTGGAACTGTGGAACACAAGAAATTTGTCTCTCTTTAGACCTCAATTTATGAGCTCAGCTCTGAGCATGATAACCCAATGTCACCAACACTGTGTTGAAGACAAAATGTGACAGAAAACAATTACCGTGGGCAATAATTGCTATGCTATTATTTCTTGGACAGCATGAATATTGAGTTGAGAGAGTAAGGGAATGGAGAGGATTTTACCTACTTTTTTATTGCTTACTTTTTGAAATTTTGAATCATTTCCTTCCCCACTGTGTGTCTTTGGGCCATGCACTTAGTGCCTTTAATTACAATATTTCCTAACACTAAAATGGTAATAATATTAGAATTATAGCAAATGTTTTCTTAAGAATTAAGAGAAAAAAAAACTTGTGAAATACTTAACATAAACTTCTAGGAATAACAATTACAATTACATGGGCAAGGTAATGAGTATATTTCTTATCAAGCATTGTTGCCTCCTTCTTTGCTTCTTGTTCCTGTCCCTTCCCATCTCCTCCCACACTCCCCATCCCACCAACTCTACCCCCCCACCAAAGATGTAAAGTTCATTTTTCGACATAAGGACTTGTACATCTCATTATTACAATGAGTCCACCTGCATCCCTATTTAAATGATTTTTTTCCCTTCCCCTCCACAAGTTATACCAACAACAAATACAGTGAAAGCATGGGTTATACTATGGGGGATGGACATACAAATCAACAAAGAAATCATCTTATAAATGTTTGAAACAATTGCAATAAAGGAAAAAAAACAGTTGAATCTTTATCTTGGGGTTCATTTCACCTAACATCAACTTATCTGACCTTTTCTGCTTGTCTCAGACATATACTAGTTTTTGCAAATAAGAGGAACCATGGGACCTATTACCTATGTTTTTGGGGGCCTGGCTTAATTCACTTAATATAATTTTTTCTAAGTCTTTCCATTTCCTAACAAATGGGGCAATGTCATTCTTTCTGATGGAGGCATAGAATTCCATTTTATATATATCACATTTTCTTCATCCTTTTATCTAGTGAAGGACATCTGGGTTTGTTTCATATTTTAGCCATGATAAATAATGCTTCAATAAACATAGTTGTGCTGGTAATGGACAAGAGTCTCATATCTAAAATATACCTGGAACTCAAAAAAATTAAATCCCCAACGACAAATCCTCAAACAAACAACTGCCCAATAAATAAGTGAGCTAAAGACTTAGAAACTTTTCTGAAGAGGAAAAAAGTATGGCCAATAGACACATGAAGAAATGCTCAACCTCTCTAGCCATAAAAGAAATGCAAATCAAAACAACATTGAGATACCATATCACCCCAGTTAGAATGGCTATAGTCATGAACTCTAAAAACAACAGATGCTGGTGGGGATGTGGACAGAATGGAACCTTAATGCATTATTGTTGGGAGTGTAAACTTGTTCAACAACTTTGGAAAGTAGTATGGAGTTTCCTCCAAAGACTCCACATAGAGCTCCTCTATGATCCAACAATACCACTTTGGGGCATTTACCCAAATGATCACAAACTAGCCAGCAGTTTTTTTTTTTTTTAAATATTAAATAGAATGCAATCAGTATTACAAAAGCCATTACATGTAATGAGAAACCAGAAGGCATGTTCTCTATTGACCATGCTCTGCTTCAAAGTCAGCCAGGTGGATAACTTCTCATGCTGTAAATCAAACTGATTTTATTATGTCTTGACAGTATAAAAACATCAGGGACAGAATAATGAAGGAATGTTGTAGACTGAAGTGAAGTCCATATGAAAATGTGCAAAACTGATGAAAACATAAAAGTCTCTGAGTAGTATATTGTGTTTTACATCATTTAAGTTAAATTTCAAAAATAGGGAAGACCTAGAGGAATGAATTCTCTTTTTTATAGCCAATCAAAGGTCCTTAGAAGATTGAATTCTTTCCTTATTCTTGTAGAGGCATCATCAGATGAGAGGAACTCTATTGTTTTTGTGCTTCTTTCCATTTATACTTCAGTTTGAAATCTGAACTACATGAGACTGAAAGAAACCTAGAAAAATTAGACACGCAGGCTTTGGAAAGAGCCATGAACGAAAAATAAATAAAATACATATAGCCTTGTAAAAGGTCTAGCTAAATTAATTTATATAGTCTTAAGTGTAAACAAAAAATGATTTAAACAATATAATATTATTGAAAATTGAAAAATGTTAGGAGTTGCTTAATTTTTTTCTTTCTACTATATTGAATTAAGTATTGATTTTGTATAGAGAGATTAAAGATGAGATTAACACGAAATGATTAAAAATGGACAAAAGTTCTGAATAGACACGTTTCCAAAAAGTCCTGAAAAGGGCCAGTGTGTTTACAAAGTTGTGCTTAATACCACTTCTATGCTAGATTAATGCTTTGTGAACAGAAGTCATTATAGAAATGCAATTGAAAATTACTATGATACTACTTCAGAACTATAATAACTCTTATAAAAAAAAATCAAAGGAACCAGGTGTGGTGAAAAGGCTTATAATTCCAAGCATTTAGCAATTTGGAGTAAGAGGATTTGCGTCTAAGGCCAGTCTGGGGTTCTGCACATTGTAAAACCCTGCCCTTAAAAAACTCAAAATGTAATAATGTTGGTGAGAGTGTGAGAAAAGGAAATTTTCTACACTCTTGGTCAAAATACAGGTTAGTATTCTCATTGTAGAAAGTAATTTGCAGTTTTCTAAAGAAATGCAAAGTTGAAATACCATCTGACACACCAATCATTTGATTATTTCTCTCTGGGTAACTCGAAAATATATCTGTAGTTGTTTGTTATTCACATTGTTCACAACAGCCGCCCAGATATAAATAGAAGTTAAGTGTTCAACAACAGACTAATAAAGCAACTGTGGTGCATGCACAAATATATTTTTCTGTTTCATCTTTAAAATAGCAAGAGATTTCTCCAATTAGGCATAACTTACAATGACCTGAAAGATGTACTCTAAATGAAGAAAAATGTTGTCTTCTGATATTTGTAAAACTACACACACACACACACACACACACACACACATACACACACACACACACCAAACTCAATCATTATGACAGAAATTTTTTTTAAAGTAAAGCAAACTGGAATTGCTGGGGCATTTAGGTCACAATGTAGAAGATAGTAAATATACAGGATGACCAAGTATACAATTTTAATGTACAACATGAGGATACAGAGGACAACACTGGCCTAAGGTAGGAATGAAACTAAAGAGTAGGAGTTGTTCTTCCTAGTAGGGGCTGCTCTTTTAGATGTTCTTCCTTCAGTAATCGATGACATGAACGTAATTCTTTAACTATACCTGCCTGTTTGCAGAAATAACAAACAAGGTAGCAATAATGTTGTATGCTCAACATAGAACAAAATGTCAAATTTAAATACATGAGATTATCCTAGATGTAAACTAATAATTCCAAATAAGGGAAACCATGGGACCTATGTTTCTTTAAGTCTGGCTTACATAACTTAATATGATTTTTTCCCAAGATCTTCCATATCACTACAAATGAGGTGGTATCATTCTTTCTGATGGAAGCATAGTATTCAATGTGTGTGTGTGTGTGTGTGTGTGTGTGTGTGTGTGTGTGTGTGTGTGTGACATTCTCTTGATCCTTGATCTACTGAGGAGCATCTGGGTTGATTCCTTATCCTAGCTATGATAAATAATACTGTGATAAACATAATTGTTCTGCTAACTTTAGTGTGATCTTGTTTGTGATCACTTGGGTAAATGCCAAGAAGTGGAATTACTGTGTAATAGGGGAGCATTATTGTGTACATCAAGGATAATCTTAGTAGATGAGAAGAATAGCTCAATAGCTATGTACATATGAGGGTGTATGGTGATTCCAAGGGAAATGATCTCCAAGATATGTTATTTCTTGTTGTTCTAAATGTAATATGTGATTTCTTTTTATCCTTTTGTGTTTTCCACACCTATGGCTTATCCTCTGTAGTAACTGTATTTGATTTTGATACCCTGGATATTGTAAATATGTTGATCCGAACTAGTTAAGGGAAAGGGAAAAAGCAAAATGGTGAGACAAAGGACAAAAGGGGGAACTTATGCAACAGTGATACTCACAAGACAATACGTTGGAAATAGTCTTGGGGGGGCATTGGGATGGAAGAGGGAGAAAAATGGGGGAAGGGATAACAAGTTATAAAAGAAATGAATTCATTATCTTACTTATGTAACTATGACCCCTCTGTACATTAACTTGACAATAAAATTTAAATATAAAATACATGATAGCAAGCAGCAATACAGGACATGTGAGTGGGGAAATACTGTACTATACAAAGAAGAGTAAAACAGCTGTGAAGAGCAGTAATTTGACTTTAACATAGGAAGTAATAAACTAGCATGCAGATTTTCAGCCTCATGTCAGTCACTAAAAAGGGAAAATAAAATGTACAATCAGTAAACCAATAGAGATAAAATAGAAAACTAAACAATTAAGGTAAACAGATGACTTGGACCAAGAATAAAAAATGACACAATTAGTAAACAAATAACAAGCTGGTAAGTTATAAAATATTACTAATAATTCTAGTAATGTTTTCTTAACCTCACAACTTGTTGGAACTATACTTCAAATCATAGTTTAATAGTATATCATTTTAAAATTAGGTTACTTCTTATTCATTTCTTAATATTGAATGTTTAATATATAATTTTAATTTCAGTAGCTATAGAAAAGAAAGTGAAACTAAGTTTAATAATATATAGCATGAATTGTAAAATTGAGAAGCATTAGAATTTAAATGAATAACATCATTATTGTTTCATTTCTGTGAATTAATGTAATAATTCAAAGTGTTTTCTACACTTCGCACTCATCTTAACATCAAATAATAAATTATTGCACATGACTTGGTATTAGGTGGAAGGGTTCAGCACTCTGCTAATATTCACACCACACAGTACAGCAGAGTTTGACTCCTCTCATCTAGCTTAAATTGTGGAAATTTGAATTCTACATGCATGTTAAATTCTTGCCAAGGTGACATCTATAAAATTATAAACAATTACGTATATGAAGAGTGTTTCCGATGATACTTAAAAGTCACATTTATTAATTAAATTTTATTGTTTTCTACCAAATAAATATTTATAGAGAGACTGAATTTCTGAGTTGAGGATTATTTTATATCCCTGCCATTGTTTATATAGTTGGACTTAATTTTCCATAAAGGGTTAAGTGTATTATATTGGATATATGAAGGTAAACTGAATGTATATTCTATCAATATTTTGCCACTTGTTTAATCCCAAGTTTAAATTATCCATGTGTTTGAAGTAATGAAAATAACAACAGATATAAAAAGATAAATCAGTGTGTAGTAGATAAGTATTTTCACCTTTATTTTGATAGTTGGTCCTCTTTTACACTACAGAATATTATAAGGAAAATGTGCTCAAGGCTGACCACAACTGCAGAATATTATGGTTTGGTCTATCATAAGAGAAGGAAGGAAGGGGTACCTTCCTTCCAAAAGTCTGCTCCCAGGGATGTGATCTGTTTTATGTTGGTGACTTGGAAATGAACATTTTTTACAGTCAACCTTGAAAAGCCATCTTGATAGACCATTTATTAAGTGGTTACATTGGATTATCCATGGCTTTGCAAGGATGCCGGATTGCCTCATTTTGAGACAATTAAAACAGGAATTTATTCAGCTATTCTTTGTATCTTTAGGAAAAAACCCATTGACTACAGGCCTGGGGATCAAAAGGGTCCAGAGAAGCTACTACCGTGAATAGTAATCCTAGGCCTCTAAAAACAAAACAAAACAAAACTCCAGCAGGAACAGCAACTCAGGGAAACTATCACAGCCTACATGAAGTCAGGCAAAATACGGAAGCTGAGAGTCATTTATCTGATAACTAATATATTTTTATGAGGCAGACTGAAATAAGAATTCAGAGAGAGGGTCAAAAGACTGATCAGACAGACTAAAATTGGTCACAAGAAGATTGGAAAATACAATTCCTTGTACAGCAAATAAATCTTAGAAAGCCTGTGCATATAAGAACAAGACAGCAGACCAAATTCCAGATATGTGCATTCTCTTAGAGGTCAGCTTAATGAATTATCAATGGAAATCTTTGCATTCTTAAATATTTGACCACATGTAGGAGAAGGCCAATTGCTGAAGAGAAAGAAAACGTCATCACTCAGTTACGAGGTCCAATATCACATTAGGAAGGAATCAAGCACAGATTTGTAATAAAAAGAGAAAAAATATTCCAAATGAGGGTTTCATTTGTTTTGATGTAACAGTTGCTGATTTATGTGCTAGCAAATACCATACAATTGATCCATTCCCACAGCTGAGTTGATATTTACTACAGTATTCCCACATGAAGGAAAAGAGAAAATTTACAAATGTCTGATGAAATGAGTTGAGGGTGAAGTGTTCTAATAGTGATATCTGAGGTTTAGACATAGATGAAGAGGGAGATTTTCTTTTTTAAAAATCCCCCATTTTTAGCCTGGTGCCAGAGGCTCACAGCTGTAATCCTAGCTACTCAGGAAGCTGAGAACTGAGGACTGCTTTTCAAAGCCAGCCTGGCAGGAAAGTCCCTGAGACTCTTATCTCCATTTGAGTTGAAGAGCTCAGAGACAGTACACAAGCCCAGACTTAAAGCCCCTCGACCAAGACCAAAAAAAAAAAATCTCCCTTTTGTTGGACTGCCTACATCTTTTCCTAACATTCAACAAAGAAGCCATTTTATCACCCACAACATTTAAATCCTGTCCTAGCTACTGCAAATAGAATGGTTTGTTATCTTATGTCAAAAAGTTCATATTTTCGGGATCCAATACCAGCAGTGGTAACATTTTTTTCCAGTCCTTGAACTCTGGGCCCGAGCCCTGAACATGGTTATGCTTGTAGCGTTAATGTGAGCTTGTTTATTTATTGGATTACTGCCCATGAGGGGAATTAAGGGGTCATAAGAGAGATCTATGTTTAGTCTTTTGAGGAAACTCCATACTGCATTCCAAAGGAGTGGAACAAGTTTAACTTCCCACCAACAGTGTAATAGAATTCCCAATTGGAGACGGGTGCTGGTGGCTCACGCTTGTAATCCTTATTACTCAGGAGGCTGAGATCTGAGGATCATGGTTCAAAGCCAGCCCAGGGAGGTTACCAATTGGCTACACCCACGGCAGCATTTGCTATTATTAGTTTTCTTGATAATGGCCATTCTAACTGGGAAGGGGTAGAATCTGTCTTGTTTACTTGTAGATTTGTAGGCACCTTCTAGCTACCATAAATGAATGAATCCATGAAACCTGTATTTTTCTGCGTCTGCATTCCTTTCTCTTAGCATAATTTTCCCAAGCCTTTCATCATCCTTAAGACTGGTGAAAAGTCATCCTTTCTAATGGGTGAATAGAATTCCATTGTGTGTTTGTGTGTGTGTGTGTGTGTGTGTGTGTGTTGTGTGTGTGTGTGTGTGTGTGTGTGTGTGTGTGTGTAAGATGACTATAGGCCCATGAGTTCATTTCTAAGCCTACTTTTTCATCTGTAATTCTCTAATTTCATATTAAATTTTGATTGCTTTCTCTACTGCGTTGAAGAATATTGTTGGGATTTTGATGGGTAGTGCATTGTCAATTATTTGGGGGCAGAAGTGCAGTTTTCACAATGTTATTTGTGAAAGCATTGAAAGATTTTGCATTTCCTTGAATCTCCTTCAGTTTCCCTTTTTATATTTTTAAATTTTCACAGTAGAGGTCCTTCACATTTTTGGTTAAATTAATTCCTAGTTTTGTTTTTGTTGTTGTTTTGTTTTGTTTAGATTTGAGTTGATTTTGAGGCTAATACATATGAGGTTATTTTTTGGATTTCAACCTGGATGTTCCCATTGTTGGTAACAAAGAAAGACTACTGATTCTTGTGGGTTTTATACCCTTGCTACATTACTAAAGGTTAGCAACACCTTTACTAACTTGAGGAAGGTAGGTATAGGGTCTCTAAATACAGGATCATTTCATCTGTACAAAGGGATCGTTTTACTTCTTCCTTATTTGGATCCCCGTTATGTTTTTCTCTTGCCTATTGCTCTTGCTAGAATGTCCACTACTATATGGAAGAGTAGTAGAGAGAGTGGACATCCTTGTTTCATTCCAGATTTTATTTTATTATTTTTTGAGTTTGCAAAATCTGGTTTAATTCAAACTGAGGAGCACATTGTGAAAATACATATGCATAAAATCTAATAAATGCTAGATAAACAACATATTACTTTACAATAGAATAACCACAAATTTGAAAGCTCAAATTGAGTCTGTCAGTTGTAAATACAATTTTATATTTGGCTCAAATGGCTACTGAATTTCAAATGGTGCCAAGATCCTCCAAAGCACCTCTTGACCCCCTCAGCCTTGGGCAGAGTTTCACCACAGTCTCAGTCGAAATCCCAGTCATCCCATCAACTCTTGGGGCCAATGGAGTCATTGGTACCCAAACACAACTGGAGGCCAGGGATTTCCAGTGGCCAAAAGTTATTGCACAGAGAACTCCATTCTAAGCCAGACTCATGGCTAAGAAGGTGTGAGATTAGCCCTTTAAACAGTGGTGTAGCATTAACCTGGTCTATGTTAAGAAATAGCTCCTTAGTGAGAATGTACTAATTACTGGTTATCACACCAACAGAAAAAGGCAACATGGGAGCTTCACATTTCACATGAAAGACTAGCATTAACTGGGTCTGGCTTCACTCACGTACAGTGATTATTTTATTTTAGACCTAAGAGAAAATGAGTTCATAGCAGTCATTTCTTCACATAAGATTTGTGTAGCATTAAAATTGTTTAACGCTAATGATGAGGCCATGCAGGTAAAAAATGTGTGATTCTCCTCTGCCAAAACAGAAACACCCCATTTCGACTCCTGTCCAGTTTCCAAAATATATATACATACATACATATATATATATATATATATATATATATATATATATATATATATATACATACATACATACACCTTTGTTATTGCACATCTTTCACACAAATCTGTGTATGTATTTTATATAATATATATTTAAATACACTACACATAAAAAGACTATGGCACTTTACAGAATACATGTTTAACAAAGATCATTCATTACACCACAAATATTTGAAATGATCCAAAACCCTTAAATCATTTAATGTAACATTGTGAATTAAAACACAGGTTTAAAGCATCCACAGACTCCAAGACAAATATTTCTGCTTTAGAGTTTATTGAGAAGCCCAGCTTATCACAAATCTTTAAGCAACAGATGCAAGAAAAATTAATAAGATTTTTCTGGTATTAGCAATTGTTTTATTAGAAAAATAGTTGTGGGTCAAGTGGTTTTTTAAGAGCTGTGTAGAAGAGTTTTAGTCTAGACTTCATTCCAGATTTTAATGTCTTCATGTGTCCACTGTTAGGTACATTCTTTGTCATATGCATACTCTGTATAATATTGAGGAAAGTTGCATGCATTCCTAGCTTCTCAGACCTTTTAATCATATAGGGGTATTGGAGCTTATTAAAAGATTTCTAAATCCATATAAAGATCATGTGGTTCTTGTCCCTGCTTCTGCTGATGGCTTGTGTTACATTTATTGACAAGTATGTTGAATCCAATTGTACCCTACGATAAATCCTGTTCATTATACCTCAAGCAGCACCATTGGTTGTTACTGGAAGTAACGGTTACTGGATGTGGAAACTGATCCAAGGAGAGGAATGGAACATAGAGGAATGACAAAGTTCAAGTTAATATGTGATTTCCTTTTTACTGTACAAGAAAACAATCCCAAGGCTTGAAGGAAACTCTGTCCCTGACTTTTTCGAGTGTGTTATCTACTCATATAAAACTTTTCTGTAAACTTTTAGTTGAGTATTACAAAAAGAAATAATGTGTTATTTGAAGGCCAGCATAGAACAAAAAGAAATAAAGTTGTTTTAAAAATGTTCTACTGCAAAGAAACAAAGACATGGAAATTTTAAAGTGCTTTATGCATGGATATTTCATTCCTGAGATGATCCTTTTGTTGCAGGAGTCAGTAATCAATTACTTAGTATGGTCCTGAGTTCTCCTTAGCAATAAGGATTCCAAAAAGCAGGATCCAGTGAGTATGATCAAAAGGAGCCCCTTCTCTTAAAGGAGTATTCTTTTAAGGAGGGTCCCAAAGAAATATCTGTGTTGCTTTTGTTTGCTTGTTTAGTTTGTGCTGGTTGTGGAGCTTGAACCCTGAGGCTGGACCTTGTTCCTGAACAGTTGCCTTTCCTGCCCACCTGCCCCCAAAGCCAATACTCTACTGTTGAGCCAAAACTCCACTTCTGGATTTCGGGCGTTTAATTAGAGATAAGAGTTTGACAGACTCTCCTGCCTGGGTTGACTTTGAACTAAGCTAGTAAGAAAGCTATGTGATATCAACTGTATAGACTTCTCTTTTGAAATAAGAAATATTAGATGAAGTTTATTGTAAAGCTAATATTTGACAATTTTTAAAAGAAAAGATTATGTCCAGCAAAAAAAGCCATAACTTAAATAATTCAGCAAAAGTAGGTACACTGAATCATTTTGGAATTATTTTTTCTGCTTGGAAAGATTATTGAACTTGTCGTTTCTTTTGTGGAAACTTAAAGTCACATTTCACTTTTTTTGTTGGTCGTGGGGATTGAACTCTGACCCTGGGCATTATTCCTCGGCTCTTCAACTCAAGTTGAGCACTCTACCACTTTAGCTCCAGCACCACTTCTGGGATTCTGGTGGTTAATTGAAGAAAAGGGTCTCGGGAACTTTCCTGACCAGGCTGGTTTTGAACCACAATCCTCTAGTCTCAATCTCCTGAGTAGCTAGCATTACAGGCATGAACCATCAGCACCTGGCTCATATTTGCATTTATGTGCACTTAATGACACTATGTAGACAAAGTATGGAAATTTGAAACAAATGATGACATTGCAGCTTTTCAGAAAAATTGAAGTAGCAATAAATATGTCCTCCTTTTCCATGTTGTTACATTAATGACTCATGGGACCCTTACATTAGCATCCTCTACCATCTGTATAGTTGTATTTAGTATCAGGAAATGTTCATAGTGAAAAATAGAAAGACAGATTTTTAGAAAGCAAAGGAGATTGAGTAGGAAAGAACAGCACAGAAAGAGATACATTTATCACACAGATATTAAGAACTAGCCTAAGAGATTTAGACTGCTAAAGGCAATGAGGAATAAGCTTAGTTGATAACTAGTTCTTCAATAACCAAAAATGGTTCTCAAGAACAGTTTCTGGTACACCTTAGTTACTATCATTTATTCCTTCCATCGAGTTATTCCTTCTATTCTGTCACAACTGTTAATTAGCCTCTGCGTTTTTGGTACTATGATTGACCAAAAAGATTTCCAAATGTCACTTAGACTCTCTGTGATTAGCAGTGACCACACAAAATCCTGGCATCAGTTGCTTTGACCTAATGACCAAAACTTTTTTTTCAACAGAGTATGCTATTATAAGTAAAGTACATGAATAAGGGACTATTGTCAGGTGTCAGTATGGAAGGAGCAATTATATATTCAAAGTATGGTTTCTTTATTTTGCATTTGCTAACTAAATGGTTTTTTTTTTTAATTGTGAAAATACTGTACAGAGGAGTTACAATTACATGTGGGCAAGATAATGAGTACATTTCTTATCAAGTATTGTTGCCTCCTCATTTGTTTCCCCTTCCTATCCCTTACCATCCCTCCCATCTCTACCAGCCCTCCCCCCCCCCCCGCCAAAATTGTAAAGTTCGTTTTTCAACATAACGACTTGTACTTCTCATTATTACAATGGGTCCACCTGTATCCCTATTTAAACGATTTGTTTTTTTTTTCCATTCCCCTCCACAAATTATACCAACATTAAATACAGTGAAAGCAGGGATTATATCGTGTGTGGGGGGACATAAAAAGCAACAAAGAAATCATCTTATAAATATATTAGAAACAGTCACATGAATGAAAAAATATTTGAATACTTTTTTTTATTGCCAGTCCAGGGGCTTAAACTCAGGGCTAGGGAATTATTCCTGAGCTTTTTTTTTTTTTCTCAAGGCTAGCACTCTACCACTTGAGGCACAGCACCACTTCCAGTGTTTTTCTGTTTATGTGGTACTAGGGAATTGAACCCAGGGTTTCATGCATGCTAGGCAATCACCATACCATGAAACCACATTCCCAGAATCCTAAATGAATTTCTTAAGAAGGCATGATATTTTGATTCTGTAACTATGTATCATAATTTTGGCCAGGTGCTAGAAAATGATGTAGAAAACAGTTCAATATGAGAAGTCCAGTAAGGCTGGATGGAAAATGAATAACCGTCATGGTCTAGCCAGGGTACAGATGAGCTTATGTCATGGAGCTGTTTCAACAGGCTGAGCGAGACAGCTCCTGACCCACAGCCCACCTCCAGAATGAGAGGGCCACCATGGGTTCTAGCCACATGGAGACAATGGGCCACCTCCTCCAGCACACATTCAACCAGTTCATGTGAGAGAGAGGGAGAAAGAAAGTGAGAAGTACACTTAAACCCTGTGCCGGTGGCTCAGAACTCTAATCCCAACTACACAGGAGTCTGAGAAATGAGGATCATGGTTCATAGCCAGCCCAGGAAGGAAAGTCTGTGAGACCCTTATCTCCAAAGATCCACCAGAAAACTGAAAGTGGTGCTGTGGGCTCAAGTGGTAGAGCGCTAGTCTTGAGCTGAGGAGCTCCTGAAAAGCGCCAAGACCTAGAGTTCAAGCCCCATGACTGACAAGAAGTGGACTTCCCACTACAAAAAGTGGACTGAATAGCACCCATTTAACTAGGGAGCATGGTAGAGAAGTCAGGCCTAGCTTCCTGTGAACTTGAGGTCATAAGTAGGTCACCCAGCTTCTCCATGCTTTGTTTTCCCCAGTTGCAAAACTCAACACAGTGAAGGATACCCTTCCTCATGTGGATAGGGTAATGATGAAAGAGAGCCATGTTTTGTTTCATAATCCCACACCGGTTGCCCCGTTAATAACAGGGGCCACCTGAACCCTTTCCAGGTATCTTCCTGTCATATGCTCACAGAATTGTTGAGAACATTACCTGAAGGCCACTCCCTCTGTGCCTAGCCATGTTTCAGAGATCTCTCTATATAAATCCCTTGTTTCCTCACAACTGTCCTGTGAAGAGACTGAGTTCCAATGGTTGTGGCCCTACCCAGAGCTTTATCTGTGGTCAAGAATCGGCTGCCATGGACTAAGAGTTTGTGATATCCATCTAAACTGATGACTGAGCATGGCTGTACATGTCTACCATCCCAACTACAGAGGACCAGGACTGGTGGAGCATACATGTCACAGATAGGAGGACTGCCTGAGCTCAGCCCAGCCTGAGCATATATTGTTTCTCAGAAATACACAAGACAGAAAGGTGGCTCCTCAGAGCCAGGGAGAGGAAACAAGCAGGGGGTCATGGTGCTCTCAGAGGGGTTTCTGACCCGAGTTGGGAATGGTATTGGGGTGGCCACTCACCTGTGCTGCTGGGAGACACTGTTGGCAGCTGATCCAGGTAGAGCAAGCAGGGATGGCAGTGACATGGCAGACACATGGACCCAGAGCAGAGGACCAGGGGCAGGGACCAGGTCAGGGCCTTAGGCCCGCTGAGATTTGAAATCCAGCACCACAGGAAGGGGGGTAGGGGGGTGGGGCATGTCAATTTCTTACTATTCTCTAAAGTTACCTTGACTCTCTTGCTCACCACTCAGCCACCTCTACCTTCCTTAACTGCTGGTAGTGGTGTACTAAAAGAGGGAATCCAGGTGCTACCAGGCATCATGGAATGTGGGCGTTGCCACCATTCTTGTATCCCATTGGTCAGAAAGAAACATGAAATAATGGGGGTGTGGCTAGAATCCTGTGATGCAATCAGCATGGGCAGAATCAAGTTGACAGGGGCTCTCCCAGCCCTTTTCCCAGGGAACTCTGTCCCATTCAGTTGGGGACAAGAGGGAGACCGCTTTAGCTGGATGGCTGCACAGATTGTTGTTTATGTCTGTTTGTTGCCAGTTCCGAACCTTGAACTCAGGATCTGGGCACAGTCTCTGAGCTGCTTTTGCTGAAGGCTGGCCCTCTACCACTGGAGGCACAGGGCTTCTGGCTTTGTTGGCACTGAAGTTGGACAGGGTCTCAAGGACTTTCCTCCTGAGGGTGACCTTGACCATGATCCTCCCATCACAGCCTTGTAAACGTCAAGGAGGAATGTTGAGAGCCACTGGTGCCTGCCTAATCATTGGTCTTGCTGATGTTCTTGGACAGAACAGTGAGTTGCCTATTCTCGGGTTTAAGTGGGGGGAGCTAGAACCCAAAGTTCGAATCCTGGGGCTGCCACCTCCAAATGGCAGGAAATCCTAAGACACTCATTCATATCCATATGAATACAAATAGGATGGGATGTATGTCACGATTGAATGGGCAGTTCTTGAATGATTCTAGGATAAAATTGTACATAATTATATTATAGGACACTAATCGATTTTATTTAATACTTTATTAAGCATTTACACAATCACATTCATAAAATGGAGGAATAATGAAATACCTAAGAATTGGGCCTCACATACTATAAAGGTGCCATTTTTCTGCCAGGACTGGGATTTGAACTCATGGTCTGGGTAACACTGTTGTACTGTGTAGGAAGGGGAATCTGGCTTCCTTGAAGTCAAGAAATTCAATTCTGTTCCTTAGGCCTGAAATCGATCCCCACCTATTCATGTACAATTTAAATATATGATTTATATTTATATTTATATACATACGTTCACTCCATATTGCATTCAGTGTAGTTATTGTATTTTTTTGTTTTATTTATGTATTGACCATTTATTTATTGATTATTACATTGATTACATAGGATATAAACCTGCATATGTATTCCACTTCATACCTGACACCAGGGCATTCACAGAAAAGGAAAACGTGTCAGCATCAGCTTCTTACGCAACGATTCATTGTTTGGGAGTGCTGGTATCTGAACTCATGGCCTACAGGGCCAAATTCATGAATGGTTGAGTGTGAACACACCCTCCTGGGGCAAACTGAGCTGACAGGCTGTTCCCAGGACCTGAGATCGAGCCCAGGAGTTAACAAAATATGAACAGATTGACATGCAGATGACAGTATACTAATAAATATATATCTTTATAGAGTGCCAGAGATGTCTATACGTTATTCAGTTATAAGACTACCTTCCTACCAATTCTAGGGTATTTATTATGTGTCCATGTAATTAATGTTATTGTTTTCATCCTTACACTATTAATGAAATCAATCAGTGTCCTGAAATTATTGTGTTCCTGTAAATAATAATATTCTTTTAATGCTTCATAAATATTAAATAAAATCAATCAGACTCCTGAAAACACTCTGTCTAATTTTATAGGAGCATCATGATTAACTCATTCAACTGTGACACTGACAAAAATCCATTGTTATTCCTATGGATGGGCACCAGTTTCTTAGTATTTCCTGCCATTGGTTGGTCAGGTCCTATGTTGCCACGTGAGCCTATGGCTTCCCTAATAGTCCGCCAACCTTCAGCAATGCAAGGTGAAGTACCCTTTGCAACAGTGTCATTCAGACCTAGGAGGGTCACCGTGCAAAGGAAGAAAACGTAAAAAGGCCACATTTTTTCTGTGCATTGTTTTCCCTGAAAGGCCTGATCCCATTAGCAGCTGTGGGTCCAGTGGCTACATCACAGCCTAGAGTGATCAAAGCTGAGGTAGAATTGCCACTACCTGAGTTCAAGCCCTGTGCTTGACAAAATAAAAAAAAAAACCATACAAACATACATACATGCATACATACATACATACATACATTAAAAATATTTAAAATATTATGAGGATCCGTGGCTTGTAATTCTTGCCATTTTTTCTGCCAGGCCTGGTATTTGAACTCAGGGTCGGGGGAAATCTGCAGCACATTGGGGGATGGGAAGATCACCATGCTGGAAGACAATAAAGAAAGGCCTGTTCCTAGGGCCAGAATTCAAAAATAATATTCGTATACATTTTAAAAACATGATTTATATTTACATGCAAATGTTTACTGTATGTTGTGGTTAGTGTATTCATTTTTTATGTTTTATTTATTTCTTATGCATTTGAATGAGTATGATCACACATATAACATTTGTTGCATCCTATTACATAAGACATAGATTTGCTTATGTATTCTACATCATTCCTGAGGCCCAGGACTTTCACCAATAAGGAAAACAGTGGGACAATTGGGTTTTCCCACAGGATTAAGTTTTTGCCAGTTCTGTGCCTTGAACTCAGGGTCTGACAGGCCCACTTCATGAAAGGGCAAATGTTAGCACACCAGTCTGATGCAAGTGAAGTTGGTGGGCACATTTGAGGACCTGAGATCAAGCTGAGGAATGGCCAATATATAAACAGATAGATGTTTAGATTGCAGTGTGTGTGTGTGTGTGTGTGTTTGTGTGTGTGTGTGTTTGTGTGTGTGTGTGCATGTGTGTGTGTGTATTAAGATATGTATATGCATCTACAAAGGTATACAGAGAGAGACAGAGATTTATATAGATTCTAGTGTATAACCATATATAAAGAGTGATGTCTATATCTTATTTTCACATATTCTATTACTACCAATTATTTGGTCTAAAATTATGCCTCCATTAATTAATCATGGTAAGATACTTCATAAAGAATTAATCAATGATCTATATTTATTGCATACAATCTTATACTGGATGACTATCTAATTAGTAATTCAGTTAGCACATTTCAAACATTCTATTAGTGTTCCTATAGATAGGAACAAGTTTCCTAAGATCTTCAGCCATGTGTGGGTGGCAGGCCTAGGATCGATCTCAGGGCCTAGGTATCTGGGTTGGACTGATCTTCACTGACAGCCCCCCAGCCTTCATCCATGCAAGGTCACCTACAATTTTCAAGCCAAGTCATTGAGCCCCAGGAGGGTCACAGTGCTAAGTAAACAAAAGCAAACCTGTTGTGTAAAATTACCTGGTTTTTCATCATCCATTTTTGTTGGTTTGCTGTATTTTTGCCAGTGCTGGGAATTGAACTCCGGTCCTAGGATCCCTGGGTGGGTGTAAAAGCTGCATCCCAACCTAGGGTAATCATGATTTAAGACACAATAAAATGCTTCCTTGAGCAAAAGGAGATCAGGGAAAATGTCTAGACTCACAGTTCCAGCCTCAGGTCCTGCCACAAAAAAAGAGCCAGTAATTCCATGTGTCTGTGTATATATGCATGTATTTGAATTGGTGAAGAGCCAGAGTTGCTATGAAGAATGGCACCTAGCTAGGAAATTTGCTTTGAGTAGAATGATTTCTTAGCACAGAGTGTGCATTCAAGACAGCGCATGTTCCGGTGCTCCCCACACTGTTCCCAGTTAACCTGAGGGGGTCTCCATACCCCAGGCTGCTGGAGGAAATCTGCTTCATTGTTGGATCAGGCAGACAATAATCCTCACTCCTGTGCATCTGGGTAACAAACAATTCATCCAAGCCAATTAGTGAGGATGAGTGTGCCCAGGCTGTTAAGGTTAGGAGAAAAAGGCCTCTTTGAACCCCAAGCAATCTCTCTCCCCTGTGCTCTGTTTTGACTGGAAGCTTTCATTTGTGCCACCTGCCATGGCAGACCAAGTTCCCTACACTCATCCTGTCCTTGTTAGACTATGTTTCAGTGTTGAAACAAACTGCTACCATTAATTCAACAGTCCTTCTCATAGACAATTAGGGAGCTGAACAGAATGAAATGATTCATTATTGGCAACGGTGCCTCCGTGTGTGTGTGTGTGTGTGTGTGTGTGCGCGCGCGCGCGCGCGCGCGCGCGCGCGCGCGCATACACCATCCTGGTGATTGAACTATGGACCTAACCACTGTACCTGAGTTTCTCCTCTATAAGGACAGTACTCTTACCACACAGCCACTTCAGGATTTTTTTGTAGGGATGTGGTACTGAGGATTCAAACCCAGGGTTTCACACACACAAAGCAGTCTACCCCAAAGAAACATTCCCAGCACTCCAATTCAGGTTTCTTTCTTTCTTTTCTTGTAAGTTGGAGGAGTTGAAGTCTGGGCCTCGGTGCTGTCTCTGAGCTCTTCATCTCAGTCTAGCACACTACCACTTGAGCTACAATGCCCCTTCAGGCTTTCTGGTGGTTTATTGGATATAACTATCTCAAGGAATTTCCTGCCAAGGCTGACTTCGGACCGTGATCTGGGATAGTTTTGAAATGAGATCCTCAGCTTCCTGAGCAGGCAGAATGATAGACCTCAGCTAAAGACATCTAAGCCATGACACTTTGCTGCAAGTGGGTCCTTGGCTCAGCATGGTAGAACATTAGCCATGAGCCCAAAAAGAAAGTCAGCATCTATGCTCTGAGTTCAAGGTTCATGATGGAGTAACCTAAATTAAAACAATTGTCTGCAGGAGACAAATCACTAGAGTTTAGTACATACATAAATTTGGCCCTGCCTTGGGGACATATCTGAGCCTCAACTTTCTCATCTGCACATTCATCTTACTTGTGTAGCTCTTATAAGGACCAGATGAAAGAATACAACTCGTGAAAGACTTAGCACATACCACCCTGGGAAGGACTCAGCACTCAGTACCCCATGGACAACCCAGAAATACTCAACACCCAGCACCCCAGGAAGGACTCATCACATAGCTATATCCCACAAACTGTCATTAGAATTAGAGTGCTTTCATCACTATCACCGTTCTTTCAGATACACATCACAAACCGCACAAGTTCACATCTAATGGTTTAGAGGGATGTTTTGTGGGGGAGAGTCATCAACCTCAGGGATTTCACTCATAGGTTAGAGGTACTGTCCTAAGATCTTTTCCTTAAGGCTAGATCTCTACCACTTTCAGGCACAGCTCAGAGTCTACCAGACTTCCTGCCACGGCTGAGTTTTCAACCCCCAGTGTCTGATCTCACCCCCTGAGCAGCTAGGGGTGAGCCAGCAGTGTCTGGTTCCATGATGCTGTGCTGCATCTATTGACCTCTGGCTAAGTCAGGTTACATGACAGCCATCAGTTTCAGACTCCCAGCTTGCTCTGTGATGAGGTATTTGAAATCCTGGCTTTCTATAATTGCAGTCAGAACATTCTACATTCTACCTTGTTTTTGGTTCCAGTATTGGGGCTTGAGTAAGGGCCTAGACACAGACCTTAAGCTTTCATGCTCAAAGCCAGTGCTCAACTGCTTGACAGCACTACTTCCGGGTTTTCTGTGCATGTAATAGTGTGGAATTGAACCCAGGTCTTCATACATCGAGGGGAGCATTCTACCACTGAGCTCCAGGAATGACAAGTGTAGAAATAGATATGTAGATTATAACATATATATATATATGTATGTATATATATGTATATATGTATATATGTATATATATATGAAACAAGACAGAGATGTCTGTATATTATTTAATTATATATATTATATTACTAACAATTATCAATAAATTATTCCTTCCTGTATTGAAGTATTATGGTTGAATACATAACAAAGTATCAACTGAAAATTATTCAAAATAGTATAATTATTGTGTATAATTTTATAATATAATCATACACTAATGTAATTGTTACTTTACAACATTCCATTCATAAGGATGTATATCGGAATGCATTTCTTAGGATATACTACCATTCATAGGTGGGAGTCCTGGGATTCACGCCCCAGGCCTAGGTTTCTGCTTTGGGCTATGGCTTCCCAGATAGCCCACCAAAATTCAGCAGTGCAAGGTCATGTACACTTTCCGAGCCCTGCTTGCCATGCAAAGGAAAAAAAATGTAAAACCGCCTCTGATACTTCCGAGTTTTAACCTTCTCCTTTTTTCCCCTCTCTTTTCTTCTTTTTTTTTTCTTGGTTTTGGGGTCAGAACTCTGAGTCTTGGTGCTGTCCCTCAACTCTTCAGTTCAAGGCTATCACTCTACCACTTGAGCCATAGCACTACTTCTGGCTTGTTTCTGCTTATGTGGTACTGAGTAATCGAATCCATGGCCTTATGCATGCAAGGCAAGGACTCTATTACTGAGCTACCTTCCCAGCACTTTTTTTTTTGCCAGTCCCAAGATTTGAATTTGGATCCTAGGATCTCAGGATGGACTGTGGGTCCAGAGCCTGCACCCCAGCCTAAGATGATCGAAGGTGAGGAAGAGTTACCAGGAGCTGAGTTCAAGCCCCAGGCCTGGCCAAAAAAAATAAGGCCCTGGCTTGGAATTTGCACCATTTTTCTGGCTGGCCTGGGATTTGAACTCAGGGTCTGGGTAACTGTGGCACTGTGGGGGAGAGGAAGCTCACCGTCATTGAAGACAAGAATTTAAGCATAGTTTTCAGGGCCCGAATTCAAGCCCCAGTACTGAAAAAAATAATATTCATATATGAGATCTATTTACATACATGGGTTTACTCCATATGACATTTATTATCCATATTTTTTATTTTATTTAGTATTATTACATATATAACATTTATTTCACCTTATAACATTGATTTATTTGAATATGGATTATACATCATACTGAGACCCAGGACTTTCATAGAGAAGGAAAAAAATGTGTAAAAATTGGCTTCTGACTCCACATACAAAATTTTGGCCATGCTGGGCTTTGAACTCACAGCCCACAATGCCCAATTCATGAAAGGATCAGTTGTAGTACAAAAGCCTTTGGCAAACTGATCTGCCAACCAGTTCTGAGGACCTGGGAACAAGCCATAGTAGTGGCTGATAGATAAAGATATAGGTGTAGATATAGATATGGATATAGATATAGATATAGATAGATAAATAGATGTGTAGTTTACAATATATATGAGAGAGAGACAGTGTGAGGATATTAAATTATATATATTATGAATTATTATTAAATTATGCCTCCATTTAATGAAGTATCATTGTTGAATACTTATTAAAGCATTAATGTAAAAGTAGTCAGTATTCTTTACTTGGGAGAATTATACAAAATAGATAAAATGGAAGACATAATCCAATACTTTTTGTGTGGCCTTCTATAAAACAATCATGAACTAACTGCAAATTCAATTGTTACTTTTATAACATTCCATTAAACATTCACATGAATAGGAAAGACTTTCTCAAGATCTCCCTCCATTTGTAGGTGGCAGTCCTGGCATTGGAACTCCAGGCCTGGGAAGTTTACTTCAAAATGCAAACCATTAGAATGACACTGTGAAGATTTCAGTTTCTCACAATGGGAAAAAGAACAAGAAGAAAAGAAAGCCAGGTATCATTTGTTCCTGCCTGTAATCCTAGCTCATCAGGAGTCTGGGAGGTAGAGAATGCCAGTTTGAATTCAGCCAGGACAGGAAAGTCCACAGCACTCTTATTTCTGAGAGACCAAAGGAATAAAAACTCATCATGAGTGGGGCTGTGGCTCAAGGAAAGAGCACTACCCTTGAGCAAAAAGAGCTCAGGGACAGTGCCTAGGCTCATAATACAACCCCTGCACCTGCCAAAAAAAAGCAAAATAAAAAACAAGTAACTCCATGTTTTCCCATGTATGTATGCATGTATTTCTATCGGTAAAGATCCAGAGTCCCTATGATGAAAGGCATCCAGCTAGAATATTTGCTTTGAATAGAATGATTTCATAGCACAGACCGTGCTTTCAAGACAGTGCATGTTCCGGGGCTCCCTTAACTGTTCCCAGTGTAGCCTGAGGTTTTCTGCACACCCCAGGGTGCTGGAGGAAGTCTGCCTCATTGTTGGAACAGGCAGACAAAAGGCCTCACTCCAGTACAGCTGTGTAATAAACAACTCCATCCAGGCCAATTAGTGAGGAGTGTGGGCTGGCTATAAAGGCCAGGAGAAAAAGGCCTCTTTATACCCCAAGCTATCTCTCTCCCCAGTGCTGTTTTGACAGGAAACCTTCATTTGTGCCACCTCCCTTGGCAGGCCAAGTTCCCTGCATTTATCGTGTCTTTGTTAGACTATGTTCCAGTGTTGAAATAACCTGTTACAATTATTTCAAGGTTCTTTTTGGCAGGAAACAAGGGAGCTGAACTTAACGAAATGATTCATTATTGGCAACGGTGGCTTCCTTGGTTTCTGGAAGCTTGCTAAATCTAAGCACATGTGTAATATCACAATGCTCCCTGTCATTTAGGGCTGGTGATGCTCATCAAGTTTTGAAACCTTTGACCTCTCCTAGTTTGGCCCCCGATGACTAGGTTTTGGGGTTGAACACAAGACCTGGGTGCTGACCATGAGCTCAGAATAGAAGCTCAGTGTTTTACCATTTGGTGTCACACCTTCACTTCTGGTATCTGTGTTTGTGTATGTGTATGTATGTGTGTGTGTATCTGTGTGTGTGTGTGTGTGTGTGTCTGTGTGCACATGTATGTGTGTGCATATACTTGTCCTGTAGCTTGAACTCAGGACCTGAACACTGGACCTGAGTTTCTCCGGTACAAGGATAGCATTCTATCACTGAAGCCACACAGTCACTTCAGGCTTTTTCTAGTATGTGGTACTAAGGAATCAAACCCAGAAATTCATACAGGCAAACCCAGGGATTCATAAAGCACTATACACCTAAGACATATTCCCAGCCCTCCACTTCAGGTTTCTTTCTTTCTTTTTTTTTGGAAGTTGGAGGAATTTATGTCTAGGCCTGAGTGCTGTCCTTGAGTTCTTCAGCTAAAGCCAATCGCCCTACCACTTGAGCTACAGCAGCCCTGGAGTTTTTTGGTAGTTCACTGGAGAGAGGCCTCTCAAGCAATTTCCTGCCCAGCCTGGCTTTGGACTGTGATCCTCAACTCTCAGGCTCCTGAGTAGCTAGGATGACAGGTGCAAGTCACCAGCACCCAGCTTCCAGTTCAAGTTTCTAAGTGCTGAAAAGGAGATTACAGTCTCATGGGACCTTTTATGTCTGGGATAGTTTGGAACCGAAATCATCATATCTCAGCTTCCTGGGTAGGCAGGATGACAGACCTCAGCTACAGATACCTAGACTGTAACACTCTGTTGTAAGGGGATCCTTGGCTCCACGTGGTAGAGGGCTAGCTATGAGCCCAACATGGAACCGTCAGGGGCTAGGCCCTGAGTTCAAGATTCATGACCGAGAAAAATAAACACAAACAATTGTCTGCAGGAGACAAACATAATTTTGGCTCTGACGTGGGGACATATCTGAGCCTCAAGTTTCTCTATAGCAAAATTATCTGACCTGTGGAGCTCTTACAAGGACCAGATGAAAGTAGGACTCAGCACACGAAACCTCATGAAGGACTCATCACATAGCTGTATCCCACACAATGTCATTAGAATTAGAGTGCTTTCAACAATATCACCATTCTTTCAGAAACACATCACAAACCACACAAAGCTCACATCTAATGATTTAGAGAGGTTTTTGGGGGGGAGGTGGAGTCAGCCACGGGGATTGCATTGAAAACCTGGTTACAGTCCTAAGATCTTTTGCTCAAGGCTAGAGCTCTACCACTTTGAGCCACAGCTCAGAGTTTCGCAGACTTCCTGCCAGGGCTGGGTTTTAAACTCACCATTGTCAGATCTCAGCCCCCAAGAATCTTGGATGACAGGGTGAGCGAGCCAGCAACATCTGCTTCTGTACAGCTGGGTTGCAACGGTTTACCTCTGGCTAATTCAGGTGAGACAACAACTGTCTGCACCAGACTGCAGACTTGCTCTGTGATGAGGTATTTGCAGTGATATCCTTATATAGTTGCAGTCAGAACATTCTATCTTTTTTGGTGCCATTTCTGGGTCTTGAGTTAGAGTCTTGACACACAGTCTCTAAGCTTTCATGCTCAGCTAGTGCTCAGCTGCTTGAGCAACAGCACGACTTCCAGATTTATCTATGCACACAGTAGTGAGGAATTGACCCTAGGACTTTGCATGTAGTAGGCGAGCACTCTACCATTGAGCCCCAGTAGTGACAAGTGTATAAACAGATAAATGTGTAGATTGGTAGATAGATAGATAGATAGATAGATAGATAGATAGATAGATAGATAGATAGATAGATAGATAGATAGATAGATGTAGATGCATAAAACAAGAGACATATGTCTGTATACTATGAAATTGCATATACAATATTACTACCGATTATTGGCAATTAAATTATTCCTTGCTTTTTTAACTATCATGGTTGAATACATAATAAAGGATTAATTGAAAATTAGTCAATGTAGTATAATTGTTGTGTATAATTTTATAATCATACACTAACTACCAACTTAATTGTTCCTTTTATAACATTCCATTTGTATGGATGTATATGGGAATGGATTTCTTAGAATCTCCACCATTCATTAGTGGCAATCCCGGGATTAGACCTCCAGAACTAAGTTGCCAGTTTCGGTATGGCTTCCTTAATAGCCTGCCAAACATCAGCAGTGCAAGGTCATGTACACTTTCTGGGACTTGTCATTTAGACCCAGGATGGTCACAGTACAAAGGGAAAAAAAGTAAAACCACCTTCTTGAACTTCTCAGTTTTATGCTTCTCCTTTTTATTTTTATTTTTTTTGCCAGCCCCAAGATTTGAACTCGGGTCCTCAGATACAAGGTTCTGCTGTTGCAGAAATGCCAAGACCTGAGTGCAAGCCCTGTGCTCGGCTAATAATAATGATAATGATAATAATAATAATAATAATAACAATAACGCCCTGGTTTGGAATTTGCACCATTTTCCTGGCAGGCCTTGTATTTGAACTCAGGGTATGGATAACTCTGTGGCACTGTAGGTGAAGGGCAAAGGCTCACCGTGCTTGAAGACAAGAAATTCTGAGCAGTTCTCAAGGCCTGAATAGAGGCCCCAGCACTGGAAAAAGGAATATTAATATATGAGATCTATTTACATACATGGGTTTACTGTATATGATGCTTATTACCCTTATTTATTTAGTATTATTATACATATAACATTTTTTATTACATCATATCACATAGGATATATCCACATAATGATTATGCATCATACTGAGACCCAGGACTTTCTCAGAGAAGGAAAATATAAATATGTCAAAATTGGCTTCTTAATCCACGAATAAATTTTTGGCCATGCTGGGATTTCAACCTAAGGCTTTCAATGGCCAATCCATAAACGGGGTCACAGTCTTAGCACACCAGCCTCCGGCAAACTGAGCTGCCAGGAGTTCTGAGGACCTGTGATCAAGCCATAGGAGTGCCTTATAGATAGATAAATAGATATGTGTATAGATAGATAGATAGATAGATAGATAGATAGATAGATAGATAGATATGCATACAGAGAGACGGAAGGTGAGGATATTAAATTATATATATATAATTACTAATTATTCATTACTAAATAGTGCCTCCATTTAATGAAGTATCATGGTTGAATACTTATAAAAGCATTAATTAAAAATTAGTCAATAGCCTTCCATTAGGGAAATTATACTATGGTGCTGGAATGGAAGATATATATCCAATAATTTTTGTGTGGCATTCTAAAATAGAATCATGGATTAACTGCAAGTTTATTACTTTGATAATATTCCATTAGCATTCCCATGAATAGGAAAGATCTCCTTCCATTTGTGGGTGGCAGTCCTATCATTTGAACTCCAGGCCTGGGTAGTTTACTTTGAATGCAAACTATTGGAATGACACCATGAAGATTTCAGATTGTTACAATTATAAAAAAAGAACAAAAAGAAGAAAAGAAACCCAGGAGCCATGGGCTCCTGCATGTAATACTAGCTCAAAGGAGGCTGAGATGTAGAGAATGCCAATTTGAATTCAGCGGGGGCAGGAAAGTCTATGAGACTCTTATATCTAAGATATCACAATAAAATAATGAATGAAACTGTGGCTCAAGGGCAGAGCACTACCTTGAACAAAAGGAGCTCAGGGACAGGGCCTAGGCTCATAGTTCAAACCTGGAACTGCCCCCCCCCCCAAAAGGAGGCAATAACTCCATGTCTCTGTATATGGATGGATGATGTATGGATGATGGGCATTCATCAGGTTGCCCATGGCCAGCCCCCCAACCTGGTCAAGCTGGGACAAGCCCTGAAGAGTACTCAGTCTGAGCCTGCAGCTTGACCAAAGCCTCCTTCTCTGCCATTTAATAACTGAAGCCTTATATTCTGGCTGATGTCTCCCATCGGGACACCTAGCAGCCAGCCCTTGCCTCCAGGGAGACCACAGTTCCTAGACTGTAGGAGTTGTCGAAGTTTCTGGCTCCATAGTCTCTATCCCTCTGTAGGATATGAGCCTAGATCTCTGGGGCCTGGTGGCTATCACTCGTTTATCATTCGTCATTGCGGAGACTCAGGCTGGTCGTAAATCTTGGCAAAGATATTAAATAGTCAGCAATTTCTATGCCAAAAGGGGTATGCCAATAAATCCCACCCTCATAACTCCCATGAGAAGTGAGCCTTGGGCTGTAAATGTGGCTTAGTGGTATAGTGCTTACCTAGCACACACTAAGGCCTGGGTTCGATTCCTCAGTACCAAAGAAACAGAAAAAGCCAAAAGTTGCACTGTGGCTTAAGTGATAGAGTGCTAGACTTGAGCAAAAGAAGCTCAGGAACATACCCAGACCCTGAGTTCAAGACCCAAGATTGGCAAAAAGAAAAAAAAATGAGCCTGGTATGACATATTCTTGTGGGACTCAGAGGAGGGCCATTGTTATAGGTAAGAGGTAGAGTAGAGGGAAGCTGTTGGTGGCTCACCTCTGTAAGCAACTCAGGAGGTTGAGATCTGAGGATCCCAATTGGAAGCAGGGAAGTCTATATGAGACACTTTTCTCTAATTAAACACCCATAAAGCCAGAAGTAGAGATGTGGTTCAAGTAGTACAGTGCTAGCCTTGGGCACAAAAGCTCAGGGATCGGATAGAATCCAGACCATGAATTCAAACCCCAGGACTGGCACACGCGCGCGTGCGCACACACACACACACACACACACACACATCAAGATAGAGCATTTGCCAGTCACCCTGCACAAGTGCCATCTCTAGCAACTCAATATTAAAAAAAAAGAGGGATAAGGGAAGATAAGACTTGCTCCAGGAGGTGATATAACCAATGCCAAAATTCCACAGGAGTTCTAAGATGTGGATACAGGACAGAGAGCTTAAGGCAGAAGGTACAGCATGGGCAAAGGTCTTGAGGTGTGCTGTAGAGCAGGTAGTGTGGGTGGAATGAAGTTTCTGTGGCTTCAGAAGAGTCTGTCAGGACATTTCATGGCTGGGCCAAGGTTTGTACTTGAGTCACAGGGCAGAGGGTGGGATTCCAGAATGGGACCCAGGGAGAAGAATAGCTTGGCTTTTCACCACGGACCCCTGCCATTTCTGGTGGCTGGAAGCCTATTTTTCACAGTTCTTGACCCTCAGAATTCCTTTGCCTGGAGGAGTCAGTACAAATGCAGGGAAGAACTCTTGCTTAAGAAAAGCTTCCACCAGTGGCTCAACCCCTGTAAATCATAGCTACTCAGGAGACTGAGATAGAGATCGTGGGTCAGGCCAGCTCAGGGGAGGAAAATTAGTGAGACTCTTCTTGCCGATGAACTACCAAAAGCCAGGAATGGAGTTGTGGCTCAATTGGTAGAGAGCTAACCTTGAGGGAAAAAGTTAAGAGACCAGAGCCCAGACCCCTGAGTTCAATCACCAGTACTGGCACCTAAAAAGTAAAGAAAAGCTTTCAAGTGCTCCTAGTCCACTGTGGTGAAAGGCCAGATCAGCCAGGCCCCAGTAGCTCACACCTGTACTCCTAGCTCCTCAGAAGGTTGAGATGTGAGGATTGTGGTTCAAAGCCAGTCTGCGCAGGAAAGTCTGGGAGACTCTGATCTCCAAGGAACCTCCAGAAGTGGCTCCGTAGCTCAAGTGGTAAGCTGAAGAGCTGGGACACAGTGCCCAGGCCCAGAGTTCAAGTCCCATGACCAACACCTAGCCTGCTTGGTCTTACTCTGTGGCTCTAGGAAGAGTATTTTCCAGTGGGGCCCTGAGGCTCTCCCAATATCTAGATCTCCTACAAGTCTTGAGAGCAGCCTGTTTGGAAGCCATTGCCTACAGATCGGCCACAGTACCAGAGAAGGGTCGAGCCTTGGGGTATGGAGCTCATCAGAAAGGCATCTGTCATGGGTGCAATATCGATCTGAGCAGTAATTCGATGTCTGAGACCACGGTTCTAGGCCAGGAGGGGCAGGAGCTGCAAGATGTCACACCAGGTAATGCCTGCTCATGCGGGCATCACAAGAGTGTGAGTTTGTCAGGCACAACTTGGGCATGTGTGGAGTTGAGCTCATGAATGGCTTGTAGGCTCCGGAATCCACAGCTGGCTGGCTGCTGCTTGTAGCAGTCACTATCCCAGGAGTCCCAGTGCTCAGACCACTGCTTTCCTCACCAGTGCAAAGGGGTAGAAGGGGGCAGATGAAGGTCGGCAATTGTAGGCTGACTACAAAGGAGCATCCCTAGTGTCCTTCCCTTGGTCCTGTGGCCCTGTGCATGGATGGAGGGGCAGGTTCCATGGAACTTACTGCCATGGCCCAACCCCTCAGCCCAAGAAGGACTTAGGGAGAAACCACTTGATCTGGCTTGAGAGTTTGCTATGAATATGACTCAAGACTGCCCCCAATTCTAGCTCAGCTCATCATTACCACCTTCCTGTGTGTGTGTGTGTGTGTGTGTGTGTGTGTGTGTGTGTGTGTGTGTGTGTGTGCGTGTGAATGCACACGTTCTCGTACACATCTTGGTACTAGGGCTTGAACTCAGGGCCTGGGCTTTCTCCCTCACTTTTTTCATTCAGGGTTAGCACTCTACCACTTGAGCCACAGTTTCTCTTCCAGGCTTCAGGTGGTTATTTGCAGAAAAGAGTCTCACACTTTTCTAGCTGGGCTGCCTCTGAATAGCAATTCTCAGATTTCAAACTCCTGAGGAGCTAGGAATATGAGAGCATGAGCTATTAGCATCTGGCCAAACTCTTTCTTGGCTAAAACAGACTACCTCTCTCCCAGCTGATCACCCATCTACAGTTACCCCTCCTACCCCAGGCTTCAGACAAAACATAAACTCCTCCCCTGAGAACAAAGAAATGGGATCAGGTTTGAGGTTTATATTCTCCACATAATCAGGGGCTGGTGGGAGCTGACATGGAGGTCAGAGATCTAGGCCAGGGCAAGTAGGCAGCTGTTAGAACAAAAGAGAGTATGAAAAGACATCCTTGCAGCTAGATGCCAGTGGCTCATACCAACAATCCAACTACTCAAGATGCTGAGCTCTTAGGGTGGCAACTTAAACCCAGCCCAGGCAGGAAAATATGTGAGAAACTTCTGTCTACTAAACTACTAAAAAAGATGAAAGGTGAGTTGTGGTTCAAGTGTTAGAGTGTTAGCTTTGAGCAAAGGAAGCTCAGGGACAGTGCCAAGCTCTGAGTTCCAGCTCTAAGATTTTTGTAAGACACCCCTCCACCCCAATCAGGCCATAAATCCAGATTTTGGTCCTCCTAGATCTCACTTCTGTTCCTGCCACTTCCACAGCACAAGTGGCCGGTATGTGGCCAGCACTGGGTTAAGAAGTGACCTTACACAAGGGAGGCATAGCCAGGTCAAGGCTAATGCCCCAGAGCATTGAGGTACTGGCCATACCAGTCTCTCATCCCCCAGTTTCCTGGCCCTGGAATCTAAAGTCTGTGCCTCTGTATTCTGGGCATCCAGAATTATCTAGAAGTACCTAAGAGGCCCAGCTGTGGTTGGAAGAAATACTTGCCTTCAGAAATGTACATTGACATTTCCTAGACACCAACCAATACTTCCAACCCATCTTGGCCTCACCTCCCATGTAGCCCCAAATCCACCTTGCCTGGGCAGCCTTTAGTCAGCTATCAAGCTTAAGTTGGCCAGAGCCACTGGCAAGCACCCTTCCCCCATTCCACTGCCAGACTGCTAGAAGTATGACATGCCACCAGAGGGCCAGCTGAGGAAAAAGACAGGATATCACATGACTGACCCTGCTCCCCACCTCAAGAGGAAGGCAAGAAACTAAGCCAGCTGGCCCTGCAGACCCAGGATCCCCTGGAGGCAGACAAAGATATGGACAGCCGGACTTGGGCCCCAAAGAAAAGCTGGAATGTGCAGGTCTCTGACAATTTAGGACTCATTGTAGACCCTGATGGGGGCTAAAGGCAAAGTTGTCATGGAGCAGTGTCACCATCCGAGGTCAGAAAGAGCCAGACAAGCACCCAGGAAGTGGACAGAGAAAGATGAGGGAACGATACACACACACAAACACACACACACACACACACACACACACACACACACACGTGGGTAGCCCAAGGCCTCAGCAGTCCCTGAGCATCTGAACATCCCAAACTCTGAGAAGATGGCACTACTGTCCCCAGACCAAATGTAGACAAATCAAGAGCCTCTCACACATCTGGAATGGTTCATAACACAGCATGGCATTTCCTTTTGTATACACCTCTATGAAGAAAACTCACCCACCTTATCTTTGGTTGTAGGTCATGGGGTTTGAACTTTGGCCTTCCCGCAGACCTCAGATCTTCAGCTGAAGGTGTGCACTCTACCACTGGAGCCACAGCACCACTTCCAGTTTTTCTGAAAGTCTCACTGAGTTTCCTGCCCAAGCAGGCTTTGAACCAATGTCCTCAGATCTTAACCTCCTGAGTAGCTAGGATGACAGTTGTGAATCAATGGCAGCTCCCAACTTCAGCCACCTTCTTGCACCCAGGGGAAACCAAACTTGTCAGGCCACAAGGCACATGCAGTCCTTCACTTCAGACTTTGACATCAGCATCCAAACCCATTCTTCCTTGGGAGGAGAGAATATAATTGACACTACCCTCCCACCCCTGCTCCCATTTGCCCACTCCCTGCCTAAGACAGGCCACAACCTCTGGAGTTCTTGGTAAGGTAACGCCCACCATGCTATGACTTCACACTCGGGAAAACCTGAGGAGTTCTTAGAAATGTCTGTACACTGAGGCCAGCACCTGGTCTCCCAACCACAGCAACCCCACTCCTTCACCATCTCCTGCAAGCAAGGGTTGTCTTTCTTGTTTTACTGGTAGAGGGGCTTGAACTCAGGGCTTGGGTACTGTCCCTGATGATAGTTTTTTGCTCAAGGCCAGTGGTCTACCACTTGAGCCATGGTGCCACTTCTGGTTGGAGATTGGAGATGAGACTCTCATGGGAGCTTCCTGCCTGGGCTGGGAAACAAAATCCTCTGGATCTCAGCCTCTCAAGCAGCCTGGATGACAGGAGTGAGCCACCAGCGCAGGGCTTATGGTGTCTCATTTTTTTAGAATTTCCACCTAGTCCTCCTCTACAAACTACAACTTAGACACTCTGCTATCTAATTCAGGGACAGAGAGGCTCGGAATCTGGGTAGGGACATGGGCATTAAAGGGCCCCCTTCACATCACTACCCATCTCTAAGTTCCCATCCACCTCCTCTCGATGGCCTGGTCTTCCGTGGCAGATCAGACCCACTAGGATTTCTGGGGCCTGTATCCCCTCACCCCATCCAACCAGTACCTGAGGATTTCTGGGGCCAGCTGCTCCAAGTTTCAGTGGAAGATGTTTGGAGGGTTGCTGATAACCAGTTCCAGGGGTGCCCAGTGCAGAAGGAGTGTCCATCTCCCCTCTGTCAAAGGAGGAGACATGACTCATGGATGGATCTACTAAGAGCTACAGGGTATAACAATCCACCTATCACCCATGTCCCTTGGAGTGCTGTTTTATGTTGACAGTCCTTGGGCTTGGCCTGGGGGCCCAGGCACTGTCCCTGAGCTTCCTTTTCTTGAGGCAAGCACTCTCCTGGTGCTACTTCTGTTTTTTTCTGTGTATGCGGGACCTAGGAATCGAACCCACGGTTTCCTGTGCTCTAGACAAGCCCACTACTGCTAAGACACAATCCTAATCCTGGATAGTGTTATTATGTGACCTCTTGGGCCTGTCTCAGAACAATCTTGTACATCTGTACTGAGTTTCTCACCAGCAGCCCTGGCTGGAAATGAACATGCTCCAATATGTTGTCCTTTATCTACAGCATCTTTACTCTCTATGCTTCCTGTCAGATCCTCCTTGTTAAGAAAGACCTCTTTCAAGTGCTGCCTTTAAGAAGCCCACTCTAGTTGCCCTGGCGGGGAGAGGGGTGGGGGGATCTTCTCAGCTCTACACAATGCAGGCCTTGTCATGCTCTTCCTTCCGGTTGGTGTAGATTGAGAGCGCGCAAAGGGGAAAGCCTGGCTTTCACCACCCAATTTCTGAAGGCTCTGATGCACTACCCAGGGACCGGTGCTGTATCACACTCCATGAGAGGGCACTCGAGGCCCACGCAGTCTGTGGGGAAGAAATGAGGCCATTTCTTTGTGTGGGCTTGAACTGAGGATCTGGGAGCTGTCTCTCTGAGTTTTTCTGTTCAAGGCTGATGCTCCAGCACTTGAGCCACAGCTCCACTTCTAACATTTTGGTGGTTCTATGGAGAGTAGAGTCTCACTTGCTTTCCAGCTTATGGCTGGCTTCAATCTTTGCACCTCATATCTCTGCCTACTGAGGAGCCAGTATTTCAGGCGTGAGCCTGAGCAAGATATGACAAGCACCAGGGCCTTTCTTTTGAGCTTCTGTTTATTTCATGTCAACTAGCAAGCCCTAATTAAAATTGTTATTTACAGGAGATCAAGTTCCTCTCCTAGGTCAGTTAATCCAAAGAGATAAAATGTCTTTGGAAAAGGCTAGTCTGAGTTGGCCTAGGTGAGTGTGTTTATGAGAGTATGAGTTTCAGGGATACCTACCCCCATCTCTCCGGTGCTTCATTCTCCCAATGGTAAGTACATCCACGATCTCCACACTAAGGAAGGTGGGTAGGGGAGGGTTCATAAGGTCACATCAAGTGGGATGATCTGAATTCTATCCTGCAACTGAAGCTGGGAGAGATAATAGAGAGGAGAGGTTTAGAGGAACATCAAGGGAAGCCCCTTACATTTGGCTACAAGTACCAGAGAGAAGAATTAATCCATTATTTTTGGTAGTAAGATAACAGGTGCCCACTATTCATTTATTTTATTTTTTTGTGAGTCCCAGGGCTTGGATTCAGGGCCTCAGTGTCATCACTGAGCTTCTTTTACTCAAGGTTGAGGCTCTACAAATTGAGCCACAGCACCATATATATCTTGGGTGGGAGGTGGTTTATGGGAGATAAGAATCTCCCTGCCTGGGCTGTCTCTGAGTCAAGACCTCAGCCTCCCGAATAGCGAGGATGACAGGCTAGAGCCACCAGCACCTGACCGCCACCATCCATTTATAATTCCCTAGGGCCAGTGCTGGGCCACCCACCCTGCATCCCTGTTGTTGAGTTGGAAGAAGACAATAGTGTGTTTGATACTTCAACAGCCTACCTACCTTTGAGCATCGTTCTGGGTCAGTCTGATGGTGGCTTCCTCCTTATCCACAGCAATGACTTGGCTCTGTCACCAGAACAAATATCTCCCAGGAGGTATCAGGTCTGAGGTCTTTCCTCTGCACACCACATCCCCTCACTGAAAAGACACACCCCAACAAAGCAAAGTAGACATAGAGTGAATTCGTTTTCTTATAATCAGAGTCTGGCCAGATAGGTGGCAGTGAGGATCAGAGGCCCCTGATTCGGCTGTGCAGTTGGATAACATGATGCCTCCTCATCCACTTTCCTTTAACTGTCTTAGAAGAGGGTAGTGAGGAAGGACTCACTAGATGAAATGACAATGAATAGCTATCACGATCTAGCCCAGGCACAGAGGGTCTTACCTGAGGGAGTGAGTTCAACAACCTGAGCAAGAAAGCTCCTGACCCACAGCCTACCTCCAGAATGAGAGGGCCATCTTGGGTCCCAGCCACACATGGTGATGCTGGGACACCTCCTCCAGCACCCATTCAACAAGTTCCTGTGTATGAAAGAGAGAAAGAGTTCCTATGAGAGAGAGAGAGAGAGAGAGAGAGAGAGAGAGAGAGAGAGAGAGAGTCAGAATTACACTTAAGCCCTATAATGGTAACTACAAAGGAGGCTGAGATATGAGGATCATGGTTCATAGCCAGCCCAGGCAGGAAGGTCTGTGAGACTCTTAACTCCAAAGAATCACCAGAAAACCGGAAGTGGTGCTGTGGCTCAAGTTGTAGAGTGCTAGCCTTGATCTGAGGAGTTCGGGAACAGCGTCCAGGCCCAGAATTCAAGCCCCATGACTGAGAAGAAGTGGACTTCCCACTACAAGAAGTGGACTGAATAGCACCCATTGTCCTAGGGAGCATGACAGTGAAGTCAGGTCAGGCTTTCTTTCAGCTGGGGGTCATGAGTAGGTCACCCAGCTTCTCCATGCCTCATTTTCCCCAGCTGCAACACTGAAAAGTGAAGGATCCCCTTCCTCACGTGGATAGGGTAAGGATGAAAGAAAGCCATGTTTTGTTTCATAATCTCATACCTGTGGCACGATAAATAACAGGTCCCATTTGAGCCCTTTCCAGGTATCTTCCTGTCATATGCTCACAGAATTGCCAAGAACCTTATCTGATGACCACTCCCTCTATGCCTGTCCCTGCCCCAGAGATCCCCCTGTATTGACCCCTTGTTTTCTCACAACTGTCCAGTGAGGATACTGAGGTCCGAAGGTTCCATGCCCAACCCAGAACTTCAACTCTGGTCAAGAATCAGCTGCTATCTCTGTCCCCCTGGGGAGCCACCCCCTGCAGTCCTCACCCCCAGGCTCTCCTAAGCTCCCTCTGCCACCAACCAGGCCCAAGGGAGTAGACAGTTCCAGAGCACAAAGATCCCTTGGTATTATAATTTAACGGTGCTGAGTCCCCTTCAAGCATCTCACCCTTCCAGGCCCCCAGACCTCAGTCACAAAGCCCATGCACCCCCCAAAGTTTGCGGTTAGAAGTTACCAAAGGGTCCAGTGCTCCTTGTTACAACCAACTTCTACACACACACACACACACACACACACACACACAAAGCTGGCACAGGTGGTTCCTGTCTGTCATCCTCGATACTCAGGAGGCTGAAGTCTGAGGATCACTCTTCAATGCCAGCCTGCACAGGAAAGTCTCTGAGGCTCTCATCTACAGTGAACCACCAAATAGCCAGAGGTGGAGCTGTGGCTCAAGTGTCAGAGCACTAGCTTTGAGCACAAAAGCTCAGGAACAGCACCTAGGCCTTGAGTTCAAGGTCCAGTTCTTCTACCTCCAAACAGACACAGACACAGACACAGACACAGACACACACAGACACAGACACAGACACAGACACAGACACAGACACACAGACACACAGACACACAGACACACAGACACACACACACACACACACACACACACACACACACATGAAAAGCCCAAGGCTTCAGCAGTCCCTGAGAACAGAACAATAAACTCCCTCCATTAGGTTGCGCCTCTCACATATCTGGAATGTCTCATAGACCAGCATGGCATATCCTACCGTACGCACTGGTATGCAGAAAACTTAGTCACCTCTTTTTTTGTGGTTGGTCATGGGGTTTGAACTCTGGGCCACGGTGTTGTCCCTCAGCTCTTCAGATGAAGGTGAGCATTCTCTCACTTGAGCCACAGCACCACGTCCTGTTCTCTAGTTGATCCATTGGACATCAAGTCTCACAGACTTTTCTACCCAAGTTGGCTTGGAATCACGTTCTTCACATCTCACCCTTCTGAGTATCTAGGATGACAGTTGTGAGGCACCAGTGGCTTCCGGCTTCAGCCACCTTCATATACCCAGAGGAAACCCATCTCCTCAGGCCACAAACTTCTTGCAAACCTTCATTTGAGACTTTGACACCCAGCACTCAAATCCATCCTTCAATGGAGAGAATAAAAACACAACAATCTCACCCCTGCACCCATTTGCCCACTCCCTGCCTGCCATAGGCCATGTCCTCTTGAAGCTGTGGCTTCAAACTGGAGCAAACTTGGGGAGTTCTTAGAAATGTCTGTACAGTAAGGCTAGAACCTGGTCTCTCGCCACAGCACACACCCCATTCTCCCCCACACCTCCACCATCCTTTGCAGGCAAAGAGTCTTACTTTCTTTTTTTCTGTTGTGGTGCTTGAACTCTGGGCCTAGGTGCTATCCATGATCTCTTCAACTAAGGTGAGCACTCAACTAATTGAGCCACAGCACCCCTTCCAGTTTTCTGGTGGTTTGTTGGGAAAAAAATGTCTCAGGGTCTTTCCTGAGCATGCTGGCCTTGACCTGTGATCTTCAGATCTTACCTCCTGAGTACCTATGATGACAGCCATGAGCTACTGGCAACAGGCCAAACATATTTTTCCATGCCTGTCATCCAATACCCTAAGGAGACTGAGATCTGAGGACTGCACTTGGATGCCACCTTTGGCATCAAAGTCCATGAGAACTCTTTATCTCCAATTAAACATCCAAAAGAGTTGCAAGTGGAGCTGCGGCTCAAATGATAGAGTGATAGCTTTGAGCATAAGAGACAAGAGATAGGACCCAGTCCCTAGGTTCAAGCTTTTTCTAGTAAAGACCCACCCAAGAAAGGGAAGCAGGTGGGCATATGGGAGTTGAAAGCTCACACATAATACTCAAGACTCCCAGAACAGACCCCATCCGGCTCTAATTCTCTAGATTCTATGTCCTACGTCATGGCACTATTAGATGGGACTGACCATGCTCCAAGTTAGGACATTTAAGTACAATCTCATACTGAGGATCCCCTGACCTTATGAAAGACTCAGGATCTCTCACTGTCCTGCCTCAACACTGGGCAGTGAGGTGAGTTCTAGTTATCCAACCACAGGATGTGGGAACAAAAGCATTTCTTGGCCAAGAGATGCAGACTGGAAGGCTCTAGGTCGGTCTCTCTTGGGAAGGGGAAAAGGCTTGATCCATCGCAGGCATTTTCCTAGGTTGTGAGTATCCTTAAAGAAACAACCCTGCTCAGAGCCCAGTCCCTCTTGTTTTCCCACCAGCCTCCCCAAGCCTGCCCCACCACCAGCCTGCCCTCTCTGAATCCCAGATCTGCCATCTAGACTAAAGGCTGAGCCAGCAAAGAGACCCACCCCTGCCTCTGAGAATGGCAGTCACAGGTTCCTAGCGTCCCCTAGAGGAAGTCTCCGGGCAACACAGGTCCTGACTCCCACCCTCATTCCCTGGCTGTCCTATGCCAGTGGCACACTTACCTCTGTCTCTGGTCTTGAAATGAATACTGGAGTTGTGATCTTCAGATTGAGCCCTGGAAATCCCAGTCCCCAAAATTGTACTGCAGGGGCATCCTGCGGTGGATGACAGCCAGGTGCTCAATGGTGAACCCAAGACACCAAGACTTTTAATAACCCTATGGTTGGTCAAAGGCTCTATCACTGATGGTCTAGATTGTCATGCGAGATCATGGCTCCAATGTCCTGACACACCTGACCTGGGATCATCCTCCCATTTCATCTTCCTTCTTATCCCTTGCCCCCCACCTTGACACTGCGTCACCCCAACACCTACCTAGCTGTTGGAGCTTTTCTTCTTATCAGACCAGAAAATAAACCTGGTGGGGCCAGGAGAGATTAAAACCTGGTGACCAACCCTGAGCTCTAGGGTCTACATCCTTCTGCAGTCAGCGACCACACAACACCTGGATTTCATGAAGTTGCTGATAGGTCAGCGGCTTGGTCCTACATACTGTCTTTAGACTCTGAAACTTTGCCCACAGAGATTGTGAATGGTTGGCTCCCTTGATCCAGGGACTCCAAACCAAGGCATGCCTGTTCCCCCTTCTTCCGTTCCACTTTTTCTCACTCCATCCTTCCCTCCTCTCACTCTCTTTTCCTTTCTTCTCTCACTCATGGGCCTTGAACTTGGACCCTGGATGCTGTCCCTGAGCCTTTTTACTCAAGGCCAACAGACTACAACTTGAGCCACACATTCACTTCTGGTGTTTTCTTTTTGGTAGTTAGTTGGAAATAAGAGTCTTACAGGATTTCCTGCTGTGGCCTTAAGCCTCAATCCTCCCATCTCAGCCTCCTAAGTAGCTAGGTGACAGGTGTGAAGCACCAGCATCCAGATCAATCTAAGGTTTCTTCATGTGCTATGGAACCAGCAGTGGATCATTTCATCTATGACTCCCGGAGCCTATTGCACACTGTAACTGTTTTTTTGGATAAGTATATGAGCATCTGCCTATGACAATACTATAGAAAAGTCCCATTCGATGCAGGTAAGGATCCTGGGGGGGAGTGGGGAGGGCAAAGCCTGATGAAGCTCTCCCACAATTCTCCCTCCTCCCTCTTCCCATCCTCCTGGTGCCACCACACTTAACTCTTTTGGCTCCTAGGATGTGAGCCATGATGTACTAGCTGGATTCTTGGGCCTGTGGAATGCCTATCTTCTCAAAGATCTCTGTCCAGCAGCTGACCAGTTCTGTGGCACTCAATTCCCCACTCAGGTGTGAATGAGGTTGCCAGTGAGCTGAGGCCCGGCTCAAGGGGCCTCCTCTCCTCCCCCCTGGGGCCAGGAAGGATGGTCTACCACATCCTGTCCCCAAGTTTCATGTTGCAGAGAAAGGATCCTCGAGGCATCTTGGGTTTCTGAATCTCCCAGAGTCCCATGAGGGTGCTGGGAATCATCTTTGCTCACAGCTGAAGCTTGAACTCAGGGTCCCTGAGATTTGTTGTATTTTTAAACAATTTACCATTTGAGTCATGCCTCACTTCTGGCATTTTGCTGATTAATCAGTGATAAAATTCTCAGGGACTTTATTTTGTGGGCTACCTTCAAACAGGAATACTCAAATCACAGCCTCCCAAGGAGCTAAGATGAGATACATGAGCCAATTGCTCCCTACTTCTATTCACTACTTGTATATGAGCTTTCACAGACTAAATTGTTTTACACTTTTATTGAGCTCAACTATATCGTTTTCATTTCCTATAATTTTAATGCCAAATTTAAGAATGCTTCATCTCCAAAATGGTCAAGATGTCTTGACAATTGGAGTCATTGGACTAGAAGGCTGCTGGTATCTAAGATAGTACTAAAATGTTAGACTTGAGCCTATCTATATGACTGCTTAATACTATTGCTTTTTCAGTCAGTATTCTTTTTATTATTGGTGGTGGTGATTGTGCTGGTTGTGGGCCTTGAACTCTGGGCCTGGATGCTGTCCCTCAGCTCTTCAGCACAAGGCTAGAGTTCTAATACTTGAGCCATAGCACCACTTCCGGTAAGCAAATTTCTTTGCTTTAATTCACATCACTTTTTTATTTTATATGCCACGTTTTAATCCAGCTTGAACTTAACATTTGAATAAATTGTTATGTTTAAGTCAATGTTCATTTTTTAATTCTCCCAAATACTGTCTAACCTATCACCACTTATTAAAGCGAATATCATTCCTCAAATGTTTGGATTTACCCCTTACTAAATATTCTTTGATAACATTTACGTGGATATAATCTGGAGCCCTACAGACCCATTGAGCTGTATAATCTTTCCTTTACAAATATAACAATTTTACACTAAGTGTTTTACTATTTGACAGAGAAATATATTCCAGCTTATTTTGCTTTGTCAATGAATAAAATAGTGCTAGACAGGTCCTTTTGGAAATTGTCATAAACATAAATAAAACTGTGAACCTGAGCTCTGTTGTCTCATGCTTGTAATCATAGCTGCATAGGAGGTTGGGATCTGAGGATTGCGGTTCAAAGCCACCTGGAATGGGAATGTCCATAAGACACTTATGTCCAATTAACCACCAGAAAACCAGAAGTGGCACAGTTACTAAATGAGTGGAGCATTCACTTTGAACTGAAGAGCAGAGGGACAGCGACCAAGACCAGATTTCAAGCCCCATGAATGATCAAAAAAAAAAAAAAAAGGGAGGAGACAATTTATATTATTGCTCAATTGTATCCTCCAATACACAAAAATTATGTCTCCATTTATTTAGATTTTTCTTTTATATTCAGCATTGTATAATTTTCAATAAAGATGGATGAACAGCACTTTAATACATTTTGTCAATGTTTGAAGACAGCACAAAGAAATTCAAAGAAAACAGTTTAAAAATGAAAGGCAATGGGAATGGAGAAAGAAAGAAACCAGAAACAGGTTAATCAGGCCCTTCATTAATATGTGAAAGTGTAAAATATTTCAATAAGTTTTCTCTGTACAATTAATATACACCAATTAATAAATATCTTCCAAAGGCTTTTGTATTCAAGTATGGCATAAAGGATAAATACAGATTCTGTGGTGAAATGAAAGAAAGAGATGAGAAAATACATAATTATAGTGATTGTGTAAATAAACTAAGAAATTCGATCAACATTCTGAGGGCTCTTAGCTCATTGGACTAGAAGGCTGCTGGAATCTAGGATTATACTAAAATGTTAGACTTCAGCCTATCTTTAAGACTGCTTACTACTATTGAATTTTGGTCAGTATTCATTTTGTTGTTGGTCGTGGTGTTTGTGGGGGTTATGGGCCTTGAATTCTGGGCTTGGGTGCTGTCCCTCAGCTCTTCAACTCAAGGCTAGAATTCTACCATTTCAGCCATAGGGCCACTTCAGGTTTTCTGGTGGTTTATTGGAGATAAGAGTCTCATGGACTTTTCATGCACAGGCTGGCTTTGAAACTCGATAATAAGATCTCAGCCTGCTGAGTAGCAAGGATTACAGGGGTGAGCCACAGGCAACTGGCTCCTCTGTACAACATCAACCATAATATAAAATGTAGTAAAATCAATAAAGGACGTGTTTAACAAATAAAGTAAAATGATAACTTACAGACAAATGAATATAATAATATGCATATATGTCTATATACATGTATATACACATCTGTATATTCTTATATATATAGGTATTAGTATATATACACATATAACTATGAATATATGCATATGTTCATATAGTGTGTATACATATAAATTTATTTAAAGAGACTTGAATCAGAAATATATTAATAGTATATGAATGCCAATGAAAAACTTTAACCATCCTGAATAAGTTATAAAAAATCCAAATACATATCTCTATAGTAATATAATAACAACCAAGGAACATATGGAAATATCATAACATACCTAGACATTGCATACATATAGAGATTAGTGGAAATAGAAACAATAAGATAGCCCTGTACAACCATTATGTAGAAATTGGAATCCTTATACATTGTTATTTGACATTTAAAATTATATAGTCAGTTTGTTGAACATACTGACAATCTTTAAGATATTATATATAGAGTTGCCTCTATGATCCAGCATTTTGAATCATAATGTTATATACAAAATAGATTGCAACATATGTCCAATGAGACACATGTACAAGAATATACATAGCCAAACCTTTTATAATAACATATCATAAAGTATTTAAATGTCCATTCAGGATGTTATTCCATTATACACATGCTCTATCCATGAGAAAAGTTTACATGGACTTACTTTAGAAAAATAATATTACATGGGAAAAATGGATAAAATAGACTACATTTTCTAATTATATGAGCTTTTTAAAATTGGCTCATCTGTAGAAGAAGAATATGAAATAATAGCTGCTCAAGGGAGGTAGGTTGGAATGTTGACAGGAAGTGACTAGTAATAAATATGGGAGTATTTTGAGAGGGTAGTAAGGATAAAATGATCTAGAACTGAAGGTAACATTCTTACTCCAACTCTTTAACATTCTAAGAATCATTTTACTTTATCGAAGAATTACAAATTGCATTTGCATTAACCTTAGGAAAATTTTTAGAATAGTAGTGGGTGAATCTAAGTGATAATTTAGAATTTAAAATCACAGAATTCTATAATGCATAACATTAGTATGTTGCTGAATAAGACTATCAAGAAAATATGATCCGTGGTATATCTTCTGAGTGACTATATATACTATTGCGAGTCAGTGAATATTCTACAAAATTATGTAAATTGAGGGATGAGATAGGATTGAGAAGGATGAGGGATAATGTATAGGGGCATTGTATAGGTCTGGGAATGTGGCTTAGTTGTAAACTGCTTGCCTTGCATGTGTGAAGCACTGGGTTTGATTCCTCATTACTACATAAACAAAAAATCTGGAATTGGCACTATGACACATGTCATAGAGTACTAGCATGAGGAAAAGAAGCTCAAGGACATTGCCAGGGCCCTGAGTTGAAGCCCCAGGACGAGTAAAAAAAAAGGTGTATTGTATTAAGCCTGGCACTAGCGGCTCCCACCTTTAATCCTATATAATCAGGTGGCTGAGGATTGAGGTTTGAAGCCAGCCCAGGCAAGAAAGTCTGTGAGATTCATATTTCCAATTAAATCTCAGAAAGTTCTAGCATTCATCCAAAGGCATTCAGGAACAGCATTAAGACCCAGAGTTCAAACCTCAGGAGAGAAAAAAAAAAAAAAAAAAAAAAAACTCACTAAACACTATTCATTAACTTCTTTGTCAAAAAGCAACTCCCATACAACTACTTAAACTTAATTAAAAATATGATAAAACACAAGTCATTTTGGGATCCAGACATAGATAGAATACACAGGACAAAGTAAATTTTATATCATGCAGTTTAGTTTGTAATTTGTTCTACAGTCTTCTTACATCATTTATGAAATTGACAATGCTGTCACTTATAGGTCTATTTCCTTGAGGAACAGATTGAATTCTGCTATCTTTTCATAGGAAACCATAGAGGTGATTTTTTTGCCTCTTATTGAAGTATATCTGATATTTTAAACTAGATTTGTCCTAATATAATATTAATTTAAACAATCATTTCATTAGGGCGATGTTGGTCAGATTTTTTCCAGTAAATCTTATCCCTTATAATACATGAGAGCATGCTGTGAAGTCTCCTATTAATATGCCAAATTCTTTATAAAATTAACTTAAAAGGGGGAAAGATTAATCTTGGTTTCTGATTTTACACATTTCAGTTTATATTTCTTATCCTCATTGCTTTCAGTTGGTGGTGGCACAGTACCCCATGTCAGGAACATGTGATGGAGTATTGCATTCATGGAAGCCAGGAAGTAAAGAAAAGTAGGAATAAGAGTGGAGAAAGGGAGAAACATGAGGAGGGGAAGAGGGAGAGGGAGAAGGAAAAGCAAAAGGAGACGGAAGTAAAAGAAGGAAGAGGAGGAAAGGACTTTGATCTTAACATTCTCTTTGATCACAAGTTCTCAGTGACCAAATCTCTACAACTATGCCCACGTGAGAGGGTTCACCTTTTTATGGCAACATAGTGAAAGCTAATTATTAATCCCAATCCTGGCTCAAGTGGTAGAGCTCTAGCCTTGAGCTGAAGAGCTAAGGGACAGCACCCAGGCCCAGAGTTCAGGCCCCATGACCGGATTCCCCCCCCAAAAAAGACTATTTCATCTAACTTATAATGACTTGAATTTTTCATAATTTTATGACATTTCTATTCAAGTTTTTGTCATCTGTTGTGAGGTTCTTTCTTTCTAGTTGAAGAAAAAATAGATACTATCACAATCATTCATTTCTTAATTATTCTATAGAGTAGGTATAACATGAATTTCCTACCATTCAAAAACAAGTTATGTTCAATTCTAGGAATAATTGCATGAGTCATGGAATATCTTGCTTTATGTCATATTGAGATTGATTCAATGTCTAAAAATCACTGTTGGCATAATACATGAAATTCAGTGTTTCTCTGAAATGTCTTAGTAATCAAACTTCAGAAATACATGACCAGTAACTAAAATTTTTATATACTCAAAAAACGTATGAATCTATATTTTATGTCAAAAATTCTTAGGTTTAAAGGAAGAAAAAATCATGTGACAACAGTAGATAATATTTAGTTTAATGAAAAATTGCTTCATTAACTCTGACAGAGCCTATTGCTTTTAGCTTACATGAGAAATTTGATTAAGGACCCTTTTGTCGCTTTTGAATAATAGAGCATTTCAATTAGTGCAAAGATTCTGACATTTAAACCTTTGAATGTATATTTTTTTATAAAAATGAAAACTATTTTTCACAGTGCATGTTCAAGTTTAATAACTAAATAAATATCTAAATGTTAATTTGTTAAATTGAGCCTCTAGAATTAAAATAATAAGAAATATATTTTATTCTTAGACATATCTGTGCTTAATATGGGTTTCTCAAGCTTGTAATCCTCACTACTCAGGAATCTGGGGTTCAAAGCCAGCCTTGGCAACAAAGAAATAATCTTATAAATATGTTAGAAACAATTGCAAGAAAGAAAAAAATAACATTTAAATACTTATCCTAGGGTTCATTTCACCAAACATCAACTTATCTGACCTATTCTGCTTGTCACAGACATGCCCCCTCCCCCACGGTATAACCACTGCTTGCATAGTATTTGATGTTGGTATGATTTGTGGAGGGCAAGGGAAAAATCATATGGTTTAAATAAAGACACAGGTGGACCCATTGCAACAATGAGATGTACAAGTCATTATGTAGAAAAATGAACTTTGCAACTTTGACGGGGGGTGGTGGATGGGGCAGAAGGGGCAGAGATGAGAACGGTTGAGAAGTAGAAAAAAAGGATGAGGCAACAAAACTTGATAAGAAATGTACTCATTACCTTGCCCATGTAATTGTAACACCTCTGTACTGTATTTTCACAATAAAAAAATTAAAAAATTTTAAAAAGCCAGCCTTGGAAAGAAAGTTCATGAGTCGAATCTCAATTAAACACCCACACATCACCACACACACAAACACACACACACACACACACACAAAGCCAGAAGTGGAGTTGTGGCTCAAATGTTAAACCAATATCCTTGAGAGTTCAAATCACAAAAACAACACATACGCAATATTATGTCTAAATTCTTATTTTACTTTGAGGAAATAAACAATGTCTGGAAAGTGATATTTGTTACATATCCTCCAACTTTTGAGAAGTTGTTTTTAGTATAATTTCTCTTAAGATATAAGATAGGTTATTAAAATCAATATTATTCTAGTATATTCATAATTACTCATAACACCTTATAGTACAATAGTTGGTATTTTTTCTATAGCCATAAGAAATATTCTGAGTAAAATATTGGAAGAAAAAAATAAAAGAAAAAGAAAGAAAGAGAGAGAGAGAGAGAGGTAAGGATGGAGGGAATGAAGGAGGAGGGAAAGAAGGAAGGAAGGAATGAGGGAACGAAGGAACAAAGGAAGGGATGGAGGAAGGAAGGGACAAAAACGATTTAATTTATAAAATCAGGTATTTAGCCCAACATAAACTTCATGTAATTAACCCTTTAGTAAATGCAATTTTGCAATTTTCATTTGCATGTTCCCCCTGCATGAATGAAACCAGCAAATGAAGGATCAGAAATACCAGGTGTATTTGTTTGCATCTGTAGTAAATATGTATGCAAACCTTTTTCTTAGTCTCTATACATCATCAAATAATTATTTGTAAACAATTTACACTTAGTTATAAATATTTTTAAAACTGAGGTAACCAAAGGTTGCCAATATATTATATACTGTGAATACTAGTATTTATAGTGCTATTAATATTACAGTCTTCATGTTTCATTAATTGTAACAATTTTATTTTGTATTTTATCAGACACATTAGCATACTCTGATTTTGGTGACTGTGAGACCTTAATTAAAATCAAAGGAGATCTGTATTTGTTGGCTCAAACGAATATTTTTGAAAGCAATTAACACATCGGAGATTGTTCAAAGACATCAGAAGGGCTTTAGGCTGTACCACGTTTACATGGTTACCTATGATGTGATTCAAGAGTCACTAAACAATCATACTTCACTTTGCCATCACTATAATTATCCCCACTGTAAGAAGAATCATTCACATAATTCACATGATATAAGCTTGTCCTTAAGTTATTATTTTCTATGAAATAATATCCAAATGATACACCACACTGAGTTAAAAAAAAAGGTTGCAAAGTGTATTGGACGATGTAACTCCTTCCTGATAAGCATGTTGAAATTCTATTCCTCTGCCTGGTGACATTAGAATGAACGTTTCAGAGATTACCCTGCAATATTGATCCTGATAAAAGAATCCCAATATAATTACTCTGCCATGTGAACGTCCAGAAAATAGATTATAATGAACCAGAAAGTGGACCCCATTAGACAAAGAATTGCTTTGAATTACCGTTTTATAATCAATGTTTAAACTTCTAGAGTATGGATAATATACTCCTGATGTTTTTAAGCCACTTACTTTGAAATGTACTAACAGCCCAGTGGCTGAAAAAAAGCAAAGGAGTTTTGATTTAAATTTCACAAATTCAGATAAAAAAGATTAGTAAAGTTTTATTATTTGAATTTTATTCTCCAAGTCTCCAGGTTTAAAATATGTTTAAGGGCTGGGAAGGTGTCTCAATAATAGAGTGCTTGACTTGCATGCATGAGGCCCTGGGTTCGATTCCTCAGTAACATATAAGCAAAAAAACATTCGAAGAGGTGCTGTGGCTCAAGAGGTAGAGTGCTAGCCTTGAGATGAAGAGTTGAGGGATAGTGCCCAGGCCCTGAGTACAGGCCCCATGACTGGCAACCCCCAAAAAATTTTTAAATGGGAATCTAATTGAGGTTCAACTCTGTATTCAACTATCATAATTAATTTTTTGAATATTTTTTATTATCTTTAGTTGTACAAAGTAGTTGGTATTCACTGAAACAGTGTATGGATACATTGCATCTTGATCAATGTCACCCCATTCAACATTTTCATCCACCCATCCCAATCAACCCTGATTCTTATGTATCTCAATATTATGTTCTGGAATTACTTGCCATTTAACAAAGCAGTTTATGTGTACGAAGCACCTGGAATTGTGTTACCACTTCAATATCTTTTCCCCCCATTTCACACTACCCCTTGCTTTGCATATTTCAATTCTGGGAAGTATACAATGGATTCTTGCCTGTATTCGACCCTTTTCCCCTTCAATTTCCTACCCCTCTCATATTGCCCCCCCCCATTGTCCTCTCTTGCAGTACACATATACTGGCATTTATTTGGTTGAACCTTGCCTTAGTCTTTTAAGAGAATTATAGTATTTGCAATCTCCATGTACTCTACCACTTCAGATAATTCATTTGTACCTCCTTGCATACCATCCAGTGTGTTTAATTTTACATTTATAGTCACCTTCTATCTAACACAAATGAGGAAAATCATGCAAGCTAAGTTTCTCTGAGTCTGCTTTATTTCACTTAATATTATTTCTAAGTGTTTCATTTTCCTTAAGAATGGTGCAATATTATTCTTTCTGATGGCTGAGCAGAATTCCATTATGTATGTATGTATATATATATATGTATATGTTGTATATATGTATGTATATATGCATTATGCATACATATACTTGTAAATAGGGATCAATAAATTTAGACATATATATATAATTTAAATATACATATATAATTCTTGATCTCTTTTTACAATGAGAAGCATCTGGGCTGATTCCACATGTTGGCTACAAAAAATAATGCAATAATGAACATGATTGTGCTGGTAGATTCAGTATGGCCTTGTTTCTGCTCTGTTGGATAAATGCCCATAAGGGGAGTTGCTGGATAATAGGTAGGTAGCTCTCTATTCACTTGTGAAAGCAATTTCCATAGTGTTTTCTAAAGTGGTTGAAAAGATTACATTCCCATCAACAGTGTAATAGAGTTTCCTTTGGGCCACATCCATATCACTATCTGTGATTGTTCAGTTTTTCATAATGACATTGTAACAGGGGTGAGATGAATCTCAGTGTTGTTTGAATTTGCATTTCTTTTATGAAGAGAGATGTGTCTATTTGTCATTCTTACTTCTTCTAAGAATTTATCTTTGTCTTTATTCCATATATTAATTGGGTTCTTGTTTATTTGAGTGTCTATTTTTGTGGGGTTTAAATTTTGATATCTAAATATGGGTTAGCTATGAAAACCCTTGTCTGATGCTTAGTTAGTAAAAATGTTCTTCCATTCCATTTTCTTTCTAAATATCCTGCTATCTTTTTCCTTTTCCTGAAGAAACTCTTCAGTATGATGCAATTCTATTGATCTAGAAAGAATATTACACCATTCATAAGGAAAAGGAAAGACTTGGAACAATCTTACATTAAGTGAAGAAAGACAGATTCAAAGAAATATATGCTGCCTGATTTCCCTCATTTGTTGCATTAGAATGTGCCTCTAATTCTACAAGTAAAGACATGGGGATGGTAAAAAAGAAAACATTACAGTCGGACATGATAAATTATATGGGATTCTAAACATTTATACAGTGAGATCAAAATGCTCTGTGGAGAGGATCACAAAGACTTAATAGCTATATGAATATTATAATATAAAATGGTCTCCAAGAAATGATAGTTTTTTAATTATTTTACTTTTCCTTCTGTGTTCTGATGCCGTTTTTTTAAAAATTGTGCACCTTTGTTCATATGTGCAAGCTTGGAAAGGGCAAGAGAGAACACAGAAATGGTGGGACAAAGGGTTAACAAATGCAGCGGTGCTACTCAATAGAAACTACATTGTAAATGAACTATACAAATTATGGGAGAGGGAGCTTGAAAGGGAAAAACTGGGAGAACATGAGGGAAGAGGTGACACTGTTAAAAAAATGTGCTCTTTATCTGACTTAAGTCATTGTAACCCTTCTGTACATCATCTTTACAAATTAAAAATGGACCTCATAAACAGGCCAGAGTAGCTATACTAATATTAGATAAAATAGGCTTTACATTAAAAGTGGTATGAAAGTAAAAAGAGACAAAGAAGGACATTAAATATTGGTAAAGAAAACTCTCCATTAGAGGGATATAACAATTCTAAATATCAATGTCCTGAATTTTAGAGCTCCCAAATTCATTAGACAAATAATACTTACTCTAAAAATACACATACATTCAAATATATTGTTGGTTGCATGAACACATCATTCTTACCTCTGGACAGGCCATCCAGGTAAAAAATTAGCAAAGAAACTTCAGAGCTAAATAACTGCATTGACAAACTATACCTAACAGATATCTACAGAATATTTCTCCTAGCAGTGTCACAATATATATTACTCTCAGCAGCCCATGGAATGTTCTCCAAAATAGATCAGATCTTATATCACAAGAAAAATCTGTCAGAATTCAAAAATAAAAATGAAATTACTCTTTGTATCCTGTCAGATCACAATGGGACCAAATTAGATCTCGACATCAAAAGGCATCACAAAAAATTCTGAAACTAAAAGACTGAATAACACATTGCTAAATAATCAGTGAGTCACTGAAGACATATGGAGGGAAGTTCCAACTTTTATGGAATTCAGTGTAAGTGAACACACAAAATACTACCACCTCTTGGACACAACAGCACAGGTGATACTCAGGAAAATGTATAGCTTTGAGTATGTACATCAGAAAATTAGAACAATCTTGAATCAGCACTAATGATGCACCACTAGGTCCTTAAAAAAATAGAACAAGCCAAACCAAAAAACGGTAGACAGAAATGATACATATTAGATTGAAGAAATGAATCAGTCTTAAAAACCATACAATCATAATTGACTTTTTCTACTATTAGCTCACAAATTTGCTCAATGTATCTCAACGTAGCTATTTAAACTCAACCAGATCAAACCAGTGAACAAAACAAACTTCTAGGATTCTAAGAAACAACATTTTGTTTGCCTTTTTAAAATAAATTTACTCTGTTGTTCTTATTAAGGCGATTTATAGATGGATTACAATTACAAGAGTCAAGTAATGAGTACATTTCCTTTTGTGAAATGTCTTCAGTTCCTTCACTTGTTCCCAGTCCCACTCTCCTGTCCCCACCCATGTGCTAAATAGTTCACTTTCATCAATGTTCAATGAACTCCACTGCTGCAATTTTTTACAATTTTCCCTAAAGCTGTGTGCCCACCCCTCACATTCCTGAAGATGGACAATGAATACACCAGGCATAAGGTAAAGAAGACAGAATAATCACAAACTATAAACAACAACAAACACAAAACAAAAAAAGGACTTTTATATTTCCATATATCATAATTTGAGTATGTATATCTTGTTATATAAATATAAATGTTTTTTATTATAAAGTCAATTCAGGGATTAAGGTATGATAACATAATCTTGCTTTCTATTTAATAATGCTTTTTATTTTAATATTAAATTTGTAAGTAACACAATTAAAGTCCTAGTGAAATTTGAAGGTTCAGATTTAAGTTAAATTTTCAAATCTCTAATAGTTCCATTTTGGCAAACAAAATGAAAAACAGGCATGTTTTATCTTCAAGAATGTCATTATTTCATGTGTAAAAATGTAAAAGAAATATAATATTAATTCAGTGCAAATAAGGAATCAAATACTTATGCAACGCTTCAATTCCATAGATTATGAGATCTGTTGATAAAATTAATAAAAACTGTTTAAGTAGATTACCGAAGATATGAAGCAAATGATAATTTTCTTTTTAAGTGAAGTTGATAGAAAAATCAATGTCCAAAGATTCCAGAGTTCTGTATGCTTGATACATGTCAATTTACACATATGCTTGGCTCATCTCAAAATTATTTGAAGATAACTGAAAACAGGACTAGAATTAAAAAAATCATGCAAAAGTTTAGCTGCATTTTGTGATTAAATATGTCTCCTTTATATCTCTTTATTGTATTTGAAAAATCTGGAAAATTTGTTTAAGTCACATCAACAATGAGAAATAAAGATCCTCTAGCTCCTTAGAAGACCATCAATAAGAAAAACAGGAAACAATAAAAAAAAATGAAGTTCATTGTGCTGCTTTGCAATTGTGGATTATGTGCCTATCCCATGAATCTGGGCTAAAATCACAAGGGCTACTGGAAGAAAATTTCAAAATCTAGAGCAGCTAATACAGCTCTGCAGTTATTTGTAGGTTTCACTACAGTCGCAGCTGGACACCAACTGTACAAAGAAAATAATTCTACTGCTTTGCAGACAAGAATGTGATGAAAAGCATACTTATATCTTCTTATATGAAATAAGAAGACCACACTTTAAAAGCTGACTAAATGATGAGCCCTTTGGATCACAGTGCCAATTTTAAGGCACTCTAGATAATTCAAGTCCTTCATCCCTCCCCAAATATTAATGCCATTCACAAAGCATTGCTGAGGGCAATTTCCAGTTTATTTGATATTTCAAATGGCTTAGGAGTAACATAAACAATAATGCAAGTTGTTAAGAAAATTTAATTTTGAATAAGCAAACAAATCAAATTCAACTCCATAACATAACTTTTAGGAAATATGAATTAAGGAATACGGAATGTCCTTTGTAATTTAATATTAGAAATTAGGGCAAAATTCCAGAAACAGACTCTGAAAGAAGGAAAAAGAAGTCTTTGATAAGATATATTAAAGATTACCTAGGGACAAGTAATTTTACCTACATTTGGTATTATATGATAGCATATGTTGTTCTGCTAATCAGAGAGACTCAAAAAGATTTTTAAATATAATATGAAAAGTGCATCATCATGAATGAATGAAATCAAGGAATAGATGGCTCAAGAGCTGGTTGGTTCTGTTAAATATTCTCATTATTTTGAATGATCTGGTGTTTTTGTATGTGTGAAATTATGAATATATTTTATGTCTAGGCAGGAAAGTTTTATTATTAAATCATTGTCTGATACCCAATGTCAGGAACCTAACCTGAGTCAGAGTGGTAAATGTGTGTGTGTGTGTGTGTGTGTGTGTGTGTGTGTGTGTGTGTATCTGCAAATCTGTATTTAGAAGGAAGTATCTTATTTCCCTCAGGGTAATTACTTAATTGTATTAGTTATACTAAATTAATGACAGCAGATAAAGGTAATTAACTTTTTCAGACATATATTTATGTTCCTATAATTACATGAGCAAACTAAAAAGTAATGTTTGGAGTATGAGTTTTGTGGAAGGTCAGCTGAAAGTATAAACATTTGGAATCTTGAGAAAGATATCAATGGCAATCATTTCAGTGAAGATCAATCTTAGACAACACTTGCAAGGATATGTAATCCTATATTAAAATGCAAGATGTATTGATTTTCCAAAGCTACACTATTCTTGAAATTTGTAGGTAAACATGTTTAATTACAGAAACATAAACATAATGTGATTATTTATTCCATACACTTTTACATTTTAGTCTTGTCAAGTCCAAATACCATTTATTTTTACTGTATATGAAGAAAAGCCATAAATATTACAGTTTGTGCCATATTTCACATTGGGAAGCTTTGTCTTTATCACTAAGTTTATTTCTGTTGTTTCTGCTTTCCTATTCATAATTCTGCTTCTCATGGTATTCTCCTAAGGACCTTTTCTTTCTCCCAGTTTTGGGCTTGAACATACCTCATGCTCTCAGTTTGTTTGCTAACAGTAGTCAGTCTACCATTTGAACCATGCCTCCAGCACAGAAATTTTTGTAGTTAATTGGAGATAGAACCTCATGAACTTTCTACCAGCCTGAAAACCATTATGCCCCAAGTCTCATCCTTCTTAATCACTAGGATTATAAAGACGAATCATGGACCCCAAGATTCAATGACTTTTCAGGTCTTATAGATTCCTCATGTTTGCTAGTAATTTTAATAATAAACTACCACAGATTGTTTGACATTAACACTGTAAATGCATTACCTCTTTGTTGGTGGATCTATAATTCCAAGATCAGATTTGGCTTCTGAGTCTTCTTTCCTTGGCATATTCAAGGCTTTCTGTGTGGGGCATATGGGCAGCAAAGATGGCGCTGAGAAGAAATTGAGTGGGCAGAGTCTGAGTTATTTATGTTAAAATCTGACTGGATACCACAATCAAGCAAAGTGACGTCAGTGTATAAACAGCTTGTGGATAGCAGGGAAAGTATAGAAATCTTAGGTGCATGATAGGGTAACCTCTACAATGATTGGTTGGTTCCTTTTACTCCCCTTCCATGCCACATACTTTTTTTTGCTTTAAAAATTGCTTGCTGTGTGGTAATAAATGAGTTCTTGTTTGTCTTGACTCCCTGTTCCATCTGACTGTCTCTGAAGCTAAGGGAAGCTGGGGAACAGGCAAGCAGCACACATAGCTTTCCTAACACTAGTCCATCTTCCATGGGATGAATGAAGGCCCAACATCTGGTGCTCAACATTGGGCATAAAAGGAAAATATACCACTCAAGGCTAAGCGGTCTCTCAGGGTAAGTGAAACCATTAAGTATGGGTAATTCTCTCTCACAGAAGGAGGACTTCAGAAGGGAGGAAGAAAAGGAATGGTCAAATTCGACTGAGAATGCACTGATCAGACAGAAGCACACTCAGTGGAAGTCAACACGAGGGTGAAGGTTACCCCCTCCTCCAACTCAGGTGCCCCTGACGGTCCTAGGCCCCCACCTTATGCCTCCAAAATTGGGGAAGGGACAACGCCCTATGGAGGGACCTGTGAGACCTGGGTCCCTATGACCGAAATTCCACAGAGGGGCCGAGGGCCAGGGAAGTAACCTATGTGGAGGCCTACCCTGTAAAGGAAGGGCCACTGGAGAGCCTGGACCCTGGGCCACAGGATTTGCTTCCCAAAGAGTACCCGGTCAATCTGGCACCAGGAGCTAACAGACCCTTGGATTGTATCCATGGGAACCTAAGGATCTTAAAGAGCTCCACAAGGCGGTGGTGGAAGATGACCTGAACTCTCCTTGGGCCCAGACCCTATTACAGGACATTGCTTATCACACATGGGTCCCTAAGGACTGGCTGGATGTGGCCAAAGCCATCCTAACCAGTTCTCAGTTTATCAAGTGGTGTGCCTTCTTTAAGGCAGAAAATAACTGGCAGGCTCAACCTGCAATACCTATTACTTATGCCATGTTAACAGGAACAGGGGAAGGTACTCCACTGGCATCCAAAAGGCTGCAATACCTGGCACGTACTGTGACCAAGTGTGGCAGGCAGGACTTGCCACATGGCACAAACTGGATGAAAGGTCCACTGAATCCCCCATAGCAGGAGTGAGACAAAAGTAGGGTGAGCCTCTACCTCATTTTATAGACCATGTCCAACAGAGTGTTCATCATAAGCTGCCAGCAGGGGACCTCTGGGATCAATTTATAAAGCTAATGGTTTGGGAAGGGATGAATGCATACCACTGGATGGCCTGCGCTGGATTGAGAGAGAGTTCTCTGAGCAGATGGGTGGTGGCCTCTCAAGATGTGGGAATGCAACAGTACCAGTCCCAATCACTAGTTTTAATTTTACAGGCTCAGATATCTGTTATGACTGAGGCTATCACACAGGCACTGGCAGCCTTGGGCCAAGGAGCCCCAAGACCATTGGGGAGAGGGACTTGTTTTAAATGTGGGCAAGAGGGGCACTATAAGAGGGACTGTTCACAACAATTCCTCGACACCCGGCCCAGGGGATCCAAACTGCCCCCTACACCCTGCCCCAGGTGCAGGAAGGGGTACCATGGGAGAAAGGATTGTCGATCCAAATATGATTTAGATGGGATACTTTAAACTAGAGGAGGGACATCCTCCAGCCCCATTAAGTCAAGGAGTAACCCCCTCTGCTGTAAGGCCCAGGCAGCCTCATGGCAAGACAACCCAGGCCCATTGGACTGTCCCCCTGGTAAAAAGACTCAGCCCTAAACTGAGTATTTTTATAGGCAGGAAGCGGTTTCACTGCCTTATTGACACAGGGGCAGACAGAACCGTACTCAGGGAGGAGGAAGTGCCCTTGGACTGGAAGCTTGGGGTCCACAATATTGGGGGTAGGGGACAACTCCCAGTCCAAAGAGATAGTTGCCCTTATGAAATGGACCAGCCCAGATGGAAAGCAGGGAAAGATATGCACTTTAGTAGCAAAAAAAACCTCACCACCAATTTACTAGGGCAAGACATGCTAGGACAAATGGATGTTATGGTCACTACAGATAATCGAGCATTCTATGATGATGATATCCTGGATGGAGAAGAAGCACAAAGGCTTAAATGGGATCTAGAGGGACTTAAGGAAAAAGATTTTTTTAACTTTCATAATTATAGAGAGGAACATATGGTACCTACTCGGGTGCACCCCCAATCCTAAAGGCCACTGCCCCCAAATACCTCCCATCAGGTGGAAGCCGAGAATCCCTATTTGGGTAGAGCAGTGGCCATTGACAAAACCTAAACTTGTGGCCCTCCACCTTTTGGTGGATAAACCTTGGGCACATACACCCTTCTATGAGTCCTTGGAACACCCGTATTTGTTATCCCAAAAGCATCCAGGGCCTGGCACATGCTCCAAGATCTATGTAAGGTAAATGAAAAGATGGACCTAGTAGGAATGCTCCTAAAGGCTATGCCATGGATTCCCACTATATCTTCAGAATATGCCTTGGTTGTGGTTGATGTTAAAGATTGTTTTTTTCTCTATCCCACTGCAACTGGAGGACTGTGAGAAGTTTGCCTTCTTCATCCCTTCTCTTAATTTTTCCCAGCCTGATTGGAGGTTCAAATGGACGGTGTTGCAACAGGGAACGGACAATAGCCCGCCCTTTTTCCAACAATACTTGGCCACACTTTTAGGAACTGTGCTGGGTTCAGATACCTCCCTTGCCTATGCCTACATGGATGATATAATTCTGGGGCACCAAGACCCGGGCCACCTGGAGGGCCTTGTGGCCCAGGCTCTTGTCATATTAAAAAAGGGAGGTTTTACTATAGCCCTCAATAAAATTCAAAAGTATCTCCTTTTAAGGTGCTCGGATCCCACCTTATCTTGTCTTAAGTCTGCCCCCATAAATCTTTGCTGGATATTCCAGCCTCTCTGACTCTAACCCAACTTCAAAGTCTTTTAGGGGAAATCAATTAGCTGTTGCCATGGGTTCCCATCCCTAAAGATTGTCTTATGCCCTTATTTGCCTTACTAAAAGACATGACGCCCCAAGAAGTTATTACAATTACAAGCAGCTATCGGTCAGTATTTTTACAGTTTCAAAAATACATGGATGAAGTTTCCTTGAAGAGGTATTCTATTCTTGAGCCCATTTCCCTCTGGTTGCTTGTGGGCGACACATTGATTTCTGCAGTTTTAACTCAAAGGGGGGAGCCATTAGAGTGGGTTCAAACTCCCCTAGGGGGCACACTTCGGTTATACTCTCAGGCAGAACAAATTACCGATGCTATCATCAAGGGAAGGACCCAAGCCCAAAGGAAATATGGCCTTGACCCTCACTCCATTGTTTTTCTGTTTCAGATGACAGACGTTGAGGGCTCACTCGAGCTAATGCTCATCTTGCTCTCTCCCTAGAGGGCTTTCTAAGCCATATTGACTGCCATTACAGGCCATCCAAATGGACCGTCATGTTATGGTGAGTTCCCCTCAAAATGCCTTCTCTATTTTCTCCTACACTGTAGAGAGCTGCGGGAGCTGACCAAAGATGGCACAGCCGCATGGCACGGCCAAGCCAAAGATGGCGCTGGCTTCCGCCTTCCGCCTTCCGCCTTCCCGATGGTGAGTGCTCTCTGTGAAAAACAACTCCTTATATGGCTATGGCTTGGCTACTGGCTTGCTTCCATGTTTGCGACCCTATTGGTATATGCCACGTGGCACCTCGGGATTGGCCATCCAGGAGGCTTATAACCGGAGTGCGGGTGCGGGGCGAAAGAGAAGCTAATAATCAAGGTTCCTGAATAAACTGCTTTGAGAAGAATCCCGGGTTGTGTCTTCCTTGCTGGTCGAGGTGGATGCGACAAGTGGTGGCCCGTACGGGGAACTAACAACAAGGGATCCAGAAGTCTTAGCAGTCAGGGTGGTGCACCAGTAAGTTCCCAGGTAAGTGGGAATCCGCGATTAAAGCGGGCATAATACGAGGCTCTTCTCTGTAGATAAAGACAGAGCGGAAACCCGGGAAAAAATAAAGGCCTAAAGTGAAAGTAAGAATATAAATATAAAAAATAAAAAAGGGAGTAAAAGAAGATAAAATTTTTATAACTAAGATGGGCACCGCGACGTCTCATCCAATTTTTCTGGCCCTGAATGAGCTCCTACGCTCAAAAGGACTAAAGTTTAAGAAGGGTGTTTTACAGAGTTTCCTTGAAGAATGCAACATTGTAGCTCCTTGGTTCATAGTGTCCGGGAGCCTTACAGTAGCCTCGTGGGAAAAATTAGGGAGGGATTTGGACTTTGCCTATGAACAGGGCACATTAAAGGCAGGAGTCCGCACCATTTGGAAACTGATAAGGGGCTGCCTGGAGGACCAGCGCTGCTGTGAGGTTATAGAAAATGGACAGTCAGCACTGGAGCAGTTACAGGAGGAGAGGTCAGAGAAGGCGATCAGTGAAAAGGGAGACAGTAAACAGGGCAAAAGGGGGCAACTATACCCAGATCTGTCTGAGCTGAAATCGGAAAGAGAAAGTTCCAGCGAGTTAGAGGAGGAAGAAGTGAGAGCACTTATTCAACAGATGAAAAGGAGCCGTATAAAAAAGGGAAAACATAAGCTAAGCCAACCTGTGCTTAATGAGGACGTAAAAAGAACTTCCGGCCGCTTATTTTAGATATTGGTATGGGAATCCGAGATCAACTGAGGCTTGGACAAATGCTACTGGATTTGTTGGTACTGTTTTAGGCAGATATTATGAAATTTTAAAGTTAAGCAGAGACCCGTGGCCTGTAAAACAACCTAAATGGGCCCCTTTTTGCTTGCCTGACCGTATGGGGGAGGCTTGGCCTTGGACAGGTTGCCAATCACGACAGGTTATTTGGGCTGATGAGTCTGAGCGTTTTTCATTTTCCCCTAGTGTCTTGTCTGATGCTAGTGTACAATTTAGGGCTGGAATTAATCCCTTTAATAATTGGCTGTTATGTGGTCTTAATGGAAGTTGCTTGCAGGCTGAACCTATAGTTATGCTGCAAGGGGGTCAATTTTTTATAGCAAACATGACTTGTAATTTGTTTAGTACTGCCCATACTATAGGTGCCAATTGTCGTTTCAGTAAAAATTATACGGTAATCAGCTATCAGCCTACCCCCGTGTGTGTGGTTTCCCCTTTTGTGTTTTTGGTAATTAACAACATCTCTATATGCTCAGATGATGTGTGTGCTTGCACTAATGAAACCTGCTATTATGCTACCTGCTGGAGTTCTCAGTATCTGTTAGCTATAGTTACACGCATTCTGCGTTGGGTGCCTGTGCCAGTAGATGCTTCTCAAGCTGTAACCTTGTTTAGGCATAAGAGAGATTTTGGCATCACTGTGGCCATTGTAACTGCTATAGCTGTAGCTGCTGCAGGTGCGACGCCTGCCGCTGTCGCCATGTCACATACTGTGCAGACGGCTCAAACTTTAAATAACTTGTCGGCTACTACAGCCAGAGCTCTGGATTTACAACAAGTGGCCTTTGCACAATTAAAAGGAGGACTGATGCTGTTAAATCAAAGGATTGATCTTGTGCAGGAACAGGTTGATATCATGTGGCAGTTGGCTCAGCTGGGATGCATTCAAAAATATGAAGGGCTTTGTATTACTGCTATTCAGTACTATAACTATACGCAGGCAGCAAATTTGTCTAAACAACTGTCAAGTTATCTTTTAGGCAACTGGATGGGAGAATTCGACCAATTGATGTTGCAGTTACGATCGGCCATTGTCGCGGTAAACTCCACCTGGATGAATGATGCCCTATTACAAGATGTTTCCTCCTGGATTTTGACAGCTGTGGATCATTTGAAGGAGTGGGCGGGATTAGGCTCCCTTATCGGTATCCTGGCATTGGTGATCTTGCTGTGCCTGTGGTGCATATGCCGGATTAGGAGCTCGCAGCGCAGGAGTATGGCTATGGTGGTCCAGGCCTTCACTGCCATTGAGGCCGGACAGTCCCCCCACGCTTGGCTTGCCACGTTAACGGAATAGCACAGGGTGTAAGGCAAACGCACTACACTTGGGCAAACGCACTGCACATGGGAATCACTTCCTGGCGTGAGCCCAAGAAGAGCATGTTGGGCTGCAAGTGGGTTGATGCCCAAGATCCCACCTCTGCAAAAAAGGCATCAGACGGGCCTGGTCATCACTGGGGAAGGCGCCCCTCAGGCGAAGACCAGTGCAAGGTCCTCTCATTAATGTTTTAGACAGAGGCCCAACCTCTACTCTTACCTGTCGCTTAATAAAACAAAAGGGGAGCTGTGGAGAGCTGCGGGAGCCGACCAAAGATGGCGCAGCCGCATGGCACGGCCAAGCCAAAGATGGCGCTGGCTTCCGCCTTCCGCCTTCCCGATGGCGAGTGCTCTCTGTGAAAAACAACTCCTTATATGGCTATGGCTTGGCTACTGGCTTGCTTCCATGTTTGCGACCCTATTGGTATATGCCACGTGGCACCTCGGGATTGGCCATCCAGGAGGCTTATAACCGGAGTGCGGGTGCGGGGCGAAAGAGAAGCTAATAATCAAGGTTCCTGAATAAACTGCTTTGAGAAGAATCCCGGGTTGTGTCTTCCTTGCTGGTCGAGGTGGATGCGACACTACACCTATTCCTGGCACCCTTCATGTTTTTACTGACGGAGGTAAAGCAGGCTCTGCCTATGCAGCCTTTGATGAGCAACAAAAGACCCCCAGCCAACAAAGATTTCAACCTTGTCAAGGGTTGGCACAATATAAAGAAATGTTCACTGTAATAATGGCCCTTCAGGATATTCAAAAACCCTTTAATTTCTATTCTGATGGCCTATATGTAATTAACTTGCTCCCTCATATTCCGCAGGAACATATTAAGCTGGATGGAAACCCTATTTTCCCCCTTATGGTTACCTTTAAGGGCCTATTAGAAGGATGGGGAGACCCTATTCATATTCAACATTGAGAGGGCATTCAAAACTTCCTGGATTTTTATCCATGGGCAATAATTGGGCGGACCAGTTAGCTACTGGCCCACAAATATTAACGTTACAAGGCGCATCCCATTTACATGATTTAATCCACATCAGTTGGAGAGGTTTTCAACATAAATTCCCTCAGTTTCCTGTAAAGGACCTCAAAAGGATAGGACATACCTGCAAAACATACCAGCCCTTCTTAAAAGTACTCCCTTTACAACCACCAGGGTTAAATCCCAGAGGCCTCAACCCCAACATCCTCTGGCAAACTGATGTTACTCATTTCCCAGGCTTTGGTAAGCTTAAATATATTTTTGTTTCTATAAATACCTATTCATGAACATGTTGGGCCACAGCACATAGAGGAGAAAAAAAGCTAAACATTCACAAACACATTTTCTTCAATGTTTTGCCACCTTGGGTCTATTACCACAAATTTAAACCGAAAATGAACCCTGTTTTGTTTGTATAGCAATGTCAGTTTTTTTACAGATGGCATATTAATCATACTACAGGAATTCCCTATAATCACCCAGACCAATCAATTATAGAAAGAAAGCACCAATATCTTAAGGAACAATTATTAGAACAAAAAGGGGGAGTTATCACCCATATACAGTTACAGATAGCTTTATTTGCCATTAACATTTTTAAATTTTTTAAAGATGCAACTGAATCCAGATTTCAGAAGCACTGGGGACAATTAACCCCTAAGCCCCAAGTGAAAGTCAGGTGGAAGGACACTCTGACACAACAATGAAGCGGACCTGACCCACTAGTTACCATGGGCAAGGGATTTGAATGCATTTTTCCCATAAAGGACACAGCCCCCATTTGGATCCCGGCCAGGAACCTTAAGTTTTTACCCATTATCTCTATACACGAGGATGCCCAAGGATAAACTAAACAACAAGGAAAGAATACGGCTCTGGTGGCCATGGCTTGTGTTTAAAACAGGGAAAACTAAAAAGATAACTACTAACCATCCCCAATGGCAACCAGCCCTGGAGAAACTCTTATGTTAGCTAACAATTGCAGATGGTGATACTGCAGCTGTTGCCTGTCCTGACACTCCCAGTCCCAGCAATGGCCCTACGGAATCCACATCAACCTCAACAGGTAACCTGGGCAGTGATCAGCAATGGCAATGGAGAAATCATCAATAGCACCACGCATGATAGGGTGAACTCTACAATGATGGGTTGGTTCCTTTCTTCCCTTTTCATGCTGCATTGTTTTTTTGCTTGCTGTGTGGTAATAAACAAATTCCTGCTTGATTTGACTCCCTGCTCTGTCTGTCTCCGAGGCTAAGGGAGGCTGGGGAATGGGTGAGCCGTGCACTTACCTTTCCTCTCAACCCATCCGTCTTCTGCAGGACAGACGAAGACCCAACACTTTTGCTTCTCTTGTAGGAGTCTTCAACTTACTTGCTACCTTTGAGATTCTGTTTCCATATGCGGTCACTTTCTAAGACAATGGGTTTTGTTCTCTAGCATAATTTCAGTGGGACAGTAACCAACACATAATGTATTACTTAATGGATAGAAGAAAATCTCATAGGAAATTGTTTTGGACATGGAAGTTATGGTTATACTTTTAAAAAATAGCAAAAGAGGTACAGGTTTCTTTAGAGCTTGTAAAATGAGTATGAAGTCTTGACCTTAGACATGCCAAATTCTTACCCTGGCACACACTAAATTCCTAGCAGTAATGTAGAATTGAACCCAAAACCCTGTACTTGTGAAAAAGCATATCTATTACTACCAACCTTGCAGATTATAATTGGATTGTTTATTTTGAGGTAGTATCACTATGCCTTGGCCTTCTTGAACTGTAGTCCTCCTAACACAAGCATAAAACATTGCACCCAGCAAATGGTTAGAGTTTCTGAAACTTCTTTTTGTGTCTGGGCTTGCCTGGAACTGGAATTCTCTAATCTCTGTTTTCCAAGTAGATAATATTATAGCTTTGAGCCACTTTATTCAGTAAAAGTATACAATTTCAAAATATCTTGATATTACCTATAACTGTGCTTAACATATATAGCTAACCTTAATTTTCTCCCTCTTTTTTTTTTTAGTACTCTGAGTTGAAAACATTGGCTTTCTTGATATACATGGCTTTGTTTTGGATGGAAACCCATCACAATCAAAAAAATCTCCCAAAAGTTTATGTCAAAAATCATGGAAAAGAAGGCTTCAGGTTGGAAAAAAAATCACTGAGCCCAAGTTATAAATGAAGTATATTCATAATGTTAGTCAATGCTTTCTTCAATATGAGGAAGAAGGCAGAAATGTGAAAGATGTCAGGTCTCTGTAGAAATTCTCTAATTGTCACTTCACGTTAATTTCCTTCCTTAAGGCTTGCTTTATTAAAACCCTCTGGGTGAATATTGGTTGGACTGATTGGTAATCTTCTCCAGGAAATGAAGCTGATTTTAGAAGGCTGATGGTGTGTGAAATAAAGGAATGATGAGAATGAGCACAGATATTGTTACAGAATGAGCCGTCTAGGTTAATTGCTGAACAGCAAAACAAAGCAAAGTTTCAAGTCTGATGATCCATATTGGAACATACATAGATAGATACATATACAGATACAGGTAAATATACATATACATATAAATACATACATGAAAAATTAAATCTCCAGTACAATATAGAGAACCTTGGCGTGGCAAATATTAAACTAAATAAAACTTGTTTAAGGAAAAGTAAAGTATCAATAGTTTAGCATAGATTTTTGTAAAGGATGAAAATTCTTCCTTCATTATATACTTTACAAATATCCTTAGTATGTTTTAAGGTGATTTTTGGGAAAATACCATACAGAGGGGTTACAATTACATAGGTAAGGTAATGAGTACATTTCTTATCAAGCATTATTACCTCCTCCTTTGTTTCCCCTTACTATCCCTTCCCATCTCCCCCTCCTGACCCTCTCCCCCACCCGGAGCCAAATTTGTAAATTTTGTTTTTCTATTTAACATCTTGTATATCTCATTGTTGCAATGGGTCCACTTGTCCTAGCTGCTGAAAATAGAATGATTAGGTATCTTTTGTCAAAAGGTTCATATTTGTGGAAACAAATACCAGCAGTGGTAACTTTTTTTCCAGTCTTTGAACTCTGGTTCTGGGCACTGAACATGGTTTTGCTGGTATATTTAATGTGAGTTAGTTTTTTATTTATTGGATTACTGTCCATGTGGGTAATTACTGGGTCTTAAGGGAGATCTATGTTTAGAATATTGAGGAATCTGCATACTGCATTCCAGAGTGGTTGAACATGTGTAATTTCCCACCAACAATGTAATAGAGTTCCCATTTGGCTACATCTACGTCAGCATTTGCTATTGTTAATTTTCTTGATAATGGCCATTTAACTGGGACGAGGTAGAATCTATCTTGTTTACTTGTAGATATATAGGCACTTTTGAGCTACCATAAATGAATGAATCTATGAAACCTATATTGCTCTGAGTGTGCATTCCTTTTTCTTATTATAATTTTCCCAAGCCTTTCATTGTCCTTAAGACTGGTGAAAAGTCATCCTTTCTGATGGGTGAATAGAGTTCCATTGTGTGTGTGTGTAACATGACTATATGCCCATGAGTTCATTTCTAAGCCTTCTGTATCAACTGAAATTTTGCAATTCCATATTAAATTTGGATTACTTTCTCTACTGCATTGAAGAATATTGTTGGGATTTTGATGGGTATTGCATTGTCAATTGTTTGGGGGCAGTATTGCAATTTTCACAATGTTAATTCTTCCAACCAGGAGCATTGAAATATTTTCCATTTCCTTGAATCTCCCTCAATTTTTCGTTTTTAGATTTTTAAAGTTTTCACAGTAGAGGTCCTTCACATTTTTAGTTAAATTAATTAATTCCTAGTTTTGTTGTTGTTTTCTTTTGCTTAAATTTGATTTGATTTTGAGGCTAATACATATTTGGTTGTTTTTTGGATTTCAGCCTGGATCTTCTAATTGTTGGTAACACAGAAAAACTACTGATTCTTGTGGGTTTTATACCCTGCTTCATTGCTGAAGGTTAGCATCACCTTTACTAACTTGACTGAGAATCTATAGGGTCCTCTAAATACAGGATCATTTCATCTGTGAAAAGGGATAAGTTTACTTCTTCCCTATTCGGATCCTCTTTTTGTTTTGCTCTTGCCTATTGCCCTTGCTAGAAAATCCAGTACTATATTGAACAGTAGTAGAGAGAGTGGACATCTTTTTCTCATTCCTGATTTTAATGTCTTCATGCCTCCACTGTTAGGTGCGTGCTTATTATCTCTTAGTCATATACATACTCTATTATACTGAGGAAAATTCCATGTGTTCCTAGCTTCTCAGACCTTTTAATCATAAAGGGGTATTTGATAATTTTAAAAGCTATTTCTACATCAATATAGACGATCATGTGGTTCTTTTCCCTGCTTCTGCTGATGGTGTCTGTTATGTTTATTGACAAGTATATTGAATCCATTTGTATCCTAGGATGAATACTGTTTGATCATAGCATACGATTTTTTTGTTAGTTGTGAAATTGGTTGGTGAGAATTTTATTGAGAAGTTCTCTATCAATGTTTATCAAAGAGTTGGGTTCATAGTTCTCTTTCTTTGATGAGTCCTTATCTGATTTGGGGAAGAGTCTAATTCCAGCTTCATAGAATATGTTTGATAATTCCATTTCCCTTTCTATTCCAAAGAAGAGATATATCTGAGTATTGTAAGTTCTTTGCAACCCTTAATTTCATGGTAAATCCATTGAGTCCTACATTTTTCTGTTATGAGAAATTGTTTATTGAAATTTCATTTTCATTACCTCTTATGTATCACTTCTTGGTTCAGTTAGAGTACAGGAAAGCATAAATTTCTCCAGGGTTCTCCAGTTGATTGGCATATGGTTTTCAAGTACTCTCATATAACAGTCTCAATTTTGCTAATTTATGTGTGGTCTCATTATTTTTTCTCTAATTTTATCTGTTTGGGTGAGTCCTCTTAGGAGCTCTTAGGAGCTGTGAATCATCTACTGAATATATTTAACTTGTTCTCTGGTAGGAAGCATGTCATATAACCACGTCCTGTTCTTCTTGATCTTTTCTGTGGAGGATATCTTTGATTAACTTCCATCCTGCTGATTTGGTGGAGATACATTGTTTCTAGTTTTCTTTGTCACGAAATATTTTTATATATCCTTTAATTGTAAAGGAATATTTGGCTTGGGACCATATTCATGGTTCATAGTTGTTTGCCCTTAATGTTTGTTATATATCATGCTGGCCTCTTCTTTTTTTACCATATCAGCTAAGAAATCTGTAGTTATTCTGACTGCATATCCTTTATAAATAATCAATCTTTTCTCTTTGGCAGCTTTAAGAATCCTTTCCTTGATTTCTAATGATCCTCTAATGGATTATGATGTGGTGGTGGGTTGTTCTTTTCTAGAATTCTCTGCTTGGTGTTCTAAAGGCTTCTCTTCCCTGAATGAATCTATCTCTTTGGATGTTTGCAATGTTCTTTGCTAGAATTCTGTAATATGTTTCCCATCAATTTAGTGTCCTGCTCTTCTTGATACCAATCTTCCCTAAATTTGATCTTCTCAGTCTTGAAGTTCTGGCAAGATCATTTCTTATTCTTTGGATTTGTTCTAAATTATTACTTCCTCTTTCCTATTAGACCTATTTGGTCTTTGACCCCTGAGATTATCTTCTATGTCATCTATTTGCTGTGGAAATATTCTATTTTGTTTTTGATTTTCCTGTCTTCTAATTGGTCATTTTTTATGGCTTCTATCTCTTTATTAAAGCTTTGTTTTAGGTCTGGTATGGACTTTCCTTACATCTTTTCTTTGGGCTGGGGGGAGCGCGGTTGGAAGGGTTGTTTTTATAGCTGTGTCTTCTCTTATATCTTTTAACTAGGCATCCATTTTTTCCTTGGACTCCCTTGCATTTTCAGAATTTATTTCTGTTTGTAGTCTCCATGAGTTAATTTGCTAATCTATAGTTGGTCTTATCTTGTTCACAAATTTCCTTGTAGAGGTTTTGTATCTTTTCATTAATCACATTTTTCAGCAGTATTTGTAATGAATTTTGAAAACTGTCTTCTACGTCCTTAATTGTCTGTTCTAATGCGTGGTTATTTACTGTGTGAATTATAATACTTTGACATCTTTTTCTTGTATTTTTCTGATTAGTTTTGTTCACTTGGGGGATTTCTTTTGGGGCATCTATGATCTTAATAGGTGACTCTTTATGTTCTTGGTTGAATTGCTAGGTGTTGGTTTGATCTTCTGTTTTGATTTGTTTTTCTGGAATTAGGTTTTTGTTTAGACCATTAAGTATAGGAGTGGAAATCAATTGTGGGAAGATGTTGTGATGTTAATACTTGTGGTTCCAGTTACAGTTCGGGTTGTACAGTGATATCTTCAATTGTCTCTGAGTATGGATTTGGCTGTCTCCGTTGTACACTTCTGTTCCTCCTTTTTTCCCATGTGGACCTTTTATTTCCACACTGCAGCTGTATTTTGAATATGTTGGCCACCACCTTCACAGCAGGCACCTGCCTGGCTGGGCACCTTTTCAAAGATTTCTATTTGCTTGGAAGACATATAAAATCTTCTTTTGAATTGTATATGTATAAGTAATTATAGTTGACTTGGTGTGACCCTCTAGAAGTGGAGTACCCTGTAGGACTCTAAAGATCTGTTTCATTAGAGAGAGCTAGGGTAATTTTCTGTTGTTATTGTGCCATTGATTTTCCTCGTCCTCAGATTTATTTTATTCATTGTTGATTTTTTCCACATAATTTAGGATTTGTGATGGTGGTATCAGGTTATTTTTGTTTTTTGTTTATGTTAATTTGATATAGTGATTTCAGGCTTGTATGAAGAAACAGTAATAATATTAAATGTATGTTATTACATGGAAAGAAAGATAGCAGACACTTTAACCTATTTACTACAAGTAAATTAATATTAAGCAAAGCTAATTAAAATAATTACATCTTTACTCTTCAGAGGATGAATATAGTACTCTTGGATATCTTGGAGGAAAAGACTTTAGACTCATTACAACTGATGCCTTACATTGATATTACTGGCTAAACTATCTTCTTCAGAAAGGCAAAAGCTCCATGCCTTTCATATTAATATAAAATCATAATATCTGCATGTTGAATTGTTTTTCTCTGCTATTTTCAATTCTATTCTTCATCCATTAAGTATCTAGGGCTTTGAATGACCAATTCCTTAAAATAACTATACTGCTTTTGATGTGCTATAAATCTCAGTAATATTTTTTCCTTATAGACTTTTTATTGTGAAAATACCATTTCCCTTATTGCAATAACTAGTATAGGTTTGAATCAAGCAGAAAAGTAATACTATTATGAATTTTCCTCTGAGTCTCGTCTTAAGCTATATTCATATGAAATTTATGCAGTCTCAAGCAAAAAACCTGACAATTTTACCCTTTTCTGTTTTAATCAATCATTCTCTTTAGAAATATGTTCTCACCTTTTATATTGCTCCAGTAAACATCATGTATTTCCAGTACTTTTACTGAAATAAATATAAAGTATGGAACATGAATACTAGCCCCCCCCCCCCCTTATCACTTTAAAGTAAATCCTTGGGGACTATTTTATATATAAAAATAAAAATAAAATTTGTGGAAGAGATGGGGAAAAACAAGTCGTTTAAGGATACAGGTGGACCCGTTGCAACAATGAGAAGTACAAGTTGTCATGTCGAAAACAAACTTTACAACTTTGGTGCTGGAGGTGGGGAGAGAATTGGGCGGGGGGTGAGGGGGGAGTCTGGGAAGGGATGTGAAGGGTAAACAAAGGAGTAGGTTGCAATGCTTGATAAGAAATATACTCATTATCTTGCCCATGTAATTGTAACCCCTCTGTACAGTATGTTCACAAAAAATAAAAATTAAACTTAAAAATAAAAAATAAAAATAAAACAGTGCAATGCACATGTTTATACATGAATCATCTAATTGTTGAGTTAATTAGAATCAAAAACTACCATACCACATCAAGTCTCAATTTACTTAAAGGCACCAAAAATCTTAGTGTTCATGAATATCACTGATTTTTTAAAAAATGACTAGTCACAACAAAGTTTATATTACATTTCAAACATAAAAAGTGAAAATTACCACCAGATTTGTTGTCAATATCCTGTTTCCAGGAATACATTTTTTCAGTAGAGAAACAAAAAATAATAATTTTTCACATAGAAAGACACATGTAGAAACAGACTGTCTTTCCTTAAGATGATAAATATTTGCATTCGAAGATACTATAGCAATTCATAAGAGAATTTGTGATCAGAAGTGACAAGTAAGCAAAGCAACTGGAAAACTGTATATGTAGATTGAAACTTCACTATAAGATCACAAGTTTACAATAAATGAGTCTACAGAAGATGATTCTGTATCTCTAAAACACATCCAGTGTTCTACGTTTTCCCTCATACTCCTGTTCTCTTACCTCAGTTCCTGATCAATATTCTTCTAATTTCATGATGTCAATTCTTAATAATATAACAAGGTGGGTATATTTTGGTTTGTAGATCCAATAAATTTTAGTATTTTGGAATAGTAGGATGAATTCATGGAGTTTGACTTGAATGTCAAGATTGAAGGTACTGTATTCAGGATACTGTTAATTGGCCTGAAGCAGCCAGGAACAAACTATGAATATAGAGAAACAGTATACTAAGAGCAAGGGACTTGATTTCAGAGAAACGTTTAGGTCCAGGCAAGATCTTCAAGAAAAGAAAAACCAATGGAACAAACATCAATCAACTATCTTTACAAAGGAACTGAACTGATCTCTGATGTGTCTTGGTGGCAGCTGGGTGTGTGTGTGTTTGTGTGTGGTGTGTCTGTGTGTGTCTGTGTCTGTGTCTGTGTGTGTAGAGAGTAAATTTTAGTGTAGCTTCCATATTTATAGCCCATAGAGCATTACTTGTTAAAGAGAAGGTGCTCATATCAGAGCTCTGATATCATTCATCCCTTTTTACTGAGAAAAACACTTGCTTAATCTGTACTTAAAAAGAGAAAAATAAACTAACATCTTAAATGATTGCTTTGAGAATTACTTGGTATATTGAAGGCCAAAGGGAGGAATTGGAGATTAATATAATCTTTTCCCTCTCTCTTGCATATTACGCAGCAATAACTGTGATTTCAGGAGTCTCCTACTATGTACTTACAGCTGAATTACTAATATGCTTAATAACATGAAATATATGACAGAGAATTAGATCAGCCAGCAAATACAAAGAACTAGTGATGAGACTGAACTTTTGAGCAGGGTTGTCACATCTTTTAGGAATGTAATTCCTTCATATGAACTTCAAATTTTGTGGATTACCGTGTGTGACTAATTGGTTAGAAATTACTGTAGAAATGAGAATTCCTGTTAGCCAAGTAGAACGAGCTCATGATCCCATCCTCACGTTACAAATTTCCATTTCATAAAGAATCTCTTTTAGAATGCTTTTATTTAATATATTTCAGCCCCTCACCCTTCCCTTTTGGAGACAGGAAAAAGATGATTTTTTTTGAATATTATCTTACATAAGTTAGTGTGTACAGGCATGATTTGTATGCTTACAGAAGTTAGTATTAAGTGTAAATAGGAATCATGTCAAAACTAAAAATATAATTAAAATTATATAAAAAAACTAGAAGTCACAGCATTTTGTTCATGAAAACGTATATTAGATTAGTTGCAGAATTTCTATTTTGAGATAAACTTTATATTAAAGAATAATGCACTTTACCTAAGGATTGAAACATCTTATTAAAAATATATTTTAATATATTTAACACATATAATATATTTAATATATATTTAAGATATTTTAAGATATTTTTGCTGCATAATATTAAGAAGAAAATGCTCCCAAAGTAATCATTTTTCTTATTATTTTCCTGTTTCCATGTGATTAATCTCCAAATTAGAAATCCAGATAAATGATTTGATTTAATTTAAACAAAAATATTATTGAGTGTAAGGACCTTCTACTCTCCATAATCTTCACATGAAGATCATCAAATATGATGAGTTTGAAATAATTAGACTGTGTGAAGAATGTTAATATTATTTACAATGTGAGTTAAAGGTTTAAAAAGTAGTATTTATTTTAGTTTAATTGCTTTGAAGAGACAATGAATGACATAATCAAAACCAAAAAAGGATTAGATTTAAAATTTACAATTCAGGAAATATTTTTAACCACACTGTTTACTGGAGTCTTCACAACAACTTTATTAGATAATTTATGTTACTGATGCAAAAATTCCAGAGGTTAGACATTTACGAATAGAAAAACCATGTCATTCTGAATATGTAGGGTTACATAACAAACATAAAAAATTTAGCTTTTAAGTACCTGAATATAGTAATACATTTAATTGCAGGGAGATAAAAGGAGATAAAATTGCATTTATTTTGAAAAGTAAATATAAGCATTCATTTGAATAAAAGAAAATGTTTCAAACATCACCCATTCAAGAAAGAAGATGTACATTTAGCTGATTTTTATGCCAATCATGTTCTCTACACTTACTAAAAATACTAGATTTGTAAACCTAAATCATTGCTTTGTAGGGAACTAGAAATTTAGTTTATTAAAAGTCATGACTACTTTTTCTTTTTTTTAATTTTAATTTTTATTTTTTGTGAACGTAATCTACAGAGGGGTTACAATTACATGGGCAAGATAATGAGTACATTTCTTATCAAGCATTAAAGCCTCCTCCTTTGTTTACCCTTCACATCCCTTCACAGCCTTCCTCCCCCCAACCAATCCCCCGCCCCTGCACTAAAGTTGTAGAGTTCGTTTTCGACATGACAACTTGTACTTCTCATAGTTGCAACGGGTCCAACTGTATCCTTAAACGAATTGTTTTTCCCCATCTCCTCCACAAATTATACCGACATCAAATATAGTGAAAGCAGGGGTTATACTGTGGGGGAGGGACATACAAAGCAACAAAGAAATAATCTTACAAATACGTTAGAAACAAATGCATGAAAGAAAAAACATTTAAATACATATCTAAGGGTTCATTTTCCTAACATCACATTATCGGACCTTTTCTGCTTTACTCATACATATACTAGATATTGCAAATAAGGGAAACCATGGGACCTATGTTTCTTTGGGCTTGGCTTACTTCACGTAATATAATTTTTTCCAAGCCTTTCCATTTCCTAACAAATGGGGAAATGTAATTCTTTCTGATGGAGGCATAGAATTCCATTGTGTATATATACCACATTTTCTTGATCCATTAATCTACTGAGGGGCATCTGGGTTGTTCCATATCTTAGCTATGGTAAATAATACTGCAATAAACATGGTTGTGCTGGTAGCTTTAGTGCGGTCTTATTTGTAAACATTTGGGTAAATGCCCAAAAGTGGGATTGCGGGGCCATAGGGGAGTTCTATGTGAAATCTTTTCAGGAACCTCCATACTGCTTTTCAAAGTGGTTGAACAAGTTCACACTCCCTCTAACAATGAAGTAAGGTTGCCTTCTGTCCATATCCCCTCCAGCATCTGTTGTTGTTAGAGTTCTTGATTATAGCCATTCTAACTGGGGTGAGGTGGTATCTTAATGTTGTTTTGATTTGCATTTCTTTTATGGCTAGGGACATTGAGCATTTCTTCATGTGTTTATTGGCTATCCTTCTTTCTTCTACAGAGAAGTTTCTCTTCAAGTCTTTAGCCCACTTATTTATTGGGCAGTTGTTTCTTTGAGGATTTGTTGTTGAGGAATTTAATTTCTTGAGTTCCAAGTATATTTTAGATATGAGACCCTTGTCCGTTGTATGGCTAGTGAAGATCATCTCCCAATCTATGGGCTTTCTGTTGATCTTGCTAGCTATGTCCTTTGCCATGTAGAAGCTCTGCAACTTCATGCAATCCTATTTGTCCAACCTTTCTTTGATTTGTTGTTTCCGGGTCTCTATTAAGAAAATTTCGGCCTGTGCCAAAGAGACCTAGGGTTTCTCCTGTTCCAACCTTTAATGTTTTCAGAATGTTTGCTTTGACTCCGAGGTCTTTGACCCATTTGGAGTTGATTCTGGAGCAGGGTGATATATAAGGATCTAGCTTTCGTTTTCTACAAGTAGTTAACCAATTTTTCCAGCACCATTTACTGAAGAGGCTATCTTTCTTCCATTCTCTTATTTTAGCTCCCTTATCAAAGATTAGTTGGCTATAGGTCTGTAGGTTCATTTCTGGGTTTTCAATTCTATTCCATTGGTCGTGAGGTCTGCTCTTATGCCAATACCAAGCTGTATTGATTACTATGGCTTTATAGTAGAGTTTGAAATTTGGTACTGATATTCCACCAGCAGTGTTCTTTCTGTTTAGGAGCGTTTTTCTATTCGGGGTCTTTTATTGTTCCATATGAATTTTTGGATTGCCTCTTCTATTTCCTTGAAGAATGAAGTTGGAATTTTGATAGGTATCGCATTGAATTTGTAGATAGCCTTAGGAAGTATTGCCATTTTCACGATGTTTATCTTTCCAATCCAGGAGCATGGGAGGTTTTGCCATTTTCTAAGTTCTGTTTTGATTGCCTTTTTCAAGTTTTTAAAGTTTTCATCATAGAAGTCCTTCACTTCTGTGGTTAAGTTGATTCCTAGGTATTTTATTTTTTGAGGGACTATTACAAATGGAGTTACTTTCCTAATTTCAGCCAGACTTTTCTCATTTTTGGCATACAGAAAAGCCATCGATTTTTGAGGGTCAATTTTATACCCTGCTACTTTGCCAAAGTTTTGAATTACCGTGAGTAATTTGGGAGTGGAGTCTATGGGATTATTTAAATATAAGATCATGTCATCTGAAAAAAGGGAGAGTTTTATTTTTTTCCCTATTTGGATCCCCTTTATGTTTGCTTCTTGTCTTATTGTTGTAGCTAGGCATTCTATTACTAGATTGAAGAGAAATGGAGAGAGTGGACATCCTTGTATTGTTCCTGAATTAAGAGGAAATGGCTTTAGTTTTTCACCATTAAGTATAATGCTGGCTGTAGGTTTGTCATATACAGCCTTTATTGTATTGAGGAATGTTCCATGGATTCCTAATTTTTCCAAAACCTTCATCATAAAGGGGTGTTGGATCTTGTCAAATGCTTTTTCTGCATCTATTGAGATAACCATGTGGTTCTTATCCTTGCTCCTGTTGATATGATGAATAATATTAATTGATTTGCATATATTGACCCAGCTTTGTATCACTGAAATGAATCCTGTTTGATCGTGGTGTATGATTTTTTGGATGAATTGTTGAAGTCGATTGGCCAAAATTTTGTTGAGAAGTTTTGCATCAATGTTCATCAAAGAAATGGGTCTATAGTTCTCTTTCTTTGATGAGTCCAGGCCTGGTTTTGGGATGAGGGTTTTGATGGTTTCATAGAATGGGTTCAGTAGTGAACTTTCTCTTTCAATTTCATTGAAGATTTTAGGAGTATTGTGTGAGTTCTGCTTTGATGGCCTTGAAGAATTCTGCTGTAAAACCATCTGGTACTGGACTTTTCTTAGCTGACCAATTAGAAGGAAAAGAAATAAGAAAAAAAGAGGAAAGTCTTGACAGCAGGTTAGACCATACAGAAGATCAAATCTGGGGGATTGAAGACAGCCTAGATATTATAGAGAAAGAACATACAAACATCCAAGACAAGTCCAAGAAATACGATAGATCTATCCAACACTTGGAAGACACCATCAGAAGGCCTATTTTAAGGATAATGTGTGTAGAGGTGCACCTAGAACCAGAAGGTAACGGTCTAGGAAATTTGTTTAACAGGATCCTAGCAGAGAACTTCCCAAACATGCAAAAAGATAGGCCTATTCAGATACAAGAAGCTTTTAGAACTCCAAATCGACAAGATCAGAATAGCACATCCCACCGTCACATTATAATCCACACAGGATCAACTCAGACAATGGAAAAGATCCTTAAAGCTGTCAAGGAGAAAAGGGTAATCACGTATAAAGGGAAACCAATTAAAATCACCTCAGATTTCTCAGCAGAGACAATCAGAGCAAGAAGAGCCTGGAATGATGTATGCCAAGCCATAAAAGCAAACAAATATCAACCAAGAATACTGTACACAGCTAAACTCTCCATCATAACTGAAGGCCAAATAAAAACCTTCCATAGCAAAGAAAAATTGAAACAATACATCTCCACCAAAGTAGCCCTACTAATGATTCTTAAAGACGTCCTACACATAGAAAACCAACAAGACCACAATAAAGGCCAAGAAACTGCACCCAAACTGAGAATCCAAGAAACATAGGAAGATCCTAGTTTTTGCAGCCCCCAAGAAGGTGGATAAAATGGCAGGAACTCCCAAATACCTCTCAGTCCTATCTCTTAACATTAACGGACTTAACTCTCCAATTAAGCGGCATAGACTGTCTAGTTGGATTTAAAAACAAGATCCTTCTATCTGCTGCCTTCAGGAGTCACAACTTGCCCGTAAAAACAAACACATTTTCAATGTTAAAGGCTGGAGCAAAATCTACCAAGCAAACGGCCTCCCAAAACAGACGGGAGTTGCAATCCTAATATCAGATCAAATAGGCTTCAGATTAAAATTGGTGAGAAGAGATAACGCTACATACTAATTAAGGGATCTCTCCTTCAGGAGGATATTACAATTCTAAATATCTATTCGCCAAACAATGGAGCACCCAAATTTATCCAAGAAACACTACTTTCCTTCAAATCCCACATAGATCCAAAGACATTAATTGTTGGGGATTTTAACACACCACTCTCCCCACTAGATAGATCAACTCGGCAAAAACTCAACAGAGAAACCGCAGATCTAAACAGCTGCATAGATCAACTAGATTTAAGAGACATCTACCAAATATTTCACCCAGCAGCATAAGAATACACGTTTTTCTCCGCAGCACATGACTACTTTCTCTCAAACAATTACTAACTGATTTATATTTTTATCATGGAATTTTATTTGATATATTTTTATTAAGTTAAATAATTGGCCAATGCCAATATGAATTATGCATGAACAAAGTTTATTTCACACAAGTATTTTATTCACAAGACATATTATGGCTCTCTTAAAGAACACTAGATGGCAGTGTGTTATTTACTTATTAATTTTTAGTTATTTTGTTAATGGTTATTAATTATCAGAAGTGGCAGTTTCCTTATGCTCTTTCCAAAATATATTTAAAGCATTTGATTATACTCCCTCTATTTCTTTTTCATTACTCCTTCCTCCAAAGATTTCTGTTTTTCACATAAAATTACATCTTTAAATATGCACATATAATCTAATTTGGAAGATTTAAGGTGAACTGCAACTTAATTCAATATGTACAGTGAATCAACAGGATGAATAAAAACTAATATTTTTTCTTATCTTCTGAATTGGGCTATTATTATTATGGTTAGGGTTAGGATACCAGACAGAATTAGAATTAGGGTTAGGGAAAAAGAAAATTTAGGTTCAACACAAGATGACCCATTGCAACAATGATACTCAACACACTATATTGAAAATGAACTTTACACCATTGAGAAAGAGGAGTGAGAGAGGGGGGAGAGGGAAGTTATAGTGGGAGAACAACAAAGAAGGGAGTAACAATGTTCAACAAGAAGTGTACTCATTACTTTACACATATAACCATAATCCCTCTGTCAGCCTCTTTTACAATAACTAAAATTTTAAAAAATGTAAAATAAAACCTGACAGGAAATAGGAAAACACTTTAAAAACTTTAGGTTCAAAATGCAAGTAAAATTTAGACCTACATACCTAGCAAGAGTTGGGATAAATCTGAAATAGAGGCTTGCTATTAACATTTTGATTCAGTTATCTGTAGGTTTAGGATTCAACAAGGTGTTCCAGGTAGAGATGGGGTTTGGATGAGAAAAAGATGTAAGGTATTGTGTAAAACTGCAATGTATTTTAAGAAGAATGAATGATATCAAAGTTAGAATGAATGAAAACCAACGTCTGTGTTGCTTTTAACATTCAGATATTATTTGGTTTAAATTGTGAATTGCTGTTTTAGTTCTTGTTAGGGTTAGCGAAGGATAGGATTAGGGTAAAATTTAGTTTTTCACTAAGAAGCAGAAGCAATAAAATGTGTGATTGAATAGAATCCAGACAATTTTCCTTACATTAATCATTTGGTGTTAATTCAGATTGTGATTAGGATTAGGTTTCTGGTTAAAGGAGGTTGAGGAAAGAGTAAAGGATTTGGTTAAACTGGTGGCTTGCACCTATTATCAGAGCTGCTCAGGAATCTGATTTCTGAGGACTGCAGTTCAAAGCCAGCCCTGGCAAGAAAGTCTGTGAGACTCTTATGTCCAATTAACCACCAGAAAACCTGAAAGTGGTGCTGTGGCTCAAGTGGTAAAGTGCACACCTTGAGCTAAAGAACTCAGGGATCTTGCCCTTGCCTAGTGCTCAGGGATCCTGCCCAGGCCCAGAAACCAATCTGCACACACAACAAAAAGAAAAAATAAGGAATGGGCTAAATGTTAAATAAATCTGAACTTATTTTAGGTTCTAGGAATTCAGGAATAGCTGGGATAATGGAAATACAATGTATTTCATAATATTAGGATTTGAGATCAATGGGTATAATGATTCCTCTTATGGAACAAGATAGGTTCAAAGTTAAGAGTGAGAAAAATCTATAGGGTTTAGGAAAACCTGAAATTTATTTCAAGAATTACAAGTGGAATTTCAGTTAGGATGAGACAAACAAGCATTTTTCATAAATTTTAGATTTGAGATACCATTAGTGTCAAGGTTATGGTTAGGATTCTAGCCATGGTTAGGGTAAGAGTGTAAGAGAAAAACTGAGGGTCAAATTGAAGGTAAATTTCTTTTTTTTGGGGGGGGGGGTCCGGTCGTGGGGCCTGAACTCTGGGCCTGGGTGCTGTCCCTTAGCTCTTCAGCTCAAGGCTAGCACTCTACCACTTGAGCCACAGCACCACTTCCGGCTTTTTTCTTTTTGCTTATGTTGTGCTGAGGAATCGAACCCAGGGCCTCGAGCATGCAAGGCAAGCGCTCTACCATTGAGCCACCTTCCCAGCCCCTGAAGGTAAATTTCATATTAAGCCAGGTAAGAATTAGAATGAATGTGAACTAGAGTATTGCTATTAATTTTAGAATCTACTTACACTTAGGCTTATGGTTATTCTCAATGTTCCAGTTAAGATTAATAATGGTTAGTAACCAATGTGGTCAAAAACATTTCCTGAATTCTAACTTTTAAATCTACTCAGTTTTAGCCTTTGATTATATCATTTGTTATCTCTTCAGAGCAATTAAGCTAAACTAAATACTACTTTTTAAACATTTTGCTCACATTGTAAATAATATCAACACAGGTCACAAAGAGACTGATTATTTCAGACTCATCATATTTGGTAAAGTTAGTGTGAAGAATGTAGAGAGCAGAAGGTTCTTATACTCAATAAATATTTTTGGCTAATTTGAATTAAATATCTGGATTTCTAATTTGGAGGTTAATCACATGGAAACGGGAAAAAAATTAAAAAAATAATTACTTTGAGACGATTTTTCTTCTTAAAATATGAAGCAAAATATCTCTAAGAAATATATATTTTTCAATAAAATGTTTCAACCCTTAGTAAAGTGCTTTATACTTTAATATAAAGTCTGTCTCAAAATAGAAATTCTGCAACTAATCTAATGTATGTTTTCATGCACAAAATTCTGTGACTTCTAGTCTTATGTGATTTTAATTATATTTTATAGTTGTGACATGATCCCTACTTATATTTATTACAAACTTCTGTAATTATACAAATCATGCCGGTACACACTAACTTATGTGAGATAATATTCAAACAAATTTTTTTTTCCTGTCTCCAACAGGGAAGGATGATGTGCTAAAGTATATTAAATGAAAGCATTCTAACAAAGACTCTTTATGGAATGGAAATTTGCCACATGAGGATGGGAACATAAGCACTTTCTTCTTGGCTGAACAGGAATTTTTGTTTCTACAGTACTTTCTTGCCATTTAATCACACAGGGAAAGCCATGAAATTTGAAATTCATATGAAGGAATTGCATTCCTAAAAGATGTGGCAACCCTGCTCAAAAGCTCGATCTTATCACTAGTTTTTTGTGCTTGCTGGCTGATCTATTTCTCTATCATATGTTTCATATTATTAAACATATTAATAATTCAGCAGTAAGTACATTACAGGAGATTCCTGAAAATCACAGCTATTGTGGTTTAATAATCAGAAGAGAGGAAAAAGATTATATTAATCTCCAATTTCTCCCTTTGGCCTTCAATTTGCCAATTAATTTTCAAAACAATCATCTAAGATGTTAGTTTATTTTTCCCTTTTTAATTAGAGATTATGCAAGCGGTTTTTTTGCAGTAAAAAGTGATGACAGTGGTATCGAAGCTCTGGTAAAGGCACCTTCTCCTTAGCAAGTAATGCTCTATGGACTGTAAATATAGAAGCCACACTAAAATTCTCTACACACACACACACATACACACACACACACACACACACACACACACACACACACACACACACACACACACATACACACAAACACGTACACACACACACAGCAGCCAACCAGACACATCAGAGATAAGTTCCATTCCCTTGTAATGATAGTTGATTGATGTTTGCTGCATTGCTTTATCTCAGCTTCAAGATCTTGCCTGGACCTTTATCTTTCCCGAGATCAAGTCCCTCATTCTTAGTATCCCGTGTGTCTGTGTATTCACAATAAGTTCCTGGCTGCTACAGGCCAATTAATACCCTGAATACAGTATCCTCAAACTTCACATCCAAGTCAAATTCCATGACTTTAGACACCGTTGCAAAATACTAAAATTTATTGGATGTGGAAACCAAGAGAACACCCACCTTGTTACTTTAGTAGCAATTGACATCATGAAAGTAGAATAATATTGATCAAGAACTTAGGGAAGACAATGGGAGTATGTCTAAAATGTAGAATACTGGATGTGTGTTGCAGATACAAAATCATCATCTATAGGCTTATTTATTGAAAACGTCATCATATATTGAAAGCACTATTTACAAATACAGTTTTCCAGTTACTTTGCTTACTTATCACTTCTGATCACAAATCCGCTCATGAATTTCTATAGTATCTTTGAACAAATGACAAGATTTGCATGTATGTATCATCTTAAGGAAAGACAGTATGCTTTACATCTTTCTTTCTATATGACAAGCCCTTATACTTTTGTTTCCTTGTTTTCTGGATAAATGTATTCCTGGAAACAGGATATTCACATCAAATCTGGGTGTAATTTTTATTTTTTAAATTTGAAATATAAACTTTGTTGTGACTAGTTATTTTCTTAAAATGAGTGATATTCATGAACAATGTGCCTTTATGTAAATTGAGACTTGATGTGGTATGATTGTTCTTGTGTCTAATTGACTTAACCATTAGATGATTCATGTATAAACATGTGCATTGTACTTTTTTATTTTTATATATAAAATAGTCCCCAAGGATATACTTTAAAGTGATAAGTGGGGGTTGTCTCCATGTGACATACTTTATATTTATTTCAGTAAAAGTACTAGAAATAAATGATGTTTACTGAAACAATATAAAAGAACATATTTTCTTTAGAATGTATTTCTAAAGATAATAGATTTATTGTTTAAAGAACAGAAAAGAGTAAAATAGGTTTCTTGCTTGAAACTGCATAAATTACATGTGAATATAGCTCAAGATGAAACTCAGAGATAAATTCATATTAATATTACTGAGATTTATATCACGATATAAGCAATATAGGTATTTTAAGGAACAGTTCATTCCAAGCCCTAGATACCTAATGGATGAAGAATGGTATTGAAAATAGCAGAGGAAAACAATTCAACATGCAGATGTTATGATTTTATGATACTAATATGAAAAATATGGAGCATTTGCCTTTCTGAAGAAGAATGGTTAGCCAGTAATTTCTGTGAAAGGCATAAATTGTAATCAGTCTAAAGTCTTTTCCTCCAATATATCTAAGAGTACTATACTCAACCTCTGAAGAGTAAATAACAGTTAATTAGCCTTGTTTAATATTAATTTACTTGTAGCAAATAGGTTAAAATGTCTGCTCTCTTTCTTTCAATGTAATAACTTACATTTGTCTTACTTAGACTCAAAACCACCCGAAGACCACCAGAGACCTCGACCAATGCAAATAACAAAGGAGTCTTTTATTTGCAAGCTCCAGGCTGGTACTCTGTGCAATCGGTAACCCATGACACTAAGAGACCCAAAGCATAGAATCAGCACAGTTTTTAGAGTATTGAGCAAACAACTTTGAGGAAGACTTACATGAGAAATTACTTGATTGATTAACATTTTAAGCAAACTAAGCTATACATATGTGATTGGCTAATATTATTGAGGTGTGATTGACAGGAAGTGTCTGGCCACTGGGTCACTGTGTCCTGCATGGCCATCCAATGTTTGGTAAATGCATTTGGAGAAAATTCCTGTGGCTTTCCCAAGGATTGTTTATGTCTCAGTTGTCCAGGAATTGATTTCCTTTTTGTGTCATTTCTGGGTCCAACCCATGGTTATTTTCATAATTCATACCTCACAAGATGGTTGCTAGCCTGTAATGGAGTTACTTAGGCCTTCATTGTGCCTCTTTAAGCTTTAAGCTCTTCACATTTCATATTATTACTGTCTCTTCATACAAGCCTGAAATCATTATTTCAAAGTAATACAAACAGAAAAACAAAAATAACTTGATACAACCATCACAAATCCTAAATTATGTGACAAAAATCCACAATATCATAAATAAACCAGAGGAAGAGGATAAACAGTGGCAGAATAACAACAGAAAATTATCCTAGATTTCTCTAATGAAACAGAGATTTAGAATCCTAGAAGATACTCCATTTCTAGAGTGTCACACTAAGTTAGGTATAATTATATATGGATACACAATTCAAAAGAATATTTTATACTGTCTTCACAAGAAAACAGAAATCTATGAAAAGTTACCCAGCCAGGAAGGTGACTGCTGTGACTGTGTTGGCCAACATATTCAAAAACACAACTGCAGTGTGGAAATGAAAGGGCCACGTGAGAAAAAAAAATCATGAACAGAGACACTCACATATAAACACACATAAATCACCTTACCACTGGATAGTCGGAACTTTCGTTGGAACCATTAGTATTCATTTGACAACATCTCTCACTACTGATCTCTTCTCCTACACTTAATGGTCTAGACAAAATCCTAATTCCAGAAAAGCAAATCACAACAGAAGACCAAAGCAACACTTGGCATATCAACCAAGAACATAGATAGTCACCTATGAAGATCATAGTTCCCCCAAATTGAAGCCAAGAAATACTTCAAATGGACAGAACAAATCAGAAAAATATGACAAAAGTCATGCCAAGGTAACATAATTCACACAGTAAATAAACAGGCATTAGAACAATCAATTACCTAGAAGATAGTTTTCAAAATACATTACAAATACTGCTGGAAATTGTGATTAATGAAAAGATACAAAACCTCTACAAGGAAATTTGTGAACAAGATGAGACCAAGCAAAGATCAGCAAAGTAATTCATGGAGACTCCAAACACAAAGAAAAATAAATTCTGAGAAGGCAAGAGATTCCAAGGGAAAAATGGATGCCTAGTTAATAGATATGAGAGAAGACACAGCTAAAACAAATACCTCCCAAGTCCCCACCCAATAAAAAGTTGTAAAGAAAATCCATACAAGACCTAAAATAAAGCTTTAATAAAGAGATAGAAGCCCTAAAACAATATCCAATTGTAACACAGAGAAATCAAAGAGATAGGCTCATTCAGATAAGAGAAGCCTTTAGAACACCAAACAGAGTGTACCAGAACAGAACAAACCACCATCACATCATAATCCATTAGAGGATCATTAGACATCAATGAATGGATTCTTAAATCTGTCAGGAGAAAAGACTGATTATTTATAAAGGATATACAGTCAGAATAAATACAAATTTCTTAGCTGATATGGTAAAAAGGGGAGCCTCGCATGATATATGACAAACATTAAAGGCAAACAACTACCAACCGTGAATATGGTCCCAAGCCAAACTCTCCTTTACATTAAAAGGATATATAAAAATATTTTATGACAAAGAAAACTTGAAACAATGTATCTCCACCAAATCAGCAGGATAGAAGTTAATCAAATATATCCTACACAGAGAAGATCATGAAGAACAGAAATTGGTTATATAAAATGCTCCCTACCAGTGAACAAGGTAAATATATTAAGAGTAGATTAGACACAGAGCCTAACAACAGGTGAATAACATGGCAGGACTTATGAGATATTTCACAGTCTTAACTCTCAATATCAATGGAATTAACTTTATAAATAAAAAACACACGAAATAGTAGTATAATAAAACAAGACGCACGCATGTAGTATCTACAAGAGACACATTTTATTGACAAAAACAAACACATACTCAAACTGATAGGCTGGAAGGAAAATTTTCAGGCAAATGAACACCATAAACAGGCCACAGTACTAACATAAGATAAAACAGAATTCAAAATAAAATTACTAGGAAGAGACATTATATATTGATAAAGGCACATCTGTATTAGGTGTATATATCAAGTCTAAGTATCAATGTCCTGAATCCTGGAGCACCCCACTTCATCAACCAAATACTACTTAACCTAAAAACACATCACAACACATCATTGAAATGCATGGATAGGTTATCCAGGAAAAACACAACCAAGAAACTGAAGACCTAAATAACTACATTGAACGCTTCGCCTTAACAGACATCTACAGAATATGCATTCAGCATCAGTATACACATTCTTCCCAGCAGCTCATGGAAGAATCTCCAAAATAGAACATATCCTATGTCACATAGAAATTCTATCCAAATTGAAAGAAAAATTATTTGAATTCCCATATCTTGTCAGACCACAACAGAATAAACTTAGAATTAAAAAGCTAAAGCAAAAAATAAAATCCCTAACCCATGAAGACTGAACAACACATTGCTGAATGACCAGTGAGGCACTGAATACATTAGAATGAAAATCTGAAAGTTTCTGAAAATTAACAAATTGAACACACAAAATATCAACTCCTCTTCAAAACAGTAAGTGCAATACTTAGAGGAAAATTTATAGCTCTAAGTGCCTACATCAAGCAATTGGGGAAATCTGAAGTCTGTATTTTAATTATATACCTCAAAATCCTTGAAAACAGGAACAAGCCTTAACCAAAGCAGAAGACAGAAGCAAATAAAAAAAATCAGAAATAACTAAATAAAGACGAACTAAAACATAAAAAGATCAGCAAAACAGAATTGGTTGTTTCAATAAATTAACAGACTTGACAGACACCAAATCTAAGAAGAGAACTTACATAGATAGAAAGATAAATAGAAAGCCCACAGATTGGGAGAAGTTAGTTACTTGCTCTGCAACAGGCAATGGCCTTACATCTCAAATATATTTAGAGCCCCAAATGTTAACTCCCCCCAAAAACAAATCTTCAAAGAAACAACCCTCTTAATAAGTTTGCTAAAGATTTAAAGAGAGATCTCTCTGAAGAAGAAATATGAATGGTGAATTGAAACATGAAGAAATATGCCACATTTCTGGCCATAGAAATACAAATAAAAGCAACATTGAGATTCCACCTCCCCCCAGTTTGATGACCATTATGAAGAAAACTAATAATAACAGATGCTGGTCTGGTGGGAATATAGCCAAAAGGGAATGTTACTGCACTATTGGTTGAAAAGTATACTTGTTCAAATACTCCATAAAGAAGTACAAAGGTTCCTCAGAAGATCTCCCCTATGACCCAGCAATCCCACTCCTGGACATTTACCCAAATGACCACAGACAAGGCCACACTAAAGTTACTATCACAACTATGTCAATTGTAGCATTATTTACCATAGCTAAGATATGGAACCAACACAGATGCCCCTCAGTAGATGAATCAATCAAGAAAATGTCATATATATTCACAACAAAATTCTATGCTTCCATCAGAAAGAATGACATTGCCCCATTTGTAAGGAAATGGAAAGACTTGGAAAACATAATACGTCAAACAAGCCACACCTAAAGAATCATAGGCTACATGTTTTCACTCATTTAAAAAAACTAGAATATGTCTAGGATATTCTTATAAAAGATCACAACAGCTCAATAGCTATATGCATGTCACCATAGAAAATGATGCTTATTGAAATGAGCTCCAAGAAATGGATACAAGATAATTGTATAGTGAACTGCTTTTATGTATTTCTATTTACTGTTTCCATTTTGGTTTATTCCCTGTAGTCACTGTTTTTTTATTGCTGTACCCTTTGTCTTATATACAAGTTTATCTGATTTGGGGAAGGGAAGGGAAATCACAGAAATGTTCGGACAAAGATTAACCAAAGCAATAGTGATATACACTAAACACTATGTTAGAAATGAACTTTACAACTTTGGGGAAATGGGATATCAGGGTTGGGGGAAGCAGGAAAAAATGAGGAAGTGGTAACACTGTAAAAAAGTACTTATTACTTATGTAACTGTGACCCACCCCTTGGAATATCACCTTCATAATAAAAAAAAAGAGAGAGAGCTGACAGGAAGCTCGGCCTGACTTCTCTGCCATGCTCCCTAGGACAATGGGTGCTATTCAGTCCACTTCTTGTGGTGGGAAGTCCACTTCTTGTCAGTCGTGGGGCTTGAACTCTGGGTCTGTGCACTGTCCCCGAGCTCCTCAGCTCAAGGTTAGCTCTCTACTACGTGAGTCATAGCGCCACTTCCGGTTTTCTGGTGGTTCTTTGGAGATAAGAGTCTCACAGATGTTCCTGCCCAGGCTGTCTATAAACCATGGTCCTCATATCTCAGTCCCCTGTGTACTTAGGATTATAGGCCTGAGCCACCAGCATCTGACTTAAGTGTAATTCTGACGCTCTCTCTCTCTCTCTCTCTCTCTCTCTCTCTCTCTCTCTGTCTGTCTCTCTCTCTCTTTCTCTCTCAAGAACTTATTGAATGGGTGCTGGAGGAGGTGGCCCAGCATCCCCATGTGGCTGGAACCAATGTGGCCCTCTCATTCTGGTGGTGGGCTCTGGGTCAGGAGTTGTCTCGCTCAGTCTGTTGTTCCAGCTCCATGAGGTAAGCCCCTCTGTGCTCTGGCTAGACCGTGACGGTTATTCATTGTCCATCTAGCCTTACTGGACTCAGTATTGTGTTCAATGACCTTTTCTAGCAAAAATTTCTGGCTAAAATTATGATACATAGTTACAGAATGAAAAAGTAATGCCATCTTAAGAAAGTCATTTAAGGCTCTGGGAATGTGGCTTCACAGTACGGTGATTGATTAGCATGCATGAAAACTTCGGTTCAATTCATCAGTACGACATAAACAGAAAAAGAATCACTGGAAATGGTGCTGTGCCTCAAGTGGTAGAGGGTTAGCCTTGAACAACAACAACAAAAAAAAAAAAGCTGAGGAATAATTCCCTATCACTGGGTTTAAGCCCCAGGACTGGCAAAACAACAACAACAACAAACATTTAGTTAGTAAATGCAAAATAAACAACTCATACTTGGAATATACCATTGCTCCTTCCATACTGATACCTGACAATAGTCCCTAATTCACGTACTTTACCTATATTAGTGTACAATTTTGAAAAAAAAAAAACCAAAAACTTTTGTTCATTAAATCACAGCAATTAATGCCAAGAATGTGCTTAGATGTCAGGTGAAGATTAATTCTGGAAATTCAAAGATTCCAGGCTTTTGGGTGGTCATTGCTAATCACAATCAGAAGGGTAGCATAAGTGAGGTTTGGAAATCTTTTTGGTAAGTCATGGCACCAAAAAGGCAGAGGCTAATTAATAGTTTTTACAGAAGAGAAGGAATAACTCCAGATGGAAGGAATAAATGATAATAACTAAGTTATACCACAAAATGTTCTAGTGAACCATTTTTGGTTATTAAAGAACTAGTCATCAACTAGGATTATTCCTCATTGCCTTTAGCATTCCAGTAATTAGGATAATTCTTAATCTCTGTGTGATAGGTTGTATATCCTTCTATGCTGTACTTTCATACCTGAACTCCTTTGCTTTCTAAAAATCTCAGTCTTTTATATTTCTCTATGAACAATTTCTGATACTAAGTTGTCAAATACAGACAGCAGAGGATGCTAATGTAAGAGTCCCATGACACATGAATCATTAATGTAACAACATGGAAAAGGAGATAAATTTATTGCTACCTCAATTTTTCTGAAAACTTGCAATGTCATCATTTGATTCAAATTTCCATTGTTTGTCTACATAGTGTCAATAAGTGCACATAAATGCAAATATAAGATGGATGCTGGTGGCTCACACCTGTAATCCTAGCTACTCAGAAATTTGAGACCACCGGATTGTGGTTCAAAACCAGCCTGGTCAGGAAAGTCCATGAGACTCTTATCTTTAATTAACCAAATGAAACCCAGAAGTGGTGCTGTACCAAAAGTGGCAGAGTGTTCAACTTGAGCTGAAGAACTGATGGACAGGGTCCAGTATCAGAGTTAAAGACCCACGACCAACAAAAAAAGTGCAAATTTGACTTTAAGTTTCCCCAAAAGGAACCACAAAGTCAATAGTAATCTTTCCAAGTAGAAAAAATAATTCCAAAATGATTCAGTGCACCTATTTTTGTTGAGTTATTTAAGCTATGGTTTCTTTGCTGGACATATTCTCTTCTTTTAAAAATTGTCAAATATTAGCTTTATAATAAACTTCATCTAATATTTCTTGGTTCAAAAGAGAAGTCCATACAGTTGAAGTCAATTGGATTTATTACTATTTCAGTTCAAAGCCAACCCAGGCAGGAGAGTCTGTCTAACTCTTATCTGTAATTAAATACTAAAAAAGCCAGAAGTGGAGTGTAGGCTCAAGCAATAGAGTACTAGCTTTGGGGGCAGGTGGACAGGAAAGGCAACTGTACAGGGACAGGGTCCACCCTCTGGGTTCAAGCCCCCAAACCAGCACAAACTAAACAAACAAGCAAATGAAAAAAAAAACACATATTTCTTTGAGACTATCCTTAAAGCACTGGTTTGAGAAGAGGCTCCTTTTGCTGATCGTACTCACTGGATCCTGCTTTTTGGAATCCTTATTGCTATGGAGAACTCAGGACCAGACTAAAGAATTAGGTAACTGACTCCTGCAACAGGAGAATTATCTCAGGAATGAAATATCCATGCATAAATCTCTTTAAAACCCCCAAATCTTTGGTTCTTTGCAGGAGAACACTTTTAAAACAAATTTATTTCCTTTTATTCTATGCTGGCCTTCAAATGGCATATTGTTTCCTTTTGTTATACTCTCAACTAGAAGTTTACAGACAAGTTTTATATAAGTAAAGACACACTTGACAAAGTCAGGGACAGAGTTTCCTTCAGGCCTTGGATTGTTTTCTTGTACCATAAAAGGACAGCACAAATTACCTTGAAATTTGTCATTTCTCTATGTTCAATTCCTCTCTTGGGATCAGTTTCCACTTGCAATAACAGTTCTTTCCACTTAGTTCCAGTAACAATCTATGGTGCTGCTCCAGGTAAAATGAGTATTTTCTGGCTTCATTGAAATAGCACAAGTTATATCTTTGGATATGAGGTAACATGTGTTTCAGAGATAACTTCATAACGAGAAAATACGGAATTTGCATGGCTTATAAAACCTTATTCATGTACATATGGCCATATAAGATGATATTAAGTGAAATGGAACCCAAGATAGGGACACACTTGCTTTTTCTTGCTTGTTATTTTTTTAATGTATCTAACATGTAGTATGTGATTTTTTTGTTTATCTTCTATTTTCTTCCTCCATGGTATAACCCCTGTTTTCACTATATTTATTGTCAGAGACCTGCATCTTGCATATACATTTTTCTAATGTGGGAGGGGAAGGGGAATAACGAAATGCTTAAACAAGTATACAGTATGACCTATTGTAACAATGAGTTGTACATGGCACTATGTAGAAAATTAGCTTTACAACTTGAGGAAGGGAGTTAGGTTGGTGGGGAGGAAAAGGATTGTAGGAGAAAAACCAAAGGGGAGGTAACAATGCTTGATAGATAATGTACTCATTAACTTTCTTATGTAACTCTAGCCCCTCTTTAAACCATTTTTACAATAAAAAACATGAAAAAAACATCCTGGACTGCTTTAAGTTCAAATTTTCTAAGTGCTCTGTAATTAATATCAATTTTATGTGGGAAGAATATTCTCAGAAACATTTTTGTGAGTGTGTTTTGTGCATTATTTCCCAAGTGTACATAAGTTAGCAGTAGGAGAAACAATAGGAATAATAGGAGAAAAAGAAGTTTTGTGCTTAATTATAATGGTTCAATACACTATAGAAGACTCTTCAAGTAAGACAACTTTGAAACAATAAATCCAAGGCCATTATGTAGATCTATGGGAGTGATGTAGGGAAAGCATTACTACTAAGTGGAACATGAAGGATGAGGCCACTCTTGTTTTCTACTAGATCTAAATCATGGTAGCTAATCATGCAAATTTGTAAAAAGTAGAACAGAAGAGTAATTCTGGTTCCAAAACAAGTCAGATATAAGAGCATGGACTTAACTGGAAAAAAAGGCAATGTTGAGAGAGCAGGAAATATAGTAGCAATGAGCTAGTGGATAAGATCACATTTCTTTTTCTTTTTCAGATTTTTTTTTTATGGTTGTGGGTCTTGAACTCTGGGCCTGGGCGATGTCCCTCCCCTCTTCAGCTCAAGGCTAGAACTCTACCATTTGAGCCACAGTGCCAATTCCAGTTTTCTGGTGGTTAATTGGAGTTAAGTGCCTCAGAAAACTTTCGTACTGGTGCTTGATCTGAACTGCAATCCTCAGATCTCAACCTTCTCAGTAACTAGGATTAAAATTTTGAGCCACCAGTACCAGGCTTAAGATCACATTTCTAGCAGTGTACACTCAGGATGTGTAATGTGTATGTTCATCTATATTTGTATGAATTCTTGAGGTAAAAATCTAGGCTACAGGTTAGACTTTACATTCACAAAAATGTTTGTAGTTTAAAACCATACTCCTGGAAAAAAAAAACTAAGAATATAAAAGAGTCTGGAAAGTTCAGTTTGCATCCAGCCTGGGCAGAACAGTCTTTGCAACACTACCTATAATTAACCAGCCAAAAGCTGCATTGGATGAATGGCTCAAGTGATGGGATACTAGTTATGAACAAAAGTGCTGAATAATAGCCTGAGGTTTTGCATACATACATACAAACATTTACATGCACACAGAAGCACTTATATGTGCAAACACACATATGAAACAATTCTCAAAATGTGTAGAAAAGTTAGAAAACAATAGAAAATATGTCCTGAGTAAGACTAGAATCAAGTGATAATTTTTAATATTAGAAAGTCGTCAAGGTGAACTTTCCCCCCAAAAGCATGAGACTATTACATAAGTAGTGACCAGAGATAGTAAAAGAGCCAAGTAATAATTATTAAAGGGATCGGATCCATGGAAGAATGAATCAGATACCCCTGCAGGTGCATCTAAAAATGTTCATATCCTGTGTCAAATGTTAGTACACCTTTGAAAATTGTACAGAAACAGTTTGAACAGTCAGTCGTGGATAAGATCATTGGAGAAGTTCAGAATTACTAGTATGTTTCTCGATCAAATAAACCAACAAACTATGGCAGGGCAATGCGATACAAGTCTGGAATTCTAGCACTCAGACTAATTCAGGAGATTAGAGAGTGGATTAAATAGTAATACCTTCCCTGGACTAGGTAGTATAATTTTGCTTCAATAAAACAAACCAAAGAACAAGAAAGGAATTCACAGTTGGAAGTTTGCACAAATTTTGTCATGTTTTGAGAAGTCAAGTTTCCTATTGAAATACAACTCATATATCATCCTCAGTCATGTTTTAAATGCTCTCTTCATTACAGAATACTTCTAGATGCAAAATCGGTCATGATTCCGAACCAAAAATTTTAAAAATTTAGCATCATTCTGTTGGATTCCAAAGAAATAATGAAGGAATACAAAAGCTTAAGCCACGAGAAACAGCAAAGTTATGCAATGTAGGACTTTGTAGACCTTACTAAATTAGAATTTAGATTTAAAATAAATATCTTTTGCTTGTAATTTCATATTCTATAGGATACTACAAAATACTTTTTAAGTAGAAGTTTTAATTTACCAATTCACAAATGATTCTGGCATTCTATTTGTCTAGAATATTCTTTCAAGAGAGTTGTAATTAGGACTTAGTTTATAGATAATTCCAACAGTAGATGTATAACATGATAATGTGAATAATCTAGAAAAAGTTGACAATAAATGGATGGTATCAATTTATAAATTTAGAAAAAGAGCCATGTTTTGTGACTTTTGTGTAACATGGTATGAAGAGAATTATTGTTTGAAATCTTTTTTCTTCTACCTGTACATAACATAGGAAGAAATTTCCTTAATTATATACCTCTGTATACAATGAGAAAAATACTAGGTTTTGTTTTCATTTTGTTTTTGCTGTTTTGTTTGTCCTAGGGCTTGGCGTCTGGGCCTGGGCACTGTCCCTGAGCCTGTTTTTTGCTCAAGGATACTGCTCTACCACTAGAACCTCAGTGCTACTTGTGTCTGGCTTTTCCTGAGCAGTTTATTGGAGATAAGAATCTAAGGAACCTTCCTGGCTGGGTGGGCTTTGAACCATAATATACAGCTCTTTCCCTATTGAATATCTATGGTAGACAAAAAGATAAGTATAAATAATATTTTCAAGTTTTCTGATCTCAAGAATACCACTTGAGGGAAAATGATGCAGCAAAATTTAGTGTAGTGTTCTTTCAACAATAAAAAGGGCATAACATTAGCAGAATTGTAGAATTTTTTCACAATAGTGATAAGCTAGTCATGCTGTGAATTTAGGGAATTTTAAGGTGCAGTTTACAAGGTGGAAACTGTTTGGGCTAGAATGACTTTACTGCATAAAATTTTGGTATTGATTGTCATTGAAATAATAGCTTACTATGATGAACAAATGTTTACTCTAGAGGAATTAATTATTATAGATACTTCATAGTTTTATCTTCTACCAGAATGAGGCTAGTTTCTCTGTTGACATTTAAATATGTAATGCCCCATTGGAAACTGCATCTCTTGCAGAATTACATAAAATGCATACAGGCACTGTTTTAAATGTCTCTGGTATGGCATATTCAGAATTTAAAAATGAGTAGTTAGTAGAACACATATATTCTCTCCTCTTAACAAATATTCAGTTTTAATAATTAGGAGTTTTCAGAGAATTGAACTATTTTCTATTTAGTATGAGACAATATTAAAATAATGTTTTTTAAAAAAATAATGGCAAGTATATTCTGAAAAGTTTGTATAGTTTGATAGCATTCAAGTTGATGACCATCTGAAAAAGAAAGGGGCAATTAATTCAAATTAGAAGCCAAATATTGTTCATTTTTTAAAAAAATGTAGTACACATAGAATATCATTTACTATAGAAATATAGTGAAATTATATTTTATGTAGCTTATTTTTAAGTTTAATTTTATTGTCAAGGTGGTATATAGAAGGTGTTGCAGTAATTGTAAGGTAGTGAACATCTAAAAGTCGAACTTTTTATGCCCTCCCTCATTTTTCTCACACTTTTACTTCACCCCAATATCCCTCACAAGTTGTAACGTGAATATCCTACATGTTGTCTTGTGAGTATTGCTATTGCATTGGTTTGCCCTTTGTCCTAAAAGAAATCACATAGTACTGTAAAAACAATAACCACAAAGAAAAACCTCTGTTTCCATGTCTAGGAGTTCATTTTGCTCAGCATCCTCTTATATGGTTATATATACATAGCTATTGAGCCATTCTGCTCATCTGCTAGGACTATCTTAGCCATTACCTAATTATTACACATGAGGAAAACCATGGAATCTGTTTCTTTGTGTCTTGCTTATTTTTCTTAGTAGGATTTTTCCAAGTCTTTCCATTTCCTTATTAATTGGAAGCATAGGATTCCACCGTGTGTGTGTTTAATGGATTTGTTCATCTTCTGAGTGGCATATTGGTTTAAATCATGATTGCATGTAAGTATCATTGGGGTCATACAAAAATGACAGATGCCACCTCCCCAGATATACTAAAATCACGATTTCTAAGTAAGATAGTTTTTGATGGTGGGACAAGTGTTGAGATACCTGAATAAGTCTAATGTATTTCTTGCACTGAGTTAGGCAGGAAGACATCATATAGGATAAAAATGGTAGTGACAAAATATTCCTTTGAGAAAGATTTAGGAGGCTTCCAGAAATATGAAGAAATTCAGATAATTTTGAAGAATTTAGAAATGCAAGTTCAAGTATGTCTCTTTAAATAAAAATTATGTAAGTGGAAGGGCAAAAGAAGAGGAAGAGAGTAAATAACTGACACCAGATCATTGTTCCAAGTTAGAGTATAAAAAGAAATAATCTATAACTTCCCAGTTAAAAGGAGACCAATATAATACATCCCACTTAATTTAGGTACATGCAAAATATTTACTTGGCTTTTTTCTACTTTAATGCTCCAAAATAAAGACTTATAAGAAAAGTTATGTGATTGCCATTACTTCAACCAGAACACTAATTGTGATGAGCCCTCTTTTTCTCACATTGCACTTGGAAAATAGTCCATAAGTTGAAGATGTTGTGGCTGCTTAGAGTCAGAGTTAGGGGCTTCTACTTGTACAATTATCCCAAAATAGTTTAAAGCAGTTTTTTCCCCCAAGATATCCAACTGCATTGTCTGAAGCTGTACATTGAACACACCCTCAAACGTGAGTACGTAATTTGAAATTATACTTCAGCATTTCCTTGGCACATTCTACTTTGTGCCTTTATCTTTTTTACACATTCCTTTTGAGTTCATAGTTGCTCTATTTCAATTTCATCTTTATAAACTACTAAGAACATTGTTCAACTACCACTTCTTGTTTGCACACACCCAGTGTATGTATCAAGGTACTTTTGTCTATGATAAACAATAGGGTAGTACTCACTCTCTGAGGAAAAAATTGCACAGTATAACCTTATGCCCACATTAGAGGGTTTAGAATTTAAAGCAGTTTGAGACAAACAGTGATATTAGAAGTGAAAGCCTCCCTAGGGACATTTGCTTGGAGCTCATTAGTTTTCCCAGGAGAAATATAAATATCCACAAAATTTGGAGCTAATTAGTAAGTAATCAATTTAATACTAGATCCTAGAAGTTGTGTTAATTCAAGTCACCATTGTATTATTGTTATATCAGAATTCTTCCCTATTTGCCAATGTGTATGAGAAAATGAAAGATTTGGATTAAATGGTGAGGTTAATGTCTGAACTCTTCCATTCAATAAAAGCGTGAAGTTTATTATAGCACTTCCTACATATAAGAATTTGTGGCAGGGGCTGGGAATGTGGCTCAGTGGTAGAGTGCTTGCCTTGCATGCATGAGGCCCTGGGTTCGATTCCTCAGTACCACATAAGCAAAAAGAAAAAAGCCAGAAGTGGTGCTGTGGCTCAAGTGATAGAGCGCTAGCCTTGAGCTGAAGAGCTGAGGGATAGCGCCCAGGCCCAGAGTTCAGGCCCCACGACCGGATCCCCCCCCCCCCCAAAAAAAAGAATTTGTGGCAGGTTGATTGACAGGGTTACTTAAGCATGGAGATACCCCTAACAAGAATTAGATTTCAATAAGATATATGGCAGTTATGATTTGTTAATGTTTATTGAGGCATTTTCTGTTATAAAGAAGAATCAATTCAAGGAGTCTTCAGTCACATCAGTAAAGCTGTATGTTTAACCTAATACTTGGTGTTACTTGTCCTACATTTGTGATGATTAGGCTGATAAGATATCCAAACAATATTTCAATAAAATCCCAAACTGATGTGGATACATGAATCACTCATTGGAACTGTAGGACAAATTAGGCTTGTCTTTGCTGTAGTTCAATCTCTAATCTCCTGTCTAAACAGTCTTGAAACATATTCACAAAATACCTCTAAGGAAAGTTCATGAGAGTTATAACTGTATAATTCTTCTAAGGTCAGGATAAAAGCATTTGTTCCCAGCATTTAAAATCAACAGGATCTGTTGAATTCATGGATCCAAAATTTTATAGCTTCACATTCATATCACAAAATTTTATCAATATGACTTTCACCAAAACACTGTTCTTATTGAACTTATCTATGTCCTTTTACTTTTCAAATCCAAATAGAATATTTCCTTCAAAATATTCCTGCAAATTATTTCCTTCCTTTACTTCTATAAATCTGTGTTTATTTCTTGTTTCCTTATTTATCTCTTTCATCCAATCTTGTCCACACTGGTGCTCACATTGCTCACACTTGTGTCAGAATTTTCCTTTTCCTCCTCACTTTAATAATTCCCCCGATTTTATTATTCTTTTGCATATTCAAGGTCGTGGATATTTTGATGATGTCTAAACAGACATATATTTGCATCTCTTTAACATAAACCTTAAAACTGAGTGTTTTTTCCTCTAAGTCCATATTTTCCATCTGTAGTCCTTTTCACCAAGAATATAACTAACAGTTGCCAGTCAGAGATGTGGATGCATTTTAGATTTCTTCTTACCTTTCTTTTTACCTTTCTTACCCTCCCCTTAGATAAGATGAATGATTAAGATTTTCTCAGTTTCTGTCACTAATATAATTTCTATGTACTCCTTTTTATGCCCATGACACCAGCCTGTTACAAGTATTCATCACTGGTAACCTAGTCCTAAAACAACCGCTTACAAATTATGCTTTATTTTCCCCAGAGTCTTTTCATATTGGTCCTCTCCATCACCAAATTACTCTCTTTGTAAGCACACAGAGTGAAGAGCCCAGACAATAATTCTAGTATCATTATTCACTCACTACATTGACAGTTTGCCTTACATTTCTCATCTGTAAATGGATGCAATCTACCAGAAATATTGAAGAATATTTGTTGACTTCTAGAACAAGAAAAAAAAGTGGAGTCCTTACATTTTCCACTTTAGCTTACAAATAAGGAAAGAGTCAAATTCAGTTTGTTGGTATGAAGTCAAAAGTTGTTTTATGCAGAAATAAAAATAAATTTTAACTCCTGGCACTACGGCCTATGTCATTTTGTGGTAACTTCAGATATGTAAGTGGTATTATGTAAATTGTGTCACGTGTTTACAGCTGTACTGAAGGACATACTCTTAATAAATTATTGGAAACATTTGTTATTGAATATTACCTATAAGACAATGTTATTTGAATTAATCACACTGAATTGAACACTATATCTTAGTCCATCAAAATGTGGAAGTAAAAAATTTTATTTATAAGAACACAATACCAGCAAGAAAAGTGAGTATACATTAGAGAGACTGCAGGAATAACATTAGGGTTTTTACTGTCTCTACCTATTAATGTAATTTTATTTCTTGGTATAGAAACTCTCCTCTTGTTATTGTTGTATGTAATCCAATTCAGTTTATAACTATGTATTCAATGTAGGAACACTAGCTTCAAAGAAGTGTAAAGTTTTTTTCCTTTTCAATCACCTTATCATTGTCAGGCTACACTGTGTTCATCATCATCATCTTCATCAAAATTATTATTGGCATCATAAGTACTAATTAATGAAAATCTTATATGTGCCTATGGTTTTGCTATTATTTGTCTTTTGATTAATATTTTTAATGTTAACACTGTGCATGCATCCATATTAAAATTTTGAACAAATAAAGAAACAAAAAAAACTAAACCATATCAGGTAGCTTGACTATGTATTTATAACAAATTATGGAATAGATTTTTGAAGCATTGCTAATTCCTAACCAGTATGAATTAACTTCCTCTCTTCCCCTCACTACACACAAATATTTAAGAGCTTGGACAGAACTTTTTCAAGTAATATAATGTAAATATTACTACAAAGCCATATGTGTATCTAAAATTCCCTTGAAAGTAAAAGCTCTACTTTCTATTGAAATATTAGTTATTTTATTCTAGGAAACTTTTAGAAAAATAGACTGTATATCTTTGAAATGTAAAAGGTCAAAAATAGTAGCAAAAAATAGAGTGAGTCCGTCTTCAGAAATATATGTGTATATATATATATATATATATATATATATATATATATTAATGTTATGTGTAGAATGACATTTTTAGAGATTGTCATCAGAAATATATACATATCTAAATTTATGGGTAGAATGATGTACACTATAGTGAAACAAAAATCTTAAAACATAATTAAAATAAAAAGTACATCAAAAAGTGCCAGTGACTCACTCTTATAATTCGACCTATTCTGGGTAACGAGATCTTAGAAATGTGTTTGAAAGTTGCCCAGACAGAAAAGTACTTGTTAGATTCTTATCTCCAATTAACCACTAAAAACATGAATTAGCTCTGTGCCTCAAGTTGTAGATTGCTCTCCTTGAAGATAAAAAGGCTTAGGGATAATGCCCAGGCCTTTCAAAAAACAACAACAACAACAACAAAATGTATCACATTAATTTCACAAAAGCATCTTTTAACTGCTGTGAACCTTTCTTAGAAACATGAATACAAGCCTCTGGAAAATGTTAAGTAAAAAGTATAGAATATTTACGTTTATATTAAAGACGTGACTAATTAGATTGTATATTTAGGTAATGATTAGGAATTACGAATAATGATGGGTAGGTAATATATTGGGACTGGTTTGTTATTCTATTTTATGATATTTATAATGATTATATTAAATTACTCTTGCTTTATATTTGAATTATAATAAATGATAAACATTTTTAAATGTTTCCAATGGAAAGGAATATCAATTCTTATGTAATTTCAAAGCAATTGAGAAAATTATTCCACAGCTGGTTTGCTTTAAGACTATATTTCTTTTCTTGTTCTAGTTTTCATATGTACATAGAAATTAAAATTCCAAAAATTCAATGGATATTGGCATTCAGGAACATCTTCATAGATACTAATATTGGAGTCCCTTAAGTGGAATTGTTTTATTTCATTTGTTACTTTCACAAATAAATCAAGATGATAGTGTATTTTGTTTCTTTTCACTGCCATTGGCTCTTATCTTAAGAATACTTTTTCCTTAGCAAAGTAGAGAAAAACAATTGGATTGACCAAGTAACATATGGCTTTCATAAGATGCAGATGCATAGATTTGTGTCTTCTGTCATTTGCCAAAAGTTTCTTCCAGAAAAGGTTATCAATTATTTATAAGTGTTGCTTAATTCCTAGGTATTCCAGTTATCACATACACTTTTTGATTTAGTTATCTCTGAATAAACTTAAAATAAACAATTAAAAATACTTAAAATGAACAGAAATCATATTATTGTTTTAAATGTTGCAGTTTACAAAGTTTATAAGCAAACACAGAAAATATCTTCTTACTTATTCTACATTTTGTGTGAAGTATTTTAACAATAGCTTTTTTTTTGCTGACATGTAATTCACCTGAAATATATTATCTCCTTTTATTGTATGCATTTTAGTGATTTGGAAGTGAATTGTACAATCATAGGTTTTCCAAGCCTAAAATTTTCACAAATTTGCTTTTCTTCAAATAGAAATGCTGTAAATTTTAGAACAGACATTAAAGTAGATATGAGATTCATTTACAGGAATTTGTCCAGCATACATCCTCAATAGTGATCCTTTTCAAAATTTGGTTTTGGGGATTATTTCCAGGGTCTCACACAAAGTATTTAAGTGCAATCTCAATGAACTACATTCCCTGTCCTAATAAGTTTTTTACTTCTCTTTAATACATACATAGACGTGTAATGGATAGAACCTATTCAATTCTCTTTGACCTTTTGAAAACTTGCTTGCTTTAATGATTGAAGTATTATACAAATTCATTTGCTATGTGGAGTATATCAATTTCTCTACAAGTGCATTACTATATTTTGTGTCATCTTTTTATATTATAGTCCTACTAGTGAGTTTTCTCTTTATTTTTTCTTGGATACTAAAGAGGAACTTATTTTATATGCTCCTACTATCTACATATATTCTTTAAAGAAATATCCTATTTTGGGAAAAGTTATATAGAATTAGAAGATATAAAAATACTTAGACTCAGAATCATTGTAGCATTAACATTGTAGCATTAACAAATATGTGTCTTCTATCTGTTAGATATTTATTCACTTCTGTTATATTGTCCTTTGAATTATGAAAGAGTATAAGTTGATATTATCCAGATTATTCTTGCTTTTCTTTACCCACTAATGCTTTCCATGTCATATTTTAGAAACTTTTACTGATCCAATGCCATGAATTTTTATGTTTATGTTTTATGTTTTTACATCTCACATTTAGTTTGATAATCATCTTCTATTTAAAAACTTTAAATTTTTGTATAAGGATTGAGGTAGTAGTCTAAGAATTTTTTTTAAATAGAGGGAGGCAATAGTGCCACAACAACCATTTAAGATTCTATTTTTATTTCATAAAGTCATTGCATCCTTTTCAAAATCTATTGACCGTAAAACTGAGATTTTTATTGTGAAAATACCATACAGAGGGGTTACAATTACACAACAGTATTAACCAAAGCATGCTATTTGCAGAGGAGTATTTAAAAGGTGTAATTTCTTATAAAATTGAACTTTTAATCCAACAAAATGAATACCAGGATTCTATCACTTGGAAGATGTGAGCGGAAGTCAAAGGGAAGGAATAAAGAGAGTTATGGAGGAAGAGAGTGAAGGCATAATATTCAATGCAGATAGTATGAAACTAGAAAACATGAAAGTGGGGTGAGGTTTGGAAGGGTATAAGAAAGTTATTAAAGATCCATTGTACTTATAAACTGATTTGTGGAATGGAAATTCTTTTGAACAACTATTTAATAAAAATATAATTAAAAACAATAGAGACATCTGATCTTCAACTGTATTCTCTTAAACCATGAATCAATATAATAGTTTCCTCCTCAGAAATTTTCTTTGCAGGTATTTTCCTCATAATGTCAGAAAACTGACCAATGCAATGAATATCAATATATCACATTGCCTATTGTAAATAGACACAATATAAAAATCACAGTAAAATTTTTAGAATTCATCACATGAAAAAATAACAGGTAGAAAGTATTAAATGATGAATTATAGTTTTTCCAAGTACCTTACCTATGGTATCTAACTTAATCCTCACAATAATCCCATAAAGTGGAACTACTTACATTTTTAATTCTCAGATGATGGTATTGACGTCTTCAGAATTGGAATTACTAGTACAGCATTGCACACATGGTAAGTGTTAGCCTGAGGCCCATCTCCCGCTGTATCAAATAACCTCATTTTATTTTATGACTAAAATACCAGCACTTAGTCTACTAATTCTAGGAAAATTTCCCAGAATTATTGTGTACACTCTAATTATATTTGACTTTATCTTTGTTAGAAAATAGGTAGCTGTAATATGAAAACTCCAAGTTCATAATCAATTATACATCCCTGGTGAAAGGAACTGCTAAAGTATAACATTCTTGATTTCTAGCTCAAAATAGTAGAAATCATAATCTATCCCTTCACTCAACACTGCACTGCCTGGGGACCCCATTTCTGTTTAACACAGTCATACCGAAAGAGTGTCCTGCCCAATTCCTGATGGAAACAGACCGCAGGTGTTATGGACCAATCATTTCCACATTGTAGCTCACCTAGGTTGTTTACCATTGGAAGTATTTTGATTGCTTTTTATACCAAACATTCTGAGAGACATATACTACTTTAAAATGTTATTAAAGCAAGACTGATATAAAAATCACCTTTGACCCCAGATAAATATTTTACCTTTCATATACCCCAAAATGCCATCTGAGCTATCATTAATGTTAGCAACAAGGGGTTAAAAATCATAGACACCAAGACCGAAGCATGAATTAAAGACTCTCCAACTTGTCAATACAATTGTTTTAAAAAGTCATCAATACTACTGCATTTTAAAAATTTTCTTATGAAGATTCAATTATAAACTATTAACAGTTGAAAATAACTCATTTTCTTGGGAGTAGGACACAAAGCACAAGATTAATCCTAATCATTTTAAAGGACCTTTATTTATACTACAAATTCACTCCCATAACTACAATGATACGAAAAATAACTGAAGTACAGAAACACAAAGGAAGTAATTTAACTGCATCAACTACATTCAATGGACTTTGTTAATAGAAAACAAAGTTAAACTAATAATTAGCTTACCAAATTCACTTACATTCTTTTATTCTATTTCATTTAGTTTCATAAAAACTGGATTTTCATAAGATGATGCATAAAAAGCCTATATACGCACATACATTTTCAGATCTTAACAATATTTATTTCAGAAATGTCTTTAGCTCCATAGTGAATGAACTGAAATAATACTAAAATATTCAAAGGGTTTTCATAAATTGCAAGACTCGCTCTGGGATGTTATTCATATTGGAAAAGATATTCGAAAAGCCTTATTTGTTAAGTTGCGATAGTTACTCCCACAAAAGAGCCATTAGCCCTTTGCATGTACAAACCAACTTCAGATACATCCACTATCTAAAGATGACACATGCTTTTGGTTTGTTTGTTTTTGAAAGGAATATCTAACAAGCATATCAACAATACTGATTTTCAGTCAATATGATGGGATATTCAAACTTGATAAATATTGGGTTGATTACCTCTTAGTGTGAATAGATATGATCTTACAAAGAAAGTTATTTTCAACAGAAAGCCAGAAAGAGTTTATCCACTTTGTGTTTCACGGGAATAACCAGAGAGCAATACCTATTTGGTCCAGTTGGTCAAACTTACTCCATGAGCATATGTTAAAAGTAAACAAATTTAAGAAGTCAAATACATATTTTGTTCCGACAGTCATCTTCCAGCACTAATTTACTACCTAAATATGTCTGAATCTTCTCACCTAACATATAATAAGAGCTGAAAGCATTCTCTTTCATCTAACTTAATATTGTAAATCCTTTGATTCTGATGATATTATTTGACAAATAAAATGTACAAAAGGGTGGTCCAACTGAAATGACATGACAGAATACTGATACATAAAAACATTGCAACAAATTTAGCTCTTTTCAGCCTCACCCTGTCCACATTGGCAAGCAACATTGCAACAGCACATGCACACATATACACATACACACATATGCACACATGTACACACACCTATACATGCATGCTAAATTCAAGGTTTATTGTTCAAAAAAAGTTCAAATAAAAAATTAATGATTAGTATAAATGATAATTTGCCTTACTACAAAATAATACACAATCCAGTCACCATGGATGTTACATTTTACCTGCCTATCCACATGTGACCACTTAATTTATATTTAATTACTTAATTAACTAATTAATTCAATCATTTGTTTGGTGCTAATACTAAGGCTTGAACTCAGGGCCTGTCTCTGTCCCAGAATTTGTTATTTTTTTGTTTTAGTTTTCTCAAGGATATCATTTTACTGCTTGTACCACAGCTCCAGTTCTAGCTTTTGTTGGTTTATTTCAAATCAGAATCTAATGGAATTTTTTTTTTGTTTGATCTGGTTACAAACCACAATCCTCAGACTTCATCTTTCTGATTAGCTAGGATTAATGACATGAGCCACCAGTGTGACTTCTATTTTTCCTCTATAGTTATCTAATGTACATACTTAGATAGTAATTTAAAAATGAGAGTATAGAAGCAAGATGTATAGTGATGATACTGTCCTGTCAGAAATTCAAGTTAGTAATGTAAATTTCTTCTTAAGAACACACACAAAAAATACCATGATATAGTATAAGAGAACTCACAATTGGACATATGAGCTTTAAGAGCTTTCTAATAGATCCATTATTTATTGGTACCCAACATTAGAAAAAAATGTATAATGTAGTACTAAAATAGAAGTCCTTTACATGACTACTTACATTCCTTGTTTTTTTTAAGACACTTGTTTTCATCTAAAAAAGTAGGCCTGTCTATTGTCTTCATGTGGTTTCAATGATTGAAGGTGCTTAATGAGAAATCAAAATGTATTAGTAGTCCTTTGCTATCAATTAAATCTCACTTTTTCTTTTTGGAGAATATAATGATCAAAGAAATAGTTGAGAATCAGCAAGCAATTGTTCAGAATCATGCTTCCAGTGCAAGTGGATCAACAGTAAGTAATCCTCAATATCATTTTCCACAAAGTTTTGTCACAGATACAATCGGCCTGCCTTCTCTTGCTGCTTTCATAGCCTGGACCTATTCCTTCATTGTACATGAAAAGTGTGATTCAACTGATTTCATTCAGATCTGTTCCTAGAATTATCAAGGATTTAGATTCTTGTCTGCAATATGATTAAACCTATGTCTCTTCATGTAGGCTGCTAAAAATATATTTACCAAATTCAAGTAAATACATAAATTCTATTTCCATCTTTTTAAAACATAAAATTCTGCTTGCTCTATAAATTGATCAGAGGCATGCATTTGTGGCTATCTAGGTCATTGCACATCTGTCTCTCTTCCTCTCTCTTTAATGTTTCTCATAGATAATAGGATTGCTTTATAATTATCGTAATTTATTTTGCTTTTATATTTTTGGTTGCATCATTTTACTTTCTGCTCTGCCATTTCCCAAATCATTTATATAGAAGGCATTATTTCATCTTTTCTCATTCCTAGAATAAGCTGCACATGAAGACACCACTGGTCCTTATTTTCAGTCTGTATCTTTGAATACGGAGGAAAATCTTTCCTCTGCTTGCATCAATTCCCTACTCTCCAGTTAGAATAATTCCGAATAGTAAAAATGTAAAAAGGGAAAATAAATCATGGTGAAAAAACAGATGCAGAAAATTCACCGGATTTTTCTGAATAGTTCAACTAACTTGAACTATTAACGAAATACTTGGACACCTCATTCCCACTGTCACTCAAAGTCTCTGGTTAGGCAATTCTGATGAAGATGAGGAGCATGATGAAAAAGTGAGGAATGGTATCAATTGCAAGAAAAAATGGAGAAAGATCCATGCAACTTTCTTCTTTTGGCTGCTGAAAATAATCAGGTTATTACAGTGCGGAGACTACTTTCCAAAAAGGCCACTCATGTGAATATTAGGGATGACGATGAGTATACCCATATTCATCAAGAAGCCTACAGTGGACACTTAGACACTGTCTGTGAGTTGGTGGCTGAAGCGGCAGATATTCATGCAATAACTGTAGATGGCTGGACAACCCTGCGCAGTGCTTATATGTGGAATAATACTAGAGTGGCTTTTTTCTTACTTCATCATGATGGAGATACCAATGGCCCCCTTGCATCTTGCTGATGGAAGTAGAGTTAGCAAAGACATGTTGGATCTGCTTCTGTTGAACCATTATGTGAAATCAGGTCTGAAGAACAACTTGGAAGAAACTGTATTTGATATTGCCAAAAGGATAAGTATGTATCACTACCTCTTTGAAGTTTTGGAAGGCTGTACAAATTGCTCTCCTAAGTCATAATGGTTCGGTTAAGTTTCTTAAATTTCAAAAATGCCATTTCATTCTGTTTCCATACAAAATATTTTCACAATCCAACTAACAACAATAGCTTACTGCAACAATTCATGGTTTCCATGGAAGTCTTCCAAGTCAATTGCCTTACTTTGATGTCAAAATGTATTCAAGAGTTAGTTGTATGTATCTATAATGATTTCTGGAGAGTTTTTGCTTTTTTATTGTAATTAAGTGGTTACATAATTTCCCTAATTTCACAGTATTGTGGTTTAGTGACACTCAGTTAAAATCACAAACACATTCTAACATTTCTGGAGAAAATTGTCTATCACAGTCTATAACATTTATGAGTTCCATGAGCTTTGCGATACTGTTATTTCTTCCACATTGGTTGGTATGTACATTTCTTTTGTTTTGCATAACATCAGCTGTTCCCTTTTTCCCACTTGTTCCCTCCCTTCTATCCCTGCCATTAACTTGCTTAGTTCATTTTGGTCAAAGTCCAGTGCAACTAATGGATTTTTCCCTGATTTCCTCTAGTTCTATATCATCTTCTTGGTTCCCCTTCATTGTACACATATATACCATACATGTGATCAGCAGCATGGGGTTATTTAGTAGAGATTTGACCAGATGAGTGAAAGTCCTTTGTTTCTGAAGTCCTGTTAAATATGTCGTATTACCTAAAATTTTGGTTTTAACATCCACTTATCAGGGAGACCATGTACTGTTGGTCTCAATGCTCTTGGCTTCTTTGCTCAACATGATCACCTTCTAGCTCCATCCATTTCCCTGCAAATGCCATTATTTTGTCATTTCTAATGGCTGAATAATATTCCATTGTGTATAGATACCACAATTTTGGGATCCATTCATCTGTGGTGGGACATCTGGATTGTTTCCAAATCCTGGCTATTACAAACAGTGCCGCAATAAACATGGAGGTGCATGTGTCCTTGTATACTGGTTCCTGTTGTTCAGGATGGATGCCTAGAAGTGGTATGACTGGGTCATAAGGGAGGTCAATATTTAGCTTTCTTAGGACTCTCCAGACTGTTTTCCAAAGTGGTTGTATAAGTGTACATTCCCACCAGCAGTGTAGTAGGGTTCCTCTTTCTCCGCATCCCCTCCAGCATTTGTCATTGGCTGACTTGAGGATGTGGGACATTCTGACTGGGGTAAGGTGGTATCTCATGGTTGTCTTTATTTACATTTCCTTTACAACCAGGGATGGTGAACATTTCCTAATGTGTTTCTTTGCCATTTTTATCTCTTCTTCTGAGAAGTCTCTCTTTAGTTCCCTTTCCCCTTAAGTAATTGGTTTGTTAGGTTTGGGAGGGCCTGGTTTCTTGAGATTCCTGTATATACTGGATATTAACACCTTGTCGGATATATTGCTGGTAAGTATTTTTTTGCAATTAAATGGTTGTCTTTCTAGCTTGGTTGCGATCACTATAGCATTACAGCTATAGCTTTGCTATAGCTTTTTATTGTAAGGTAGTCCCATTTGTCATGTCTCATTCCAATTTGTTGTGAGCCTGAGACTCTGTTCAGGAAATTCTTTCCTGTGCCTATAAGTGCCTATAAGTTCAAGTGTTTCTCCTACTCTGCCTGCAGTGGTTTCAAAGATTCAGGTTTAATGCTAAGATCTTTAATCCATTTTGAGATAATATTGGTATATGGTGATATGCTGGGGTCCACTTTTATTCTTCTTCATGTGGCCACCCAGTTTTCCTAGCACCAGTAAAGAGGCTGTGTTTCTTCCATTGTCTGTCTTTGGTTCCTTTGTCAAATATCAGCTGACTGTAGGCATGTGGATTTATTTCTGGATCTTCTATTCTATTCTATTGGTCTTCGGGTCTGTTTTTGTGCCAGTACCATGCTGTCTTTGTTATTATGGCTCTATAGTAGAGTTTGAAGTGCTGCATGGATGTCCCTCCCATGTTGTCTTTATTCTCTAGAATTGTTTTGGCTATTCTAGGTCTTTTGTGGTTCCATACGAATTTTTGGACTGTTTTCTGTATTTCAGAGATGTACATCATTGGGATTTTAATAGGAATTGCATTGAATTTGTATATTAATTGGGGCAGTATTGCCATTTTCACTATATTGTCTGCCTATCCAACAGCATGGGAGGTCTTTCCATTTCCTAGTGTCTTCTGTAATTTTTTTCTTTAACTTTTTATAGTTTTCATTAAATAGTTCTTTTACATCTTTGGTTAGGTTAATTCCTAAATATTTTATTTTAGGGGAGGTTATTGTGAATGGGGTTTCTTCCTTTATTTCCTCTCTGCTTGTACATTGTCAGTGTACAGGAAGGCAACTGATTTTATTGGATTGATTTTTGTATCCTGCTACATTGCCGATGTGATTTTTGATTTCTAAGAGTTTGGGGATGGAGTTTTTGGGATTGTGAAGGTATAGTATCATGTCATATGCAAAAAGGTATAGTTTAATTTCTTCTTTCCCTATGCATATCCTTTTAATGTCTTTTTCTTGCCTTATTGACCTGGTTAAGGTTTCCAGGGCTATATTGAACAGGAGTAGACACAGTGGGCATCCTTGCCTTGTTCCTGATTTTAAGATAATTGGTTGTAGCTTTTCCCAATTAAGTATAGTATTAGCTATTGGTCTCTCATAAATGGCTTTTAATGTTTTAAGAAATGTTCCTTCCATTCCTATTGTCTCCAGAGCTTTTAGCATGAATGAATGTTGAATTTTAACAAAACCGTTTTCTGCATCTGTGGAGATAATCATATGATTCTTGACCTAGGCTCTGTTGATGTGTTGGATTATATTTATTGACTTACGTATGATAAACCATCCCTGCATCTCTGTGATGAAGCCTACTTGGTTTTAGTGTATGTTTTTTTTTAATGCGTTTCTTGATTCTGTTAGCTAGAATTTTGTTAAGGAACTTTGCATCTGTGTTCATCAAGGAAATTGACCTGTATTTCTTTTTTTGTTGGGTCTTTGCCTGGTTTGGGGATGAGTGTGTTATTGGCATCATGGAATGAGTTTGGGATAGCTCCCTCCTTCTCTGTTTCTCTGAAGAGCTTGAGGAGTATAGGTATTATTTCTTCTTTAAAGGTCTTATGCAATTCTGTTGTGAATCCATTTGGTCCTAGGCTTTTTTTTCTTTCTTTTTATTTTTTTTTATTATTTTTTACTGTGAAAATACTGTACAGAGGGGTTGCAATTACATGGGCAAGATAATGAGTATATTTCTTATTAAGCATTGTAGCCTCCTCCTTTGTTTCCCCTTCCCATCTCTTCCCATCCTCCCACTGCCCACCCACCCAATCCTCCCCCCACCACCAAAGTTGTAAAGTTCGTTTTCGGCATGACAACTTGTACTTATTGTTGCAATGGGCCGACCTGTATCCTTATTTAAACGACTTGTTTTTCCCCTTCCCCTCCACAAATTATAACGACATGAAAACAGTGAAAGCAGGGGTTATACTGTGTGGGAGGGACATACAAAGTAACAAAGAAATGATCTTATTAATGCGTTAGAAACAATCATGTGAAAGAAATAAACATTTGAATACATATCTTAGGGTTCATTTTCCTAACATCACCTTATCTGGCATTTTCTGCTTGACTCATACATATACTAGATATTGCAAATAAGGGAAACCATGGGACCTATGATTCCTTGGGCTTGGCTTACTTCACTTAATATATTTTTTCCAAGTCTTTCCATTTCCTAACAAATGGGGCAATGTCATTCTTTCTGATGGAGGCATAGAATTCCATTGTGTATATATACCACATTTTCTTGATCCATTCATCTACTGAGGGGCATCAGGGTGGGTTCCATACCTTAGCTATAGTAAATAATACTGCAATAAACATGGGGCTGGCAACCAAGCTGGGTGACTTTTCCCTGGGTGGAGCTGAGTCTGGCAGGTCAGGTTAGGCTCTTGTGATCTGCTAGATGACTCTAGATTTATTCCAGGGCCTGTGTTGGAGCTAGCAGCTCCGCCGGGCTTTGTCGGTATCCAAGATGGAGATCTCCAGTACTGGGGGGGGGGGGGGAAGGGTGGCCTTCCCTCCTCTGCTCCCTGAGAAGGAGTGAGAACATCAGGCTTCTACTCACGCCGAGTCTTGCTTCCTGGGTCATCTCTGGTCTGCAAACTGCAGGATGAAGATGTCTGCTCCTTGTCGGTTCTTACTGGTGTTGAGTGGAATCCGCTTGCAGGCTGCGTCTGGCTCCTTCGTCCTGGACTCTCTGTGATTCAGGTATGGAGGTGGCAGTTGCCGCTGCCACCACGGCTGCCACCATGGCGGCTGCTGTAAAGTGCTCAGGGCTGTCTCCCTGCCTGTATTTTCTCTCTCTGGCCTAACTCTCTGTCCTGTGAAGGCACACTTGGTGTGATTCTCTGGCTTAGGACTGTTCACTGGAACTCTAAAACTGCTTTCTATGCGAGAGCTTGTTTAGCCTCCAGCTTCTCCTCCACCATCTTCCTGGAACCTCCCTCAATTTCTCATTTCTTATAATATTTCTGGGCCCCAATTCCTTGAGACACAAGAATTAGCAGCAAGCAATTGTGTAATGCAAGGCAACTTAAAATGACAGATGAGGTCACAAAATCGAAAGAAATTACTGTATTTCAAACTCAATTTACAGATGGCCAGCCCATATGAATGAACAAGATCAGAAAGTGTCACAAGATTATTTTTAATACCTTTCCCCTAATGATTAATGTAATATTTCAGTCTAGCATAAGTGGTCCCAAAAATAGTTCCTGGAAGGATAGATCCGTGATTGATCTATCATGGCCAGGAAAACTTGACTTAGAGGTCAAATGTAATTCAGTAAAACATTAATTGAGAAGATCGTTTGTGCTTCAAAACACTGGCACTTTAGTACAACTTGGTTCTGTGTTATAAAAATGTCATTCTCAAACCAATGATAATCTACATTTAATCTCCTGAAAGTGTATTCCTTTTCAATTAAACTTTTTGAAATCACACTTGCCAAAATAACATTTGCTAAGTAGATGACACTTAGTGACATTACGAGTTTTTCAAGTGTAGGGAGCAAGTTACAATAGAGTTGATTTCTTTACCCATCACTAATGCGAAGTGTAGAAATGGTACCATGCACCATTTGTGTTGTTCAGTAGGTGTCTTCCAGAAATTTGTTAAATAGATCAGACTCCCATATTTCAACCCCAAATGTTAGCTAATAAAGTAAATTTCATCACTTAATAAGGGACATTTTAAAAAGTCACAAATACTTGCCTTATCATATGTTGTTTTGTTTTCCCTCTGTCTAACATAGTTAGAAATATGTCTTTAAGTCTTGAATATGGGTACTCATCTGAGATGTGACAAGATCTATCTTCTATTTCTATCATATTCCTTTATAGTAGTAAATGTTAGTTTTCTTTTTTCTCCAAAACTTATAGGTAGTATAAAGTCTTATCCCATGTAAAATATAATAATCACACACCATTGTACAAAGCCATTTATAAAAATTGGTAGTTAGGAATACATTCAAAGCCATTTTTAAACTTTCTTGTTGACTAAAGATTAATCTACAAATGGATGAGAATATAATCATGTCTAGGTGTTCCAAGTCTCCAGTCTTGCAAATTGTTATTGCAGATGAATGAATTATGGAAATATAACCTGACATCAGTTCAAGTTTATGCAGGACAGAAACTCCATGGAATGTATATAAACCTTTCAAAGTACTAACAGACAGTTTAGCAGAATTACTATCAGGAATTTGAAACCAAAGAGGAATAATAGTAAATACATAGGAGGAATGAAAAATGGAACAAGGGGCAAGTACAGCTAGAATACTCAATGTACACATTTGAGAAAGGAAGTGGTAAACCAGAAATAAATCTTGTAGAAGGGGTGGTTGAGAATGATAGAAGGAGTCACTGTGATCCAGGAGCAATGGATAATTAGGTGGACATATTTAATTGTAAGACACTTGCACAACCTTTGGAAATTCAGTTAAAAAACACAAAAACAAACAAAAACACACAAAAATCACCAAACAGCAATCTCTAGAGAGTACGAATATGACCTCTCAAAAATTTTAAGCAGTTAATGAAGGGAAGTCTTGGTAAAAGCAAACAAAACTGTTCAAAGCGGGCAGTTTAGCGTAGGGGAGGATTCTGAACAGATTTAAATAGATTATCTAAGGTTATAAATCAACTATATCTGCTGCAAATTTTAACTTTCTCCTATGAGTTCTCTTTGTCTGAACTGGATACTCCAGTCCTGAGCCACAATTGATAGCTTGTGAAGATGGAATGTAAGAAACAAGATGAAGAACCCATTACTCCACTGTAGAGAAAACAATCCTCTATTTTTTCTCTCATCTCTCTTCACTAGTTTTTATTCATACTTTTAGGTCAATTCATTTTGAATTACATTTTCCTTCTTTATTCTGGCAAAGTAATTGGTCAAATAATTCACTAAATATTATTTGCCATTTTTTGATTATGCTGTTTAATTGACTAAGCGAGTCCATTAAACTTTCCTCTTGCATTTGGTTGCCATGAAACAACATCTATGTTAATGTGGACAAATCTAATGTAAAATTTGTCTCCAGAAAACCAGTCCAAGAAGCTATGATCACAAATACTTGGCTATATTTTTTTCTTTTTTCTTTTACCTTGAAAGTCTTCTTGTGTCTAAATTGCACAGACAAATAAGTACTCCATCACTTTTTGTTTCAATCAATTCTAACCTCAAGGATATATTTTGCTAACAAGATGCTTAGAGGAAACCAAAAAAATACTCCATTTTTGTCTTCTCTCTTAAGACTCTCCTTAGATACCATATCAAGAGCAGTGAAGTTATTTTTTACAAAATTATTTCAATAGATTATTTTTCTCGTGTTCTTGCATTTGATCACCAAGATGTATGGAGAAGAATAGAGTTAAATCACCCATACCTTTGAAGACAGGTCTGTTACAAAAGGACAACGCTTCTGTGTCCTACTTCTATGTCCTCTTCTTAGCTCTTCCCTGATTTTCTTGGCTTCAAGTCTAGTGAACCTTCAGCCACTGCTACATCTTCATGTTTTCTCTTTTAACACTCTTTTAAGTTGCCTCATTTGGATGTGGAATTTATTTTCATGTCTTCATTCAATCAGTTCTGCATTGTAGTGAGCCAAATAGGCTCTGTAAAATCACTTTAGGTAGCAAAAATATTAAGACAATCTATATCAAAAAGTTTTGGCTTCCCTCTACTGCTGAATCCAATACACTTAGCTAGGGCTTCTAAGAACACTATTTTCTAAACTTTCCAATTTGCTAAATTCTTTTCTGAACCCAAAACTTTTTTTGGGTGGGTCCGGTGATGGGCCCTGAAACTCTGGGCCTGGGCACTGACAAATCGAACCCAGGGCCTCATGCATGCAAGGCAAGCATTCTATCACTGAGCCACCTTCCCAGTCCCTGAACCCAAAACTTTTTGGCTTATGAAATTAGAGAATTCTTCACTATCTCATGTTAATAAGGATATTATATTTTGTAAGCCATTTAGAAGTATGAAATCATTGGTTTGAAGTACCCAATCAGATTTTTTTCTGTATTTCACTGCTTCACGTGCAAAGACATTGAGGAAAGTATTACAAACAGAAAAGTGTAAACCCAATAATCTCTTTCATTGTAGAGGGCATTTTCTCCCTAAATATTTTGACCCAAATTATTTTTGTTTTTTTGTTTTTTGGGGGTTGGGGGGTCCAGTCGTGGGGCCTGAACTCTGGGCCTGGGCGCTGTCCCTCAGCTCTTCAGCTCAAGGCTAACACTCTACCACTTAAGTCACAGCAACACTTCTGGCTTTTTTCTTTTTGCTTATGTGGTGCTGACGAATCGAACCCAGGGCCTCAGGCATGCAAGGCAAGAGCTCTACCAATGAGTCACCTTACCAGACTGACCCAAATTATCTGTTTGATAATTAAAGTTTAATTCACAAATTTTGATATCTTATTTTTTAAGAATTTGAATTTAAATTCCACTACAACCTTGTTTCACACAGTGAGTAGATTTCCTGGGTAATGACAATTCTCAAGGGAACCTACTGGATTTATAGCAAGTTTTCCGAGGTTTGTTTGTTTAGTGTGAAAAAGAGCCATCTTTACCCACATTGCTTCCTCTCTACAAAGTCTCCATGGATTATTTTGCATGAAAGCCTATTTTCCCAGGCAATTTTAAATTTTCTTAATAGGCTAAGGTGTTAAAAATTTTGAACAATTAAAATTTACCTGTCATAACTTTAAAACTCTTTTGAAATTCCTTTATCAGAATCGCAAATTCACCAATCCTAATACCACCTTTACCATCAAAAAGATAACATGTTGTTTTCATGATTTAGTGTTCATGCAACTATTATTTTCCAGTGTCATTGTTATGTGTGTATATGACCATATAAGCTGATGCTGAGAAAAATGAACTCCAAGATATGGAAACAGATTTTTATTTGTGGTTTTTGTTTTTGATGTACTATGTAATAGCTATTTTCTTTAGGATTTTCCCTATGGTTTCTCCCTGCTGTATTTGATTTTGGTACCCTGTGTATTGTGTACACATTTACCTTAACTAGGGAAGGGAAGAGGAACAACAAAATGGTGAGAGAAAGCAGAAAAGCAAACCAATGCAATAGCAATATTCACAAGACAATATTTTGGAAATGAACATTACAACTTGTGAGGGGTGAAGGGGGAAAGGAAAACTGAGAAAAATGAGAGAGAGGTAACAAGTTTGTAAAGTTATGCCTTCACTACCTTACAATTACTGTAACCACACTGTACATCACTTTGATAATAAAATTTTAAAAATAAGCTGCATAAAATATAATTTCACTGTATTGGTATAGTAAATATTATTCTTTATGTAGTAACTTTTTAAAAATCAAAACTATTTGACTTCTAATTTGAATTAATTACACTTTCTTTATCAGCGGGTCATCAAATTGAATGTTATCCATCTAGACAATGTTTTCACAATAAACTTGCCAATATTTTGAAAAAAGAATAAATTTAGTACTTTCTCATACTAAAACTGAAAAGAGATTAATTACATGGAAACCCATAACATTTAAAAGTAAATAAGTTGTTAAAAGGACAAAATATATGTGTTATTAAAAATCCTTATGACTAATTATTGATTTTTAAATTATCAACATTCCATACCTGAGAGATTCAAAACAGTACCTGTTTGCATGTTATGAAATTCTGCAGTAAATACAGCTTCCAACTTGAGAAGTCAACAGAAAAATAGCCAAATTATTATAGAGGATAAGACTATGAAGCATCTGTAATAATTAATTCTTCAAGAGTAAGCAATTGTTTATCAGAGTAAGCTTTATTTGTATGAACATCAATCCCAAGATTTATGCCATAAAGTCATCCTAGACCAACAGTTTCCATCTTGTAAAAAGTGCACCTTAAAATTCCTTAATTCACATCATGAATAGCTTAACCCTATTGTGAAAAAATACTACACCTCTGCTAATGTGATGCCCTCCTTGTACAGGAAAGAATGCCACAATAAACTGAGCTGCATCATTTTTCCCCCAGTGGCATTCTTGAGATCAGAACACTTGCAAATATTATTTATATTTTACTTTTTAGCTATCATAGATATTCAGGATGCTAAGATCGGAAAATTATGGTTCAAAGCCAACTCAGGCAGGAAGGTTTCTTAGATTCTTATCTCTAAAAAAATTCTCAGAAAAAGCCAGACACAAGTGGCACTGAGGTTGAAGTGGTAGGGCACGAGCATTGAGAATAAACAGGCTTAGTGACAGTGTCCAGGCCCAGAGTTCAAGCTTTAGGACAAGCAAATAAAACAAAAACAAAAATGAAAACAAACCCCATACCTAGAATTTTTCTCAATGTATAAAGAGGCACGTAATTAAGGAAATGGCTTCCTGTGTTACATATAGGAAGAAGAAAGAAGATGTCACACAATTACTCTCTTCACACCATATTATACCACACCCTCAAAAGTTGTTCTTTTCCCAAATTTATAAATTACTGTCATCCATTTGTTGGCAACTCTGTCTAGATTACTCACATTATCATGTTATACATGAACTGTTGGTATTATTTATTAACTAAGTTCTAATTATAACTCTCTTGAAAATATATTCTAGGAAAATAGAATGCCAGTATAATTTGTGAATTTGTCAATTAAACCTTCTACTTAAAAAGACTTTTGTTGTATCCTATAAAATATGAAATTACAAAGAAAACCAAAATATTCATTTTAAATCTCAATTCTAGTTTAGCAAGGTCTAAAAAGTTCTACGTTAGACATACTTTGCTATTTCTCCAGGCTTGAGCTTTTGTAATCCTTCATCAGTTCTTTGGAATCTAACAGAATGATACTTACTTTCGCAATTTTGGGGGAGGGAATCTTGAGCCATTTTGCATCTATTGAGCCATTTTGTTCTGTAATGAAGAGAGCATTTAAAACAAGTGAGGATTGTATATGTGTTGCATTTCAATAGGAAACTTGACTTCTCAAAACATGTTAATGAAATTAGCCCGAACTTCCAACTGTGTATTCCTTTCTTGTTGTTTGGTTTGCTTTTTTGAGACAAAGTATACTACCTGGTCCAGGGAAGGTATCACTATGTAATTCCACTGCTTAATCTCCTGTCTTAGTCTTCAGGCTTGTACCACATTACCCTGCCATAGGTTGTTGGTTTATTTAATCTAGATAAAGACTAGCAATTCTGAACTTCTCCTATGATCTTATCCACTAGACTGACTGCTCAGACTGTTTATGTACTATTTTCAAAGATGTTCTAACATTTGACACAGGATATGAACATTTTCAGATGTACTTGCAGGGGTCTCTGATTCATTCCTCCATGGATCTGATCCCATTAATAATGATTACTTGAATCTCTTACTGTCTCTGGTCCCTAGCTATGTAATATTCTCAACTTTTTTAAAAAAGTTCACTTGAGGGCTTTCTAATACTAAAAATTATCACTTGATTGTAGTCTTATGCAGGACATATTTTCTATTGTTTTCTAACTTTTCTACATATTCTGAGAATTGTTTCATTGTGTATTTGTGTGTGCACATATAAGTGCTTCTCTGTGTATGTGTATGTTTGTATGTATTTATGCAAAAGTCTCAAGCTCTTATTCAGCAATCTTGCTCATGTCTGGGATTCCAGGTTTGCCTGATTAATTATAGGTAGTGTCTCAAAGCCTGTTCTGCCAAGGCTGGATACAAACTGAACTTCCCAGAATCCTTTACATCCTTAGGTTTTATTTTTCTAGGAGTATCAACTTTTAAGCTACAAACATTTTTGTGAGTGTAAAGTGTAAGCTGTAGCCCAGATTTTTAACTCAAGAATTCACATAAAGGTAGATTAACATACACATTACATATCCTGAATGTACACTGTTAGAAAGGTGATCGCAAGCCTAGTGGTGGTTGGTTCTGAGGATTGGGGTTCAAAACCAGCCTGGGTAGGAAAGTCCTGGAGAATCTTTTCTCCAACAACTACCAGAAAACTGGAAGTGGCACTGTGGCTCAAGTGGTAGAGCAGTAGCCTTGAGCTGAATAGCAGAGGAACAGCTCACAGTCCCAGAGGTGAATTGCCATGACCAACAACAGCAAAAAAGAATATAAGAAAATGAAAGAAATTTAATGTGATCTTAGCTACCAGTTTCATTGCTAGTATAATCCCTGTTCTCTCAATATGGACTCTTTTTTTCCAGTTAAGTCCATGATCGTATATCTGACTTGCATTGGAAACAGGATTATTCTTCCATTCTACTTTTTACAAATTTACGTGATTAGCAAGCATGATTTAGAAAGGGAGTGGCCTCATGTTTCATGTTCCACTTAGGAGTAATGCTTTCTCTATATCACTCCCATAACTTTACATGCTGGACTTGACTTTATTGTTTCAATGCTGTCTTATTTGTAGAATCTTCTCTATTGTATTGAACCCTTATACATAAACACAGAACTTCTCTTTCTATTATTATTGCTATTATGTCTCCTACTGTTAAATCATGTATACTTGGGAAATTAATGCACAACACAGACACTCAAAAAAAAAAATGATCTGAAACCCTTCTTCCCATTTAAAATTCGCCTTAATTTACAGAGCAATTAAGAAGTTTGAACTCAATATACTCATGGATAATGTATTTATAAGCAATTTAAATTTCACATTTTCTCTTTACTAAGTCTCTGAAACCCATGTTACCACATGGCCAAAGGTGTTCTTGTGGTATTTCAATGAAGCCAGAAAACTTTCATGTTATCTGGAGCAGCACCATAGATTGTTACTGGAAGTAAGTGGAAGTAACTGTTACTGAAAGTGTAAACTGATCCCAGGAGAGGTATTGAACATAGAGGAATGACAAAATTCAAGTTAAGTTTTGTTTTCCTTTTTACAATACAAGAAAAGAATCCAAGGCTTGAAAGAAACTCTGTTCCTGACTTTTTTTAGTGTGTCCTTTACTCCTATAAAACTTGTCTATAAACTTCTAGTCTAGTTGAGAGTATTACAAAAGGAAACAATATGCCATTTGAAGGCCAACATAGGACAAAGGAAATAGCTTCATTTTAAAAGTGGTCTCCTGCAAAGGAGCAAAGGCATGGAGGTTTTAAAGTGTCTTATGGATGGATGTTTCACTCCTGAGATGATTCTCTTGTTGCAGGAGTTATCAATTCCTTTAGTGTGGTCCTGAGTTTTCCATAGCAATAAGGATTTCAAAAGAGCAGGATCCAGTGAGTATGATCAGTAAAAGGAGCCTCTTCTCAGACCAGTACTCCTATAAGAGGGTCCCAAAAAATACCTGAGGTTTCTTTTGTTTGCTTGTATTTTTTAGTTTGTGCTGGTTCTGGGGCTTGAACTCAGAGGTTGGACCCTGTCCCTGTACAGTTGTCTTTCCTGCCTACCTGCCCCCTACTGACTGACTGACTCTACTGACTGAGCCAATACTCCACTTTTGCATTTTATGGTGTTTAATTACAGATAAGAGTTTGACCAACTCTGCTGCCTGGGTTGGCTTTGAACTGAGATAGTAATAAATCCAAGTGACATCAACTTATGGACTTCTCTTTTGAACCGAGAAATATTAGATTAAGTTTATAATAAAGCTAATATTTGACAATTTTTAAAAGAAGAGAATATGTTCAGCAAAGAATCCATAACTTAAGTAACTCAGCAAAAGTAGGTGCACTGAATCATTTTGGAATTATTTTCTCTGCTTGGGAAGATTACTATTTACTTTGTCGTTCCTTTTGGGGAAACTTAAAGTCATTTTTGCACTTTTTCTGTTGTCATGGGGCTTGAGCTCTGATCCTGGGCAATGTCCCTCAGCTCTTCAGCTGAAGTCCAGTGCTCTACCACTTTAGCTACAGCACCACTTCCAGATTTCTGGTGGTTAATTGAAGATAAGTGTTTCATGGTCTTCCCTGACCAGGCTGGCTTTGAACCACAATCCTGAGGTCTCAACCTCTTGACTAGCTAGGATTACAGGCATGAGCCACCAGTACCCGGCTCCTATTTGTATTTAGTGAAGTTAATGACACTAAGTATACAAGAATGGAAATCTTAATCAAATGATTTGTCATTGCAGTTTTTAGAATAATTGAGGTAGCAATAAATATGTCTTCCTTTGCCATTTTGTTACATTAATGACTCAGGAGCTATGGGATCCTTACATTAGTAGCCTCTTCCATCTGTGTAGGTATATTTATTATCAGGAAATATTCATAGAGAAATTGAGAAAGACATATTTTTAGAAAGCACTGTATTTTCACAATAAAAAATAATAAGAAAAAGAAAGCAAAGGAGACCAGGTATGCAAGAACAGCATAGAAAGAGATATATTTATCACACAGAGATTAAGAACTAGCCTAAGAGATTTAGAATGCTAAAGGCAATGAGGAATATGCCTAGTTGACAACTACTTCTTCAATAACCAAAAATGGTTCCCTAGAATGGTTTCTGCTATACCTTAGTTACTATCATTTATTCCTTCCATCTGGAGTCATTTCTTCTCTTCTGTCACAACTGTTAATTAGCCTCTGCCATTTTGGTGACATGACTGGCCAAAAAGGGTTCATTGAGATTAGCAGTGAATACTCAAAAGCCTGGAATCTTTGAATTTCCTGAATTAATCTTCACCTGACATCTAAGCACATTCCTGGCATTAATTGCCGTGACATTATGAACAAAACTTTTTTTTAACAAAGTATCCTAATATAGCTAAAGTGCATGAATTAGGGACTATTGTCAGGTATCAGTATGGAACCAGCAATTATACATTCCTAGTATGGGTTCGTTCTTTATTTTCATTTACTAAATGTTTGGGTTTTTTTGTTGTTGTTGTTTTGCCAGTCCTGGGGCATAAACTCAGGGATAGAGAATTATTCCTCAGCTTTTTTTCCTTCAAGGCCAACCCTCTACCACTTGAGGCACAGCATCCTTTCCAGTGTTTCTTTTTCTGTTTATGTGGTTCTGAGATATTGAACCCAGAGTTTCATGCATGCTAGGCCATCACCATACCATGAAGCCACTTTCCCATAGCCCTAAATGACTTTCTTAAGATGGCATTACATTTTCATTCTTTAACTATGTATCAATTTTGGCCAGAATTTTTTTTCCTAGAAAAGGACATTGAACACAATACTGAGTACAGTAAGGCTAGATGGACAATGAATAACCGTCTTGGTCTAGCCAGGCACAGCAGAGCTTACCTCATGGAGCTGGTACAACAGACTGAGCAAGATATCTCCTGACCAACAGCATACCTCCAGGATGAGAGGGCCACCTTGGTTCCAGCCACATGGGGACGCTGGGTCACCTCCTCCAGCACCCATTCAACAAGATCCTGTGAGAGAGAGAGAGAGAGAGAGAGAGAGATTGAAAGAATGTCAGAATTACACTTAATCCTGGTGCAGGTGGCTCATACCTATAATCTTAAGTACACAGGAGGATGAAATATGAGATCATGGTTCATAGCAAACCCGGGCAGGAATGACTGTGAGACTGTTATCTCCAAAGAACCACTACAAAACCAGAAGTGGTGCTGTGACTCACGTGGTAGAGCTCTAGCCTTGAGCTGAGGAGCTCTGGGACAGGGTCCAGGGCGAGTTCAAGCCCCACGACTGACAAGAAGTGGACTTCCCACCACAAGAAGTGGACTGAATAGCACCCATTGTCCTAGGGAGCATGGCTGAGAAGTCAGGCCGTGCTTCCTCTCAGCTGGGAGTCATGAATAGGTCACTCGGCTACTCTGTGCCTCAGTTTCCCCAGCTGCAAAAGTGAACAAAGTGAAGGATCCCCTTCCTCATGGGGATAGGGTAATAATGAAAGCCATGTTTTGTTTCATAATCCCATGCCTGTTGCACCATTAATAACGCATACCATCTTATCTCTTTCTGGGTATCTTACTGTCATATGCTCACAGGATTGCTGAGAACTGTATCTGAAGGCCCCTCCCTTTGCCTGGCCCTGCTCCAGAGATCCCTCTGTATTAATCCTTTGTTTCCTAACAACTGTCACATGAGGAGATTGAAGTCCAATGGTCGAGGCCCAACCCAGAGCTTCACCTGTGGTCAAGAATTGGCTGCCATGGACTGAGTTTGGGACAATCCATCTAAACCAATGACAGAGCATGGCACCACATGTCTACAATTCCAATTACAGAGGACAAAGCCTGGTGGCGCATGCCTATCACAGATAGGAAGACCATGATCCAGCCCAGCCTGAGCATATATTAAGTCTCCATCTCAGAAATCCCCAAGACATAAAAGCTTGGCTTGAATGTTAGAAGACCTGACTGGCAAGCCTAAGGCCTTGAGGTCAAACCCTAATATACAAAAAATAACCAGAGGCCCAGTGCCAGATGCTCTTGCCTATAATCCTAGCTACTCAGGAGGCTGAGATCTGAAGATCACAGCTCAAGATTTAAAGTAGGGTTGGCTTCACCCTTCAGACATCATGATGAGAAGACCTGGAGTCTGAGCTATGCTGTTGTACTCCATACTAGCAGGGCTCATATCCTTACTAAGTGTTGGCCATGCTCTCTTTCCCCCTGGGAAGCCACCCACTTCAGGCCACACTCCCAGGTCCTCCCAAGCTCCCACTGCCACCAACCAGGCCCAAGAGAGTACACAGCTCCAGGGAACAGAGATTCTTTGGTCTTGTAATTTAACAATGCTGAGTCCCCTTCAAGCCTCTCACCCTTCTAGGACCCCAGACCTCAGCTGTGAAGCCCATGCACCCCCCAAAGATAGCAGGTAGAAGTTACCAAAAGCATCCAGCCTCCTTGTTACAACCCAATTCTACACACACACACACACACACACACATTCAGACCGGTGACAGAACAGAACACTCTTCCTTGCAGCACCTGCAATTTGCCAACAGATCACTCACCTTAGTACAGTCAGGCTGTACAAAGAGAAACATGACCTCTCTTTCTCTGTCTCTCTATGTATGTCTTTCTGTCTCTCTGATCTCTCTGTCTCTCTTTGTCTCTCCCTGCCTCTGTCTCTGTTTCTGTCTCTGACTCTCTCTGTCTCTGACTCTCTGTCTCTGTCTGTCTCTCTCTCTCTTTCACACACACACAGAGAGAGAGAGAGAGAGAGAGAGAGAGAGAGAGAGAGAGAGCTGTGCATCTCCTGAGTTTATTGGAGACCAGATGGACCGGGAGCACCAGCAGAAGCTGGTAGACATGGGAAATGTGATCAACTTGTGAGAACTTTAGACAGTTGGGGGCGGGGGGATAGGCCGATTGTATGTGTGTGGGGGAGGGGGAGGGGGTCTTCCCAGATATTCACCTTCTGTTCTGACCCCAGCATCCTTACCTCCCTGCTGGGTTTTCTGGGACCTCTTCAGTTGAAAAAGTTTACCAAGCACAGAAGACAAGGTCTCACACAGAAAGGGGGGGTCTATCTTCTGCATCCAACACCCTCACCCCCAAGAAAAAGGAAAAGACCCCAGAAGGCAGGTGTGGGCATGCAGCTCCCCACCTCTGACTAAAGCCTCAGGTTCTCACCAGGGAGAAGGGTGCAGATGTGCTGCTGTGTGGCTCCCACTGCTCCAGGCCAGGGGCTCTTTGGTGCCCACTCCTCATCCAAGCCTGCATCTTCCTGTTTCCTGGGACACTGGCCAGTAGGGATGGAGGTAGGATCCTCAGGTCAACACCCACTCCCACCCCTGGGGCACATTTGCCGCAGGGCCTGGCCCAGAGTGTGGGGCACGGTAGAGGTGCGGGTCCGGGAAGGGGGAATATGGGGTGTGGCTTCCATTCTTGTATCCCATTGGTCAGAAAGAACCATGAAAGAATGGGGGTGTGGCTGGAATCCTGTGATGCAGAAAGAATGGACAGAGTCAAATAATAGCAGAACCTTTCCCAGGAAACTCTGTCCAATCCAGTTGGGAACAAGAGGGTGACCTGCTTTAGCAGCATGGCTGCACAGATTGTTGTATATGGCTGTTTATTGCCAGTCCTGGACCTAGAACTCAGGATTTAGGCACAGTCCGTGAGCTGCTTTTGCTCAAGGCTGCTCCACTACCACTGGAGCCACATGCCTCTACTTCTGGATTTGTTGGCACAAGTTGGACAGGAGTTTCAAGGACTTTCCTGCCAAGGGTGACTGACCATGATCCTCCTCTCACAGCTTGGTAAGTATCAAGGAGGACTGGTGAGAGCCACTGGTGCCTGGCTAATCATGGGTCTTGCTGATGTTCTTGGACAGACCAATGAGTTCCCTATCCTCAGGTTAAAGTAGTAGGAGCTGGAGCCCACAATTCAAATCCTGGTCCTGCCACCTCCAAATGGCAGGAGATCCTAGGAAACTCATTTTTATCCATATAATGGAATGTGATGTGTGTCAAGATTGAATAGTTCTGGAATGATTCTAGGACAAAATTATATGCAATTATATTATGGTACACTGATCAATTTTAATTAATACTTTATGAAGCATTTAAACAATCACATTCATTTAAATGGGAGCATAATGAAATAACTAAGAATTGGGCATCATATAGTGTAAAGGTGCCAGGACTAGGATTTGAACTCATGGTCTGGGTAATGCTGTTTCACTGTGTGGGAAGGTGAAGCTTGCCTCCTTGACGTCAAGAAATTCAAGTCTGTTCCTTAGGCCTGAAATCGATGCCCACCACTAGAAAACATCCTATTTGTATAAATTTTAAATATATAATTTATATTTATATACATATTTTGACTCCTTACGTTCAGTGTAGTTATTCACTTTATTTTTTTGTTTTATTCCTGTATTGACTATTCATTTTATTGACTATTATGACACATAGAATAGTGATTACATTGATTACATAGGATATAGGTCTGCATATGTATTCCGCTTCATACCTGACACACAGAACTTTCACAGAAAAGGAAAACATGTGTCCCCACCTGCGTCTTACTCTACAATTCAATTTTTGGGAGTGCTGACATCTGAACTCATGGCCTACAAGGCCCAATTCATGAATTGGTTAGTGTCAGCACGCCATCCTTGGGAAAACTGAGCTGACAGGCAGTTCCCAGGACCTGAGATTGAGTCCCATCAGTTGACAAAATAAGAACAGATTGACACCCAGATAGTAGTATGCTCATAAATATATATCTTTACAGAGTGCCAGAGATGTCTATACATTATTCAGTTATATGGACTATATTCCTACCAATTCTTGGGTATTTATTATGCCTCCATGTAATTAATGTTATTGTTTTCATCATTAACAAACTATTAAGTAAATTAATCAGTATCCTGAAATTATTGCATTCCTGTAATATTATTCTTTTAATGATTCATAAATATTAAATGAAATCAGTCTCCTGAAATGATGCTGTCTAATTTTATACGAGCATCATTCATAATCAACTCATTCAACCATGACATTGATAACATTCCATTGTTATTCCTATGGATGGGAACTAGTCTCTTAGTATCTCCTGCCTTTGGTTGGTACCAGGACGGGGATTCGAAATCAGGACCTACCTTGCCATGTGGGCCTATGGCTTCCCCAATAGTCCGCCAACCTTCAGAATTGCAAGGTGAAGTACTCTTTGCAACAGTGTCATTCAGACCCAAGAGGGTCACCGGGCTATGAAAGAAAACGTAAAAAGGCCATCGTGCCATATTTTTTCGGTGCATTTTTTTCACACAAGGCCTGGGGGTCTAGGATCCCGGGATCAGCTGTGGGTCCAGTGGCTGCACCCCAGCATAGGGTGATTGAAGCTGTTGCCACGACCTGAGTTCAAGCCCCCTGCTGAGGAAAAAAAATTAAAAGAAATTAGCTCCCTGGCTTGCAATTCACCCTGTTTATTCTGCCAGGCTTTGGATTTGAACTCAGGGTCTGGGTAAATCTGCAGCAGTGTGGAAGAAGGGGAAGCTCATCATATTTAAAGATAAGGAAGTCAGGCCTGTACTCTAGGCCTGAATTCAAGCCGCAGCCCTGGAAAACATACTATTTGTATACATCGCAAAGATAGGATTTGTACTTACCTATGGATGTTCAGTCCATACACATTTGGTGTGATTGTTCCTTGTACTTTTTGTTTTATTGATTTATTTACCGTTGATTTTACTATGATGACACCCATTCCATTTATTACATTGATGACATCCTATAACATGGCATCTAGATTTGTAGACGTGTATTCCAGCATGCCTGACAACCTGGACTCTCAGAGAAAATAAAAAAAGTTGCACAATTGGCTTCATACTCCATGATCCAATTGTTGGTAGTGTTGGGATCTGAACTCAGGGCTTAGCAGGACCAATTGGTGAATAGTTTACGGTGAACACACCAGCCTGTGAGCAACTAAGGAGTTAGGCCATTCCCAGGATCTGACATTGATCCCCAGGATGGGCCACAGTAGTCATAAATTCATTATTTAAACATAGGATCTATATTTACATGTGTGGACAGCATCTTGTATTTGGTGTACTTCTCCTTATTTTCTGTCTTATCCATGGAAGTACTGTGTATTTTCCTGAGCATGGTTACAGATATAATAGTGTTTACATGGATGACAATCTATTGCTATAGGATTATAGGACTTCCTATGCATTCTCCATCCTAGCTGAGACCCAGGACTTTCACAGGACAGGAAAACAGGTGAATTGATGGGCTTCTCACATCAGGATTCATCTTTTGACACTGTTGGGATTTGAACTCAGAGCCTAGCAGGCCCAATTGGCAAAAGGGTCAAGGTGAGGACACCACCCTGTGAGCAACGAAGGAGATAGGCCATTCCCAGAACCTGACATCGAGTCCCAGGGAGGGCCAGGATAGGCATAAATTCATAATTTAAACATAGGATCTATATTTACATACCTGGGAGGACAGCATCTTGCATTTGGTGCACTTCTCCTTATTTTGTGTCTAATTCATGAAGGTATTGTGCATTTTATTGAGTTTGGTGACAGGCATAACTGTGCTAACATGGATGACAACCTGTTCCCCTGGTTATAGGGTTGCCTATGCATTCTCTATCCTAGTTGAGATCCGGGACTTGCACAAGAGAGGAAAACATGTGCAAAGACTGGCTTCTGACAACAGAATGAATTTTTTGTCAGTACTGGGATGTGAACTGAGGAATGGGTAGCTCTGTTGCACTTTGGGGTAAGGAGAATCTCACAATCCTTGAAGACTAGAATGTCAGGCCTGACCCAGAGCCTGATTTGAAGCCTCAACACTGGAAAAAATAACAAGCCCACCATTTTTAAACATAGGGTTTCTCTTTACCTGCAGGTGTGGTATGCTTCTTGCATTCAGTGTAGTTATTCTTTTAATTGTGTCTTATTCATGGATGTATTGTGTATTTTATTGAGTATGGTGATAGATATAACTGTGCTGACATGGATGACAACTTATTCCCATGGCTATAGAGTTGCCTATATATCATTTCCCATCATAGCTGAGACTCAGGACTTGCATAGGAAAGGAACACAGGTGCAACAATTGGCTTTTGACATCAGGATGAATTTTTTGGCACTGCTGGGATCTGAATTCGGGGACCAGCAGACCCAATTGACGAATGGGTCCATGTGAGCACACCAGTCTGTGAGCCACTAAGGAGTAAGGCCGTTCCCAGAACCTGAGATGGACCCCCAGGTGGGGGTATGGGGGGAGGGCACACAGCAGTCATCCATTCATAAGTTGAAGGTAGTATGCAAATAAGTACACATTTGTATAGAGTAGGAGAGACGATAACCTGTGATGGAATCCAATCTACCATGTGTCTACTGATTCTTGGATCTTTCCAGATGCCTTCATTTCATGACTGTGATGATTATTGTCACGCTTCATCTACACTGCTTTACAAATAAGCGATATCCCATGAGTCTTGCCCATCATTTCCTAGTCACATCATGCATGAAGTACTCATTCAAGGATAAGATCGATCGCATTCCATGACTTTTCCTGGTCCAGAAACCAGTATCTCAGGATTTCCCGTCATTCAGACCCAGGATGGTCACCTTGCAAAGAAAAAGTTATAAAACCCTGAGCCCTCTACAGCTCCCTACTTTTTCTGCTGTTCTGTTTTATTTCATCCTGCAAGCCATCTGGGCCTAGGGTCCCAGGATAGGTTGTGGGTCCCGAGGCTGCCCCCCATCCTAGGGAGAGTGAAGCTGAGTCAGAGTTGCCATGACCTGAGTTCAAGGCCCGTGGTTGGCAAAATTAATGAACTAACTAACTAACTAACTAACTAACTTGAAATAATAAAGCTGCCTGGTTTGGAATTTCTACCAGTTTTCTTTCCTAGCCTGGGATTTGAACTCAGAGACTTGATGAATGTGTAGCAATGTGACAGAAGGCGCAGAGTTGCCACTACTTGAGTTCAAACCCCATGCCAAGCCAAAATAAATAATTAAGTCACTGACCTCGACAGGGAAAGTTAGTTGTGAAGACTGACGGGAAGGGAAGGTAGGGTGAAAACAAACGACGAGGCAACAATGCTCAATAGGAATTGTACTCATTACTTTGCTCATATAACTGTGACCCCTCTGTACAATATTTTTACAGTAAAAAACATACAAAAATATGTAGTGCTCAAGAAGCACTTTGGGGGTAAGTGAAGGATGTCTGAGTAGCTGTACAAAATTCTACACTGATATTTTTAAATGTTCATTATGGAACTGAATAAACATAACTACTTCTGTTACAAATATTAAGTCATTGTCTTGGAACTGGGGCCAGTATTTCTGCCATTGCTGGGATTTGAACTCACTGTCCAATTAACTCTTTTGCACCATGGGTGAAGGCTAAGCGCACTGTTCTTGAGGAAAAGATTTTCAAGCTAGAGTTCACAGGGCCTGAATTAAGACCCTCCAATAGAAAAAAATATTTGTATACATGTGTAATATATGATATTTAGGTACATATGTATGTTTATTTCATATTATGATTATTATTATTGATTTTGTATTTAATTTTAATTTATTCATTATATTGTTTATTGTATTTAGTATTATATACATAATATTAATTATGTTTTGTACATCTATTATAAAATTATACACAATAATTTAGTACATTGACTCATGCTCATTTTTCATTAATACTTTATTAAGTGTTGAAACATGATACATAATTAAATCGAGGCATTTGTCAAGTCATCACATGGTTAGAGTCTGTCCCCAGTATGAGCTTTGTCTTATTTATCTTTGGACAACTTCCTATAGTGATTTGTTTAGATGATTTATACTCAGAAGCCTTTTCTTGTGGATAGGCAAGTCGAGGGATGAAATCATAAGGTTGGGGCTGGGAATGTGGCTTAGTGGTAGAGAGCTTGCTCAGCATGCATGATTGCCAGGGTTTGAATCCTCACTGCCACATACTCAGAAAAAGCCAGAAGCTGTGGTGTGGCTCAAGTGGTAGAGGGCTAGCCTTGAGAAAAAGAAGCTCAGAGACAGTACCCAGGCCCTAATTTCAAGCCCCAGGTCTGGCAAAAACAATACGCCAGATTCCAGTGGCTCTGGAAACCTACTTTCTCAGAAGGCTGAGATCTGAAGATCACAGTTTGAAGACAGCCTAGGGAAGGAAAGCCTGTTAGACTCTTGCCTCCAATGAACCATCAAAAAACCCCATGTGGCACTGTGGATCAATTGGTACAGTGTTTGCCTTGAGCTGAATGGCTCAGGGACAGCGCCCAGGCTTCAGTTTGAGACACACAACTGGAAAAAGAGTGAGGGATAATCAAAGTACTTTTCCTATTTGCTAATTATGAGAATATTTTTTGGAAAATGAATGCTGTTGTACACCAGATTTGGAGTCAGAACTCAAGGTTCAAGTGTAGCACATACATAAGTACAGCCTCTCAGACTCTAGCATTATAAACTTGTGTCCTGCAGGGTCCTGAAAGGCCCATTGTTGAAAGGCTTAATATGCTCCCCAAGTCCTTTGTGTTAAGCAGTTGACTTGTGTTGTCAATGTCATTAGAGTTCTGAACCTAGCAGAGAACCAATAGCTCATGCCCATCACACTATCTCAGGAGGCCTAGGTCTCAGTATCACAGGGTGAAAACAGCCAGGGCAGGGAAGTCTAGGACACTCTGACTTCCAGTTCTGAAAGGTCAGATGCTCAAGAGATTCCTGTGTTTCCCTTGGTGATGAGAAGTTACTTATACTCTAAATGTTCTTGGAGTTCTTGAGCTATAGAAGGAAAGAAATATTATTGACCCATCCTGGCTTCAAATGAAGTTCTCAGGATCCAAGCCCTAGCCCTGTTAGCATGAAGAACTACAGTGTAACATTATTTGAAGGACAGAAAACAGTTTCAAAAGCCAGGCTAGTTGGAGAGACCTAGACCTGCAGGATTAAGAGGCAGAATGTACACACTCAACAGGGAAGTGAGCTGCAAAACCACTTCATTCATTCCAGGCACAACCAGTAATGAGGGAAACCTGAAACATTTGTTATAGTTACAGCAGGGTCAGGCTTTTCTCAGCCTCTTCAAATGATGACTAATTAACCTTCCTCCCTCAGGTGAAAGGAGCCTCAGGCTATCTTTAGGTTACCAATAGAGAGCCAGTTTAATGGGGGAGAGGGGCGGAACAGAGTAGAAAAATCCTGCTTCCTGGTCTTAGGGAGTGGGTTTGAAGACCCTTCTATCTCTGCCAGTTCATTCTCCTTACTTCATGCTCCAAATCATTAATGCAAATCCCCAGTCCAAGGAGAGGTAGGGCCATTTCTCTTCTGTCTCCAAGCAGCTGAGTTAGAACCTGGCTCTGCCCTCTTGACTCTGGGGCGCTTGGCTGCCTGAGAAGTGGGACAGAGACAGTCATCCTGCTCTGCGGTTGTGTGAAAGTGATGCTGGTGTCCTGGCACACTGCAGAAAGCTTCATGACTAGAAAATGTTCCCTTCTTTCCTTCTGATGTGAAAAACAGCTTCATCTATCAACTTTCTTTCTTTTCTCTTTTTTCTTTCTTTTTTCTTTCTTTCTTTCTTTCCTTCTTTATTTCTTTCTGTCTGTCTTTCTGTCTTTCTCTCTCTCTCTCTTTGTTTCTTTCTTTGTACCTACTTACCTACCTAAGTAGCTATCTCTTTGCCAGTTGTTGGGTTGAACTCAAGGAATCGAACCCAGGGCTTCTTGCATGCTAGGCAAGCACTCTCTCATTAATCCATATTCCCAGCCCCTTCATTTTTTTCTTAATGGTAGTTTTTACATAAGTATGCTACCATTTTATGTTCTCAAGTTTAATTTTCTGAATACCGGTTACTTCTAAGAAACCTGATCTTCTCTTCCCCTGCCTGATTTGTGACTGTTCCTGCATTGGCCTCATAATAAAATGTAAATAAAGGCTGCTGAGAGCTTCAGTGTGCATCATATAAAGACACAGGCCTAGAACCCTGGAAGAGAAAAGCAATGGGCCTGAAATAAAGAGAATGATGCAGTATGCGCAACTAGCATATCTGAAAAATAAACCAGTAAATAAAAGCAGAAGCATTGCATAGTCTGTTTGCACTATGGGAGGTAATATACATACACACATAAGTAGGTAGGACACTGATACATAAACTTGGCTTTCTCTTTTTAAATTTTTTTGTGGCCATCCCGGAGCTTAAACTCAGGGCCTGATGTGTTCCTGAGATGCTTTGCTCAAGGCTGAGGCACTACCACCACCACAGCTCCACTTACCACCATCTCGTAGTTAACTGGACATAAGCAATTCCCAGGCTTTTCTGCCTGGTCAGGATTGTATCTCCTGCTCAGTTTTCTCTCTCAAAGCAGAAGCTCTACCCTCTGGGCCACTGCTCCCCTTCTGGTTCTCTGGTGGTTTATTGGATAAAATAGTCTCAGAGACTCTCCTCCTCGGCTGGCTTGAATGGCAATCTCCTGAGGAGGCTTCAAGTGGTTTACTCAAGAATTCACCGAGGAACCGCTCCACACAAGCCCTTAGTCTAAATCTCAAGGGGTACTAGAGAAAAATGGAAACATTGTTATACCGCAGTCGCAGGACCCCCACCAAAAAGACCACCGAGAGTCAGACTTTACAGCTGTTTTAAGGTTTCACTTAAATGAGCTGCAGCTCGGGCCTCGTCCCACACTCTGACACAGAGGAGCCTAGGTGGAGAGCATCAAGCTGAAGATTTGCAGCGTTTATAAAGGCACACAACCAACCAGGTGTTTGGATTACCACCATGTGTTGCTTTGCTAGAAACAAGCAACAAGTGGTCACTGCCTCAAAACTTTAACCCTGCATTTCCCCCCTTTGCCTAATAGTCCTGAGACACTATCTTATGGCTCTGGCCCAAAACTAAACTCCAACAGCTCTTGATTTTGAATGGATTATGGTCCCTCTCTGACCTTAGCCATTCTATTAAACAACAATACTAATAACAAGCAGTTCATTTTTCTTTACTTGAGGCATATGCGGAGTGGTTGGGTAGGATGCTTGGAGACTTCCCCATGTTTCCCCACAGTCGTCCAGGGCAAAGTGGTCAGCCGGTCTGGAGTGGGAGCAGTGGATCCAAGCAGCAATGCCATCCACCTTAAGGGCAGTAGGTGTAGCCAGTAGCACCATGTAAGGTCCCTTCTACCAAGGTTCCAGAGATCTCAAGTTGTCCCTTCAAACAAACACCTAGTCCCCTGGTTTAAACAAATTGGGGGCAGGAATAGAAGCAGAATCATATAATGCTCTAAGCTGGGGCCACATTCTCTTATGCACCAGCTCTAAATAGTTAAGCTTACACAGAAATTCAGTATCATCCAAATCAGCAAGCAATTCAGTCTGGAGGCTAGGTTGGGGGTTGTCCATACATTATTTCAAAAGGAGTAAAGCCAAGCTGATAGGGTGAATTTCCTACTCTAAACAGGTCAAAAGGAAGCAGCCATACCCAGTCTGCACCAGTCTCCAAGGCCAATTTAGTTAAGGTCTCTTTTAGAGTCCGATTCATTCTTTCTACCTGGCCTGAACTCTGGGGTCTATAAGCACAGTGCAATTTCCAATCTGTCCCCAGTGCTGCGGCTATTCCCTGACTTACTTTTGAGATGAAGGCCCAATGATGGATGGGAAGCCATACCTGGGTAGGATTTTTTCCAGGATCTTCTTAGCCACGATGTTCCTGGTGTCATGCTTTGTTGGGTAGGCTTCAACCCATCCTGAAAAAGTGTCTACAAAAACTAGCAAATATTTATATCCAAATTTTCCAGTTTTAATTTCTGTGAAGTCTACTTCCTGATACACACCTGGTCTATCTCCACAGAGGCGAGCTCCTTTTGTAACCGGTTGATTGGGGGCATTGGTGAGCTGACAGGCTTTAAAATTTTTAACAATGTCCTCAATGAGTTGATTTCCTTGCCTGATTTTTACTTCTGAGTGTCAGCAAGTGCTGCATTCTTCGGGTTCCCATGTGTGAGACCCAATGGATTCTCATAAGAATTCCCTTGCCCAATCCTTGTGGCAAGATAAATTTTCCCTCACCAGTTTTCCATCAGTCTTCATTTCTTTCTCTGTTCGGGGGTTAGGCCATGGAAATTTTCTTTATTCACTGCAAATCTTCTTGGGAGTACTGAGGCTCAAGAGCCATAACTTGTGGCCCTGGGTCTACTTCCACTCTGGGCTGGAGGGCCGCCTCCTTAGCTGCCTGATCGACCAAGTTATTTCCTTTGGTTATTGAATCAGTTACCTTTTGATGGCCAGGACAGTGCATAATGGCCATATTTGCTGGTTCCTATAAGACCTGGATGAGGCTTAAAATTTCTTGTTTGTTTTTAATAGCCTTTCCCTCAGCTGTCAACAGCCCCCTCTCTTGGTAAATGGTTCCATGAACATGCACAGTGGCAAAAGCATAGCGACTATCCGTGTAAATATTTAGTCTCTTCCCTTTTCCCATCTGTAGGGCTTTTGTTAGTGCCACTAGTTCTGCTCTTCGTGTAGACATTCCCTGGGGGAGTGCTTCTGCCCACACTATCTCAGTGTCCGTGGTGACTGCTGCATCTGCGTACCTTTTTCCATCTCAAATGAAACTGCTGCCTTCTGTGAACCAGGTATGCTCGGCATGCAATAGTGTCATGTCCAACAAGTCTGGACTCTTTTCCTTGGCCTGGTTGCTCTTTTTACACTCCATTTCACATTCTCTGTCCTTCCTTTCCTGTCTTTGCTCCTCTGTCTCTCTCTTATTGTAAACCTTTTCCACCACAGCTAATAGATCCCTAATAGACTTTTCACCAAGTCTGTCTAGAGCCTGCAACTTTTGTTTTATGTCTGGTTCAGCTTGACTTATATAGGCAAACATAATCATCTGAGCCGACTCCTGGGTCTCAAGATATTATGGGGTATATTGACTAAAAGCTTCTATGAGCTACTCAAGATATGTTGATGGACTTTCACTTCCTCCCTATCTAACATCAAAAATTTTGGCCATATTAGTAGGTTGGCAAGCTGCCGCCTTGAGACCTGCCAACAGAGCCTGGTGATAGATGAGGAGTCGCTCCCTACCTTCAACCATATTGTAGTCCCATGTTGGTCGGATCTCAGGAAAATAGGCAGTGATCAGGGCAGGATCCATGATAGGTGCTCCTGTGGGGCCAGGGGTGTTTCCGTGCCAGTCTCTTTCTTCGGTGGTAAAAAAAACCTGTAAAAGCTGACTAAAATCATCCCAATGGGCTGATGAATAAAGTGAATAGTTTAAGCAAACTAATTAAATCCTGGTGTTTCTCAGAAAAGGGGACATTTTGGGTGTATAGGCATTTTTGTATAGGTCACTGGTAGAAAATGACCAATATTGGAGTTGCTGTTGACCATCCACATACACAGGACCTGTGGTGCGTAAGAGAAAAACAGCTGTATGAGAAGAGGGGTTGATCCCATGGCATTGTTGAGTGACTGGCCCCTCAGAAACTTTAAGGGCAGGTGCCGAGGATTCTATAGCTCCCTCCTCCTCTTGATCATTCTCAGATTCTGCAAATAGAACCTGGAAAAGAGAGTATGGGGGAGGAAACATTTCTTCTTCCAAGTTATCTCCCTGAAAAACCAGGGGGTACCTCTTCTTTACCTCTTCCTCGGTTTCTTTTTGTAAGTCTAGGGGGCTAGACGGAGTGGTGCCCATGGTTTCCAATCCCGTCAGTTGTACAGTCCAAAAACCAATAAACAGTACAAACAAAACACCTGCAGGCCTGACAGTTACAAAAAAAAGCTTACAAAGAGGAGATTTCCCAAATTGGTCCACTGACTCCTGTCATGGCGAGGTTCCCCACCCACGCCCCACAGCAGAAGGAGCAGAGCCATAGTGGGCAAGTTAGGCCTTGGTTAGGAGGCCCTCTTGGTCAGTTCCGGCCCAACACCGAAATGACCCCAGTCCCAAAATTCACAAGGCTGTGTTCCAAGAACCCCCCCGGCCCACCCCACACAGTGGGGTTCCAACTCCCACCCCACACGGCGGGGTTCCAAAGACCCCCTCCCCACAAGAGGATGTGGGACATCTCCCAGTTCCTCCAGGGTTGTTGTGCAAGCGCTTCAGCTTAGACAACCCTTTGTACATGGGAGCAGCCATCCTCACAAAGGAAAATGAAAGTAAAACAGACAACGACAGGACATGACAAATTAACAAAGACAGCGCTGTTTACCTTTGGAGTCTGAGATCTCAGATGTCTTTGGGGGGATCCCTGAAGGCCTCCACTAATGTTATACCCAGGTTGCTGGATCCCCACCAAGAAGACCATTGAGAGTCAGATTTTACAGTTGTTTTAAAGTTTTATTTAAACTGGCTGCAGCTCGAGTCTCATCCTACACTCCAACACAGCAGAGCCAAGGAGGAGAACCCCGAGCTAAAAATTTGCATGATTTATAAAGGCACACAACCATTGAAGAGCCTTTTTGCTATTCGGGGAATTTTATTGTTCCACATGAATTTTTGGATTGCCTCTTCTATTTCCTTGAAGAATGTGGTTGGAATTTTGATAGGTATCGCATTAAATATGTAGATAGCCTTGAGAAGTATTGTCATTTTCACGATGTTAATCTTTCCAATACAGGAGCATGGGAGCTTTTCCCATTTTCTAAGTTCTGTTTTGATTTCCTTTTTCAAGTTATTAATGTTTTCATCATCGAGGTGCTTCACTTCTTTGGTTAAGTTAATTCATAGGTATTTTATTTTTTGTGGGGCTATTACAAATGGAGTTGCTTTCCTAATTTCAGCCCCTCTTTTCTCATTGTTGGCATACAGAATATCAATACCAAATTTCAAACTCTACTATAAAGCCATAGTAATCAAAACAGCTTGGTACTGGCACAAGAACAGACCTCAGGACCCATGGAATAGAATTGAAAACACAGAAATGAACCTACAGACATATAGCCATCTAATATTTGATAAGGGAACTAAAAAATAGAATGGAAGAAAGACAGCCTCTTCAGTAAATGGTGCTGGAAAAATTGGTTAACTACTTGTAGAAAACTAAAGGTAGTCCTTATATATCACCCTGCACCAGAATCAACTCCAAATGGATCAAAGACCTCGGAGTCAAAGTAGACACTATGAAAACATTACAGGATGGAATAGGAGAAACCCTAGGTCTCCTTGGGGCAGGCCAAAATTTTCTTAATAGAGACCCGGAAAAACAACAAATCAAAGAAAGGTTGGACAAATGGGATTGCATGAAGTTGCAGAGCTTCTGCATGGCAAAGGACATAGCTAGCAAGATCAATAGAAAACCCACGGATTGGGAGAAAATCTTCACTAGCCATGCAATGGACAAGGGTCTCATATCTAAAATATACTTGGAACTCAAAAAATTAAATCCCCCAACAACAAATCCTCAAAGAAACAACTGCCCAATAAATAAGTGGACTATTAACTTAAAGAGAAACTTCTCTGAAGAAGAAGAAGGATGGCCAATAGACACATGAAGAAATGCTCAACCTCCCTAGCCATAAAAGAAATGCAAATCAAAACAACATTGAGATACCACCTCACTCCAGTTGGAATGGCAAAAATCAAGAACTCTAGTAACAACAAATGCTGGAGGGGATGTGGACAGAAGGGAACCTTACTTCCTTGTTGGTGGGAGTGTAAACTTGTTCAACCCCATTGGAAAGTAGTATGGAGGTTCCTCAAAAGACTCCACATAGAGCTCCCTTATGACCCAGCAGTCCCACTTTTGGACATGTACCCAAATGTTTACAAACAAGACCACACTAAAGCTACCAGCACTACTATGTTTATTGCAGCATTATTTACCATAGCTAAAATATGGAACCAACCCAGATGCTCCTCAGTAGATGAATGGATCAAGAAAATGTGGTAGATATACACAATGGAATTCTATGCCTCCATCAGAAAGAATGACATTGCCCCATTTGTCAGGAAATGGAAAGACTTGGAAAAATTTATATTAAGTGAAGTAAGCCAAGCACAAAGAAACATAGGTCCCATGATTTCCCTTATTTGCAATATCTAGTATATGTATGTGTGTGTGTGTGTGTGTGTGTGTGTGTGTGTGTGTGTGTGTGTGTGAGCACATGACGGTGTGTGTGTGCGCGAGTGTGTGTGTGCATGCACACACATACATGAGTCCTGAAGCTTGACCTCAGGACCTGAGCACTGTACCTAGTTTCTCTTGTATAATTATATCCCTCTCTCACTTGAGCCACAGAGCCTCTTTAGGCTTTGTCCTAGTGATGTGCTCCTGAGAAATGAAGCCCAGGATTTCATATATGGAAAGCACTCTACCACTAAAGCACATTCCCAGCCCTCTACTTCAGCTTTGTTAGTTTAGTTCTGTCTTTTTTAATTGTTGTTGTTGTCGGTTGAATGGCCTGGTCGGTTGTCTTGGCCTGGGTGCTGTCCCTGACCTCTTCAGTTCAAATCTTGTGCTCTACCACTTGAGCCACAGAGCTTCTTCCGGTTTTCTGGTGGTTCATTGGAGCTATGTTTCTTAAGGACTTTCCTGCCTAGGCTAGCTTTGAACCATGATCCTCAGATCACATCCTCCTGAGTAGCTAAGATGAGAGACATGAGCCAAAAGCACCCAGCTTCCCCTTCAGGTTCTTAGTAGTGAATTGGAGATAATAGTCTCATGGCACCTTTTGTGTCTGAGATAGTTTGGAACCCAGATCTTTAGAACTCAGCTTCCTGAGAAGGCAGGATGAGAGACCAGCTACTGACCCCTTGGCTGTGGCCTCTGCTGCAAGGGAGTCCATGGCTCCACGTGGTGGAGTGCTAGCCATGAGCCCAAGATGTAAGGGTCAGCGCTTAAGCCCTGAGTTCAAGGTTCATGACCGAGAAAAAACAAAACAAAACCATTGTCTGCTGTAGACAACTCACTAATCTTCGGTAACACATAATTTTATCCCTGACATGGGATCTGAGCCTCAATATTCTTGTCTGTATAATCATCTAAGTTGTGGAGCTCTTACATAGACAAGATGTAAGAATGCACCCTGTTAAGGACACAGCACATGGCACTCGTTGCACCACTCAGCACACAACATCCTGTTAAAGAATCAGCACCCAGCACCCAATGCAGGACTCAGCACACTGCATCCTATGAAAGACTCAGCACATAGCACCCTGTGCGGGACTCAGAATAGAGCACCCTATGGAGGACTCAGCACATAGCTCCATTCCACAAGCTGTCATTAGAATTAGGGTGCTTTCATCAGTATCACCATTCTTTGAGGAAAATTTTACAAACCATACAAGTTCACATCTAATGGTTTAGTGGGGTGTTTTTTTGGGGGAGGGGTTGTTAGCCATGGGGCTTGAACTCAAAGCATGGGGTACTGTTCCAGTAACATTTGCTCAAGGCTAGAGCTCTACCTCTTGGAGCCACATTTTGAGGTGTCTCTCAGACTTCCTGCAAAGACTGGGTTTTAAAGCTCCTGAGCAGCCAGGATGATGGGCATAAGCCAGGATGATATGGGTAACCCGTGGAGCTGGGTTGCAGCGGTTTACATGTGGTTAAGTCAGGTTAGGTGGCTGCTGTCAGCACCAGTCTCCTAGCTTGATCTGTAATGAGGTATTTGAAGTTCTGTCCTTCTATAATTGCAGTTAGACCATTCTACCTTTTTTTGTTATCAGACCTGGGGCATGAGTAAGAGCTTAGACACTGTCCCTAAACGTTTGTGCTCAAGGCTAGCACTCAATTGATTGAAAGAGCAGAACTTCTGGGTTTTCTGTTTTGTGGTACTGAGGAATCGAACCCAGAGCTTCATGCTTATTAGGGGAGCACTCAACCACTGAGCCCCAGGAGTGAATGAGGTACAAATAGATAGAGATTGCTGTATATAAATATTATATATACAAAATGAGATTTCTGCATATTATTAAACTATAGATAATATTACTACCAATTATTAGGTATTAAATTATGTCTCCATTTAATGATGTGTCCCAGTTAACAATTAATAAAGCATTAATTAATAATTACTCAATATCCCATTATTGTTTATCATATATGTACATATATCCATATATATAATTAGATATTTCATAGAATGAGACCAATGTCTATATCCAATTATTAGTTATTTAATTATGTCTCCATGTAATTTTTATTCTGTTAATGCTTAATAAAATATCAATTAAACTTAGTGAACATCTTACACTTATTGCATCTAATTTTATCCTAGAATGATTCACTACTAATTCAATCTGTTTATTATTTACTGTAGTGGCAATTCTTCAACCTATGATGTTTTTTACCTTTATTACATCCTATTACATAGAATATAGATTTGCATCCAAATTATACATCCTACCTGACACAGAGCACATTCACAGAAAAGGAAAACGTGTCATGCTCAGCTTCTCACTCCAAAATTACATTTTGGCAGTGCTGGGATCTAAACTCAGGCAAAGAAGGCTCAGTTCATGAATGGGTTAATGCCAGCACAGCAGCCACTAGTCAATTCAGCTGCCAGGCAGTTCCCAGGCCCTGAGATAGAGCCCTGTATGTTGACTCCAAATTGTGCTTAATGAAGTTATTCATTTTTTATTCATTTACCATTTATCTTTTGACTGCTACAACACATGGAATATTTACTACATTTATTAAAAAATATATAGAATTGCCTATGCATGAAACTTCACACCTGACACCCAGGACTTTCACAGAAAAAGAAAACATGTGTCACCCTGTGTCTTACTGCATGATTCAATTTTTGTGAGTACTGGCATCTGAACTCACAGCCTACAAGGCCCAATTCATGAATGGGTGAGTGTCAGCATGCCAGCCTGGGGCATATTGAACCGGCAAGCAGTTCCCAGCACCTGAGATTGAGCCCCAGGGGTTGACAAAACAAGAACAGATTGACATGCAGATGGTAGTACACAAATAAATACAGATCTTTATAGAGTGCCAGAGATGTCTATACATTATTCAGTTATATAGGCTACATTCCTATTAAGTCTTGGGTATTTATTATGCCTCCATGTAATTAATATTACTGTTTTCATCTTTAATGAATTATTAATTAAATCGACCACTGTCCCGAAACTATTGTGTCCACATAATTAATAGTATTCTTTTAATGTGCCAAAAAATATTTATTAAAATCCTTCAGACTCCTAAAATCACTCTCTAATTTTATACTAGTATCATTCAGGAACAACCAATTAAACCTTGACATTCATAATCTTCCATCAGTATTCCTATGAATAGGAACAAGACTCTTAGGATCTCCCTCCATTGGTAGGGGTCAGGACCCAGCTTCGAACACAGGGCCTATGTTGTGGTGTTGGCCCATGGCTTCCCTGAAAGCCCAACAGCCTTCAGCAATGGCAGGTTACCAACACTTTTCAGCCCTGTCTTTTAGACCCAGGATGGTCACCTTGAAAAGAGAACAAATGTAAAACCGGCAGACATCTGAAAGTTACTGGGTTTTTTTCTGTGTCGTTTTATTTATTTATTTTTCCTGTCAGCCTTTGAGGCCCAAGAACCTAGGTTCGGCTGTGGGTCCAGTGGCTACAACCCAGCCTAGAGTGATCAAAGCTGAGGCAGAGCTGCCATTGAGCTTGACAAAATAAAAATACATACATGCATACATACATATATACATAGATACATTAAAAATATTTAAATAATTATGAGGCTACTTGGCGTATTCGAGCCATTTTTTCTGCCGAGCCTGGGATTTGAACTCAGGGTCTGGGTAAATCTGCAGTACTGTGGGGGATGGGAAAACTCACAATACTGGAAGACCAGAAAGACAGGTCTGTTTCCAGGGTCTGAATTCAAGCCCTACCACTGGCAAAAATAATATTCGTATACATTTTAAAAACATGATTTATATTTACATATGCATGTTTATGACATATTGCATTTAGTGTAGGTATTCATTTTATTTTGTTTTTTATTTATTTATTATATATTTTAGAGATTATGATTATATGTATAACATTATTTACATCCTATTAAATAGAACACAGATTTGACTATGTATTATACATCATTCCTGAGACCCAGGACTTTCACTGATAAGGAAAACAAGTGGGACAATTGGCTTCTTCTACCACGATTAAGTTCTTGGCAGTTCTGTGATTTGAACTCTGGGCCTAGAAGGCCCACTTCATGAATGTTAGCTCACCAGTCTGACGCAAGTGAAGTTGTCAGGCAAATTTGAGGACCTGAGATAAAGCCCTAGGAGTGGCCAATATATAAACACATAGATATGTATATTGCAGGGTGTGTATTTACATATGTATATGTATCTATAAATAAAGTTATAGAGAGAGACAGATAGACATTTATATAGATTCTACTGTATAGTGATGTCTATATCTTATTTTTATATACTCTATTATTATGAATTATTTGGTCTAAAATTATGCCTCCATTAATTAATCACAGTGGGAGACAATAAAATATTAAATTAATCAATGACCTATATTTATTGTGTACAATCTTATACTACAATGACTAGCTAATTAGTAGTTCAATTGGTACATTACAAAGATTCTATTATTGTTCTTATAGATAGGAACGAGTAGGTGGAAGTCCCAGGATCAAACTCAGGGCCTTGGTTTCTGGGTTGGGCTGAGGCTTCACTGACAGCACGCCAACCTTCAGCCATGCAAGGTCATGTACAATTTTCAAGCCGAGTCATTGAGATCCAAAATGATCACAGTGCAAAAGAAACAAAGGTGAAACTGTTGTCCAAAACTTCCTGGTTTTTCCTCCTCCATCTTGGTTGGTTTATTTTTTTGTCAGAGCTGGGAGTTGAACACGGGTCCTAGGATCCCTGTATCATCTGTGGGTGTAAAAGCTGCACCCCAGCCTAGGATAATCAAGGCTGAGGAAGAGTTGTGGTGACCAGAGTTCAAGCTACTTTTTTGGAGTTTGCCACTCCAAAAAAGTTAAGGTCCTGGATAGGAGTTTGGGCCATTTTATCTGCCATACTTGTAATTTGAACTCAGGGACTGGGTAAATCTATTGTGCTCTGGATGATGTGAAAGCTAACCTCCTAGAAGAAAAAAAATTCCAGAGTATTACCCAGTGTGTGAATTCCAGCCCTAGAACTGGCAAAAATATTATTTATATACATGTATAATATATATCAAATATATGTAGTTGCATAGATATTACATATTGTACCTAGGACACAATATTACCACAGAAAGGAAATCAGGTCAACATTGGCTTCTTACTCCACCTATTGACTTTGGCACTGCTGGGATTTGAACTCAGGGCCTGAAATGCCTAATTCATCAAGGGGTCAGTTTAAGCACAGCAGCCTCAAACAAATTCAATGCCAGGCAGTTCCCAAGACCTGAGTTCTAGCCCCAGGAGTGGTCAATATATAAATAGATAGATGTATAAATTGCTGCAAATACATGTATATATATAGAGAGAGAGAGAGAGAGAGATGTATATGTATATTCCACTGTACATTTAAATATAAATATATTATAGAATGTGAGATGTCTGTATATTATTAAATGACATTTAACATATTACTAATAATTATTAGGTATTAAATTATTCCTCCATTTAATGAAGTATCATGGATTAAGGCACAATAAAGTATTGCTTTGTGTAAATGGAGCTCAGAGTCAATTTCTAGGCTCATAGTTCAAACCTCAGGATCTGCACTAAAAAGAAAGAGCCAGTAATTCCATGTGTCCGTGTATATATGCATGTATTTCTATCAGTGAACATCCATAGTTATTAGGAAAAATAGCACCCAGCTAAGAAATTTGCTTTGAATAGAATGATATCATAGCACGGAGAGTGCTTTCAAGATAGTGCATGTCCCTGGTCAAAAAATTAAGACACTGGGTTGGAATTTGCACCATTTTTCTGGCAGGCCTGGGATTTCAACTCAGGGTCTGAGTAACTCTTTGGCACTGTAGGGGAGGGGAAACTCACCATCGTTGAAGACAAGAATTTCAGACCAGTTTCCAGGGCCTGAATTCAAGCCCCAGCACTGGAAAAAATAATATTCATACATGAGATCTATTTACATACATGTGTTTACTCCCTATGACATTTATTACACTTATTTATTTTTTATTTATTTTATTTAGAATTATTACATATATCACATTTATTTCATTTATTACATCTTATCACATGGATTTATTTGCATATGGATTATACATCATCCTGAGACCCACAACTTTCACAGAGAAGGACAAAAATGGGTCAAAATTGGCTTCTGACTCCACATATAAACTTTTGGCCATGCTGGGATTTGAACTCACAGCCCACAATGCACAAATCATGAATGGGTCAGTTGTAAAACAAAAGCCTTTGGCAAACTGAACTGCCAGCCAGTTCTGAAGACCTGTGATCAAGCAATAGTAGTGGCGGATAGATAGATAGATAGATAGATAGATAGATAGATAGATAGATAGATAGATAGATAGATAGATAGATAGATAGATAGATAGATAGATAGATAGATAGATAGATAGACGTGTAGTTTGCTATGTATATGAGAGAAAATGTGAGAATATTGAATTATATGTATTATGAATTATTAGTTATTAAATTATGCCTCCTTTTAATGAAGTATCATGGTTGAATACTTATTAAAGCATTAATGTAAAAGTAGTCAGTATTCCATAATTGGGAGAATCATACCATGTTGCTAGAATGGAAGACATTATCCAATACTTTTTGTGTGGCATTCTATAAGAGAGTTATTAACTAATTGCAAATTTAATTGTTACTTTTATAACATTTTATTAGGCATTCCCATGGATAGGAATGATTTTCTCAAGATCTCCCTCCATTTATAGGTGGCAGTACTGTCACTTTAACTCCAGGCCTGGGTATTTTACTTTGAAATGCAAATGATTGGAATTACACTGTGAAGATTTCAGATTGTCAGGATGAAAGAAAAGAATGAGAAGGAAAGAAAGCCAAGTGTCAGTGGATCCTACCTGTAATCCTAGCTCTTCAGGAGGCTGAGAGGTAGAGAATGCCAGTTTGAATTCAGCCAGGACAGGAAAATCCACCACACTCTTATTTCTGAGCGATTACAGGAATAAAAAATCCCCATGAATGCGGCTATGGCTCAAGGGCAGAGCATTAACCTTAAGCACAAGAACTCAGGGACAGTGCCTAGGCTCATAGTAAAACTCCCAAACCTGGCAATTAAAAAAAAAGCCAGTAACAACATTCCTCCCCATGTATGTATGCATGTATTTCTATTGGTGAAGGTCCAGAATCCCTATAATGAAAGACATCCAGCTAGGAAATTTGCTTTGAATAAAATGATTTCATAGCACAGAGAGAGTTTTCAAGACAGTGCATCTTCCGGGCCTCCTCTCACTCTTCCCATTGTAGCCTGAGGTTTTCTCCACATCGGGGACTGCTGGAAGAAGACTTCCTCATTATTGGAACAGGCAGACAAAAGGCCACACTCCTGTAGAGCTGAGTGACAAAAAACTCTTTCTAGGCCAATTAGTGAGGAGTGTGGGTGGGCTCTGGTGGCCAGGAGAAAAAGGCCTCTTTGTATCTCAAGCTATCTCTCTGCCGAGAGCTCTGTTGTGACAGGAAGACTTCAATTGTGCCACCTCCCGTGGCAGGCCAAGTTCCCTGCACTTATCCTGTATTTGTTAGACTATGTTCTAGTGTTGAAATAACCTGATACAATTAATTCAAGGGTCCTTTTGGCAGACAACTAAGGAGCTGAATCTAATAAAATGATTCATTATTGGCAATGATGCTTCCCTGGGTTTCCAGAAGCTTGCTAAATCAAAGTAAATGTGTAATATTACTATGCTTCATGTCATCTAGGGCTGGTGAAACTCATCACGTTTTGAAACTTTGACCTCTCCTAGTTGGGCCCTGGGTGGCTGTGTTTCAGGGTTGAACACAGGACCTGGATACTGACCATGAGCTCAGAGCAGAAGCTCAGTGCTTTATCATTTCTTGTCACAGCTTCACTTCTGTTATCTGTGTATGTGTGTGTGTGTGTGTGTGTGTGTGTGTGCATGTATGTGTGTTCATACACTTGTCCTGGAGCTTCAACTCAGGACCTGAACACTGTACCTGAGTTTCTCCTGTACAAGGATAGCACTCTACCACTTGAGGCACCCAGCCACTTCAGGCTTTTTTCTAGTGTAGTACTAAGGAATCAAACCCAGGGATTCATACATGCAAAGCACTCTACTCCTAAGACACATTCCCAGCACTCTACTTCAGGTTTCTTTCTTTCTTTTGTTGGAAGTTGGAGGAATTTAAGTCTAGGCCTGGGTGCTGTCCTTGAGCTCTTTAGCTAAAGTCAATCACTCTACTACTTGAGCAACAGCACCCCTTGAGGTTTTTGGTGGGTCACTGGAGGGAAGCGTCTCAAGGAATTTCCTGCCCAGGCTGGCTTTGGACCGTGATCCTCAGCTCTCAGCATCCGGAGTACCTAGGATGACAGGCACAAGTCAGCAGCAACTAGCTTCCACTTCAAGTTCCTAAATAGTGAATAGGAGATAAAAGTCTCATGGGACCTTTTGTGTCTGGGATAGTTTTGAACCCAGACCGTCAGATCTCAGCTTCCTGAGTAGACAGGATGACAGACCTCAGCTACTGCACGCCTAGACTGTAACACTCTGTTGCAAGCGTGTCCTTGCCTCCTTGTGGTAGGGCACTACCCATGATCCCCACAGGTAAACGTCAGTGGCTAGGCTCTGAGTTCAAGGTTCATGATCAAGAAATATAATACAAAACAATTGTCTGCAGGAGACAACTCACTAGAGTTAGGTACATACATAATTTTGGCCATGAAATGGTGCCACAAGTTTCTCATCTGCACAATCATCTTACTTGTGGAGCTCTTACAAGAACCAGATGAAAAAATGCACCCCAAGAAGTACTCAGAAATGCACCCCAGAAATACTCATCACATAGCTGTAGCCCACATAATATCATTAGAATTAGAGTGCTTTCATCAGTATCATCATTCTTTCAGAAACACACCACAATCAGTCCAAATTTAGATTTTGGAGGGGTGAGTTTTTTTTGGGAGGGGAGTCAGCCACGGGGATTGCACTGAAATGTTGGGGGTACTGTCCTAAGGTCTTTTGATCAGGCTAGAACTCTGCGACTTTAAGCCACAGCTCAGAGTTTCACAGACTTCCTGCCAAGCCTAGGTTTTAAACCCACCAGTGTCAGATCTCAGCTCCCTAGTATCTTGGATGACAGGGTGAGCAAGCCAGCAGCATCTAGTTGATGGAACTGGGTTCCAGTGGTTTACCTCTGTCTAATTCAGGTTAGATGGCAAATGTCAGCACTAGATTCCCAGCTTGCTCTGTGATGAGGTATTTGCAGCCCTATCCATATATAGTTGCAGTCAGAACATTCTATCTTTTCCTTTTTTATTTTTTGTTTTGGTGCCAGTCCTGGCTCTTGAGTAAGAGTCTAGACACAGTCCCTAAGCTTTTATGCTCAAAGCTAGTGCTCGAGTGTTTGAGCTACAGCAAAACTTCTGGATTTTTCTATTCAAATGTTAGTGAGGAATTGAACCCACGGCTTCGTACTTACTAGGCGAGCACTCTACCACGGAGCCCCAGTAGTCACAAGTGTATAAACAGATAAATGTGTAGATTGGTAGACAGACAGACGGACAGATAGATAGATAGATAGATAGATAGATAGATAGATAGATAGATAGATAGATAGATAGATAGATAGATAGATGTAGATATATTTAATGAGAGATATCTGTAAATTATGAAATTGCATATATGATATTTCTATCAAATATTGCCAATTAAATTATTCCTTCCTTTTTTAAGTATCATGATTGACTACATAATAAATTATTAATTAAAAATTAGTCAATGTAGTATACCTGTTGTGTATAATTTTCTAATATAATTGTACACTAACTACTAATGTAATTGTTACTTTTACAACATTCCATTTGTACAGATGTCTATTGGAAGCGTTTCTTAGAATCTCCCGACAGCCATTCATTAGTGGGAGTCCCGGGATTCAAGCTCCAGGCCTAAGTTGCCGATTTCTGCTTGGCTTCCCTAATAGCCTGCCAAACATCAGCAATGTAAGGTCATGTACATTGTCTGGGCATTGTTATTTAGACCCAGGATGGTACAATACAAAGGAAAAAAAAGTGTAATCACCTCATTGAACTTCTCAGTTTTATTTTTTTCCTTTTTATTTTTTTTGCCAGCCTTGAGATTTGAACTCGGGACCTAGGATCCCAGGATTGGCTTTGGCAGAGATGCCAAGACCTGAGTTCAAGCTCGGTACTTGGCCTAAAACCAAATAATAATAACAATGATAACAACAACAATAACAATAATAATATGACCTTGGCTTGGTATTTGGACCATTATACTGGCAGGCCTGGCATTTAAACTCAGAGTCTGGGTAACTCTGTGGCACTGTGGGTGAAGGGGAAGATTGCCTTCCTTGAAGACAAGTTCAGAAAAGTTCCAAGAGCCTGAATTGAAACCCCAGTACTGGAAAAAATGATACTCATATATGAGATCTATTTGCATACATGGGTTTACTCCATATGACATTTATTACCCTTATTTGTTTAGTATTATTGCACATAAATCATTTATTTTATTACATCATATCACATATACTGAGACCCAGAACTTTCACAGAGAAGGAAAAAAATGTGTCAAAATTGGCTTCTTACTCCATGAATACATTATTGGCCATGCTGGGATTTCAACGCACGGCCTAAAATGCCCAATCCATAAATGGGGTCACAGATTTAGCACACCAGCCTCCAGAAAACTGAGCTGCCAGGAAGTTCTGAGGACCTGTGATCAAGCCACTGTAACGCCAAATATATATATATATATATATATATATATATATAGACAAAGGGAATGTGAGGATATTATTAAATTATATATTATTACAAATTATTAGTTATTAAATTATGCTTCCATTTAATGAAGTATTGAAGAGTTGAAGTAACTCCATTTTGAGGCAGCAGCCATTCTGTCCTTTATGTTAAATTATGAGTGACCCAGAGCAAACATAAATTCCAGGAACTGACTTGTCCATATTGAAGTTAACCAGAGCTCACATAAATCCCAAGGACAGAGTTATCTGTGGCCACAAACTTCCCTTGCTTCACAGATAACCCCCTGCCCTTTATTGCCCTAGCCCAAATTGTATGATAACCCCCTGCCCTTTATTGCCCTAGCCCAAATTGTCTGATAACACCCTGCCCTTTAATGCCCTAGCCCAAATGGTCTGATCACCCCCTATCACCCCTTATCACCCTAGGATGTCCTGTTAACACATCTGGTTACTGTAACTTTGTAGTTTTTGCCTTTATAAGCCCTATGAAATTTCAGCTCGGGGCTTCCTCCTAAGCTCCACTGTGTCGGTGTGTAGGACGAGTCCTGAGCTGCAGCCTGACTGAATAAAGCCTTGCTTTTGTATTTCAGAACGTCCAACTCTCGGTGGTCTTCTTGGTGGGGGTCCTGCGACGGGGGCACTTCAGTATCATCATCTAATACTTATAAAATCATTAATAAAAATCAGTCAATATCCTTAATGGTGCTAGAATGGAAGATATAAATTCAATAATTTTTGTGTGGCATTCTAAAGTAGAATCATGAATTAACTGCAAATTTAATTATTACTTTCATAACATTCCATTAGCATTCACATGAATGGGAAAGAATTTGTTAGGATCTCCCTCCATTTGTGGGTGGTAGTCCTAGCATTCAAATTCCAGGCCTGGGAAGTTTACTTCTAATAAACCATTGGAATGACACCTTGAAGATTTCAGATTGTCACAAAAAAAAAAGAACAACAAGAAGAAAAGGAAGCCAAGTGTCAGTGGCTCTTGCCTGTAATCCTAGCTCCTCAGGAGGCTGAGATGCCAAGTTGAATTCAGCCTGGGTAGAAAAGACCGTGACACTCATATTTCTTAAGAGATCACAGGAAATCAAAATAAAATAACAACAAAAAAACCCTGTGTGGCCCTGTGGCTCAAGTTGCAGAGCACTACCCTTGAGCAAAAGTCTCAGGGACAGGGCCAGGATGATGGGCATTCAGCAGATTGCCCATGCCCAGCCCCCCAAACTGGGCAAGCTGGAACAAGCCCTCAGAGAGTACTAAGTCTGAGCAGGCAGCTTGAATAAGCATCCTTCAGTGCAATTTAAGAACTGAAGCCACGAAGGCTTTGCCTGGGCTGGTGTGTGTAACTGGTGTGTACAACGGGTGCATTATGTCCTGGCACTTCTCAAGGGAAACCACAATTCTTAGACTGTAGGAGTTGTTGAAGGTTGTGGCTCTATACCCTATATCCTTCATTAAGATGTGAGCCTAGGTCTCTGGGGCCTGGTGTCCATCACTCATTCATCATTCTTCATTGCTGAGTCTCAGGCTAGTCCCAAATCCTGGGAAAGATAGGAAATAGGCAGCAATTTCTGTGCCAAAAGGGGTAATCCAATAAATCCCACCATCATAACTCCCATTAGAAGTAAGCCTTGGGCTTCGAATGTGGCTTACTGGTAGAGTGCTTACTTAGCAAACATGAAGCCCTGAGTTCGATTCCTTCCTACCACAGAAACAGAAAAAGCCAAAAGTGACACTGTGGCTTAAGCAATAAAAGTGCTAACCTTGAGCAAAAAAAGGTCAGGAACATGCCCAGACCCTGAGTTCAAGCCCTAAGATTGGCAAAATAAAACAACAACAGCAACAAAAAAACATGAGCACAGTGAGACATATTCTTCTGGGACATAGAGGAGGGCCGAGGTTATGGGTAATAGGTAGAGGGCAGGTGCTGTTTGCTCACTCCTGTAACCTTAGCTACTCAGGAGGCTGAGATCTGAGGATCCCAAATGCAAGCAGGAAAGTCTATATGAGATTCTTTTCTCCAATTAAACACCCAGAAAGCCAGAAGTAGAGTTGTGGTTGAAGTAGTAGAGTGCTAGTCTTGAGCACAAAAGATCAGGGATAGCATCCAGGCCCTGAATTCAAACCCTAGGAGTGGCACAGGCACACGCACACACACACACATACACACACATACACACACACACACACACACACACACACACACACACACACATACACACACACACACCAAGATAGAGAATTTGACAGTCAACCTGCACAAATCCCACCTCTAGAAACTCAGTATTTTTTTAAAAAAAAGATGGAGAAGGGAAGGAAAGACTTGCTCCAGGAAGTGATATAACCAGTGCCAAAATTCCACAGGAGTTCTAAGTTGTGGAACAGGACAGAGAGCCTCAGGCACAGGGTAGAGCATGGGCAAAGGTCCTGAGGTGTGGTGTAGAGCAGGTTGTGTGGATGGAATGATGGTTTTGTGGCTTCAGACAAGTCTGGCAGAACACTGAAGGCTGGGTCAAGATTTGTACTTGAGTCACAAGTAGAGCAGGGGGTGGGGTCCCAGAATGAGGCCCAGGGAAATATTAGCTTGACATTTCACCAAAGACCCCAGCCAATTTCTGTGGCTGGAAGCCTATTTTTCACAGCTCCTGACCCTCAGGCCCTCTTTGCATGGAGGAGTCAGGGCAAATGCAGGGAAGAATTCTTCTTAAGAAAAGCTTCTAGCCCAATGCCACCAGTGGCTCAACCCCCGTAAATCCTAGCTACTCAGGAGACTGAGATCAGAGATTGTGGGTCAAAGCCATCTCAAGGGAGGAAAGTTAGTGAGACTTTCTTGCCCATGAACTAACAAAAGCCAGAAATGGAGCTTTGGCTCAAGTGGTAGCATGTCCTCATTGAGAGAAAACGTTAAGAGCCTACAGGCCAGACCGTGAGTTCAGGCCCCAGTACTGGCACCTAAAAAATAAAGAAAAGCGTTCAGGAGCTCCTAGTCCACTGTGGTGAATGGACAGATAGGCCAGGCATGGGTGGCTTATGCTGGCCCTCCTAGCACATCAGGAGGCTGAGATGTGAGGATTGCCGTTCAAAGCCAGCCTGGGCAGGAATGTCCGGGAGACTCTGATCTCCAAGGATCCACCAGAAAACCAGAAGCGGCTGAAGTGCTAAGCTGAAGAGCTGAGAGATGGTGCCCAGGCCCAGACTTAGAGCCCCATGACCAATACCTGGCCTGCTTTGACCTCATGTTGTGGCTCTAGCAAGTACTTTCCAGTGGGCTCCTGATGGTCTTCCAATGTCTATGTGTCCTACAAATCTTGAAAGCAGCCTCCTTGAAGGCCTTTGCCTACAGAGCAGGACACAGTACCAGAAAAGGTCATGCCTTGTGGCATGCAGGTCATCCGCCGGTCATCAGAAGGGCATCTGTCATGAGTGCAGTGTGGATCTGAGCACTAAATCGACGTCTCAGACCACGGTTCTGGGCCAGAAGGGGTAGACCATTTAAGGCCAGCTCACAAGGGAATCACAAGAATGTTAATTTGTCAGGCACACCTTGGGCAGGTTTTGAGTTGGGCTCATGAAAGACTTGTAGGCTGAGGAACAAAAGCAGGTTGGCTGCTGCTTGTAGCAGTCGCTATATTCCAGAAGTCCCGGGACTCGGAGCCCTGCTTAACTCACCAGTGCTCAGGGCAGATGAAGGTCTGCAATCATGGGACAACTACAAAGGAGCATCCATAGTGTCCTTCCCTTGGTTCTATGTCCCTGTGCTGGGATGGAGGGGCAGGTTCCATGCAACTTACTGCCATAGCCCAGACCCCGCAGCCCAAGTAGGACTTAAAGAGAAACAACTGATGTGGCTTGAGAGTTTATTATGATTATGCCTCAGGACTGCCCCCAGTTCTAGCTCAGCTTATCATTACTACCTTCCTCTGTGTGTGTGTGTGTGTGTGTGTGTGTGTGTGTGTGTGTGTGTGTGCATGCGCATGAGTGCATCTTGGTAGTAGGGCTTGAATCCAGGACCCGTGCTCTGTCCCTCAGTTTTTTCATTCAAGAATACCACTCTACCACTTAAACCAGAGCTTTTCTTCCAGCTTTCAGGTGGTTCTTGGGAGAGGAGAGTCTCACAGACAATTCTTGCTGGGCTGCATCTGAATGTTAATCCTCCAATCTCAGCCTGCTGAATGAGCTAGGATTATGAGAGCATGAGCCATTAGCATCTGGGCACGCATTCCTTTTTGGATAAAACAGAGTACCTATTTCCTAGCCGAGCACCCATCTACAGCTATCCCTCGTACACCTTCCCCTACCCCTCCGGTCTTCAGAGGAGACATACCCTGCCCTGAGGACAAAGAAATAGGATGCACTGACAATATTTGAGCATTATGGTCTCCACACAGTCAGGTGCTGCTGGGAGCTGATGTAGAGGTCAGTGATCTAGGCCAAGGCAAGTAGACAGCTGTTAGAACAGAAAGTATGAAAAGACATCCATGCAGCTGGATGTCAGTGGCACATGCCTATAATCCTAGCTACTCAAGGCTGACACTGGAGGACCAATCAAGATTCAAACCTAGCCTGGGCATACTCTTATCTCCAAAGAATCACCAAAAAGCTGGGAAGAAGTAATACTATAGTTCAAGTGTTAGAGCACCAAACTTGTGCAAACAAGCTAAAGGCTACCACCTAGGCTCTTCAACCCTTGGTAAACACACACACACACACACACACACACACACACACACACACACACACACACATCCATATGCATGCAAAATCAGAGATTTCTACACTGTAACCTTTGGGTATTCTATACCTTTTACCCACTAAGTCTGGTGGTTGTTGGCCTAGGAGTTCGATGCATCCAACACCACCTGACATCTATAATTTTGGGGAACAGAATGGCTAGAATGTCAGCCTTCCCCAGTCCCAGTTCCTTGATTGGGTCTTGGTCTATCCAGGCCCTTTGGGGTTCCATTTACAGACTTGCCAAGATCCTTTAAAAAGGCATCACATGCTGGGCAGTTGTGGCTCACGCCTGACATCCTTGCTACTCAGGAAGGTGAGATCTGGCTTCCAAGCCAGCTTGGGCAGGAAAAGTGTGTGAGACTCTTATCTTCTATGAACCATCAGAAAACAAGAAGTGTCCCTTGGCTAAAGTGGTAGAGTGCAAGCCTTGAGAAAAAGAGCTCAGCTACAACACTCATGGACAATAACAAGGAGAGGCATTGCATGTTGGCTTTGGTATTGGCATGGGCCAAATATTGGAAATTTCAAGTGCACCAAGATAAAGCAGTACCTCCTCTAGTCCCGTGCTCCTCTATCTTCTCCACCCCCTGCCTTTGGCTGGGCTTTGGGTCCGGATGGCTCTGGCTTGACGGGAGGACTCCAAGGAGGAAGATCCCAGACCAATTGCTCCGGGTCCTTCCTCCCTGCTTACCCTGCTGCTTCTGCTCTTTGCCATAGACCTTCTTCCTGAAATCCATCCATGAGATCATTGACACCAATACAGTGGTGAGTGGTGGGTCCAGCCTAACTCTGGGAAGTCAGAGGTGGAAGTCAGTTTGGGACAAGGAGCTTCTACCCTGGGTGTGGGCTGAGGCCAGGGCTGACATTTATTTCATTCTGAGCCTTGCTGGAGTAGGGAGACAGTGCAGACACAACATTGAGTCAGGTAAGATGGGAATCTGTAGGATGACTTGTGTGGAGGAAGCTGTGGGGCTCAGGGGGCCACTGTTCATGGTACTCCTCTCAGATGTCCCTCTCCTGCTCTCATCCCTCAATAGTAAAAGAGAAACTTTAAATAAGGGTGTCGAAGAGGGGGCAGGGGATTATTTCTGTGTGAACCAGACTTGTGCTTCATATTCATCCTAGCCCTTACTTCCTATTTATCTGAGGAATGGCCATATGGGTTTGGGGGCAGGAGATCATCCTAGCTGAGAATGTGGCTCAGTGATAGAGTGGTTGCCTAGCAAGCCTGAAGCCCTGGGTTCGATTCCACAAAGAAAAAGCTGGAAGGGGAGATGGGTCTCAACTTGTAGACCACCAGTCTTGACAAATAGAGCTCAAGGACAGTGGACAGGCCCTGAGTTCAAGCCCCATAACTGGAAGAACAAATCTTTGTGGAGGCCTTTTTTTTCCCTTTGGAAACGATTTATTCTTTTTGATAAGCATAACACGGGCCTCTTCCCTGGCCACCAATGGGCCATTAGATGTTCCTGGAATTTGGGCCTCCTCCCAGCAGCTTCTGCTCTACCAGGCCCATAGTTTATCCTTCCTATCACCAGGCAGATGGAGGCCTAGAGAAGCCCACCTGGCCACCTAGTTCTGGTGGCTACTGAGGATTTGGGGACTCAGTAAGTCACATAGGGAGTCATCATCCCCATCTGTCTACAGAAAAAAGGGACAGAGCACTGCAAGCCTGAGCGCACCAGCTATGGGCAGTTCTGCATGTGGGGATCTGCAGCAGGACATGCTCTGTGGGGGAGTCCTGTACAGGGCAGGGAACCTTGACCTCTCCTCTTGCAGTTTCCACACTATCCTGAAGTTGCAATTCTTCAAAACCTTTCTGCTTCTCCCTGATTTTGACCACCCAGGAGCCTGAGGCCTCCGAAGCAGCTGCACCGGTGGGGAGCTCAGCCTGTGTCAGCATCTGGAGCCCCGTGTAGGAGCCACAGAAGCTCTGGCAGCTATCTACTCTTCATCTTCTCCTGGGACAGCTGGCACATGCACTCGGCTTTCTCCTGACACAGCTGATCCAGAATGAACATCTGTCCTTTACATGTCAGGAGGGACTCCTGGATGGTGCAGATATGTGCCGACAGCTGGTTGCATCGATGGTGGAGCTCATCTGCAGGACTCTGGAAGTCCACCTCATCAGGCAGGTTGTGGATGAAGAAGATTTTCTTCTTGGACGCCCACGTGTCCCACTTCCCAACCTCACACATGCTGTGGTGGCAGCTCATTGGGCGGGGGACCTGTGGCTCCAGCTCTATCTGGCACTGAGCTGTCGGTGGGAGGGGGAGTGCCTCCAGCAGTCTCGCTGCTCCTGTGGCAGGAGTATCCCCCTGTGGATCTCAGCCTCCAAGAGTGCTAACAGCTCCACGTCACTCTGAGTTTGGGGGACATCTCCATTCTCTGCCATGGGCACATCGAGGAGAGTCGCTTCCTCAGCTTTTGCTTCTCCAGGGTTCACAGCTTCTCCTTCCCCAGGGAAAGCCAGGAAGCTCAGCTGGGCCTGCATGTGCTCTTCCTCTGGACTGGTCACGTCCAGGCACTTGAAACTGTCCTGCCACTTTGGGGGCACCATCTAGTCCCCCCAGTTGGTCGGACCCTGCACTTGTTTCAGCTGCTCCAACAGCTGGGTCTGCCTCTGCAGGTGCTACTGCAGGACCTACTACTTGGAGCACAGCTGCTCATTGGAGGCAATGTGCTGCTCACAGGTGACTCTGATCTCCTGAAGCAGGGCCAGGGACTGCTCCTGCTGCTCCTGGAGCTCCTGAGTCACTTGGCTTTCTCTCTCAGCTACCTCTTTCCCTTTCTCTATCTTCTCCTCTCAGCAGTCCAGCTGTTCCTGTAGATGTTTCTTCTCCTGCTGCTCTGAGTCCACGATGCTGGTGAGCTCCTCCTTTTCACTGCTCACCCTGTAGAGAGCGTCCTGCAACAAGGCCAGCTGTTCCTTCAGCTGTGGGTTTCATACACATGCACATCGTGGGGTCTCGGGGATGTCCTGCGGATCCTTGGTTTTCTCCTCCAATCCTCCCACTTGCTCCCGCTGCTCTGCATACTGGAGACGGAGTTTCTAGTTTTCCTGTACCTGGATGTGAAGTTGTTTCTCCAGGTTTTTCAACCCCATCTGCGTGTGGTAGGTGTGGGCCCGCAGGTGCTGCTCCTCCTGAGATGGACCCACAGAGGGCCATGGCTTTACCAGCTTCCTTCTCAGTTCCCCCAGCTCATTCTCTAGGTGCAGCACCTACCTTCATCCTCACTCCTTTTCCTCTGTCAGTTGGTTCACCTGCTTGGTCTGCCACCAGGGCTCCTCCTTCTGCGTGGACCTCTCAATGCTCAGGTTCTGCGAGAAGGTGTCTGTCTCCAGATTTGCTGCAGACACCATTCAACTCAGGTTGTCCTGAAGTCTCTTTAGTACCTCACACCCCTCCAGCACTTGTTGGAACTTGCAGATTCTGTTCTTCCTGTTGCTCCTCTATGTCCAGAATGCTTACACCTTCTCCTAAAATTCTGTGTTCACTTGCTGCAGGTCATAGAAGCTTCTCTTCTTTTTCTTGAGCTGAAGTGTTACATCATTTAGCTGTTTGAACATTTCGGCCACCATCTGTAAGTAGTAACCACAGAAGCCACCATCTCCAGCTCTGCCATGCGCTGCTCTGCGGCCTGTATGCAGCTGGTGAGAGCTTCATGCTCCATTTCGCTGTCATTGGCCATGAGCTGCATGTGGGCTGGTGCTGATTGTAAATCACTTTCTGCCAAAACCAACCTCTATATGGGTGGCTTGTGGATGTCTAGCTCTGTTTTTGGTGCTTTGTGTACTTTGGCTACCTTCTCCTTCTCTTTCTCTCGTCAATCCTGCAGGTCTGTCTTTTCCTGTTTCAGTGGTTGGATCTTGGCATAGAGCACCTGGTTTCTCCTTTTGCTGTGGTCCAGGGCAGGCACCACATGTCGCTAGCACCTCTGCATATTCTTGGTGGTATTGGGACCCTTGACATTCTGGATCCTGGTGGCTGTGACTGTATCCAAAGGCAGGGAAGGCCAGTGGTCAGCATCACCTTTGGCCAGACCCTCGGTTGAATCACCCTTCCCAGAGGTATTTGTCTTTGGGATCCTTCCCTTTTATGTATTCTTTGTTTTCTTGAATGCTGAAGGTCTGATGGGAGGATTTCTTCTGCTGGTGTTCTGGCAGTAGTTTGTTGCCCACAGCTCTCTCATGGATCTTGTTGTTTCAGACATCTGAGCTCTGGGATGGGAAAGATGGGCTGGCCACATTCCCAGGCTCTGGGAAATCCTCTATTCTCCCACTCTCTGACTAGGTTGTCAATTTCCTATTGTACTCCAAATTTGCCTCGAGTCTCTTGTTTACCACTCAGTTACCTCTACCTTCCTCAACTGCTGGTAGTGGTGTCAACCAACAGAGGGAATCTTGGTGCTACAGGGCAGCATGGAATGTGGGTGGCCACAATTCTTGTATCCCATTGGTCAGAAAGAACCATAAAAGAATGGGGGTATGGCTGGTATCCTGTGATGCAGGCAGAATGGCCAGAGTCAAGATGACAGCAGCCCCTTTCCCAGGGAACTCTGTCCAATCCAGTTGGGAACAAGAGGGAGACCTGCTTTAGCCATATAGCTGCACAGATTTTTGTGTGTATGCCTGTTTGTTGCCAGTCCCGGACATTGAACTCAGGACCTAGGCACAGTTGGTGAGCTGTTTTGCTCAAGGCTACCCTTCTACCACTGGCTCTACTTCTGGCTTTGTTGACACTGAAGTTGGACAGGGGTCTCAAGAACTTTCCAGCCTAGGGTGACTTTGACCATGAATCTCCTTTCACAGCCTTGTAAGTATCATGGAGGACTGCTGAGAGCCACTGGTGCCTGCTTAATTATTGGTCTTGATGATGTTCTTGAACAGACCGGTGAGTTCCCTATCTTCGGATTTAAGTAGTGGGAGCTGGAGCCCACAATTTGAATCCTGGTCCTGCCACCTCCAAATGGCAGAAGATCCTAAAAACTCATTTCTATCCATATGAATACCAGTGGAATGTGATGTATATCATGATTGAATGGACAGTTTTTGAATGATTCTAGGATAAAATTATACACAATTATATTCTAGGACACTGATTGATTTTAATCAATACTTTATGAAGCATTTAAAAAATTACATTCATTAAATGGAGAAATAATGAAATACCTAAGAATTGGGCATCACATAGCATAGAGATGCCATTTTTTTCTGCCAGGACTGAGATTGGAACTCATGGTCTGGGTAAATCTGTTGCACTGTGTAGCAAGGGGAGGCTTGCTTTTTTGAAGTCAAGAAATTCAAGTCTGTTCCTTAGGCCTGAAATTGATCCCCACCCTTAGAATACATCCTATTTGTGTACATTTTAAATATATGATTTATATTTACATACATATATTGACTCCATATATTGTAGTTATTCATTTTATTTTTTGTTTTGTTCATGTAGTGACCATTTATTTTATTGACTATTATGGCACATAGAATATTGATTACATAGGATATAGGTCTGCATATGTATTTCACTTCATACCTGACACACAGGACTTTCACAGAAAAGGAAAACATGTGTCACCATCTGCTTCTTACTCCATGATTTCTTGTTTGGGAGTGCTGGCATTTGAACTCATGGCCTACAGGGCCAAATTCATGAATGATTGAGTGTCAACATACCATAGTGGGGCAAACTGAGCTGACAGGCATTTCCCAGGACCTGAGATTGAGCCCCAGGGGTTGACAAAATAAGAACAGATTGACATGCAGATGGTAGTATGCTAATAAATATATGTCTTTATAGTGTACCAGAGATGTCTATCCATTATTCAGTTATATAGTCTACATTCTTAACAATTCTTGGGTATTTATTATGTCTCCATATAATTAATGTTATTGTTTTCATCCTTAATAAACTATTAAGTAAATCAGTGTTCTGAAATTAATGTGTCCCTGTAAGAAATAGTAGTCTTTTCAAAAACATAAACTCTGGGCTTGGCGCTGTCCCTGCACTATTCAGCTCAAAGCGAGCACTCTATCACTTGAGCCACAGAGCCACTTCCAGAAATAGTAGTCTTTTAATGCTTCATATTAAATAAAATTAGTCAGCCTACTGAAATCATAATGTCTAATTTTATACGAGTATCACTCATGAGCAACTCATTCAACCGTGACACTTACAACGTTCAATCATAATTCCTATAAATGGGAATGGGTCTCTTAGGATCTCCCGCCATCCGGAAGTGACATGACTTAGATTCGACTCTAGGCTTATATTGCCGTGCAGGACTATGTCTTCCCCAGTACCCTGCCAGCCTTCAGCAATACAAGGTGAAGTACCCTTTGGAGCCATGTCATTCAGACCCAAATGGTCATGGTGCAAAATGTTAAAACTTCATCTCACCACTTCTTCTGTGTGCATTTTTCCCTTCCACAAGGCCTGGAGGTCCAGGATCCCAGGATTGCCTGTGGTTCCAGTGGCTGCACCCCAGACTAGAGTGATGGAAGATGAGGCAGAGTTGCCATGTCCTGAGTTCAAGACCTTGCTTCACACAAAATAAATAAATAAATAGATAGACAGACAGATAGATAGATAGATAGATAGATAGATAGATAGATAGATAGATAGATAGATAGATAGATAGATAGATAGATAGATAAATAATCTCCCTGGCTTGCAATTGGTGCCTTTTTTTCTGCCAGGCTTTGGATTTGAACTCAGGGTCTGGGTAACTTTGCAGCACTGTGGACAAAGGAGAAGCTCACCGTGCTTGAAGTCAAGAAAGTCAGGCTTGCTCCCTAGGCTTGAATTCAAGCCCCAGCTCTGGGAAACATACTATTTATGTATATTGTAATGATAAGATTCATACTTACTTATAGATGTTCAGTACATATCCTGTTTGTTGTGGTTATTTATTGTATTTCTGTTTTATTCATTAACCATTTATTTTATTGACTGTGATAACACGCATTCCATTTATTATTTTGATGACATCCTATCACATAGTATCTAGATTTGTAGAAGTGTTCTCAATCATGTCTGACATCCAGAATGCTCAGAACAAAGGAAAACAGGTGTCACGCTTGGCTTCTTACTCCATGATCCAATTGTTGGCAGTGCTAGAATCTGAACTCAGGGCCTAGCAGAAACAATTCATGAATGGGTGTGTCAAAACGACAACCTCTAGCCCAGGAAACTGCCAGGCAGTTCCCAGACTCTGACATCAAGCCACAGGGGTGGACAAAATAGCCATACATGGATAGGCAGGTGGTAGTATACCAATAAATATATATTTGTATAGAGTGCCAGAGACATCTACCTAGGATTCAATGACATCAACTACATTCCTACCAACTCTTAGGTAGTTATTATGCGCCATTGAAGGAATAGGATTCTTTTCATGCTTAATAAGATCAATGTGTCTAATTTTAGACTAGACCTATGCATACAGAAACTTCTCAATCATAGTTTGTTAACATTCCATCGGTATTCCGATGCATAGGAATAAGTCTCTTGGGAAATCCCCCGATTGGTAGGTGTCAGGACCAGCAGTTAAACTCAGGGCCTACATTGCTGCATGGGACTATGGCTTCCCGGATAGCCCACTAGCCTTCGCCAATGCACGGTGAAGTACCCTTTGTAGACATGTCATTCAGACCCAGGATGGTCAGCATAGAAAGGGAAAAAAAATGTAAAAATTCCATCCCGCGGCTTTCTCTCTCTCTCTCTCTCTCTCTCTCTCTCTCTCTCTCTCTCTCTCTCTCTCTCTCTCTCTCTCTGTGTGTGTGTGTGTGTGTGTGTGTGTGTGTGTGTGTGCAAGACTTCAAAGCCTAGAATCCCAGGATTGGCTATGGGCCCATGGCAGCCTGTCACCTGAGGTGATTGAAGCTGAGGCAGAGTTAACACGAACTGAGTTCAAATCCCTTCCTTGGCAAATAATAATAGTAATAGTAATAATAATAATAATAATAAACACCCTGGCTCAGAACTCGCACCATTTTTCTACCACTGCTGGGTTTCCAACTCAGGTCTGGGTAAATCTATAGCACTGTGGAGGAAAGGGAAGCTCACCATCCTTGAAGACTACAATATCAGGCTAAGTCACAGGGCCTGAATTGAAGCCCCAGTATTGGCAAAAATAATATACCCACCTATTTTACATATAGGATCTCTATTTACATACATGTGTGGAATGCCTCGTGAATTCAGTATAGTTACTCTTTTTATTGTGTGTCTTAGTCATGTATGCATTTTGTGTTTTATTGAGCATGATGACAGATATAACTGTGCAGAAACGGATGACAACCTATTCCCATGGCTATTGAGTTGCCTATAAAGCATTCTCTATCCTGCCTGAGAACCTGGACTTTCATAGGAAAACAGGTGGGTCGATGTGTTTCTCACATGAGAGTTCATCTATTGGCGGTATTGGGATTTTAACTCAGAGCCCAGCAGGGCCAATTGGCGAAAAGTTCTAGGTGAGGATACCAGCCTGTGAGCAACTAAGGAGCTAGACCTTTCCCAGGACCTGACATCGAACCCCAGGGAGGGCCACGATAGTCCTAAATTCATAATTTAAACACAAGATCTATATTGACATACATGTGCGGTCATCATTTTGCATTCGGTGCACTTCTCCTTAATTTGTGTCTAATTCATGGAGGTATTGTGTATTTTACTGAGTATGGTGACAGCTATAACTGTGCTGACATGGATGACAAACTTTTCCCATGGTTACAGGGTTGCCTATGCATTCATTCTCCAGCCTAGCTGAGACCCAGGACTTTCACAGGACAGGAAAACAGGTGCAAGGACTGCCTTCTGACATCAGGATGAATCTTTTGTCAATGCTGGGATTTGAACTCAGGTATGCATATCTCTGTTGCACTGTGGGGGAAGGGGAGGTTCACCATCCTTGAAGACTAGAATGTCAGGCCTAGTCCGGGGCCTGATCTGAAGTCACAGCACTGGACAAAATAAGAAGCCCAGCTCTTTTTAACATAGGATCTCTATTTACGTACAGGTGTGGTATGCATCTTGCATTCAGTGTAGTTATTCGTTTTATTTTGAGTCTTTTTCAAGGATGTATTGTGTATTTTATTGAGCATAGAATGACATATAAAACTGTGCTGACATGGATGACAACCTATTCTCATGGGTGTAGAGTTGCCAATGTTTCTTGATTCTTGCTGAGACCCAGCACTTGCACAGTACAGGAAAACAGGTGCAAGAATTGGCTTCTCACATCAAGATAAACCTTTTGGTAGTGCTGGGATTTGAACTTGGGGTCTAGGAAGCCCAACAGCCAAATGGGTCCACATGAGCCCATCAGCTTGTGAGCCACTAAGGAGCTAAGACATACCCAGACCTGAGATCGAGCCCCAGGGTGGGGATGGGGCACAATATTCATCCATTCATAAGCTGAAGCTAGTATGCTAATTACCTATTTGGATAGAGTAGGAGATGTAGGGAGCTGTGTTCAAATCCTATCTACCATTCAAGTACCGATTCTTGGATCTTTCCCAATGCCTCCATTTCCTGAATGTGATTCTTATTGTCACACTTCATGAACTCTTAATTAAAAATAATTGTTGTGCCATACATCTTGCCTGTCATTTCCTATGAGAATCATGCATGAACTAAACTCTTCCCTAGGCCTGAATTCAAGCATCTCATAACTTTATAGATATGTTAAATATATGATTTCTACTTACATCAATATATTCAGTCTATATCATGTTTTTTGGAGTGATACATTATATTTTATCATTTATTTATTTATTTAGCATTTATTTTATGGACCGTGAGTGCACCTATAACATTTATTACATTTATTCCCATCTATTCCATAGCGTGTAGCTTTGCAGACTTATTATGAACTTGCATAGAAAAGGAAAACAGGTGTCACCCTTGAAATATTACACCAGGAAGAAATTTTTGGCAATGATGGGACCTGATGTGAATGCCTGAAAGGCCGAATTCATGAATGGGTGAGTGTCAGCACCGCAGCCTCTAGCCAATTCAGCTGCCAAGTGGATCTCAGGACCTGGGATCAAGCCCAGGTTTGGCCAAAATAGCAGTAACTTTCTATGATGATAGAGATATATAAATAAATAAAATTTATGTATTTATTTTAGTGTCTGGAAGTGGGGCCTGAACTTTGGGCCTGGGTGCTGTCCCTCAGCTCAAGGCTAGCACTCTACCACTTGAGCCACAGCACCACTTCCGGCTTTTTTTCTTTTTGCTTATGTGGTGCTGAAGAATCGAACCCAGGGCCTCAGGCATGCAAGGTAAGAGCTCTACAACGGAGCCACTTTTCCAGCCCAAATATAAATTTAGATATTTAGGCACTGCCAGAGGTGTCTATCTAGTATTCAATGACATATACTACCTTCCTACCGATTCTCATGTATTTAGTGAGAACTCCATTTAATCAATAGTATTCTTTTAATACATAATATACTATGAATTAAAGTCAATCCCTGTCCAGTGATTATTGGGTCTAATTTTAAGCAAGACTGATTGACGGACTACTCATCCAACCATGACATTAACCACATTCTTCTGGTGTTCCTATGGACAAGAATATTTTCTTAGGCTCTTCAGCCCCTTGTAAGTGGCATGACTGGGATTCGAACTCAGGGCCTAGTGTCCACGTTGGCCTATGGCTTCACTGATAGAGCCAGCCTTCAGAAATGCCAGATGACCTACAGGTTGCAGCCATGTCATTCACATCCAGGATGGTCAACGTGCAAGGAAGGAAAACAGAAACTGCTGACCGTCCTCGGTTTGTGGCTTTTTTTCGGTGCTGTTTTCATTTTCTTTTCCTGTGAGCCCCTGAGGTCTAGGACCACAGGATGGGCTGTGGGTCCAGAGGCTGCACTATCCAAGCCTAGGGTGATGGAAGATGAGGAGGAGTTGCCACAACCTGAGTGCAAACCCTGTGCTTGGCAAAAATTAATTAATTAATTAACAACACTATTGAAGCTCCTTGTCTTGGATTTCGTGCCATTTTATTGTCTGCCATGCCAGGGATGTCACCTTGGGATCTAGGTAACTCTGATGCACTTGTGGGAGGCGGAGGAAAGGAAGATCTCCTCCCTTGAATGCAAGCAATTCAGGCCTGTTCCCTAGGCCTGAATTCAAGCCCCAGCCCTGGAGAACATAACATTTATAACCATTTTTATTTTATCATTTATACTTACATCCATACATTCAGTCTATATCTTGTTTGTTGGAATGATTAATTATATTTTATTATATATTTATTTGTTTACAATTTATTTTATGGACTATGAGTGCACCTATTACATTTATTACATTCATTCAAATCTATTCCACAGCAGGTAGCTTTGCAGACATATTATAAATATCATACCTGACACACAGCACTTGCACAGAAAAGGAAAACAGGTATCATACTTGCAATCTGACTCCAGGAAGACATTTTTAGCAATGCTGGGAACTGAACTGAGGGCCTAGAGGCCCCATTCACAAATGGGTGAGTGTCAGCACAGCAGCCTCTAGCACATTCAGGTGTCAGGTGGATCCCAGGACCTAGGATGGAGACACAGGTTTGGCCAAAATAGCAATACCTTTCTATGCAGGCAGTGGTATACAAATATATATTTAGATATTGCCAGTGATGTCTATCTGTTATTCAATGACATATACTACCTTCCTAGTGATTCTCAGGTATTTAGTGAGGACTCCATTTAATCAATAGTATTCTTTTAGGGGATGGGAATGTGGCTCATTGGGAGAGTGTTATCCTGCATGCATGAGTCCCGGTTTCGATTCCTCAGCAACACATGATCAGAAAAAGCTGGGAATGGCACTGTGTCTCACATGGTACCGCCCTAACTCTGAGCTGAAAAGCTGAGGGATAACGCCAAGGCCTGAGTTCAGTCCCCACTACTGACAAAACACACACACACACACACACACACACACACACACACACACACCCATACACAATGTATTCGTTTAATGCATAATAAACTATAAATTAAAATCAATCCACATCTTGTGAATACTGGATTTAGTTTTTGCTAGACTAATTGACAAACTACTCATCCAACCATAACATTGATCACATTCCTCTGGTGTTCCTATGGACAGGCAATAGTTTCTTATGCTCTCCAGCCCTTTGTAAGTGGCAAGATTCAAACTCAGGGCCTAGGTGTGCAGATGGGCCTATGGCTTCACTGACAGCCCACTGACAGAAATGCCAGGTGACCTACAGGTTGCAGTCGTGTCATTTGGACCCGGGATGGTCACCATGCATGGAAGGAAAACCGAGAAACCTCTAACCTTTTGCAATTCGTGGCTATTTTTCCTTGCCATTTTCATTTTTTTCCTGTCAGCCATGAGGCCTAGGCTCCCAGGATGGGCTGTGGGTCCAAAGGCTGCACAAACCCAGCCTAAGCTGATGGAAGCTAAGGCAGAGTTGCCACGACCTAAGTTCAAATCCCGTGCTTGGCAAATAAATAATAAATACATACATACATACATACATACATACATACATACATACATACATACATACATAGAAAATAAAATAAAATGAATTTTAAAAATTTAAAAATACTAATATTGCTCTCTGGCTTGGATTTCATGCTCGTTTTGTTCTGCCCGGCCTGGGATTTGCACTTGGAGTCTGGGAAAATCTAATGCACTCTGGGGGATGGAGAAACTCACCCTCTTTGAATACAAGCAATTCAGGCCTGTTCCCTAGGCCTGAATTCAATCCCCACCCTGTTAATTAATATTCATCCACATTTGAAATGATTAATATCTACATATTTATGTTTACTGCATATTGCTTTGAGTGTGTTTATTTTTTATATTATTTATTCATTATATTTATTGACTATTAATACACTTATAACATGTATTAAATTTATTACATCTTATGAAAATTATACAGATTTGCATATGTATTATATATCTTACTTCAGACCCAGGTCATTCACAGAAATTTTATAGTAGATGATCCCATGCCAAGGAAAACACAAAGAATACACTAACCAAAGTCTAAATTATCCCTAGGCACCCCAGTGGCTCACATATTTAATCCTAGCTACTCAGGAGGCTGAGAACTGGAAGATGAAATTTCAAAGCCAATGAAGGCAGAAAAGCCTGAGAGACATCATCTCCAATTAACTGGCAAAATGCCAGGTTACAGGTATAGCTGAAGTGGTAGAAAATCAGCTATGAACAATGAAGCCAAGGAAGAGCAAGCTGAGTTCAAATGTGAGCAGAGGGGGTTGGGGGAACAGAGAACAAAACAATACACAAATCCCACCTAATTTATGGTACCAACCAAACTGAAAAGAAAAATGAAGCTTTTTCATTTGTATAACTTTACATGAGCACATATGCTCTTAGGTACACTTCAAAGCTATGTTTTCAATAATATATATATATACATATATATTTTAATAATGCATATATATATTTAAATAAACTCAGAAACCAGCCAATGAATAAATACTTCTGAATTAGTGCCTTAACCATGGCACTATAAATTATTTATACTAAAAGTGTTTTCCAAGTTTCTTTTCTCAGAATCCATCTTTAAGTTTTTTCATGTGCCTGGCAACAGTGACTCATGCCTATAATCCTAGCTACTCAGGAGGCTGTGATCTGAGTTTGGCGGTTCAAAGTCAGCCCAGGCAGATAAGTCTGTGAGACTCTTATCTCCAATAAACCACTAGAAAACCGAAGTGGCACTGTGACTCAAGCAGTAGATCGCTTGCCTTGAGCTGAAGAGCACAGGAATAAACCCTGAGTTCAAGCCCCAGGACCCCCCAAAAAATGTTTGTTCATGCAGATCATAAAATTCTAACATTCTGAGCTTTAGGAAACTTTTCTGCCAGGGTCTTATGCTCTTTAGGCAAGTACTCCACTACTGAGATACATCACAGTCCCATTGTTTTCGTTTTTCATTTTACAATCCAGTTTATTCCCAAAATGCTTAGAAGTACCTACTGTCCTCACAGAAGTGAGGTTTTATTCAGAAACCAAACCTTTTGTGCTATGAGGACTCCCCTAGTGTATGTCGTGGTAGGCACTGAGGAAAACTCATACGACACAAATGCAGAGAGTTTATAATTGTAGAAATAACTCTAAATAGAAATAAATTCAACTGTCCCGATCTTCTAGGGACAAATGTCCTTATTTTCATTCTCACTCTTCAGGGCAGATGGTCAAAATAGAAACACCAATGTGCTATGCTGAAATGTAAAAGTTTAGACCCCTTTTTTGAAAAACTCTCATATTATAAAATCAATATGTATCAAATAAAGGTGAAGTGAACTTAAAAAATATTAAAAATGCTAATCAAGCTCCCTGGCTTGGAATGTGTGCCATATTTGTCTGCAAGTCCTGGAATTTGAACCCGGGGTCTGGGTAACTCTATTGCACTGTCAGGGAAGGGGAAGCTCACCCTGCTTGAAGACCAGTAAGTCAGGCCTATTCCCTAGGCCTGAATTCAAGCCCCAGACCTGGAAAACGTACTCCTTATATACATTTTAAAGATAGGCTTGAACTTCCATACAGATGTTCAGTCTATATTATGTTTGGTGTGGTTATACATTATATTTTTTCCATTTATTTACCGTTTATTTTACTGACACTGATGCATCCTAACTATGTATTACATTGTTTACATCCTAACATATACCATCTAGATTTGTAGATGTGTTCTCCATCATGCCTGACACGCAGAACTCTCCCAGAAAAGGAAAACAGGTGTCGTATTTGGCTTCTTACTCCAAGATTAAATTTTTGGCAGTGCTGGGATCTGAACTCAGGGCCTAGCAGGTCTAATTCATGAATGGGTGAGTGTGAGCACAACAGCCTCTCACCAATGAAGCTGTGAGGTGGTTCCTAGGTGCTGAGATCGTGACCCAGGATTGGCCAAAACAGCGATACAAGGATAGGCAGGCAGTAGTATACAAATAAATATATATTGGTAAAAAGCACCATAGCCTCCTATCTATGATTGAATGACATATACTACATTCTTCCCAACTCTTAGGTATTTATTATAACACAATTAAAGGAATGCTATTCTTTTCATGCTTAATAAAGCATGAAATTAAGATCAATCAGTGTCCTAGGATTACTGCATCCAATTTTAGGCTTGACCAATGCACAAACTTCTCTTTCAATTGATATTCCTATGCATAGGAATGAGTGTCTTGTGATCTCCTGCCATTGGTAGTTGTCAGGACCTGGATTTGAACCCAGGGTCTATGTTGACAGGTTGGCCTATGGCTTCCCTGCTAACCCGCCAGCCGTCAGGAATGGCAGTTCAGGTGTAATTTGCACCCTTGGCATTCAGACCCAGGATGGTCACCGTGCAAAGATTAAAAAAAAATTAAACCCCCATCCCTCTGCAGCTTGCCACTTTTTGTGCTATCCTACTTTTTTTTTCTTTCCGTAAGCCCTCTGGGCCTAGGATTCCAGGATTGGGTATGGGTCCCGAGGCTCCACCTAGCCTAGGGTGATCAAAGCTGAGGCAGAGTTGCCACGACCTGAGTTCAAGCCCTAAAAAAGCCACAAAAAAGAAAAAATAAAAAAAAATGATTATTCAACTATATTTAAAAAAAATAGAGCTCTCTGGTTTGGAATTTCTGCCAGTTTTGTTTCCTAGACTGAGATTTGAACTCAGGAACTTGTAGCAATGTGAGGGAAAGTGCAGATTTGCTACTATTTGAGTTCAAACACCGTGCCAAGCCAAAACTAAAAAATTAAGTCACTGAGTTTGGTAGGGGGAGTAGTTGTGGAGATGGGAGGTAAGGGATGGTAGGGGGAAAACAAAGGAGAAGGTAACAATGCTCAATAGGAAATATACTCATGACGTTGTTCATGTAACTGTGACCATTCTGTACAACATTTTTACAATAAAAAATGTACAAAAAAGAAACCATGTAGTATTTCGAGAAACACTTTGGGGGTAAGGGGAGGATGTCTGAATAGATGTACAAAATTCTACACTGCTTTTTATTTAATGTTCAGTATGGAACTGAATAAACATAACTGCTTCCATTAAAAGATTAAGTTACTGTCTTGGGACTGGGGCCAGTATTTCTACCATTGTTGGGATTTGATCTCACCGTCCAGGTAACTCTTTTGTACCATGAGTAAAGGAAAAATTTACTGTCCTTGAGGAAAAGAAATTCAGGCTAGAATTCCCATGGCCTGAATGAAGGCCCTGCAATGGAAAAGATATTTCTATACATGTGTAATAGATGATATATACGTACATATGTATGTTTATTACATGTTATGATTTTCATTATTGATTTTGTATTTATTTTTTTATTTGATTAATTTTTTATTGTTTATTTTATTTATATTATTCCCATTTACATTTTGCACATGTATTATAAAATTATACACAATAATTTAGGACATTGACTCATTTATCATTAAAACTTTTTGTGTTGAAACATGATACATAATTAAATGGAGGCATTTGTCACAGTCTTCTCACGTTTAGAGTCTCTCCCAAGAATGAGCTTTGTCTTATTTATCTTTGGACACCTTACTATAGGGGTGTTTTTAGATGATTTATACTGAGAAGGCTTTTCTTGAGGACAGGAAAATTGTGGGATAAAATTGTAAGGGGGAGGCTAGAAATGTGGCTTAGTGCTAAAGAGCTCACTCAACATGCATGAATACCAGGGTTTGAATCCTCAATGCCACATATTCAGAAAATGCCAGATGCAGTGGAGTGGCTCAAGTGGTAGAGTGCTAGCCTTGAGAAAAACAATCCCCAGGACTGTCAAAAACAATAGGCCAGATGCTGGTGGCTCACACCTGGAAAACTACCTTCTCATGAGGCTGAGATTTGAAGACCACAGTTCAAAGACAGCCTAGGCAAGAAAAGCCTGTTAGATTCTTATCTCCAATGAACCACTAAAAAATCCCATGTGGAGCTGTGGCTCAAGTGGTAAAGAGTTAGACTTGACTGAATTGCTCAGAGACAGTGCCCAGGTTTGATACAAGACACACAACTGGAAAAAATTGAGGGTTAATCAAAGTACTTTTCCTATTTGCTAATTATGAGAATATTCTCTGGAAAATCAACACTAATATACACCAGAATTGGAGTCAGACCTCCAGGCTTAAGTGTAGCAGATCCACATGCCCAGCCTCACTGACTCTAGCATTGTAACCTTGTGTCCACAGGGTTCTGAAAGGTCCAATGTTGAAAGGCTTAATATGCTCCCCAAACCCTTTTGTGATAAGCAGTTGACTTGTATTGTCAATGTCATTACTCATCTGAACCTAGCAGAGCACCAGTAGCTCTTGCCCATCACCCTAGCTCAGGAGGCTGAGGTCTCAGGATCACACTGAAGCCAGCCAGGGCAGAAAAGTCTATGACACTCTGACTTCCACATCTGAAAGGTCAGATGTTCAAGAGCTTCTTGTTTTTCCCTTGGTGATGAGAAGTTACTCTAAATGTTCTTAGTGTTCTTGACCCATTGCCCCATCCTGGGTTCAAATGAAGTTCTCAGAATCCAAGCCCTGGCACAGTCAGCAGGAAGAACTCCAGTGTAACACTGTATTTGAAGGACAGAAAACAATTTCAAAAGCCAGGCTAGGTGAAGAGAACAAGGAGGCAGAATATACACACTCAACAGGGAAGTGAGCTGCAAAACCACTTCATTCATTCCAGGGACAGCCAGCAATGGGAGAAACCTGAAATGTTTGTTACAGTTACACCAGGATCAGGCTTTTCTCAGCTTCCTCAAACAATGACTAGCCTTCCTCACTCAGGTGAAGAGAGCTTCAGGCTATCTTTAGGTTACCAATAGAGAGCCAGTTTAGTGAGGGAGAGGGGAGGAACAGAGTAGAAAAGCCCTGCTCTCTGGTCTTAGGGAGTGGGTTTTTTACTCTCCATCTATCAGATTTGAAGGCCCTTCTTCTACCTCTGCCAGTCTTTTCTCCTTCCTTCATTCTCCACATCATTAATGCTAATCCCCAGTCCAAGGTGAGGCAGGGTCATTTCTCTTTTGTCCCCAAGCAGCTGAGTTAGAACCTGGCTCTGCCCTCTTGGCTCTGCGGCATTCGGCTGCCTGAGAAGTGGTAAAGAGACATTTTTCCTGCTTTGTGGTCGTGTGAAGGTGATGCTGGTGTCCTGGCACACTGCAGAAGCTTCATGACTGGGAATTGTTCCCTTCTTTCCTCCTGAAGTCCAAGACCAGATTCATCTATCATTTTTCTATCTATCTATCTATCTATCTATCTATCTATCTATCTATCTATCTATCTATCTATCTATCTATCTATCTATCTATCATCTATTGACCTTTCTTTCTTTCTTTCTTTCTTTCTTTCTTTCTTTCTTCTTTCTTTCTTTCTTTCTTTCTTTCTTTCTTTCTTTCTTTCTTTCTTTCTTTCTTTCTTTCTTTCTTTCTCTTTCTCTCTTTCTTTCTCTCTTTCTCTCTCTCTCTTCTCTCTTTCTTTCTCTCTTTCTTTCTCTCTTTCCCTCTCTCTTTCTCTCTCTCTTACTTTCTCTCTTTCTCTCTTTCTTTCTCTCTCTCTTTCTTTCTTTCTTTCTTTCTTTCTTTCTTTCTTTCTTTCTTTCTTTCTTTCTTTCTTTCTTTCTTTCTTTCTTTCTTTCTTGCTTGCTTGCTTTCTTGCTTTCTTGCTTTCTTTCTTGCTTTCTTGCTTTCTTTCTTTCCTTCTTTCTTTCTATGTATCTATCTATGTACCAACTTATCTACCTGCCTACCTACCTACCTAACTAACTAACTAACTACCTAACTACCTACTTAGTTATCTCTTTGGCATTTCTTGGGCTGAACTCAAGGCCTGGGCATTGTCTCTAGCACTCTGCTACTTGAGCCACAGCACCAATTCTGGATTTTTCTGTGTATGTGTTACTGAGGAATCGAACCCAGGGCCTCTTGAATGCTAGGCAAGCACTCTCCCACTAATCCACATTCCCAGCCCCCCTCATCTATTTTCTTAATGGTAGTTTTTACATATATATGCTACCATTTTGCGTCCCCAATTATAATTTTCTGAATACTGCTTATTTCTATGAACTCTGATCTTCTTTTCCCCTGCCTGATTTGTGACTGCTCCTGCATTGGCCTCATAATAAATTGTAAATAAAGGCTGCTGAGAGCTTCAGTGTGCATCATATAAGGAAATAGGCCTAGAATCCAGGAAGAGAAAATCAATGAGGCTGAAATGAAGAGAATGATGCAGTATGTACAATGAACATATCTAAAACATAAATCTGTAAATAAAAGCAGAAGTTTTGCATACAGCCTCTTTGCACTTAGGGACTTAATATACACATGTAAGTAAGTAGGACACTGATACATAAACTTGGCCTTCTCTTTTTGAATTTTCTTTTGTGGCCATCCTATGGCTTAAACTGAGGAAGTGATGCATTCCTCAGCTGTTTTTCACAAGGCAGAGGTTCTACCACTGGCACAGCTCCACTTCCAGCCATCTGGTTCTTCAATGGACATAAGCACCTCCCAGGCTTTCCTGCCTGGTCTGGCCTGTATGGCCTGCTTGGCTTTCTCTCTCAAAGCTGGAGCTCTACCCTCTAGGCCACTGCTCCACTTCTGGTTTTCTGGTGGTTTATTGGAGACAATAAACCTTTCCTGCTAGGGCTGGCTTTCAATGGAGATCTTCTGAGGAGGCTTCAAGTGTATTTCCTCAGAGATTCATCTAGGAGCCGCTCCACCCAAACCTTTAGTCTAAATCTCGAGAGGTACTAGAGAAAAACGGAAACAGGAACATGCTTCTAGTGTGTCCTAGATACTTAAGGTTGGAGATACAAACAATCATAATTATTAGATCATTTTATAGGCAAAAGGAGCAATACAGATAGTATAAGGATCGCTCCAGCTTTCGGTCCTCATATCCTGAGACAGTAAATTCACTGCAGCTCAATGCTAAGTGACAGAACTGGCATGTCCTGTTGACATTTGCTCCTAAATCCTGTAACACTCATTTCTCACTTTTGGCTTCAACCCTGTGACGAGAGGGTAAGATGAAGAGAGAAAATACTCTCAGAGAAAACAGGTATAAAGACCATTGGGTAGTTTACTTATAAGTCTCAACCATAGGAATGACCTTATTAAGAAGTAAGTCCAGATTATAAAACAAAGAAGAAAAAAAAGAAGGTGAAAGTGCCTGCTGACTGTAATCCCAGCTCCTCAGGAGGCTGAGATGTAGAGAATTTGAGTTTGAAACCAGCCAGTGTAAGAAAGTCCTTGACAATGTTATTTCTAAGAGATCACAGAAAAACCCAGAAGTGGAGCTGTGACACAAGCTTAATGCAGTACTCTTGAGCAAAAGGAACTCTTGTACCAGGTCTAGGCTCATAGTTCAACCCCAGGACTGCCCCCTCAAAAAAAAACTGTACCTCAATTTCTTTGTGTATGTATGGATGCATTCCTCTAGGTGAAACTCCTGCGTAGGTATGATGAGTGGCACCAAGCAAGGAAAATTGTATTCAATGCAATGAGTTCATAACACAGAGACTGCTTTTTTTTAATTTTATTTTATTTTATTTGTGAACATACTGTACAGAGGGGTTACAATTACATGGGCAGGATAATGCGTACATTTCTTACCAAGCATTGCAGCCTCCTCCTTTGTTTACCCTTCACATCCCTTCCCCTATGATATTGCATGTTCCAGGGCTCCCCTCACTGCTCCCAATGTAGCCTGAGGGGTTCTCTTCATCCCAGGCCTGCTGGAAGAAGTCTCCCTCATTGTCTGGACAGGAACATAAAAGACCTCACTCCTGTACAGCTGTGTACCAAATAACTCCATCTGGGCCAATTAGTGAAGATGTGTGGGCAGGCTCTGAAGGTCAGGAGAAAAAGGCCTGTTTTTACCCTTAGCTATCTCTCTTCCCAGTGCTCTGTTTTAAGAGGAGACCTTCATTTTTGCCACCTCCCATTGCAGGCCAAGTTCTGTGCTCTTATCCTGCCTTTATGAGACTATATTCCAGTGTACAGATACAGTGCTCAATATAATTCAGGAGTCCTTCAGGCAGACAACTAGGGCACTGAACATAATGAAACGTTTCATAGTCGGCAATGATGGGCCTATAATGTTTCTCCTAGGTTTCCAGAACCTTGGGAAATCCAAGCACATGTTGGATATCACAAAGCTTCCTGTCATCTAGGACTGATGAAGCTCATCAGGTTTTGAAACCTTTGACCTCTCCTCGTTGGGCCTTGGGTGGCTAGGTTTTGAGGTTAAACATAGGGCCTGGGTGCTGACCATGAGTTCAGATCTGAAGTCTAGTGCTTTACCACTTTGTCACAGCTTCACTTCTGCTTTCTCTCTGTGTGTGAGTGTGTATACATGCATGTGTGTGTGCATACACTAGTCCTGGAGCTTGAACTCAAGACATGAGCACTGTACCTAGTTTCTCTTGTACAATTGTTGCCCTCTCCCACTTGAACCACAGAGCCCCTTCAGGCTTTTTCCTAGTGATGTGGTTCTGAGAAATCAAGCCCAGGGTTTCATACATGCAAAGCACTCTACCCCTAAGGCACATTCCCAGTCCGCTACTTCAAGTTTGTTAGTTTGTTTCTGTCTTCTTTTTGTTGTTGTTGTCATTGTAGGAGTTGAAAAGCTGTCCCTGAGCTCTTCAGCTCAAATCTTGTGCTCTACCACTTGAGCCACAGAGCCACTTCCGGTTTTCTGGTGGTTCATTGGAGCTAAGTGTCTCAAGGACTTTCCTGCCCAAGCTAAAACTTTGAACCATGATCTTCAGATCTCATCCTCCTAAGTAGCTAGGATGATCGGCATGAGCCACAAGCACCTAGCTTCCACTTCAGGTTTCTTAGTGGTGAATAGGATATAATAGTCTCATGGTATCTTTTGTGTCAGGGATAGTTTGGAACCCAGACCTCAGCTTCTTGAGAAGGCAGGATGACAGACCTCAGTTATAGAACCCTAAGCTGTGACACTCTGCTGCAAGGGAGTCCTTGGCTCTGTGTGGTGAGTGCTACCCATGAGCCCAAGAGGTATGGGTCAGTGCCTAAGCCCTGAGTTCAAGGTTCATGACTTAGAAAAAACAAGACAAAACAATTGTCTCCTGTAGACAACTCACTAGTCTTCAGTAATACATAATTTTGTCCCTGCCATGGGGACAGATCTGAGCTTCAATATTCTTTTCTGCATAGTCATGTCAGTTGGAGTTCTTACAAGGACAAGATGAAAGCATGCACCCTTTGAAGGACAAAATACATAACACTTTTTTTTGTCGTTCATGGGGCTTGAAATCTGGGCCTGAACACAGTCCTTCAGCTCTTCAGCTCAAGGCTAGTGCTCTACCACTTGAGCTACAGCGACACTTCCAGTTGTCTGGTGGTTTATTGGAGATCAGAGTTTCAGCGACTTTCCTGCCAGGGCTGGCTTTGAACCACTATCCTCAAATCTCAGCCTCCAGAGTAGTTAGGATTAGAGGCATGAGCCACTGGTGCCCGGCTCCAAATAACCCTCTTTACAGGACTCAGCACACAGCATCCTGTGAAAGACTCATCACCCAGCACCCAATGCAAGACTCAGCACACTGCACCCTGTGAAGGACTCAGCACATAGCATCCTGTGCAGGACTCAGCACACAGCACCCCATAAGGGCCCCAGCATTCCAGGAAGGACTCATCACATAGATGCATCCCACAAGCTGTGATTAGTATTAGGGTGCTTTCATCAGTATCACCATTCTTTCAGAAACACATCACAAATTGCACAAAGTTCACATCTAATGATTCAGAGAAGCATTTTTTGGGGGGGAGTCAGCCACAGGGATTGCACTGAAATGTTGGGGGTACTGTCCTAAGATCTTTTGCTCAAGGCTAGAGATCTATCACTTTGATCCACAGGTCAGAGTTTCACAGACATCCCTCCAGGACTGGGTTTTAAATACACCAGTGTCAGATCTCAGCCCCCGAGTAGCTTGGATGACAGGGGTGAGCAAGCCAGCAGCATCTGGTTCTGTGGGGCTGAGTTGCAGTTGTATACCTCTGAGTAATCAGGTTAGATGGCAGCTGTCAGCACCAGACTCCCGGCTGGCTCTGTGATGAGGTATTTGAAGTCCTATCCTTATGGAGTTGCAGTCACAACATTCAACATTTTTTCATGCCCATCCTGGACCTTGAATAAGAGTCTAGAAACATTCCCTAGGCTTTTATGCTCAAAGCTAATGCTCAACTGCTTGAGCGAGAGCACAACTTCTGGATTTTTATGTGCTTGTGATAGTGAGGAATCGAATCCAGGGCTTTGTATGTACTAGCTATCATTATACTGCTGAGCCCCAGGAGTGACAAGTGTATGAACAGATAAATGTGTAGATTGGCATATATGTATATGTATATACATATATATATATATACACATATATGTATGTATAAGACAAGAGAAATGTGTCTGTATATTAAGAAATTACATATATTATATTACTATCCATTATTGACATTCAAATTATTCCTTCCACTTTTAAGTATCATGGGTGAATACATAGTAAAGTATTAATTGAAAATTAATCAATGTAATAAAATTGTTGTGTATAATTTTATGGTATACTCATACACTAACTACTAATTTGTTACTTTTATAAAATTCCATTCGAATTGATGTACATGCAAATGGGTTTCTTGGAATCTCCCGCCAATATTTAGTGGCAGCCCTGGGATGCAACCTCCAGGCCTAAGTTATGGTTTTGGTTTTGGCGTCCCTAATAGCCAGCCAAACATCAGCATGCAATGTCATGTACACTTTCAGGGCTTTGTCATTTACACGCAGGATGGTCACAATGCAAAGGGAAAAAAAGTAAAACCACCTTCTTGAATTTCTCCATTTATCCTTTTCCTATTTATTTTATCTCTTGCCAACCCCAATATTTGAACTTGGGTCCTAGAATCCCAGGGCCAGCTGTGGCAGAGATGCCAAGAACTGAGTTCAAGCCCCGTGCTTGGCAAAAAAATAATAAAATAAAATAAGGCCATGGCTTGGAATTTGCACCATTTTTCTGGCAGGCCTGGGATTTGAACTCGGTATCTGGGTATCTCTGCGTCACTGTGGGTGAAGGAGAAGCTCACCGTCCTCGAAGACAAGAAATTCAAACCAGTTCCCAGGGCCTGAATTGAAGCTCCAGCACTGGAAAAAATACACACATGAGTTTAGTGAATATGATGTTTATTACCCTTATTCATTTATTATTATTACACATATAACATTTCGTTTATTACATCCTATCATACATGATATATTTGCATATGAATTATACATCATACTGAGACCCAGGACTTTTTTTAGGAAAAAAATGTGTCAAAAGTATCTTTTTACTACATGAATAAATTTTTGGCAATGCTGGGATTTCAACTCACGGCCTACAATGTCCAATACATAAATGGAGTCAAAGTCTTAGCACACCAACCTCTGGCAAACTGAGATGCAAGGAAGTTCTAAGGACCTGTTACCTGTTATCAAGCCACAGTAGTTCCCAATATATATATATATATATGTGTGTGTGTGTGTGTGTGTGTGTGTGTGTGTGTGTGTGTAGATTGCTGTATGCTGTATATATATATATATATATATATATATATATAGAGAGAGAGAATATGAGGATATTATTAAATTTTATATATATATAGTTACCAATAATTAGTTATTAAGTTATATCTCCATTTAATGATATATAGTTACCAATAATTAGTTATTAAATTATGTCTCCGTTTAATGAAGTATCATGGTTGAATACTTATGAAAGCATTAATTAAAAATTAATCAATATCCGTCCATTAGGGAAATCATAACATGGTGCTAGAATAGAAGATATAAATCCAATGATTTATGTGTGGCTTTCTAAAATAGAATCATGAATTAACTGCAAATTTAATTACTTTTACAACATTCCATTATCCTTCACATAAATAGGAATGAGTTTGTCAGGAGCTCCCTCCATTTCTGTGTGGCAGTTCTGGAGTTCAAACTCCAGGCCTGGGAAGTTTACTTCGAATGCAAACCATTGGAATGACACTGAAGATTTCAGATTGTCATGATTAAAAAAAGAACAAGAAGAAGCAAAGAAAGCCAGGTGTCAGTGGCTCCTGTTTGTATCCTAGCTCCTCAGGAGACTGAGATGTAGAGAATGCCAATTTGAATTCAGCCAGGGCAGGAAAGTCTGCAAAACTCTTATTTCTAAGAGATCACAGGAAAACATCCTCATGTGTTGGGGCTGTGGCTCAAGGGCAGAGTGCTACTCTTGAGAAAGAGGAGATTAAGGATAGGGCCTAGGCTCATATTTCAACCTGAGACCTGCCAAAGAAAAAAAGAAGGCAGTAACTCCATGTCTCTGTGTATGTATGGATGATGTATGGATGATATGCATTCAGCAGGTTGCCTATGACCAGATCCCCAACATGTGAATGCTGGGACAAGCCCTCAGAGAGTACTAAGCCAGTAGCTTGAACAAAGCATCCTTCTCTGCCATTTAATAACTGAAGCCCAGAAGGCTTGCCTTGGCTGGTGTATTCAACGGGTTCATTATGTTCTGCCTGAGGTGTCCCATTGGGATATCTAGTAGCCAGCCACTGCCTCCAGGGAGACCACTGTTCCTAGGCTGTAGGTATTGTGGAAGGTTCTGGCTCCATATTCCCTATCCTTCTGTAGGACTTGAGCCTAGATCTCTGGGGCCTGGTGGTTATCACTCATTCATCATTCCTCATTGCCAAGTCCCACTCTGGTCCCAAATCCTGGCAAAGATTTGAAATGCCCATCGATTTCTGTGCTGAAAAGAGTATGCCAATAAATCCCACCCTCATAGTTCCTGCTAGAAGTAAGCATTGGGCTGTGAATGTGGCTAAGTGGTAGAGTGCTTACCAAGCAAGCATGAAGCCCTGGGTTGGATTCCTCAGTATCACATAAACAGAAACAGCCAAAAGTGTCACTGTGGCTTCAGTGATAGAATGTAGCCTTGAGCAAAAGCAGCTCAGGAACATGCCTAGACCCACAACACTGGCAAAAAAAATGTGAGCTTGGTGAGACATACACTTCTGGAACTCAGAGGAGAGCCAAGGTAGGTAAGAGGTAGAGGGCAGGTGGTGGTGGCTCACCCCTGTAATAATAGCACTCAGGAAGTTGAGATCTGAAGATTATAACTGCAAGCCTGTGCAGGCAGGAAAGTCTATGTGAGACTCTTTTCTCCAATTAAGCACCAAAAAAACCAGAGCTGTGGTACAAGTAGTAGAATGCTATCCTTGAGCATAAAAACTCAGGGATAACATCAAGGCCATGAATTCTAACCGCAGGACTGGCACACACACACACACACACACACACAACAAGATACAGCATTTGACAGTCAGCCTGCACTAGTTCGATCTCTAGCAACTCAGTATTTAAAAAAGTGAGAGAAAGGAAGGAAAGACTCGCTCCAGGAGGTGATATGACCAGTGCCAAAATTCCATAGGAGTTCTAAGATGTGGAACAGGACAGAGGGCCTAGGGAAGATGGTGCAGAGCACGTGCAAAGGTCCTGAGGGGTGGTGTAGAGCAGGTGGTGTGGGTGGAATGAAGGTTCTATGGCCTCAGACAAGTCTGGCAGAACACTGAAGGCAGGGTCAAGGTTTGTACTTGAGTCACAGGTAGGGCAGAGGGTGGCGTCCCAGAATGGGGCTCAGGGGAAGATTAGCTTGACTTTTTACCAAAGACCCCAGCCAATTTCTGTGGCTGGAAGCCTGTTTTATACAGCTCCTGACCTTCAGGCCCCCTTTGCATGGAGGAGTCAAGGCAAATGAAGGGAAGAACTCTTGCTCTACCCAATGCCTCCAGTGGCTAAACCCCTGTAAATCCTAGCTATTCAGAAGTCTGAGATCAGAGATGGTTGGTCAAAGCCAGTTCAGTGGAGGTAAATTAGTGACACTCTTCTATCCAATGAACTACCAAAATCCAGAAATCAAGCTGTGGCTCAAGTGGTAGAGTACCAGCCTTGAGGGAAAAAGTTAAGAGACCAGAGCCCAGACCCTGCAGAGCCCAGACCCTGAGTTCAAGCCCCGGTACTGGCACAGAAAAAAATAAAGAAAGTTTTCAGGAGATCCCAGTCCACTGTGGTGAAAGGCCATTATCAGCTGGGTGCCTGTGGCTCATGCCTGTCATCATAGGTATTCAAGCCTGAGACCTGAGGATCAATCAAAATTAAAAGCTAGCTTGGGCAGACTCTTATGTCCAATGAATCACCAAAAAGCTGGGAAGCAGAGCTACTGTAGTTCAAGTGGTACAGCACCAATCTTGTGAAAACAAGCTAAAGGATAGCACCTAGGCTCTGAGTTCAAGTCCCGGTAAACACACACACACGCACACACACACACACACACACACACACACTAATATCCTTAATAGGTGCCAGTGGCTTATCCCAGCAATCCTAGCTACTCAATAGGCTGAGATCTTAGGATGGCAGCATGAAGCCAGAACAGGTAGGAAAGTCTATGAGATTCTTATCTCCACTAAACTACTAAAAAAAGATGAAAGTTGAGCTCTGGTTCAAGTGGTAGAATGTTAGCTTTGAGCAAAAGAAGCTCGGGGACATTGCCTAGGCCCTGAGTCCCAGCTCTAAGATTTTTTTTAAAAGTCATCCTTTGCCACCCCCAAAGGTCATAAATCCTGATTTTGGTCATCCTAGACCTCACATCCACTCCTGCCACTTCCACAGTACTGCCACAAGTGGCCAGTGTGTGGCCAACACTGGGTTAAGAAGTGAAAGTACATAAGGGGGTGTATAGCCAGGTCAACACTAATACCCCAAAACAATGAGGTATTGGCCATACCAGTCTCTCATCCCCCAGTTCCCTGGCCCTGGAATCTAAAGTTTGTGCCTCTGTATTCTGAACATCTGCAATTTTTTAGAAGGACCTGAGAGGCCCCCAGTTGGGGCCGGAAAATAGACTGTCCTGTGATAAAGTACATTTACATTTCCTAGACACTGACCTATACTTCCAAGCCACCTTGGCCTCACCTCCCATGTAGCCCTAGATCCTCCTTGCTTGGGCAGCCTTCAGTCAGCTGTCAATCTCGAGTTGGCCAGAGCCATCAGCAATCCCTGATTCCCCACTCCACTGCCAGCCTAATGAGAGGGATGTGCAGTCAGAGGCCCAGCTGAGGAAAAGGATAGGACATCACATGACTGAGGCCCTCCCTCTCAGGCAGAGGAAACCTTATGCCAGCTGGCATCACTGACCCAGAATCCCCTGGAGGCGGCCAAATATTGGGACAGCGAGACTTGTGCCCCCGAGAAAAGTTGGAACACAGGCCTGTGGCAATTTAGGACTCGTTGTAGACCCTGATAGGGGGCTAACAACAAGGTCGGTGTGAAGGAGGGGCACCATCTGAGGTCAGAAAGAGGCAGACCAGCAACCAGGAAGGGGACAGTAAGAGATGAAGGAAAATTACACACACACACACACACACACACCCACACACACACACACACACACACACACGGATATTCCAAGCCCTTAGCAGTTCCTGAGAATAATACCATGAACTCCCTCTATTAGGATCACATCCAACCCCTGAGAAGATGGCACTATCATACTCCGACTAACTGTAGACACAGCATTGAGCCTCTCATATCTGGAATGCTCATAACCCAGCATGGAATTTCCTACCGTACACACTGCAATGTGGAAAACTCAGCCAACCTCTTTGTTTATTGTTGGTCTTGGGGTTTGAACTCTGGGTCAGGGAGCTGTCCTTCAGCTCTTCAGCTGAAGATGAGCACTCTACAATTTGAGCCATAGTGCTGTTTCCTGTTTTCTGGTGGCTCATTGTATATCAAGACCCACAGACGTTCCTGCCCAAGCTGGCTTTGAACCGTGGTCTTTACATCTTAGCTTTATGAGTAGCTAGTATGACAGTTGTGAGCCACAGCAGGCGCCAGATTCATCCATCTTCATATACCCAGAGGAAACCAAATTCATCAGGCCACAAACTTCTTGCAACTCTTTACTTCAGACTTTAACACCCAGCATCCAAATCCATCCTTCATTAGGGAGAATACAGACACAACAATCCCACCCATGCACCCATTTGCCCACTCCCTGCCTGCCATAGGCTTCGACCACTTGAGTTCTTCATAAGGCCCCATCCATTCTACTGTGGCTTCAAACTGGTGCAAACTTGCTGAGTTCTTAGAAATGTCTGTAAAGTGAGGCCAGCACCTCGTCTCTCAATCACTACACCCTCCCACACACACCTCTACATCTTTGCAGGAAGATGTTTTACTTTCTTTTTTTCAATTGTGGGCTTGAACGCTGGGCCTGGGTGCTGACCCTGAGCTCTTCAGCTCAAGGCAAGCACTCTACTATGTGAGCCACAGCACCCCTTTCAGGTTTCTGGTTGTTTGTTGGAGATAAGAGTCTCAGGGTCCTTCCTGCGCAGTCTGGCTTTGAGCCGTGATCCTCAGATCTCAACTCCTGAGTACTTAGGATGACAGCCATGAGCAACTGGCACCCAGCAAAACATATTATTTTTCAATGCCTGTCATCCTATCCTCTCAGGAGACTGAGATCTGAGGACTGCAGCTGGATGCCACCCTTGGAAGCATAGTGCATGAGAACTCTTTATCTCCAATTAAACACCCAAAAAACCTGGAAGTGGAGCTGTGGCTCAAGCAGTAGAGGGCTCACCTTGAGCTGAAGAGCTGAGGGATAGTGCCCAAGCCCAGAGTTCAAGCCCCATGCCTGACCAAAAAAGTATTCAGTTTTCACTAACAAGTAGGAACAAATATGAGAGATTGAATAGTAACTAGAGCATTATCATTATATTTATTTCTCAGTGATCATTCTTGTAATAATTAATGAGAGTTTTCCAGCCAAGTTAAACTTGAGAGTTAGTCAGGTAATGGATTAGATGGTAAGTAAATCTGAAATTGTTTTAGGGTACAGGGGTTCAGAAAAACGTAGGATCATTGGAAACTACAGTATTTTTCCTGATAAGAGAATTTGAGGACAAATAATACTTCATGTTAGGGAACAAGATAACTTCAGAGGTAGAGTCAGAAAATTTGTGGGAATTAGGGCAAATTGAAACGCATTTCCAGAGTGCAAACTGGAGTGTCCATTAGAATGATTAAAAACTGGAGTTTTTTTCTTAAACATTAGAATTGGACTATCATTAGAGTGAAAGTTTGGTTTCAGTTCCAGCTGGAGTTAGAGTTAGCCTTAGGGAAATGGAAAGTTTAGGGTCAGACTGAAAGTAAATCTTCGAATAACAAATCTAGCTAGAATTAGGATGAATGTGAAATAAGAAACTGATAATAATATTAAGATTAGCGTATGATTAATGCGAGGGTTAGCCTCAATATTCCAGTTAGGGTTCGGGTTAAAATATGGCAAGATACTGAGTAAAACTACAAAATATTTTTAGAAAGATGAGTTGAATCAAAGTTAAGATGAACAAAAACTAATGTATTTGTATGGCTTTTAGAATCCAAAGGCTATTAGTTCTAGGGTTAGGGTTACTGTTCTAGTTCAGGTTAGACTTAGGCTTAGGGAAGGGTAAGCTTTACGGTAAAACTGAGTTTTCTGCTAATATTTTCAAGTAAAATAAATTTGAGATTTAACAAAAACTACAGAGTTTTACTAAGTTTCCTCTTTAAGGTTGAATTGCGTTAAATTTAGAGTTAGGTTTCTAGTAAGATTTATATATAGTTAGTGTTAGGTATTGAAGTATATTTTAAATAAACCTTCAACTTCTTTTTGGAGATATAGGAGTTCAGTAAACGTTAAGATCAGTGGAAACTGTGATAGTTTTCATGATATGAAGATTTGAGGTTAATGATTCATAATAGGGAACGATTTCAGAGTCCAAGTCAGGGAATCTGTAGGATTTGGAACAAACTGCAAATCATTTCAAGGACAATGAGTATCTGTTAGAATGTGTCTAAACTCGAGTGTTTTCCATTAATTTTAGGATTGGGTTACTATTATCATCAAGATTACTCTTAGGGTTCTGTCCAAGATTAGAGTTAGGATTAGGGAAATGGAAGTTTGAGAAATTGAGTGACTTACTTTCTTTGTGTATATATATGCACTATTCTAAGGCTTGAACTCAAGGCTTGGCTTCTGCCCTTGAGCTTTTTGCTGTAGGCTAGCATTCTACCACTTAACTCATGATTCCACTTCCAGCTTTCTTTGACAGTGAATTGGAGATGAGAGTCTCACAGACGTTCCAATCTAAGCTGACATTGAACTGAGATCCCCAGATCTCTGCCTTCTGATATAAGGTAGGATTAATGCATGAGCTACTAATGCCGAGGAAAGTGCCCAAATTATACTTACTGTTTTTACTTGTGTTCGAGATTGAGACTTGAATTCATTATCTGACAGCTTTGCTCACTAAGTAGCACTCTGCCACTTGAGCCATATCTTCAAAAGTGATTATTTTAAATAGCTGGAAATCATTAAATTTTCTTCAAATGATATGTATCATTAGTGTTGTTCTAAAACTTATCTTAATCAAAAAGATTTATTGACCCTAGAGATTATCTGAGCAGATTCTCATGCTTTGCTTCTAATTGCATAACATTTTAGGGACATGATTTTTTAATTATTATTTTAAGTAGCAAAGCAGTTATCATTAAATAAAGCAGTTTATGTGTACAATATACCTTGATCAATGTCAACCCTTTCAACATTCTCATCCATCCCTCCCCTATACACCTCTTCCTTCACTCTTCTTAATTTTGTAGGATATTTACTGGATTCCTCTCTGCATTTTACCCCTTTTCTCCTATTCAATCTTCTACCTTTTCCCACTTCACTCCTCTTTTGACTACCCACTTCCATATGATCCAGCAATTCTACTCTTGGGCATTTACCCGAAAGATTACAAACCAGGATATAGTAATGTTTTCAGCACAACCATGCTTACTGAATCAGCCCAAATACTCCTCAAGAGAGAAATGAACCAAGTAAATGTAATACACCCCCCCCCACACACACACTCATACACACACACACACACACACACACACACACACACACACACTGGAAATTCTACTTACCCATCAGAAGAATATTGTACCATTTGTATCTCTCATTTCTCATTTCATCTGCCTGGTATCTCATTGCCATCATATTGTCCCTGTACTGCAGTAACTGACACATGCAAACTGCTGTAAAAGATTTTCAGGTTATGGGCTAACCATAGATTCCTGAGTATGAGTTCTCTGCTCATTCTCTTTGTCTATTCATGCCTTTGAGGAGTGATTGTACAGATTCATTTGAACCATTTGCTACACAGAAAAGAGATGAACCATACATATATATGTATGTATATATATATATATATATATGATTATACACACACACATATATATATACATACATGAATATATGCACACAAATGGATATATATTAAATACTTGAGTACATTTTATGTTTTCTAGAATTACGGAGCTAACAAACATCACATGGATTTTCCTACCTTTTCAACTTTTTCAAAACCTAAAGAACTTTGTCTCTTTTGAATACCCAGTTTTTAAGATAGTATCACCATCTCTGATCTGTCAGTGGCCTTGAAATTAGATGTTCAAATAGGACAAAGTTTTTTAGGCTTTTTGGTGGAAGAGAGGAGTATTACTAGGGTTCTATTCAGGTGTTCTCTGCTTGCTAGATAGGACTTTAGTTGTATAGCAACAAGCAGTTCAATTACTTTTGCCATACTTCTGGTCCATTTTATTTACTTGAGGTCTTGAACTTTTTGCCCGGGTCTGATCTTAGATTGACTGAATGATCTTAGATTGCTTCTTATGTCTCACACACAATTAGCTAGGATTACAGATGTGAACTACTATGGCCAGCTCATTTGTTGAGATGGCTGTCTTGGAAGTTATTTCTTTGGCCTGGCCTGAGACAAAGATCCTTGTTATTTCTGCTTCCCTATCAGCTGGGATTACAGATGAGGCTACTATACTTGGTGTACATGACACCTTCTGTTTTGTGTGTGTGTGTGTGTGTGTGTGTGTGTGTGTGTGTCGGTTGCGGGGCTTGAACTCTGGGCTCGAGCATTTTCCCTGCACTCTTCAGCTCAAGGGGAGTGCTCTACCGCTTGAGCCACAGCACCAGCATCGGTTTTATAGTGGTTTTATTGGAGATAAGAGTCTCACAGACTTTTTTTCTCGGACTGTCTTTGAACCGTGATCCTCAGATCTCAGCATCCTGAGTAGCTAGGATTACAGGCGTGAGCCACCGATTCCCAGCACACCTTCTATTTTTTAAAAGAGGTTTTCATTGTAAAAATGCTGTGTAGAGGGGTTATAGTTACATGAGCAAGTTAATGAGTACATTTTCTATCAAGCATTGTTACCTCCTCCTTTGTTTTTCCCCTCCCCTTCCCTCCCACTTCCACAAATACACTCCCCTCTACTCCCTTCCCCTCTTCCCCACCCATATTGTAAAGATACTTTTTCAACATAGTGTCTTGTGCATCTCATTGTTACAATGCATCAGCCTGTATCACTATTTATCTATTTTGTTTTGTCCCTTCCCCTCCCCAAGCTAGAGAAGGGTGTATACAAGATGCAGGGCACCGACACTAAATACAGTGAAAACAAAGATTAAACCATGGGGGAGGAACATAAAAAGAAAAAAAACACATGGTAGATTATAAATCCTATCTTGGGGTTCATTTCGCTTAACAGCATCTTATCTGGTCATATGGACATAGCTTTTGAAATTTTATGCTTGTCCCAGACATATAATAGTTATTGCAAATAAGGGAAACCATAGGACCAATGTTTCTTTGGTTTTGGCTTACTTCACTTGATATAAAGTTTTCTAAGACCTCACTTAGAGCCACCCTATGATCCAGCAGTCCCCATTTTTGGGCATTTACCCAAATGATCACAAACAAGACCATACTAAGCTACCGGTACAACTATGTTTATTGCAGCATTATTTACCATAGCTAAGATATGGAACCACCCAGATGCCCTTCAGTAGATGAATGGATCAAGAAAATGTGATACACACACACGCGTGCGCACACACACACACACACACACACTGGAATTCTATGCCTCCAATCAGAGAAAATGGCATCTCCCCATTTGCTAGGAAAGGGAAAGACGCAGAAACAATTATATTAAGTGATTCAGCCAGGCTCAAATAACCACAGGTCCCATGGTTAATCTTACTTGGAGTAACTTGTACATGGTACAATATAAGAGGATGTTATGTGAAATGAACCCCAAGATAGGGACACAAATGTTTTTTATTACATGCGATTCTTACCTCTATATAATCCCCCAAATAAAGTTGGAAGGGGAGCTGTCATTCAAATACAGAGCACAGACTTTGAGGGAAAAAGCCTAAGTGACAAGGTAAGGTCCTAAGTTTAAACCATAATATCAGCACTCAAAAAAGTTGATTTCTTTTCCTTGAGGTTTTTATTAAATTGCTCCGGAAAATAATCAACGTTTTATTTATGTTTAGCATTACTATTAAAATCATGTTATATTTATTTATGTTATTCTTTATTTTCTTAAATTTTACTTACACTTTAATATCCAGTAATGGTAAGAGATGATTACTGTTTCACAAGTTTTTATGTCAGTTGTATATATGGATGAAAGGTGCATACAAGGAGTTTGGACTGAAAAGAGATATTTGCAAGGTCTTCACATAAGAAATGATAGTTGAAGGAGCTGTGGGCATGTATGAAATAAACTAAAGAAACCAGCAAGGAAAGATAAGGTATGATTCTGGAAAGCAAACAATTTTGGAAGAAAAACAAAGCAAGGAAAATATGTATCTTTTGGTAAGAACTTTGTAACCCATCTACACATTTAATTCCTTATTTCTAGTGGAAGGCATTTCAGTTAACTTTATTTTACAAAGTTAAACATGAATGACATTTAATACTAACTGGCCTCTGTCTCAGGTAAGCAATTATTCTAGCCAGGTGCAAGGGCTCATGCCTATAATCCTAGCTACGCAGAGAGCTGAAACATCTAGATCATAGTTCAAAGCCAGTATGGAGAGGAAAATTGGTGAGACTTTACTGTGGCACTATGGTTCAAAGTGGCAGCACTAGTCTTTAGTAATAAATGTCAGAGACAGAACCCAGGCCCTGAGTTCAAGCTCTCTGAAATTATTCTTAAAATACTTGTTCTCAGTATTTCTTCAATTTGTCTAGAAGAATGTTTTAACTTAGGGATTTTTTTATTGCATGTTGTCAGAATTGATTTTTAAGATGTTCAGAGAAAAATTATTTATATTAAGAACTGGTTTGTATTGCTTTGTATTACGTTTTGCTTCTATACCTATAGATCAGCTGGAAAGTAGATGGCCAAACCCCTCCTCCCTCCACCAAAGTTGTAAAGTTCATTTTTCGACATAATGACTTGTATATCTCATTGTTGCAATGTGTCCACCTGTACCCCTAGTTAAATGATTTGTTTATGCCCTTCCCCTACACAAATTGTACCAACATCAAATACAGTGAAAGCAGAGGGAGAGACAAAAAAAGCAATATAGATATCATCTTAAAAATATGTTAGAAATAACTGCATGAAATAAAAAAAATTGAATACTTATCTTGGGGTTCATTTCCCTAGCACCATTTATCTGAACTTTTTTGCTTGCCTCAGACATATACTAGTTATTGCAAATAAGGGAAGCCATGGGACCTATGTTTCTTTGGGTCTGGCTTACTTCACTTAATATAATTTTTCCAAGTCTTTCCATTTCCTAACAAATGAGGCAATGTCATTCTTTCTGATGGAGGCATAGAATTCCATTGTGTATATATACCACATTTTCTTGATCCATTCATCTACTGAGGGGCATCTGGGTTGGTTCCATATCATAGCTATGGTAAATAATTCTACAATAAACATAGGTGTGCTTATAGCTTTACTATGATCTTGTTTGTGATCATGTGGGTAAATGCATCAAAGTGGGATTGCTGGATCATAGGGGAGCTCTATGTGGAGTCTTTTGATGAACCTCCATACTGCTTTCCAAAGTGGTTGAACAAGTTTACACTCCCACCAACAATGCAGTAAGGTTTCCTTCTGTCCACATCCCCTCTGGCATCTGTTGTTATTAGAGTATTTGATTAAAGCCATTCTAATTGGGTAAGGTGGTACCTCAATGTTGTTTTTATTTGCAATTCTTTTATGGCTAGAGAGGTTGAGTATTACTTCATGTGTTTATTTGCCATCCTTCTTTCCCCTTCAGTGAAGTTTCTCTTTAAGTCTTTAGCCCACTTATTTAATGGGCAGTTGTTTCTCTGAGGATTTGTTGTTGAGGGATTTAATTTTTTGAGTTCCAGGTATATTTTAGATATGACCCTTATCCGTTGTATGGCTAGTGCAGATCTTCTCCCAATCCATGGGCTTTCTATTGATCTGGCTAGCTATGTCCTTTGCCATGCAGAAGCTCTGCAATTTCATAAAATCCCATTTGTCCCATTTGTCTTTGATTTTTAGTATTTCTGGGTCTCTTTTAAGAAAATTTCGGCCTGTGCCAAGGAGACCTAGGGTTTCTCCTATTCCTTCCTGTAATGTTTTCAGAGTAAGATTTCAAAATTTAAAGTTTCAAGTATTACAAGAAGATCTTTGATTCATGTTGAATGGATGTGAGTAGCTTGAGCTGTTGCATAATTAGTGTGTGTGTATGTGTGTGTGTGTGTGAGTGTGTGTGTGTGTGTTTGTAAGGACGGTTATGTGTATCATTGACATCAAGGATAAGGAACTTGGTTCCTTTTTCTGAGACATACATTATGATGTTTCTTTGTTGGTGGTAGACTCTGATTGCTTGCCTTTTCCTGATGTGAACATTCTAGCTCAATTTTTCTATTAAAGTTTCTTAATTATTATTGAACATATAATGCTCTAATATTGCTTTGTCTTTAGTCTGCCATCTAGGATCTTCTTTTCTGCTTAAATATTAACATTCAATATGAATTTTACCTCCTGACTAATTTTCCCCTTTAATTTGCATTTTGAAATAAGAATTATAATATCTTTGATCTCTGTATTCATGAAGAAAAACCATTTTGAATTCTCTATTTAATGTAATAACACCTGGACAGATTTGTTAGCACCAAGACCTTAAATTTTCTTTTGTAGTTTTAGTTTAAAATAACCCTCCTCTATTTTTTTAGGATGGGTAGACAAAGAATTCCCACAATGCCTCACAACTTTTATCTTTCATTTTGTCTGTGCTTCCTTGTCACTGCTAAATTGTTCTGGATACATGTATTAGCTACCCCAACCCCTGCAAAGCTGTTGCTGCTACCCAATTTACTGCCAATACAACTCAGCAATTACCGTCACAATTATCCTTTCCCTGGTATCCTATTCTCTGCTACTCATTTTGCTACCCATAATTCTTAACACCATGGTTCCAGCCACCTGATCTCTGACACCCCTGTCTGTGCTACCACATTCACAAACAAAGCAAAGCAAGAGTAGGCACAGACAGTCGACTTGGGTACTTTTCTTGCAGGCACAATGGGACGTTATTCCTCAGGTATTTAACATGAGGGACTAACTAGTGGTGGAAAGAAAAGACGTTACTCAGAGGGGACTAAAATCCAAGGATATCAACTTATAACTTGTTGCTAGGAAAAGCAGGCCCTAAGGTGAATGTTAATGAGAAAAGAAAATTTGACAAAATATTGGGGATGATATAAATAAAAATTTTAGCTTAATCTCTTCTACCAGTGATCTGAATTATTTTATGACATAGATATGTAACTACTTTGCATTTTTAAAAGTATATTAAGATGCACATTTATGTGGTACTTATATTAATTTATGGAATATTTGCATATGACCATGTTAATGATTCTCAATAGTTTATGCTTTATGAACTGCTCATGAGTCTGCCTTTGGCAATATGAATTGAGCTCTCTAACAATAAATGGAATTTCATTGTCAAATACTACAAGGATATTACTGAAGCAAATACCAAAATGAATGCTGGAACAAGAAAACTGAACAAATCTACAAGTTTGAAGGGAAGGGATCAGTGGTAAGGGCTACGATAAAAGAGAAATTCTTCACCATGTAATCTTTGTTGAATTACTAGCTTTTTTAACATTCTTAGAAAGCAGAACATGATTTTTGAATCTTGCCTTTTGGAACCTCTTTAATGAGTGGTTAAACAAAAAATTATCGAAATGACTGAAAATCCACTATTAGATTAACATTATACTCAAAGTTCCCTTGAGATGCAGGCAGGCTGGATTCCTTTTCTATTAAATTAATGGAATAATCTTCCTTTTGATTGGTTGGACAGTCCATGACACTTGTTCCAAAACAAGAAAAGATACTGGAGAGAAAAAAAGAGGAAGGAGAGCCAAGGCTGCTGAAATTAGCATATTTCCCATTTGGACTTTAATGGGTTGTTACTACAAAGAATTAGAATTTCATCTTAAGATGATAATTTTAAAATGGATGTGCTAAAGGATAGCTTCGAAATGTAATATTTAATGCTGTTGCATTACTTGAAGACAAACGTTTACAGAAAACATTAAATTCCAGAAAAACTGTAATGTTCCAATAAACACCTAGGAGAAATATAATTTAAAAATTCATCTGTTCAAAGCAAATCCTGGCATGAAAGTCTGTGAGTCAGTTATCTCCAAACAGGAAGTGGCACTGTAACTCAATTGGGAGTGGGCTCCCCTTGAGCTAAAGAACTCTGGGATATGTTAATACCCAAGCCCTGAGTTCAAGGCCCATGACTGACAAAAAGAAATTTTAAAGAATTAAATCATTAGGGCTGGAAGAAGACTCAGTAGTAGAGTGCTTGTCTTGCATGCATGAGGTCCTAGGTTCAGTTCTTCAGCACCAAATAAGCAGAAAAAACTGGAAGTGGCACTATGGCTAAAGTGGTAGTGCACTAGCCTTGAGCTGAACAGCTCAGGGACAGCACCCAGACCCAGAGTTCAGGCACCCCTACCAACAACATCAACAACAACAACAACAAATTAAAGCATCAAACAACCTGAAGATGTTGTCCAGAATAATGAATGCAGCATTATCCATTGACATGACTTAGTGACTTAAAACCAAGTTTACCAGGGGAGATGGTGGGAATTTTGTGTGTGTGTCAAAACCTGCAAAATTATTTTACACTTTCCCAGGGAGGGAGAAAGGAGGAAATGGGGGGGGGGGAGGAGTGAGGTGTTTGGTGGACTTGCCTTTAGGTTCACTGATAGTTTTCTGGAGTCAAATTCAGAGAAATTCTGCTTGCAATCCTAGTTGCCTGGGCAATGAGGAAGCCATGTCCTGGAAGTAGTTTTGTCCTGTCCTTGGCCTGGTTCCAACCACCACTGGATAATCCAAGTCCCACTGGAAGACCAAGATGCCTTGAAGACTGCTGATCCATTGGGCAGGTGGACCTAACCACAGCCAGAATAGGCAGAAAATGCAATTCCGAGGGCAGCACGGGAAATCTACAGCAGACAGAGATTTTTTTTAATATATTTTTATTGTAAAAATACTGTACAGAGGGTTCAGAGTTACAGGACTAGGTAATGAGTACATTTCGTATACAGCATTGTTACCTCCTCCTTTGTTTTTCTCCTACCATCCTTTCCTTCCCTACATCTCCAACTCCTCCTTCCTCGACCCCTGCCTGAGATTGTAAATTCATTTTATGCACAGTGTCCTGTACATCTCATTGTCACAATGGTCAACCTGAATCCCCATTTAAGAATTCTGCTATATCCCTTCCACTCTCCAAATTACAAATATATATATATATATTTTTCTTCATGTCTCTAATGGACACTTTTTATTTCGTCTTCAAAGAAGTCTCTCTTTGAAGAACCGACAAGGAGCGGACAACTTCATCCTGCACTTTGCAGACCAGAGACGACCCAGGATCCAAGACTCGGCGAATACGTGAATGTGTGTTTTCCTTTCTTTTCTTGTCTTCTTTCTCTTTTTCTTTCATTCTTAATTATCTTTTTGTTTTTTGTCTAGCTCTACTGAACTTCTGATCTTTTCTTCTCACTTTACTATCCTTTCCATCTTTTCCTCTTTGTTCTTCTTTATGTGACTTAACTCTTGTCCTGCACATCCTCAGATAAACCCATAGTTAACCAGTAGACCCTACCCCCCATTGTGTACACACTTAACCCACAAACTTATTACTCAATTCAAAACCTCTGAGACTTAAATTCATTAATAGCAGTACTACCTCTTTATACCTATATAATATTTTAAGCATTTTTTAAAGTTTTCCACATCTCCTCTATGTCCCTCCCTTTCTCTCAACATATTCATATTCCTCTATAAATAGATGGTCTTTTAATCTCTAAAATAACATTAATTTTTACGTTTCTATTTTTTTTTCTGGTCTCTTTTCATTCCCCTTTCCCTTTCTTCTTTCTCTCTCTCTCTCTACTTGCATCCTACCCAACCTATTTCCTGCACTGTGATTAGGACATAGTTAACTCTCCCTGTGCCTCCCCACACCAATCTATTCCTATTTTTTACCCACATCTCTCCCTAACCCTAATAATTTCTGGTTTTCCAAATTCTTCTCTGCGGTTCGAAGTCCTTTAACATATAGTTGTTTGATGTCGAATAGATGTATCTGTTGAACTAGATTGTATCTGTAGACTATTGACTGTACAAATGTAAACTTTGGTTGATGGTTGCCTTAAGATAGTGTTCTAGCACAAAACTGGTGCTATCTTCATCTCAAATGGGCAGAGTAAGCCGGAAAAACACAAGAAAAATGGCAAATTCGGGTATCTCAATTCCCAATCTTGATAATCAGGGGTTAGAACAGATAATGAATAATCCAGAGGAGAGTTCCCAAACAGCTCTACAAACACTGCTGGCAAACATGATAAATGAAAAGTTTGACAATGTACAAAGGACTCTGTATGAGCGTGACAGGGAGAGAGAGGAGGCATCCCAGAAGTTTATACAGGAATATCATAAGCGTGAGGAAGCTACTCAAAAACTGATACAGGATTAGCGTGAACAACTTGAGAATACTCAAAGAGAAAGGGAGGAATGGCGTGAGCAGGCTGAGAACACTCAAAGAGATCTGCAGGAATCCCACGAACGGGAGGAAGCTAATCAAAGAGTAATACAGGAATTGAGAGACCAGGTAGAGAACACACAACATCACTAAAGGCATTCATGGAATCCATTAACAAAGAGCTGAAGGAAGTCAGGGAGACCACAAAGGGAATGCTGAATGGAACCCAACAGAAGGAATGGGAGCCCAAAGAAACCATAACCAATCAACTAAGTGATTTGAGGACAAACACTGAACACCAAATTAAGGAAGTAAAGAAATTCATACAAGACCTAAAACAGAGCTTCAACAAAGAACTTGAAGCCATCAAAGCTGACCAACTAGAAGGAAAAGAGATAAAAAACAAAGTAGAGAGTCTTGACAGCAGGTTAGACCATGCAGAAGATCGAATCTCAGGGATTGAAGACAGCCTAGATATTATAGAGAAAGAACATACAACCATCCAAGACAAGTCCAAGAAATATGATAGATCTATCCAACACCTGGAAGACAACATCAGAAGGCCTAATCTAAGGATAATGGGTGTAGAGGAGCACCTAGAAACAGAAGTTAATGGTCTAGGAAATTTGTTTAACAGGATCCTAGCAGAGAACTTCCCAAACATGCAAAAAGATAGGCCTGTCCAGATACAAGAAGCCTTTAGAACCCCAAATAGACCAGACCAGAATAGGACATCCCACCGCCACATTATAATCCACACAGGATCAACTCAGAACAAGGAAAAGATCCTTAAAGCTGTCAGAGAGAAAAGGGTAATCACTTATAAAGGGAAACCAATTAGAATCACCTCAGATTTCTCAGCAGAGACAATCAAAGCAAGAAGAGCCTGGAACGATGTATGCCATGCCCTAAAAACAAACAACTATCAACCAAGAATACTGTACCCAGCTAAACTCTCCTTCATAACCGAAGGCCAAATAAAAACCTTCCATAGCAAAGAAAAATTGAAACAATACATCTCCACCAAACCAGCCCTACAAAAGATTCTTAAAGATGTCCTACACATAGAAAACCAACAAGACCGCAATAAAGGCCAAGAAACTGCACCCAAACTGAGAATCCAAGAACCATAGGAAGAACCCAGTTTTCGCAGCCCCCAAAAAGGTAGATAACATGGCAGGAACTCCCAAATACCTCTCAGTCCTATCTCTTAATGTTAACGGACTGAACTCTCCAATTAAGCGACATAGACTGTCCAGTTGGATTAAAAAACAAGACCCTTCTATCTGCTGCCTACAGGAGTCACATCTTGCCCGTAAAAACAAACACATTTTCAATGTTAAAGGCTGGAACAAAATCTACCAAGCAAACGGACCGCATAAACAGGCGGGAGTTGCAATCCTTATATCAGATAAAATAGACTTCAAATTAAAATTCGTGAAAAGAGATAAAGAAGGTCACTACATACTAATTAAAGGATCTCTCCTTCAGGAGGATATTACAATTCTAAATATCTATTCACCAAACAATGGAGCACCCAAATTTATCAAAGAAACACTACTTTCTCTCAAATCCCATATAGATCCAAAGACATTAATAGTTGGGGATTTTAACACATCACTCTCCCACTAGATAGATCAACTCGGCAAAAACTCAACAGAGAAACCACAGATCTAAACAGCTGCATAGATCAACTAGACTTAACAGACATTTACCGAACATTTCACCCAGCAGCATCAGAATACACGTTTTTCTCAGCAGCACATGGAACGTTTTCTAAAATAGACCACATTTTAGGCCACAAAGCAAACTTGTCTAAATTCAGAAACATTGAAGTTATACCTTGCATTCTCTCTGACCACAAGGGAATAAAATTAGAACTCAACACCAAAAGCCACCAAAGAAAGTCCGGTATCACATGGAGGCTGAACAACACACTGCTGAATCATGAGTGGGTCATGGAAGAGATTAGAAAGGAAATTCAAATGTTCATGCTATTCAACAAAAATGAACACACAAAATACCAGCTCCTCTGGGACACAGCAAAGGCAGTACTCAGAGGCAAGTTTATAGCTCTGAGCTCCTACATCAACAAATCGGAGAGATCTGAAACTAGCAATTTAATGACGCATCTAAACCTCCTTGAAAAAGAGCAGCAAGATAAACCCCAATCCAGTAGACGGAAAGAAATAATCAAAATTAAATCAGAATTAAATGAATTAGAATCCAAAAAAACTATAGAAAGAATCAACAAAACAAAGAGTTGGTTCTTCGAAAAACTTAACAAAATTGACAGACCCTTAGCAAATCTTATCAGAAAAAGAAGAGAACACACCCAAATTAATAAACTCAGAGATGAGAATGGAAACATCACCACGGAAACAACCAAGATTCAGAACATTATAAGGGAATACTTCTCAAAACTTTATGCTAATAAGTTTGAGAACTTGACAGAAATGGACCTCTTCCTAGCAAATATTGACATGCCAAAACTAAACCAAGATGAGTGAAACTATCTTAACAGGCCCATATCAAGCATTGAAATAGAAACAGCAATAAGAGACCTCCCAGCTAAGAAAAGTCCAGGACCAGATGGTTTTACAGCGGAATTTTACAAGGCCTTCAAAGCAGAGCTCACACCAATTCTCCTCCAACTCTGCAATGAAATTGAAAGATAAAGCTCACTACCGAACACATTCTATGAAGCCATCATAACCCTCATCCCAAAACCAGGCAGGGACTCATCAAAGAAAGAGAACTATAGACCCATTTCTTTGATGAACATTGATGCAAAACTTCTCAACAAAATTTTGGCCAACCGACTTCAACAATTCATCCAAAAAATCATACACCACGATCAAACAGGATTCATTTCAGGGATGCAAAGCTGGTTCAATATACGCAAATCAATTAATATTATTCATCACATCAACAGGAGCAAGAATAAGAACCACATGGTTATCTCAATAGACGCAGAAAAAGCATTCGACAAGATCCAACACCCCTTTATGATGAAGGTTTTGGAAAAATTAGGAATCCATGGAACATTCCTCAGTACAATAAAGGCTGTATATGACAAACCTACAGCCAGCATTATACTCAATGGTGAAAAACTAAAGCCATTTCCTCTTAACTCAGGAATAAGACAAGGATGCCCACTCTGTCCACTTCTCTTCAATCTAGTATTAGAATGCCTAGCTACAGCAATAAGACAAGATGCAGACATAAAGGGGATCCAAATTGGGAAAGAAGAAATAAAACTCTCCCTCTTTGCAGATGACATGATCTTGTATTTAAAGAATCCCATAGACTCCACTCTCAAATTACTCAAGCTGATTCAAAACTTTGCCAAAGTAGCAGGTTATAAAATTTACCCCCAAAAATCAATGGCTTTTCCGTATGCCAACAGTGAGAAAAGTGTGGCTGAAATTAGGAAAGCAACTCCATTTGTAATAGCCCCACAAAAAATAAAATACCTAGGAATTAACTTAACTAAAGAAGTGAAGGACCTCTATGATGAAAACTTTAAAATCTTGAAAAAGGAAATCAACACAGAACTTAAAAAATGGCAAAACCTCCCATGCTCCTGGATTGGAAAGATTAACATTGTGAAAATGGCAATACTTCCCAAGGCTATCTACAAATTCAACGCAATACCTATCAAAATTCCACCCTCATTCTTCAAGGAAATAGAAGAGGCAATCCAAAAATTCATATGGAACAATAAAAGACCCCGAATAGCAAAAACGCTCCTCAACGGAAAGAAAACTGCTGGAGGAATATCAATACCAAATTTCAAACTCTACTATAAAGCCATAGTAATCAAAAGAGCTTGGTATTGGCATAAGAACAGACCTCAGGACCAATGGAATAGAATTGAAAACCCAGAAATGAACCTACAGACCTATAGCCATCTAATCTTCGATAAGGGAGCTAAAACAATAGAATGGAAGACAGACAGCCTCTTCAGTAAATGGTGCTGGCAAAACTGGTTAACTACATGTAGAAAACTAAAGCTAGATCCTTATATATCACCCTGCACCAGAATCAACTCCAAATGGATCAAAGACCTTGAACTCAAAGCAGACACTCTGAAAACATTACAGGATGGAATAGGAGAAACCCTGGGTCTCCTCTGCTCAGGCCGAAATTTTCTGAATAGAGACCCGGAAACACAACAAATCAAAGAAAGGTTGGACAAATGGGATTGTATAAGGTTGCAGAGCTTCTGCAGGGCAAATGACATAGCTAGCAAGATCAATAGAAAGCCCACGGATTGGGAGAAGATCTTTACTAGCCATACAACGGACAAGGGTCTCATATCTAAAATATACTTGGAACTCAAAAAATTAAACCACCCAACAACAAATCCTCAAAGAAACAACTGCCCAATAAGTAAGTGGGCGAAAGACTTAAAGAGAAGCTTCTCTGAAGAAGAAAGAAGGATGGCCAATAGACACATGAAGAAATGTTCAACATCCCTAGCCATAAAAGAAATGCAAATCAAAACAACATTGAGATATCACCTCACTCCAGTTAGAACAGCAAAAATCAAGAACTCTAACAACAACAGATGCTGGAGGGGATGTGGACAGAAAGGAACCTTACTTCATTGTTGGTGGGAATGTAAACTTGTTCAACCACTTTGGAAAGCAGTATGGAGGTTCCTCAAAAGACTCCACATAGAGCTCCCCAATGACCCAGCAATCCCACTTTTGGGCATTTACCCAAATGATCACAAACAGGGCCACACTAAAGCTACCAGCACTACTATGTTTATTGCAGCATTATTTACCATAGCTAAGACATGGAACCAACCCAGATGCCCCTCAGTAGATGAATGGATCAAGAAGATGTGGTATATATACACAATGGAATTCAATGCCTCCGTCAGAAAGAATGACATTTCCCCATTTGTTAGGAAATGGAAAGGCTTGGAAAAAATTATATTAAGTGAAGTAATCCAGGCTCAAAGAAACATAGGTCCCATGGTTTCCCTTATTTGCAATATCTAGTATAGGTATGAGTCAAGCGGAAAAAGTCAGATAATGTGATATTAGGAAAACGAAACCTCAAATATGTATTTTAATGTTTTTGTTTCTTTCATGCATGTGTTTCTAACGCATTTATAAGATTATTTCTTTGTTGCTTTGTATGTCCCTCCTCCACAGTGTAACCCCCGCTTTCACTATATTTGATGTCAGTATAACATGTGGAGGAGATGGGGACAAACAAGTCGTTTAAGGATTCAGGTGGACCTGTTGCAACAATGAGAAGTACAAAATGTCATGTCAAAACCAGCTTTACAATGTCGGTGGGGGGGGGGGGGTGGAGGGATATGATTGGGTGGGAGGGAGGGGGGAGGCGGGGAAGGGAGGTGAAGGGTAAACAAAGGAGGAGGCTGCAATGCTTGGTAAGAAATGTATGCATTTTCCTGCCCATGTAATTGTAACCCCTCTGTACAGTATGTTTTCAAATAAAATAAAATAAATTTAAAAAAAAAAAAGTATCGGTATAAAATGATTTCATCTGAGGTAGAAAAAAAAAAAAAAAAGAAGTCTCTCTTTAAGTCTTCAGCCAACTTAAATATTGGACAGTTGTTCCTTTGAGGATGTGTTGTTGGGGTATTTATGAATTTATGATTTTGAGTCCTAAGTATATTTTATATATAAGACTTTGTCTGTTTTATGACTCATGAAGAACTTCTCCCAGTAAGTGGGCTTTTTATTGATCTTGCTGTCTATGAACTTTACCTTGCAGAAGCTCTGCTGTTTCATGCAATCCCATTTGTCCAACCTCTCTTTGATTTGTTTTGTTTCTGGTTCTCTATTAAGGTATATATATATATATGTCACCCTTCATGATATATATGATATATAAATATATATATGGATCTAGCTTTAGTTTTCTACAGGTGTAAAACCAATTTTACCAGCACCATTTACTGAAAACGCTGTCTTTCTTCCATTCTATTTTTTTTAGCTCCCTTGTCAAAGATTAGGTGGCAATATGTCAGTGTGTTTATTTTTGAGTCTTCAGTCCTATTCCATTGGTCCTCAAAACTGTTCTTGTGCCAGTACCAAGCTCTTCTTATTATTGTGGCTTTTTAGTATAGTTTGAAATTTGGAACTGATATTGCTCCAGTGCTCTTCTTTCTGCTAAGAATTGATTAACCTACAGCCAGCATTATACTTAATGTTGAAAAGTTAAAGCCATTTCTTATTAATTCAGGAAAGAGATAAGGATGTCTGCTCTCTCTACTCCTCTTCAACTACTTAGTATTAGAATGCTAGCTGGGACAATAAGACAAGATGCAAATTTAAAGGGAACCCAAATAGGGAAAGATGAAGTAAAACATAAAAGATGACAAACGGAATAGAATTGAAAACACAGAAATGAACCTACAGTCCCATAGCCATCTAATTTTCGATAAGGGAGCTAAAAAATAGAATGGAAGAAAGACAGACTCTTCAGTAAATGGTGCTGGCAAAATTCATTAACTACTTGTAGAAAACTAAAGCTAGATCCTTATTTATCACCCTGCAACAGAATCAACTCCAAATGGATTAAAGACCTGGGAGTCAAAGCAGACACTCTGAAAATATTACAGGATGGAATAGGAGAAACCCTAGGTGTCCTTGGCACAGGCTGAAATTTTCTTAATAGAGACCCAGAAACCCAAAAAAAAAAAAAAAATCAAAAAAAGGTTGGACAAATGGGATTGCATGCAATTGCAGAACTTCTGCCTGGCCAAGGACATAGCTAGCCAGATCACTAGAAAGCCCACGGATTGGGAGAAGATATTCACTAGCCATACAATTTATAATGGTCTCATATCTAAAAATCCCCCAACAACAAATCCTCAAAGAAACAACTGCCCAATAAATAAGTGGGCTAAAGACTTAAAGAGAAACTTCTCTGAAGAAGAAAGAAGGATGGCCAATAGACACATGAAGAAATGCTCAACCTCCCTACCCATAAAAGAAATGCAAATCAAAGCAACATTGAGATACCACCTCACTCCAGTTAGAATGGCAAAAATCAAGAACTCTAACAACAACAGATGCTGGAGGGGATGTGGACAGAAGGGAACCTTACTTCACTGTTGGTGGGAATGTAAACTTGTTCAACCTGTTTGGAAAGTAGTATGGAGATTCCTCAAAAGACTCCACATAGAGCTCCCCTATGACCCAGCAATCGCACTTTTGGGCATTTACCCAAATGTTTACAAACAAGACCACACCAAAGCTACCAGCACAACTATGTTTATTGCAGCATTATTTACCATAGCTAAGATATGGAACCAACCCACATGCCGTTCAGTAGATGAATGGATCAAGAAAATGTGGTATATATATACAGTGGAATTCTATGCCTCCATCAGAAAGAATGACATTGCCCCATTTGTTAGGAAATGGAAAAACTTGGAAAAAATTATATTAAGTGAAGTAAGCCAGGCACAAAGAACCATAGGTCCCATGGTTTCCCTTATTTGCAATATCTAATATATGTATGAGTCAAGGGGAAAAAGTCAGATAATGTGATGTTAGGAAAATGAATCCTTAGATAGGTATTTTAATGTTTTTTTTTCTTTCATGCATGTGTTTCTAACGCATTTATAAGATTATTTCTTTGTTGCTTTGTATGTCCCTCCCCCACAGTATAACCCCTGCTTTCACTATATTTGATTTCAGTATAACTTGTGGAGGAGATTGGGAAAAACAAGTAGTTTAAGGATTCAGGTGGACCTGTTGCAACAATGAGAAGTACAAATTGTCATGTTAAAAACGAGCTTTACAATGTCGGTGGCGGGGGGGGGGGGGGGGGAGGAGGGGAAGGATTGGGTGGGGGGGAGGGGGGGAAGGATTGGGTAGGGGGGAGGGGGGAGGCTGGGAAGGGAGGTGAAGGGTAAACAAAGGAGGATGCTGCAATGCTTGGTAAGAAATGTATGCATTATCTTGCCCATGTAATTGTAACCCCTCTGTACAGTATGTTCACAAATAAAATAAAATTTAGAAAAAAAATGGGTACTCCACCACTTTTTGGTTCAATCACTTCTAACCTCAAAGATATACTTTGCTAACAAGATGCTTAGAGGAAACTGAAGGATACTTCACTTTTATCTTCTCTCTTTAGACTCTCTTTAGATACCATATCAGGATCAGTGAAGTTATTCTTTCAAAAATTATTTCAATAGATTATCTTTCTCTTGGTCTTGCATTTGCTCAGAAGGATGTATGGAAAAGAATAGAGTTAAATGATCCATACCTTGGATGACAGTGTCTGTTACAAAAGGACAATGCTCCTATGTCCTATGTCTCTGTCCTTCTCTTAGCTCTTGCGTGATTTCCAACTAATCACAGATTCTTGGCTTCAAGTCTAGTGAAGGTGAAGGACTATAAGTCCTTCCCCACTGCTACATCTTCACGGTTTCTCTTTTAAAACTCTTTTATTTGGATGTGGAATTTATTTTCATGTCTTCATTCAATCCATTCTAAATTGTAGTGAGCTAAATAGGCTCTGTAAAATCACTTTAGGTAGCAAAAATATTAAGACAATATATCAAAAAGTTTGGCCTCCTTCCACTGCTGAAGCCAATATGCTTAGCTAGGGCTTCTAAGAACGTGTTTTCTTGCCTTTTCACTTTGCTCAATTCTTTTCTGATCCCAAAACATTTTGGCTTATGTAATAAGAGAAGTATTCACTATCTCATGTTAATAAGGATATTATATTTTTGAGCTACTAAGAAATGTGAAATCATTGGTTTCAAGTATCCAATCAGGTATTTTTCTATAGTTCAGTGCTTCACATGCAAAGACATTGTAGAACGTATTACAAACATTTTTGAGTGCACTTTTTCCCTAAATATTTTGACCCAAATTATCTTTTTCAGAGAATTACTGTTTGGTAATTAAAGTCAATACACAAATTTTGATTTTTTTTTAAAGAACATTGAATTTAAATTCTACTACAACCTTGTTTCACACAGTGAGTAGATTTCCTGGGCAAGGACAATTCTCAAGGGAACCTACAGGACTTATAACAAGGGTTCTGAGGTTTGTTTGTTTAGTATGAAAATGAACCATCTTCACCCACTTTGCTCCCTCTCAGCTAAGTCTCCATTGATTACTTTGCATGAAAGCCTATTTTCCCATGAAATTTTAAATTTTCATAATAGGCTAAGTTGTTAAAAAGTTCGAACAAATTAAAATTTACCTGTCATAATTTTTGGGGGGTGTCCAGTTGTGGGGCCTGAACTCTGGGCCTGGGCACTGTCCCTCAGCTCTTCAGCTCAAGGCTAGCGCTCTACCACATGAGCCACAGCACCACTTCCGGCTTTTTTTTCTTTTTGCTTATGTGGTGCTGAGGAATCGAACCCAGGGCCTCAGGCATGCAAGGCAAGTGCTCTTACCACTGAGCCACCTTCCCAGAAAAACCTGTCATAATTTTAAAACTCTTTTGAAATTCCGTTATTAGAAACACAAGTTCATCAATCCTAACTCCACCTTTAATATCAAAAACAGTTAACATGTTGTTTTCATGATATAGTGTCCATGAAACTACTATTTTCCAGTGGCTTTGTTATGCATATATATAACCTTATAATCTGATGCTAAGCAAAATGAACTCCAAGATATGGAAACAGAGAGTATTATTTGCGATTGTTGTTTTTAATGTATTATGTGATTTCCATTTTCTTTTGGGGTTTTCCCCTATGCTTTTTTCCCTGCTGTATTTGATTTTGGTAGCCTGTGTATTGTGTATATATTTACCTTAATTAGGGAAGGGAAGAGGAACAACAAAATGGTGAGACAAAGGACAAAGGCAAACCAATGCAATAGCAATACTCACAAGGCAATATGTTGGAAATGTACATTACAACTTGTGAGGGGTACTGGGGTGAAGGAAAACTGTGAAGAAAATGGGGAAGGGGGTAACAAGTTTGAAAAGTTATGTATTCACTACCTTAAAATTACTGTAACCCCACTGTACATCACTTTGACAATAAAATTAAATTTAAAAAATAAGCTGCATGAAATAAAATTTCACTGTATTGGTAAAGTACATGTTATTCTTTATGTAGTAACTTTTTAAAAATCCATACTGTTTGGTGTCTAATTTGAATTAATTACCCCTTTTTAATCAGAGGACCATCAACTTGAATGCTATCCGACTAGATAATATTTTCACAATATACTTACCAATATTTTGAAAAAAGAATAAATATAGTACTTTCTCATACTAAAAGCGAAAACAGTTTAATTCTATGGAAACAAATAACTTGTAAAAGTAAATAAGTTGTTAAGAAGACAGAATATATGTGTCTGTCAACATTCGAATGACTAGTAATTACTCATTTTCAAATTCTGAAGATTCCGTACCTGAGAGATTCAAAACAATACTGGCTTGCATGTTATGTAATTCTGCAATAGATGCATTTTCCAATGGGGTGTTACAGATTGAGAGACAACAGAAAAATAACCATGTTCTGGTAGAGGATAAAACTATGTAGCATCGGTAATAATTAATTCTTCAAGAGTAAGCAATTGTTTATCACAATAAGCTATTATTTTTATGACCACTAATACCAATATTTATGATATAGAGTCATCCTAGCCCAAAATTCTCCAAATTTTAGGGTGCATCTCAAACTGCCCTTAATTCATATGATGAATAGCTTATCTCTATTGTGAAAAAATACAACGCTGCTAATGTGATGCCATTCATGTCCTGGTAAGAACACCACAATAAACTGGGTTGCATCATTTTCCCCCCACTGGTATTTTTGAGATCAGAACACTTACAAATATTATTTATATTTATAATTTTTAGCTATCATATAAATTCTGGATGCTAAGATCGGAAGATTACAGTTGAAAGCCCACCCAGGCAAGAATATTCCCTAGATTCTTATCTCCAATAAACTTCTCAGCAAAAGCCAGACGCAAGTGGCACTGAGGTTGAAGTGGTAGGGCACGAGCCTTGAGCATAAACAGGCTCAGAGACAGTGTCCAGGCCCAGAGTAAAAGCGCTAGGACAAACCAATAAAACAAAAACAAAAATAAAATCAAACCCCAAACGTAACAATTTTCTCAGTGTATACAGTAGCAAATAATTAAGGAAATTGCTTCCTGTGTTACATACAGGTAGAAGAAAGAAGATGTCACACGATTATTCTCTTCATACCATGTTATACCAAAGACTCCAAAAATTGCTCTTATTCTGAATTTATAAATTAATATCATCAATTTTTTGGCAACTCTGTCTACAACATTCACATTATCATTTCATACATGAACTGTTGGAATTATCTATTTACCAAGTTCTTGAAAGAATATTCTAGGCACATAGAATGCAAAATCATTTATGAAGGTCAATTAAACCCTCTACTTAAAAACAGTTTTGTAGAATCCTATAGAATATAAAATTACAAACAAAACCAAAATATTTTAAATCTAAATTCTAATTTAGCAAGGTCTTCAAAATCCTTCATTAGACGAACTTTGCTATTTTTCCAAGCTTAAGCTTGTGTAATTCTTCATCATTTCTTTGGGTTACAACAGAATGATGATAACTTATTTTTTCAAATTTTGGATGGGAATCATGAGTCATTTTGCATCTAAGAATGTTCTGTAATGAAGAGAGAATTTAAAACACAAGTGAGGATTAAGTATGAGTTGCATTTCAACAGGAAATTTGACTTCTCAAAACATAATGACAAAATTAGACCAAATGTCCAACTATGTATTCCTTTCTTGTTTGTTTTGTTTTATTAAGACAAAATTACCTGGTCCAGGGAACATATCACTGCGTAATTCCATTCTCTAATCTCCTGTGTTAATCTTAGTGCTAGAATTCTAAGCTTGTATCACATTGCCCTGCCATAGTTTCTTGGTTTATTTAATCTAGATAGAGACTACCAATTCTGAACTTCTTCAGTGATATTATACACCAGAGTGACTGCTTAGACTTTATCTACTATTTTCAAAGGTATTCTAACATTTGATACAGGATATGAACATTTTCAGATGCACCTACCAGATCTCTGATTCATTCCTCCATGGATCTGATCCCTTTAATAATGATTATTGATTCTTACTATCTCTGATCCCTACCAATGTAATATTCTCAAACTTATTTTAAGGAAGTTCATTTGAGGACTTTCAAATATTAAAAATTATCACTTGGTTCTAGTCTTGTTCAGGACATATATTTATTGTTTTCTAACTTTTCTACACATTCTGAGAGTTGTTTCATTTGTGTATTTGTGTGTGCACATATAAGTGCCTCTGGGTGTATGTGTATGTTTGCATGTATATATGCAAAAGCCTCAAGCTCTTATTCAGCAATCTTGCTCATGACTGGTATTCCATCAATTGAGCAATTCTTCCAATCCAGATTTTGACTGCTTAATTTTATATACTGTTGCAAAGAGTGTTCTGCCCAGGCTGGATGCCAATTGAACTTCCCAGACTCCTTTACATTCTTAGGTTTTATTTCTCCAGGAGTATCAACTTTTAAACGACAAACATTTTTGTGAGGGTAATGTCTAAGCTGTAGCCCAGATTTTTAACTCAAGAATTCTTTTTTTTTTGTTTTGGTGGGGTGTCTGGTCATGGCGCCTGAACTCTGGGCCTGAGCTCTGTCCCTCAGCTCTTCAGCTCAAGGCTAGCACTCTACCACTTGAGTCACAGCGCCAATTTCTGCTTTTTTCTTTTTTGCTCAAGTGGTGCTGAGGAATCGAACCAAGGGCCTCATGCATGCAAGGCAAGTGCTGTACCTCTGAGACACCTCCTCAGCCTTAACTAAAGAATTCTTATAAAGATAGATGAACAGACACATTACATATCTTGAGTGTACACTGTTAGGAATGTGATCGTAAGCTGGGTCATGGTGAGATATGAGGATTGAGGTTTAAAGCCAGCCCCGGTAGGAAAGTCCCAGAGACTCTTTTCTCAAATTAACTAAAAGAAAATTGGAATTGGCAATGTGGATCAAGTAGTAGAGCACTAGCTTGAGCTGAATAGCAGAGAGACAGCTCGCAGGCCCAGAGTTCAAGTGCCAAGACCACCGCCAACAAATATGTGTGTGTGTGTGTGTGTGTGTGTCTGTGTGTCTGTGTTTCTGTGTGTCTGTGTGTCTGTGTGTATTAAAGAAAAAAAAAGAAATGAGATCTTAACCAAAAGTTTATTGCTAGCATAATCCCTGCTCTCACAAGATGGACATTTTTCCAGTTAAATCCATGCTTTTATATCTGACTTGCATTGAAAACAGAATTATTCTTCCATTCTACTTTCTACAAAGTTGCATGATTAGCAAGCATAATTTAGAATGGGAGTGGCCTCATACTTCATGTTCCATGTAGGAGTCTTGCTTTCTGTATATCACTCTCATAAATCTACATACTGGACTTGGCTTTATTGTTTCAATGTTGCTTATTTGTAGTCTTCTCTATTGTATGGAACCCTTATACTTAAAAACAGAACTTCTCTTTCTCTTATTATTGCTATTGTTTCCTTACTGTTAGCTCATGTACACTTGGGAAATAATGAACAGCACATACACTCACAAAAAGAATGTTCTGAAAACCGTCTTCCCATTTAAAATTCGACCTTAACTTACAGAGAACTTACAAAGTTTGAACTCAATGTACTCATGTAAAATATATTTAAAGCAATATAAATTTCATATTTTCTCTTTACTAAATTGTCTCTGAAACACGTTTTACCTCAGGTCCATAGGTGTTCTAGTCTTATTGCAGTGAAGCCAGAAAACATTCATTATACCTCAAGCAGCACCATCGATTGTTACTGGAAGTAACTGTTACTGGATATGGAAACTGACCTCAGGAGAGGAATGGAACATAGAGGAAAAACAAAGTTCAAGTTACCTTGTGCTTTCCTTTTTACTGTACAAGAAAAGTATCCCAAGGCTTGAAGGAAACTCTGTCCCTGGCTTTTTGAGTGTGTTCTTTACTCATATAAATTTTTTCTGTAAACTTCTAGTTCATAGTGTTACAAAAAGAAATAATGTACCATTTGAAGGCCAGTATAGAACAAAAGGAAATAACATTGTTTTAAAAGTGTTCTCCTGCAAAGGAACAAAGACATAGAGGTTTTAAAGTGTCATAGATGGATATTTCACCCCTGAGATGATTCTCGATGCAGGAGTCAGTTATCAATTCCTTTGGTCTGGTCCTGAGTTCTCCAGAGTAATAAGGATTCCAAAAAAGCAGGATCCAGTCAATATGATCAGCAAAAGAAGCCTCTTCTCTGACCAGTACACCTTTAAGGAGGGCCCCAAAGAAAAATCTGGGATTTTTGTTTGCTTGTTTGTTTAGTTTGTGCTGGTGCTGGGGCTTGAACCCAGAGGCTGGATCCTGTCCCTTAACAGTTGTCTTTCCTGCCCACCTGCCCCCAAAGCTAGTAATCTACTGTTTGAGCCAAAACTCCACTTCTGGTATTTTGGTGTTCAATTTGCGGTAAGAGTTTGACAGACTCCCCTGCCTGGTTTGGCTTTGAATTAAGACAGTAAGAAAGCTGAGTGACATCAACTGTACAGACTTCTCTTTTGAAACAAAAAATATTAGATGAAGTTTATTGTAAAGTTAGTATTCTAATATTAGGATATTGTGTTATAAAGGAAGAGAATATGTCTAGCAAAGAAGCAATAACTTAAATAACTCAGCAAAAGTAGGTGCACTGAATCATTTTGAAATTATATTTTCCTGCTTGGGAAGATTATTGATCTTGTCCTTCCTTTTGGGGAAACTTAAGGTAATATTTGCACTTTTTGTTGGTTGTGGGGCTTGAACTCTGATCCTGGGCGCACTCCCTCAGCTCTTCTGCTCAAATTGAGTGCTCTACCGCTTAAGCTACAGCACCACTTCCGGGTTTCGGGTGATTAATTGAAGATAAGTGTCTCATGGACATTCCTGACCAGTCTGTCTTTGAACCACAATCCTCTGGTTTCCGGAATAGCTAGGATTCCAGGCGTGATCCACCAGCACCCAGCTCATATTTGCATTTATGTGCAATGAATGACACTATGTAGACAAATAATGGAAATTTGAATCAAATGATGGCATTGCAGCTTTTCAGAAAATTTGAGGTAACAATAAATATGTCCTCCTTTTCTATGTTGTTTCATTAATGACTCATGAGCTATGGGACCTTTAATTAGCATTCTCTGCTGTCTGAGTAGGTGTATTTAGTATCAGGAAATGTTCATAGAGAAATATAGAAAGACTGAGATTTTTAGAAAGCAAAGAAGTTAAGGTAAGAAAAAACAGCACAGAAGGAGATACATGTATTACACAGAGATTAAGAAGTAGCCTAAGAGATTTAGAATGCTAAAGGTAATGAGGAATAAGACTAGTTGATAACTATTTGTTCAATAACCAAAAATTGTTCTCTATAAACGTTTCTGGCATACATTAGTAACTATCATTTATTCATTAACTCTGGAGTTATTCCTTCTCTTCTGTCACAACTGTTAATTTGCCTCTGCTGTTGTGGTGCCATGAATAACCAAAAAGATTTCCAAATCTCACTTAGACTACCCTTCTCATTGTGATTAGCAGAGACCATTCAAAAAACTGGAATCTTTGAATTTCCAGAATTAATCTTCACCTGACATCTAAGCACATTCAAGACATTAATTGCTGTGACCTAATGAACAAAACTTTTTTTCAACACAATATCCTAATATTAGAAAAAGTACATGAATTATGGACTATTGTCAGGTGTCAGTATGGCAGGAGCAATTATATATTCCAAGTATGGGTTCTTTGTTTTGCATTTACTAATTAAATGTTTTTTGGTTTGGGTTTTTTTTTTTTTGCTTTTTTGCTCAAGGCAATCACTGTACCACTTGAGGCACAACACCATTTCCAGTGTTTTTCTGTTTATGTGGTACTGAGGAATTGAATTCAGGGTTTCATGCATGCTAGGCAATCATCATATCATGAAGCCACATTCCCAGAGCCCTAAATGACTTTCTTAAGTTGACATTACATTTTCATTCAGTAACTATGTACCATAATATTGGCCAGGTGTTAGAAAATAATGTAGAAAAGAATACAATATAATAAATCCAGTAAGGCTAGATGGAAAATGAATAACCCTGACAGTCTTGCAAGGTCTCAGAGGGCTTATCTCATGGAGATGTATCAACACACAGAAAGAGACAGCTCCCGACCAACAGCCCAGCTCCAGAATGAGTGGGCCATCTTGGGTTCTAGCTACCTGGGGATGTTGGCCCACCTCCTACAGCACCCATTCTACCCGTTCCTGAGAGCGACAGTGTGTGTGTGTGTGTGTGTGAGAGAGAGAGAGAGAGAGAGAGAGAGAGAGAGAGAGAGAGAGAGGGAGAGAGAGAGAAAATCAGAATTACACTTAAATCGGGTGCCAGTGGCATAAAACTCTAATCCTAACTACACTGGAGGCTGAGATATGAGGATCATGGTTCATAGACAGCCCTGGGAGGAACGTGTTTGAGAATCTTATCTCCAAAGAACCACCAGAAAACTGGAAGTGGCACTGTGGGATCAAGTGATAAAGCGCTAACCTTGAGCTGAGGAGCTCGGGAACAGTGCCCAATCCTAGAGTTCAAGAACCACGACTGAAAGAAGTGGACTTCCCACCACAAGAAGTGGACTGAATAGCACCCATTGTCCTAGGGAGCATGGTAGAGAAGTCAGGCCGAGCTTCCTGTGAACTTGAGGTCATAAGAAGGTCACCTAGCTTCTATGTACCTCGGTTTCCCCAGCTGCAAAACTGAACAAAGTGAAGGATCCCCTTCCTCATTGGGATAGGGTAATAATGAAAGAGAGCCATGTTTCGGTTCATAATCCCACACCTGTTGCATGATTAATAACAGGCCCCACCTGAGCCCTTTCTGGTATCTTCCTGTCATATGCTCACAGAATTGCCAAAACCTTATCTGAAGGCCGTTCCCTCTCTTTTCCAGAGATCACTCTGTATAAATCCCTTGTTTCCTCACAACTGTCCTGTGAGGAGACTGAGGTCCAATGGTTGAGGCCCTACCAAGAGCTTCACGTGTGGTCAAAAATCCGCTGCTATGGACTGAGTTTAGGATAATCCATCTACACCGATGACTGAGCATGACACCACATGTCTACCATCCCAATTACAGAGGACCAGGCCTGGTGGAACATACCTTTCACAGGAGGACCGTGATCCAGCCCAGCCTGAGCATATTTTTAGTTTCTATCTCAGAAATCATCAAGACAGAAAGGTGGCTCATCAGAGCCGTGGAGAGGAAACAAGCAGGGGGGTCATGGTGCCCCCAGAGGGGTGTTTGACCAAGGGTAGGTTGTTGTTGGGACAGAAGCTCACCTGTGCTGCTGGGAGAAGCTGTTGGCAGCTGCTTCAATTGGGGCAGCAGCGATGGCACCAGCATTGTGGACACATGGGCCCAGAGCAGAAGACTAGGGGCAGGGACCAGGTCGGGGATTTAGGCTGGCTGGCAGCTAGACATTCAGGTTTGAAACCTGGCACTGCGTGAAGGGAGGGGAGGGGTCAGGTGGGGGTGAGAGCATCAATTTTCTACTATACTCCAAACTCACCTAGAGTCTCTTCCTCAGGACTCAGCCCCTTCTACCTTCCTGAACTGCTGGTAGTGGTGTAAACTAACAGAGGGAATCCCAGTGCTACCTGGCAGCATGGAATGTGGGCATGGCCACCATTCTTGTATCCCATTGGTCAGAAAGAATGGGGGTGTGGCCAGAATCCTGTGAAGCAAGCAGCATGGGTGGAGTCAAGATGACAGTGGTTCTCCCAGCCTTTTTCCCAGGAAATTCTGTCCAATTCAGTTGGAGAGAAGAGGGTGACCTGCTTTAACTGGATGGCTACACAGATTGTTGTGTAGTTCTGTTTGTTGCCAGTCCCAGACTTTGAACTTAGGATCTGGGCACAGTTCATGAGCTGCTTTTGCTCAAGGCTGGTCCTCTACACTAGAGCCACAAGGTTTCTGGCTTTGTTGGCACTGGATTTGGACAGGGGTCTCAAGGATTTTCCTGCTTAGGGTGACTGTGACCATGATCCTCCTATCACAGCCTTGTAAGTATCAAGGAGGACTGCTGAGAGCCACTGGTGCCTGCCTAATCATTGTTCTTGTTGATGTTCTTGGACAGACTGGTGAGTTCCCGATCCTCGGGTTGAAGTGGTGGGAGCTGGAGCCCACAATTCAAATCCTGGTCGTGCAACCTCCAAATGGTAGGAGATCCTAAGAAACTTGTTCCTATCCATATGATTACCAGTGGAATGTGATGTAAGTCATGATTGAATGAACAGTTCTTGAATGATTCTAGGATAAAATTATTCACAATTATATTACACGACACTGATTGATTTTAGTTAATATTTTATTAAGCATTTAAGCAATCACATTCATCAAATGGAGGCATAATGAAATACCTAAGAATTGGGCCTCAAATACTATAAAGATGACATTTTTCTACCAGGACTGGGATTGGAACTCATAGTCTGGGTAACTCTGTTGCACTGTGTGGGAAGAGGAAGCTTGCTTCCTTAAAGTCAAGAAATTCAAGTCTGTTCCTTAGGCTTGAAATCGATCACCAGCACTAGAAAACACCCTATTCATGCACAATTTACATATATGTTTTATATTTTTATACATATGTTGACTCCGTATTGCATTCAGTGTAGTTATTTTATTTTTTGTTTTATTCATGTATTGACCATTTATTGTATTGAATATTATAGCACATAAAACATTGACTACATAGGATATAGGTCTACATATGTATTCCACTTCATACCTGACACACAGAAGATTCACAGTAAAGGAAACCATGTGTCACCATCATCTTCTTACTCCACGATTCATTGTTTGGGAGCACTGACATCTGAACTCATGGCCTACAAGGCCAAATTCATGAATGGGTGAGTGCAAACATGCCATCCTGGGGGAAATTGAGGTGTGGGTTGTTCCCAGGACCTTAGAACCCCAGGGGTTAACCAAAGAAGAACAGATTGACATGTAGATGGCAGTATGCTAATATATATATGTGTGTGTGTGTGTGTGTGTGTGTGTGTGTGTGTGTGTTTATAGAGTACCAGAGATGTTTATACATTATTCAGTTATATAAAATATATTCCTACCAATTCCTGGGTATTTATTATGCGTCCATGTTATTAATGATATTGTTTTCATCCTTAAAATATTAATGAAAGGACTCAGTGTCCTGAAATTATTGTGTTCCTGTAAGTAATAATATTCTTTTAATGCTTCATAAATATTAAATAAAATCAATCAGCCTTCTGAAATGATGCTGTTTAATTTTATAGGATCATCATTCACGATCAACTCATTCAACTGTGACATTGACAAAATTCCAGTGTTATTCCTTTGGATGGGAACCAGTTTCTTAGTACCTCCTGCCATTAGTTGGTGTCAGTACGGGGATTCGAAATGAGGGCCTATGTTGCCACGTGGGCCTATGTCTTTCTCGATTGTCTGCCAGCCTTCAGAAATGCAAGGTGAAGTACCCTTTGCAACAGTGTCATTCAGACCCAGAAGGGTCACTGTGCAAAGGAAGAAAACATAAAAGGGCACATTTTTTCTGTGCATTGTTTTCCCTGCAACACGTGGGGGTGTAGAATCCCAGAAGCACCTGTGTGTCCAGTGGCTGCACCCCATCCTAGTGTGATCAAAGCTGAGGCAGAGTTGCCACGACCTGAGTTCAAGCCCCATGCTGAGAAAAAAATTAATTCCCTAGCTTGCAATTCACACAGTTTATTCTTACAGGCTTTGGATTTTAACTCAGGCTCTGGGTAAATCTGCAGAAATATGCATAATATTTCATGAAGATAAAAAAGTCAGGTCTGTTCACTAGTCCTGAATTCAAGACCCAGACTTGGAAAACATAGTATTTCTATATATTGTAAAGATAGAATTTATACTTACCTATAGATGTTCAGTCCATACATGTTTGGTGGGGTTGTTCCCTGTATCTTCTGTTTTATTCATTTATGTACTCAATGTGTTTATTACATTGATGACAACCTATCACAGAACATCTAGATTTGTAGAAATGTTCTCTCTCATGCCTTACCCCCAGGATTCTCAGAGAAAAGGAAAAAAAGTTTCACAGTCTCCTTCTTACTCCACGATCCACTTGTTGATAGTGCTGGTATCTGAACTCAGGGCAGAGCAAAACAAATTGGCCAATCAGTCAAGGTGATCATATGAACCTGTGAGCAACTAAGGAGTGTGGCCAATCCCAGAATCTGACATTGATCCCCAGGGTGGTCCACTATAATCAGAAATTCATAATTTAAACAAAGGATCTATATTGACATATATGTTTGGTTAGCATCTTGGGTTCAGTGCATTTATTCTCATTATTTTGTCTCTAATTCATGGAGGTGTTGTGTATTTTAATAAGTATGGTGACTGCTATGACAGTGCTGACATGGATGAGAACCTGTTACCAAGGTTACAGTGTTGTCCATGCATTCTCCATCATATTTGTGACCCAGGACTTTCACAGGAGAGGATAAAAGGCACAACGACTGGCTTCTGACATCAGTATGAATCTTTTGTCAGTGGTGGGATTTTTAGCTCAGGTCTGGGTGACTCTGTTGCACTGTGGGAGAAGGGGAAGCTCACCATCTTTGAAGAATAGAATGTCAGGCCTGGTGCAGCGCCTGATTTGAAGCCCAGCACTGGACAAAATAACAAGCCCACCTTTTTAAAACATAGGATTTTTCTTTATTTACAGGTGTGGTATGCATCTTGCATTCAGTGTAGTTATTCTTTCTATTTTGTGTCTTACTCATTGATGTATTGTGTATTTCCTTGAGTATAGGATGACAAACATAACTGTGGTGAACTGGATGACAACCTATTCCCATGACTATAGAGTTGCATATACATTCTCCTTCCTAGCTGAGCCCCAGAACTTGCACAGTACAGGAAAACAGGTGCAACGACTGGCTTCTTACAACAGGGTGAATTTTTGGCAGTGCTGGGATTCAAATTTTGGGCCTAGGACGCCCAACTGCCCAATGGGTCCATGTGATCACACCAGACTGTGAGCCACTAAGGAGCTGGGCCATTCCCAGGAACTGAGATCGAGCCCCAGGGAGGCCAAAATAGTCCTCAATGATCATTGAAACATGGGATGTATATTCACATCTGTGTGTGGACTGCATCATGCATTGAGTGTAGTTATTCTCTTTATTTTGTATGCTATTCATGGGTGTATTGTGTATTTTCTTGAGTGTATGATGACAGGAATAACTGGGCTGAAATGGATAATAATTTATTCCCATGGCCACAGGGTGGCTCAAGCATTGTCCATCCTAGCTGAGATCCAGGACTTGCACAGAAAGAAAACAGGTGCAATGATTGACTTCTGACATCAAGATAAATATTTTGGCAGGTCGGGTAATCTGAACTCGGTGCCTAGCAGGACCAAGTGGTGAATTTGTCCACATGAGCACACCAGCCTTTGGAACCTGCGATTGAGCCCCCCTCCCAGGGGAGAGCGGGGAGCACAACAGTCATCCATTCATAAGCTGAAGGTAGTGTGCAAATAAGTACACATTTGTATAGAGTAGGAGAGAGGGTAACCTGTGGTGGAATCCTGTCTGCATGAATACAGATTCTTGGATCTTTACTGATGCCTCCATTTCATGACTGTGATGATTATTGTCATGCTTCATCAACTTCTTTACAAATAATCGATACTCCATGAGTCTTGCCTATCATTTCCTACTCGCATCATGCACAAACTACTCATTCAAGGATGAGATCAATCACATTCCATGACTCTTCCCAGGCCAGAAACTAGTACCTCAAGATCTCCCGCCATTCCTTCCGCATAAGGGGACTGAATTCAAGCCTCAGGCGTAGAAAAGATTCTCCTTATATAATTTTTTGGGGGGCCATTTGTGGGCCTAAACTCTGGGCCTGGGCACTGTCCCTCAGCTCATCATCTCAAGGTTAGTGCTCTACCACTTGAGCCACAGCGCCACTGCCGGCTTTTTTTTCTGCTTATGTGGTGCTGAGGAATTGTTCCCAGGGCCTCATGCATGCAAGGCAGGAGCTCTACCACTGAGCCACCTTCCCAGCCCACCTTATATATATTTTAAAGATAGTATTTATACTTCCTTACATATGTTTAGTCCATATTGTGTTTGGTATGGTTATTTATTTTATTTCTTGTGTCATTCATTTATTTAGAATTTATTTTATTGACTCTGATGACACCTATACCATTTATTACATTGTTTACATCCTGTCACATAACATCTAGATGTTAGATGTGTTCTCCATCATGCCTGGCAGTGCCAGGATCTGAACTTAGTGCCTAGCAGGCCCAATTCAAGATTGGGTGAGTTTGAGCATGGCAGCCTCTAGCCAATGAAGATGTCAAGTGGTTCCCAGGATCTGAGATCGACCTCCAGGTTTGGCCAAAACAGGGATACATGGATAGGCAGAGGGAGGTATACAAATAAATATATATATTTGTAAAGAGTTCCATAGCCGTCTATGTATGATAGAATGACACCCACTATGTTCCTACCAACTCTTAGGTATTTATTAAACCGCCATTGAAGGAATATTGCTCTTTTCATGCTTAATAAACTATTAATTAAGCTCAATCAGCATTCTAGGATTACTGCATCCAACTTTAGAGTAGACCGATGAATAAACTACTCTTTCAATCAGTATTCCTATGCATAAGAATGAGTCTCTTGTGATCTCCTGTGATTGATGTCAGAACTATGATTTCACCCAGGGACTATGTTGACAGGTTGGCCTATGGCTTCACTGATAGCCCACCAGCCACCAGCGATGGCAGCTCAAGTCCATATTGCAGCTTTGTCATTCAGACACAGGATGGTCACTGTCCAAAGAAAAAAATCGTAAAACCCCAGCTCTCTGCAGGTCACCACTTTTTGTGCTTTCCAATAATTTTTTTCTTCCTGAAAGCCCTCTGGGCCCAGGAACCCATGATCGGCTATGGGTCCAGAGACTGTACCCCAGCTAAGGCATATCTAAGCTGAAGTAGAATTTCCACGACCTGTGTTCGAGCCCCACGCTTGGCCAAAATCAATATATATATATATATATATATGTGTATATATATATATATATATACATATATATATATATGTATATGTATATATATACGTATATATGTATAATTATTTAACTAAATTAAAAAAATAAAGCTCCCTAGTTTGGAATTTCTGCCAGTTTTCTTTTCTAGCCTGGGACTTGAACTCAGGGTCTTGGTAAATCTGTAGCAATGTGAGCGAAGAGCTGCCATTACTTGAGTTCAAACCTTGTGCCAACCAAAAATGAAAAACTAAGTCACTGACCTCAGCAGGGGGATGTAGTTGTGGAGATGGGAGGGAAGGGATGATAGGGGAAAAACACAGGAGGAGTAAACAATGATCAATAGGAAATGTACTCATTACCTTGCTCCTGGAACTGTAACCCCTCTGTAGAACATTTTTACAATAAAAAACATACAAAAAAAGAGAAACAATGTAGTTCTCAGAGAAGCACTTTGGAAGTAAGGGCAGGATGTTTGAATAGCTGTACAAAACTCTACACTGTTTTTTTAATGCTCAGTATGGAACTGAATAATCATAACTGCTTCCATTAAAAAAATTAAGTCACTGTCTTGGAACTGGGGTCAGTATTTCTGCCATTGCTAGTTTTTGAGCTCACCATCCAGGTAACTCTTTTGTACCATGGGTGAATGTGAAGCTCATTGTCCTTGAGGAAAAGAAATTCAGGATAGAGTTCCCAGGGCCTGAATGATGGCCCTGCAATGGAAGAAATATTTCTATACATGTGCAATACATGATATATACTTATATATGTATGTTAATTTCATATTATAATTTTATTATTGATTTTGTATTGTATTTTTCTTTGATTCATTTATTGATTATTGTATTTAGTATTATTATACACATAATATAATATTTTGCACATCTATTATAAAATTATACACAAAAATTTAGAACATTGACTCATTTTTCATTAACATTATATTAAGTGTTGAAACATGATACATAATTAAATGGAAACATTTGTCACAGTCTTCACATGTTTAGAGTCTCTCCCAAGTATGAGCATGGAGTTCACGCACCAAGACTGGGCAAAAAAAATTGAGCCTGGTGAGACATATTCTTCTCGGACTCAGAGGAGGGCCGAGGTTATAGGTAAGAGGTAGGGTAGAGGGCAGTGCTGGTGGCTCACCCCTGTAAGCTACTCAGGAGGAAGGATCCTAATTGCAAGCAGAAAAGTCAATTTAAGAAACTTTTCTCCAATTAAACACCCAAAAAGCCAGAAGAAGAGCTGTTGTTCAAGTAGTACAGTGCTAGCCTGGAGCACAAAACCTCAGGGATAGGATAGCATCCAGGCCCTGAATTCAAACCCCAGGATTGGCACACACACACACACACACACACACACACATGCACACACACACACACATACACACACACACATACACCAATATAGAGCATTTGCCAGTCAGCCTGCACAAATTCCATCTCTAGCAACTCAATATTAAAAAAAAAAAAAGATGGAGAAGGGAAGGACAGACTTTCTCCAGGATGTGATATACCCAGTGCCAAAATTTCACAGTAGTTCTAATATGTGGGTACAGGACAGAGAGCCTCAGGCAGAAAGTGTAGCATGGGCAAAGGTCCTGAGGTGTGTTGTAGCGCAGGTGGTGTGAATGGTATGAAGGTTTTATGGCTTCAGAAAAGTCTGGCAGGATATTCAAGTCTGGGTCAACGTTGACTTGAGTCACAGGGCAGAGGGTGGGGTCCCAGAATAGCGCCCAGGGTGACGATTAGCTTTTCTTTTCATCAGGGACCCAAAGCCATTTCCTGTGGCTGGAAACCTGTTTTCACAACTCCTGACCCTCAGGCCTCCTTTGAATGGAGGAGTCAGGGCAAACGCAGGGAAAAACTCCTGCTTTAGAAAAGCTTCTAGCCCAATGCCACCAGTTCTCAACCCCTGTAAATCCTAGCTACTCAGGAGACTGAGATATAGATCGAGGGTCAAGCGAGCTCAGGAGAGGAAGTTAATGAGACTCTTCTTGCCAATTAACTACCAAAATCCAGAAATGGAGCTGTGGCACAAATGGTAAAGTGGTAACCTTGAAGGAAAAAGTTTAGAGACCAAGGCCCAGACCCTGAGTTCAAGCCCCAAAACTAGCACAGGAAAATTAAAGAAAAGATTTCAGGGGCTCCTAGTCCACTGTGGTGTAAGGCCAGATCATCCAGGCACAGGTGGCTCACACCTGTCCTCCTAGCTCCTCAGGAGGCTTAGATGTGAGGATCACGTTTCAAAGCCAGCCCAGGCAGGAAAGTCTGGGAGATTCCACTATGCTCAGATAGAATACAGAGTATTATGTCAATCCTCTTGTATTTGCTTAAATTCCATGTATGAACTAAGAAATTATCTATTTTAGAAAAAGTTAAGGGGGTTGCAAGAGGAAGACTCTACTGGTGTGAATACCTTTAATTCTAGCTACTCAGGAGGCTCAGATCTGTGTATTCAGGTTCAAAGCCAGCCCAGGGAGTCTTTTCTGGTGTTGCTCAGCACCACACCCTGCTTCAGGTCTAGGGTTGTTCACCACCTTTGCCACCATGGGCTGCTTATGCAAACCAGTGTGGAGAGGTGCCACACCCACTACGGGTCCAGAGTTGTTTGCTGCCACTGTTGATGCCACTGCTGCTGCCACAGCTGTTGCCACTACCCCAGCTGCTGCCACTGCCCCAGGATCAGTTGGGCCACTTATGCAAGCCAGGCACCCCACCACAAGTCAGGTGTTAACCACTGCTGCTGTCTCAGGTTAGGCTGGGCCACTTATGCAGGCCAGTATGGAGAGGCACAAACCACCACGGGTCTGGACTTGTTCACTGTAGCTGTCCCCACCTCAGCCACCGCTGCCGCCCCAGGCTGGTCTGGGCAAGTGCCAAGAGGCATTGTGCTCCAATTCTGGGTGGTTTGCCAGCACTGACAGCTGCTCTGCTGTTCCAGGTTAAGCTAGGCTATTTACACCAGCAGGACAGAGGTGCCACCCTGAGAGACTAGGGTCGTTTGCCACTGTTGACAGCTGCTACTGCTCCTGACTGGGCTGAGCTACTTGTACCAGGCAGGCAGAGGCACTGTACCAGAGAGGGTGAGAGGAGTCGTTGTTCCAGCTCTGCCTTCTGAGATTTCTGTTTATATATTCTGGGTTGGCCCAGCTCTTGGGAGTCTCCTGGGAGACTTGGGATGCTTGTGGGTGTGTGGTCCTCAGAGGGTCCAGACCCGGGGCACTTAAGCAGCTTGGCACAAAACCCGGTCACTTAAGCTGCGCAACGTGGAGCAACATCACCAACAAAGGGTGGGGGAAGGGTCTTCCCACTTTACTGTCTCTGTAGGTTTTTCCCTTTTCTTTTTGCACTTCCTTTATCTCTCTGAGTAATTGCCTTTTTTTGTGGGTCACTTGGAGAAACAGAGCATTGAAATCCAAACTCAGTATTTGGTTGGAGAGAGCTGTGGTTTTTCCCTGCTGTTCCATCACTTTCTTGGTCCCTCCCCTTCAGTTGGACTTTTTCTTATCCGGCCGTTGGGCCTTGGTTACCAAAGAATAGGTACATAAAAGAATATGTTGTAAAACCTGCAGATTGTAGTTAGACATTTCTGTTAATATAGCCTTCCTAATTTTAGGAACCCAAGGGGGTGTTCTAAAGTATTTCAAGGGACTGAATCCATTAACATAAGGGCTACATCTCGCTCAAAGGAGAGTGAAGTGGAGGAGGCTTACCTAGCCATTGCCAGTTTCTGTATTTAATTTAGTTAAAATTTCCTTTAAGGTCATATTCATTCTTTCTAGTGCTTGAACTCTGAGGCTTCTAAATAGATTGTAACTTCCAATTTATTCCTAGGGCATTAGTTAATAATTGAGAACTTGGGCCTGATATTTTCCTTTTCACTTTTCTTGGCCTCATCTTCTATGACACAGCACTTCCCCATCTTTTCTGCTAACTACCCTTTCCTTCTTTCTCTTTTGCTTTGAATTTCTGGTGACACACTTCAAAGCTTATAATTGAGATGTACTTCAGCCTAATACATTCTTTTTTTTTTTTTTTTAAATTTTATTTTATTTTATTTGAGAACATGCTGTACAGAGGGGTTACAATTACATGGGCAGGATAATGCATACATTTCTTACCAAGCATTGCAGCCTCCTCCTTTGTTTACCCTTCAGCTCCCTTCCCCGCCTCCCCCCTCCCTCCCACCCAATCATATCCCTCCACCCCCCCCCCCCACCGACATTGTAAAGCTGGTTTTGACATGACATTTTGTACTTCTCATTGTTGCAACAGGTCCACCTGAATCCTTAAACGACTTGTTTGTCCCCATCTCCTCCACATGTTATACTGACATCAAATATAGTGAAAGCGGGGGTTACACTGTGGAGGAGGGACATACAAAGCAACAAAGAAATAATCTTATAAATGCGTTAGAAACACATGCATGAAAGAAACAAAAACATTAAAATACATATTTGAGGTTTCGTTTTCCTAATATCACATTATCTGACTTTTTCCGCTTGACTCATACCTATACTAGATATTGCAAATAAGGGAAACCATGGGACCTATGTTTCTTTGAGCCTGGATTACTTCACTTAATATAATTTTTTCCAAGCCTTTCCATTTCCTAACAAATGGGGAAATGTCATTCTTTCTGACGGAGGCATTGAATTCCATTGTGTATATATACCACATCTTCTTGATCCATTCATCTACTGAGGGGCATCTGGGTTGGTTCCATGTCTTAGCTATGGTAAATAATGCTGCAATAAACATAGTAGTGCTGGTAGCTTTAGTGTGGCCCTGTTTGTGATCATTTGGGTAAATGCCCAAAAGTGGGATTGCTGGGTCATTGGGGAGCTCTATGTGGAGTCTTTTGAGGAACCTCCATACTGCTTTCCAAAGTGGTTGAACAAGTTTACATTCCCACCAACAATGAAGTAAGGTTCCTTTCTGTCCACATCCCCTCCAGCATCTGTTGTTGTTAGAGTTCTTGATTTTTGCCATTCTAACTGGAGTGAGGTGATATCTCAATGTTGTTTTGATTTGCATTTCTTTTATGGCTAGGGATGTTGAACATTTCTTCATGTGTCTATTGGCCATCCTTCTTTCTTCTTCAGAGAAGCTTCTCTTTAAGTCTTTCGCCCACTTACTTATTGGGCAGTTGTTTCTTTGAGGATTTGTTGTTGGGTGGTTTAATTTTTTGAGTTCCAAGTATATTTTAGATATGAGACCCTTGTCCGTTGTATGGCTAGTAAAGATCTTCTCCCAGTCCGTGGGCTTTCTATTGATCTTGCTAGCTATGTCATTTGCCCTGCAGAAGCTCTGCAACCTTATACAATCCCATTTGTCAAGCCTTTCTTTGATTTGTTGTGTTTCCGGGTCTCTATTCAGAAAATTTCGGCCTGAGCCAAGGAGACCCAGGGTTTCTCCTATTCCATCCTGTAATGTTTTCAGAGTGTCTGCTTTGAATTCAAGGTCTTTGATCCATTTGGAGTTGATTCTGGTGCAGGGTGATATATAAGGATCTAGCTTTAGTTTTCTACATGTAGTTAACCAGTTTTGCCAGCACCATTTACTGAAGAGGCTGTCTGTCTTCCATTCTATTGTTTTAGCTCCCTTATCGAAGATTAGATGGCTATAGGTCTGTAGGTTCATTTCTGGGTTTTCAATTCTATTCCATTGGTCCTGAGGTCTGTTCTTATGCCAATACCAAGCTGTTTTGATTACTATGGCTTTATAGTAGAGCTTGAAATTTGGTATTGATATTCCTCCAGCAGTGTTCTTTCCGTTGAGGAGCGTTTTTGCTATTCGGGGTCTTTTATTGTTCCATATGAATTTTTGGATTGCCTCTTCTATTTCCTTGAAGAATGAGGGTGGAATTTTGATAGGTATTGCGTTGAATTCGTAGATAGCCTTGGGAAGTATTGCCATTTTCACGATGTTAATCTTTCCAATCCAGGAGCATGGGAGGTTTTGCCATTTTTTAAGTTCTGTGTTGATTTCCTTTTTCAAGATTTTAAAGTTTTCATCATAGAGGTCCTTCACTTCTTTACTTAAGTTAATTCCTAAGTATTTTATTTTTTGTGGGGCTATTACAAATGGAGTTGCTTTCCTAATTTCAGCCACACTTTTCTCATTGTTGGCATACAGAAAAGCCATTGATTTTTGGGGGTTAATTTTATAACCTGCTACTTTGCCAAAGTTTTGAATCAGCTTGAGTAATTTGAGAGTGGAGTCTATGGGATTCTTTAAATACAAGATCATGTCATCTGCAAAGAGGGAGAGTTTTATTTCTTCTTTCCCTATTTGGATCCCCTTTATGTCTGCATCTTGTCTTATTGCTGTAGCTAGGCATTCTAATACTAGATTGAAGAGAAGTGGAGAGAGTGGGCATCCTTGTCTTGTTCCTGAGTTAAGAGGAAATGGCTTTAGTTTTTCACCATTGAGTATAATGCTGGCTGTAGGTCTGTCATATACAGCCTTTATTGTATTGAGGAATGTTCCATGGATTCCTAATTTTTCCAAAACCTTCATCATAAAGGGGTGTTGGATCTTGTCAAATGCTTTTTCTGCATCTATTGAGATAACCATGTGATTCTTATTCTTGCTCCTGTTGATGTGATGAATAATATTAATTGATTTGCGTATATTGAACCAGCTTTGCATCCCTGAAATGAATCCTGTTTGATTGTGGTATATGATTTTTTGGATGAATTGTTGAAGTCGGTTGGCCAAAATTTTGTTGAGAAGTTTTGCATCAATGTTCATCAAAGAAATGGGTCTATAGTTCTCTTTCTTTGATGAGTCCCTGCCTGGTTTTGGGATGAGGGTTATGATGGCTTCATAGAATGTGTTCGGTAGTGAGCTTTCTCTTTCAATTTCATTGAAGAGTTGGAGGAGAACTGGTGTGAGCTCTGCTTTGAAGGCCTTGTAAAATTCCGCTGTGAAACCATCTGGTCCTGGACTTTTCTTAGCTGGGAGGTCTCTTATTGCTGTTTCTATTTCAATGCTTGATATGGGCCTGTTAAGATAGTTTGCATCATCTTGGTTTAGTTTTGGCATGTCAATATTTGCTAGGAAGAGGTCCATTTCTGTCAAGTTCTCAAACTTATTAGCATAAAGTTTTGAGAAGTATTCCCTTATAATGTTCTGAATCTTGCTTGTTTCCGTGGTGATGTTTCCATTCTCATCTCTGAGTTTATTAATTTGGGTGTGTTCTCTTCTTTTTCTGATAAGATTTGCTAAGGGTCTGTCAATTTTGTTAAGTTTTTCAAAGAACCAACTCTTTGTTTTCTTGATTCTTTCTACAGTTTTTTTGGATTCTAAATCATTTAATTCTGATTTAATTTTGATTATTTCTTTCAGTCTGCTGGATTGGGGTTTATCTTGCTGCTCTTTTTCAAGGAGGTTTAGATGTGTCATTAAATTGCTAGTTTCAGATTTCTCCAATTTGTTGATGTAGGAGCTCAGAGCTATAAACTTGCCTCTGAGTACTGCCATTAACTTCTGTTTCTAGGTGCTCCTCTGCATCCATTATCCTTAGATTAGGCCTTCTGATGGTGTCTTCCAGGTGTTGGATAGATCTATCATATTTCTTGGACTTGTCTTGTATGGTTGTATGTTCTTTCTCTATAATATCTAGGCTGTCTTCAATCCCTGAGATTCGATCTTCTGCATGGTCTAACTTACTGTCAAGACTCTCTACTTTGTTTTTTATCTCTTTTCCTTCTAGTTGGTCAGCTTTGATGGCTTCAAGTTCTTTGTTGAAGCTCTGTTTTAGGTCTTGTATGAATTTCTTTACTTCCTTAATTTGGTGTTCAGTGTTTGTCCTCAAATCACTTAGTTGATTGGTTATGGTTTCTTTGGGCTCCCATTCCTTCTGTTGGGTTCCATTCAGCATTCCCTTTGTGGTCTCCCTGACTTCCTTCAGCTCTTTGTTAATGGATTCCATGAATGCCTTTAGTGATCTTTGTGTGTTCTCTACCTGGTCTCTCAATTCCTGTATTACTCTTTGATTAGCTTCCTCCCGTTCGTGGGATTCCTGCAGATCTCTTTGAGTGTTCTCAGCCTGCTCACGCCATTCCTCTCTTTCTCTTTGAGTATTCTCAAGTTGTTCACGCAAATCCTGTATCAGTTTTTGAGTAGCTTCCTCACGCTTATGATATTCCTGTATAAACTTCTGGGATGCCTCCTCTCTCTCCCTATCACGCTCATACAGAGTCCTTTGTACATTGTCAAACTTTTCATTTATCATGTTTGCCAGCAGTGTTTGTAGAGCTGTTTGGGAACTCTCCTCTGGATTATTCATTATCTGTTCTAACCCCTGATTATCAGGATTGGGAATTGAGATACCCGAATTTTCCATTTTTCTTGTGTTTTTCCGGCTTACTCTGCCCATTTGAGATGAAGATAGCACCAGTTTTGTGCTAGAACACTATCTTAAGGCAACCATCAACCAAAGTTTGCATTTGTACAGTCAATAGTCTACAGATACAATCTAGTTCAACAGATACATCTATTCGACATCAAACAACTATATGTTAAAGGGCTTCGAACCGCAGAGAAGAATTTGGAAAACCAGAAATTATTAGGGTTAGGGAGAGATGTGGGTAAAAAATAGGAATAGATTGGTGTGGGGAGGCACAGGGAGAGTTAACTATGTCCTAATCACAATGCAGGAAATAGGTTGGGTAGGATGTAAGTAGAGAGAGAGAGAAAAAGAAGAAAGGGGAAGGGGAATGAAAAGAGACCAGAAAATAAAATAGAAACGTAAAAATTAATGTTATTTTAGAGATTAAAAGACCATCTATTTATAGAGGAATATGAATATGTTGAGAGAAAGGGAGGGACATAGAGGAGATGAGAAAAACTTTAAAAAAATGCTTAAAATATTATATAGGTATAAAGAGGTAGTACTGCTATTAATGAATTTAAGTCTCAGGGGTTTTGAATTGAGTAATAAGTTTGTGGATTAAGTGTGTACACAATGGGGGATAGGGTCTACTGGTTAGCTACGGGTTTATCTGAGGATGTGCAGGACAAGAGTTAAGTCACATAAAGATGAACAAAGAGGAAAAGATGGAAAGGATAGGAAAGTGAGAAGAAAAGATCAGAAGTTCAGTAGGGCTAGAAACAAAAACAAAAAGATAATTAAGAATGAAAGAAAAAGAGAAAGAAGACAAGAAAAGAAAAGAAAACACACATTCACGTATTCCTAAAATAAAAATTATAAGAGGAGGAAAAAAAAAAAGTTAATGGAAAACAATTATTTTTTCAGAAGAGGCAAAAATTAAAGATTAATAAAAGTTTTAGAAAAGCAAAAAAATTTATATATATATATAAGGTAACAAAAAATGAAAAAAAACAAAACAAGAAAAAGAAAAAAAAGAAAAGAAGAAGAAGAAAAAAAAAGTTCTTTGATTTTTTTTTTTTTTGGGAGGGGTGGGAAAAGTCCTGTATCTCCCTTTTGTCTGTAATCAGAGTCTGGTTGGAGTCTCTGGTCAGCTTGAGGTCCTGTGGCTTGATTGGTTTCTTAAGTCAGTTTGTTGGAACAGGCAGAAAAATGCTCTGCTTTACCCAAGATTTTGAGATCCCCCTCCCAGGTTAGTTTACTGGGAGGGTGATCTGCTTTGAGAATCACAAAAAAGGGGGATGCAGTGATGAGGCTAGGTTCTGGGTAGAGTTGAGGCCTTTCAACGAACTGTAGCTTTTCCCTGGGGCTATTTTGTGAAAAAAAACTCACAGCACCCAGCCTGGAGCCATTCTCAGGATTTCTGTTTTTCAATTGATTGTGGTGGCTGCTAGAGGGCGGGGCAGCCTCTGGCTCTGGTTACCCGGTGAGGAGAGCCACTCCAATGGCTGGCGCCTGAGCTGGGTGACTTTTCCCTGGATGGAACTGAGTCTGTGAGGTCACTTCGCCGTTAAGCTCTTGTGACCTGCTAAATGACTCGTTTTATTCCAAGGCCTGAGCTGGAGCTAGCCGCTCCTCCGAGCTTTGTCGGTATCCAAGATGGAGATCACCGGTGCTGGGGGGGGGAGGGGTGGCCTTCCCTCCTCTGCTCCCTGAGAAGGAGTGAGGAAGTGGGGCTTCTACTCACGCCGAGTCTTGGATCCCGGGTCGTCTCTGGTCTGCAAAGTGCAGGATGAAGTTGTCCGCTCCTTGTCGGTTCTTGCTGGTGTTGAGTAGAATCCGCTCGTCCGCTGCGTCTGGCTCCTTCGTCCCGGACTGCGTCTCAGGTATGCCTCCGCGGCGGTGGTCACCGCTGGGACCCTGCCGCCGCAGCGGCAGCTGCTCAGATGTGTCTGCTTGGCTTCCCCTCTCTTGACTAACTCTCTGTCCTGTGATGGCACACTTGGTGTGATTCTCTGGCTTGGGACTGTTCACTGGAACTCTGAAACTGTTTTCTATGCAAGAGCTTGTTCAGATTCCAGCTTCTCCTCCGCCATCTTCCCGGAACTCCCAGCCTAATACATTCTTATATGAGGTCCAGCTCCTTTGTCATGGCAATGATTTCTTAATGCAGCATCAGGATCTCTTCTTGGCCTCACTTGTGGTTAGCAGGGATGGCAAAATTGCTGTCCTGTGCTTCTGTTTGCCTCTGACCTGTGGTCCCCTAATTTGCCTCATGCTCACCCAGGCTAATGTACTTGAATTTCATTTGATTTTGAGTGTTTTCTAGGTTCCTTTTGAGGATTTTCTTCTCATTTTTGACTCTCACAAGTTCCTAATTTATATCTTCAAATCTTTTCTTCACGTCAAATAATTCTCTCTGTTTTCTCCAATGTGCTTTTCTATGTGCTTTTAATCTCTTGGTGGGTTTTGACTGGCACATATTGGAGACACAGTCTTTTATAAGACTATGTTTTGAGATAGAAGGGTGGAATTTTTTCTTTGCCACATTTCTGAAGTTCAGAGGGCTGCTTTTTAAATTGAACATAGTTGGAATTCAGAGGCCCAAGCTCCTTTGCATGTTTCTTCAGAGATATGAACACATTTTCCAGGTGGTTAATGTGATTAATTAACCTGTCATTTTCTATCTTTCTCCTCCTTGGACATTTCTTTTCCCAATGTCCATTTTGTTTGCAATAAGCACACTAATGTATTCTTAGAGGTTCCCTATTGCCATTTGGAAATGAATTGTACTGTCTTTGCCAAGAGTTTCTTGATCTCTATTCTGGTGCTCCTACCAAAACTCAAACCCTCTTCTTAGACTCTTTTTCCCGTGTATCTCTGTTAACAAACACCCTCTGGGCAACTACTTCCAATACTTAGAATACTTCCAATACTTAGAATAAACTTTTTCCCTCAAAACCTTCTGACTTTTGAAGCTTTCTTCTAATATTTGGGGCTGCCTGGGTAACAAAGGCCATATTAAGGCTCTTTCATTCTCCAGGGCTTCAAGATCTATAGGTCTATATGTTCTATAGGCTTCTGGGAGAAGTTTCAGAAAAGCATTAGGGTACTCACTGGGGAACTGTACCATCTCACCCACCTTAGATTGATGATTTGGATTTTTAGACACTGCGGTATCCCTGCTAACAGAACCTGGTAATAATAGGTAAGCACCTCCATACCTCAATTGCTGTTAGTCTCAGCTTGGGTAAGTCTATGGAAAGACTTTCTTGATCAATAGTGGGGCTACTCTCTGGTCAAAGGACCACCTTCAAGTCACCAAGCAGGATTCACTCCCTTTTCTACCAGGTAAAAAGTGCCTGTAAAATTTGCTGACACTCATCCCAGATGTGCTTGTGTGTGAAAATTACTGTCTCTAATGAAGTAATGAGCCCCTTTTTTTCTGAAAAGGATGGATTTTGCTGTTTCCAGTTATACAATTCACTAGTTGTAAAGGGAACATATACTAGAAATAGGGCTTGCCCACCATCTCCTCCATGTTCCTGTCTCAAAGGTAATAAGGGTAACATACCACATTACACCACCTCAGACTAGTACAAGTAACCACTTTTGGTATGGGAAGACTTAACATTAGAGGTGCTGATGGCAAAGAATAGGAGAGAGAGTACATCAGTGCATCTTCCTCTGAGGAATTCTGTAAACCTGGGGGAGAATATTTTTTGGATATGACAACCTAAGGCCTTGTTCTCCCATTCTGAGAAAAGGAGTAAACAGGTATATGCAGGACACAGATAGAACTATCAGCATACATGCAAAGACCAAGAGCCACAGACACTTAACCCACATGTGTCATACCTCTCAATGTTGACCTCTACAAGAGGTCCCAGATGACAGAGAGAATGTCCCAGATTGTGTCTTGAGGAGGCCACAGATGACCTCTGGATGATGTCACATATGTCCTCCCTAGGAGGCCCTAGATGACCTCTCATGGAGGTTCCAAATTGATTCCCAAGGAAGTGTCAGATAATCTCCAAAGGAGTTTCCAGATGTCTTCTCAATGAGGCTGACATTACCTCTCAAGTAGCTCCCAGATGGCCACTCAAGGAGGCCACATATGAACTCCAGAGGAAGTTCCAAATAACCCTCTTGAGAAAGCAACAGATGACCTCCAGAGAAGGTCCTATATAGCTTCTCAAGGAAGTCCCAGATGATGTCCAAAGACGGTCATAGATTTCTCATCATGGTAGCCTGAGATGACCTCCCAAAGAAGCTCCAGATGACCTCAGGAGGTGGTCCTAGATTGCCTCTTAAGAAAGCCCCAATGACTACTTTTGAAGAAGTCTCAGGTGGCCTCCTGAGGAAGCCCCAGATGACTTCTGGAGAAAGTCCAAGATGGCCTCTGGAGAAGGCCCCAGATGACCTCCAGCATAGGTCTCAGATGGCTTCTCAAGGAAGTTGCAGATGTACTCTTGATGAGGTTCCAGATGGCTTCCCATGGAAGCCCTACATTATCTCTCAAGTAGGTTCCAAATGGCGTCCCAAGGAAGCCACAAATTGCTTCCAGAGGGGTCCTAAACAAGCTGGCAAGCTTGCCAAGATGCACCTCTAGGGGTACATAAATGACTTTTGTCCATGTTGGACCTCCGGAGACAAACACTTGAGGTAGAATCTCAACCCTGAAGGCTGACACTCACACCTATGGGGATTTTTCCCTGGGGCCAAGGCCTGATGCAATCCAAATGGATTATCTCGATGGAGTCTTCAAAAATTAAGACCTCTATAGTTCAAGAAAATCCATCGAGATACGTTTTATATAATAAATGTTCTCCAAACCAGCAACCCCCACAATTATGATATCCAAAGTTCTAAACATCAAAGGGACAGCCTCTTTTCCTCTTCTCTTTATCTCTCCTTCGCTACAGACCTATACTTCTTTCGAGGTCTTTTCCTTTTTCCCTTCTACCAGTTCCTTCTTCTCTTTAGGGCTCTCCACTCTCCACAGACCTGAACTGCTCTGCAGGGCTCGTCAGTTGCCATCCTTCACCTTCTGCCCTCTCTCAACTTCCTCTCCACCCAGGTCTTTCCCCTTTTGCTATCACACCAGTTCTTTCCTTCCAGGACTTTTTCCTTTTTCTCTCACCTATTGCTCTGAACAAGCAGCCTATATAAAGTCTGTACCCCTTCTCCACTCCAACTGCCTGTTTTCGACTATCACATCCCAAACTGCCCACAACCCAATCACTTCTTAACAGCTCAACACATGGTGATTAATGCACCAGTCCCTCCCACAGGATGCCTCACCTTCTTTGGTGGCATTCTTTGTCCTCCCCAGCTGGCCAGGAGATGGGCCTATAGATTACCAGGCACTGCTAATTATTACAGTATCCTCCTTGTGAACTAGTAGCAATTGAAATTGGAAATTTGATTGTGGTATTACAAACTCGTTGTGACATCACAAACCCATTTTGACATCATCACCGCCACGACATCACAAAGCCATTGTGACAACATTGTCATTGTTACATGATGATTCCATTGTTACATCTCAAATCTATTATGACCTCTTAGCTCCTTTGAAAATCACATGCCCTTTTCAACATCACAGTCCCTTTGTGTGTCCATATCCTTGTTGTTAAGTAATGACAATTGAGATCAGAAATGCCATTATAACATCAAAAATTGTTTGTGACATCCTCAACAGTGTGACATCACATTTTCATTATGAGAGCATCAGCTCATTGTGACATCACCAAACTCAATGACAGAATCGCATTATGACAACAATTCTCATTGTGACATCATAGACACATTGTAAATGCCTATTCTGTGATTTCATTGTATTTCAAATGTGGCATGAGAGTTGATATCAGAAACGCAATTTTGTGCCTACAAACCATTTTGACATCATAATCACTTTGTGACATCACAGTACCATTGTGATATCACTAACACAATGTGACATCACAAAGCTCTCTTGTCCTCATAACTTTTGTGACATGCTGACATTGTGATATCTTAGACCTTTTTGCCCTCATAATTTGTTATCAACCTCATATTTCATGTATGACTTGAGATAACAGAAATCAACTGTGATATCATGACCATTGTGACATCACACTGACAGATGTCATGATCATCATGTCACATTGTGACATTACAAAAAGTTTTGATGTCACAATTAATTGGTGATGCCATACGGTAAGGGGTCTATGTTGTCACAATTGATTAGTGATATCCAAATGGCATAACGGATCTCATTTGTCATGAAATCACAGAGAATATGAGTTCAAAACTGTGGAGCTACCACAGTCATGTGTTTTCACAAACGTTATGAAGTCAGAGGAGGATTGTGATGTCACAGTGTGACACAATGTTTATGATGTCTGTCAGTGTGATGTCACAATGGTCATGATGTCACAGTGGATTTCTGATATCATATATCATAACTGCAATATTATAAGGTTGAAAACAGATTACGAGCTCATAAAGGGCCTAAGACATCACAATTGCTGCACATCACAAGACTTATGACAGGGCAGGTTTGTGATATCACAATGTGTTAGTGATATCACCATGGCACTGTGATGTCACAAAATGATTGTGATGCCATATATTTATAAGATCACAATATATTTCTGACATCAACCCACATGCCACATTTGAAATAGAATGAAATAAGAGAATAGGTATTTACAATGTGACTATGATATCACAATGACAATAAATGTCATAATGCTATGAGGTCATTGTAAATTGGTGATGTTTCAAGGAGGTAATTGTGTAATAATGAATATGTGTTGTCCCACTGGTGATGGGGTCACAAAGGTTTGTGATGTTACAATGGCATATATGAATTCAATTGTCATGAATTCACAATGAGGATATGGGTACACAAAGGGACTATGATGTCACATATGCTATGTGTGTTTTCAAAGGTACATAGGGGTCATGATAGCTTTATGATATACAGTTGTGATGAGGTCACAATGGGCTTTTGACGTCATAATGATTTGTAATATCTAAACACAAATCCATTTTCAATTGTTACTATTTCACAATGTGCATACAAGTTCACAGAGTGAGTTGGAAGTACTAATGGACATGAATTTTTAAAAATGTTAGGAGGTCATTTTAGGTTTGTGAATGAACGATGGGAGAGTGATATCACCATGACAATGTCAACTCATTACATCATGTCAAAATATTGTTTTGGTGTCACTATTAGTTGATGATTCCACATTGGTTGTGAGGTCACAAAATATTGGTGATGTGTTGGGCATGTCACAATGACCTTATGATTCTCAATTGTCCTAACTTACAATGAGTATATGAGTTCCCAAAGGGACTTTGGTTTCTCTAAAAGTATGTGTTGTCACACATATATTGAAATCCTAAAAGTTTTGTGATGTCAGAATTTGACACAATGGATATGACATCTGGCAGTATGATGACAACATGATCATGATGTTGCTGGGAATTTGTGATATCAAATGTCATTTATGAAATCTAATGAGGTCAACAACAGATTATGAGGACAATAAGGCCTAAGGTATCAGAATTGCAGCATGTCACAAAAGTTATCATGAGAGGATAGGTTTGTGATATCACGGTGGTTTAGTAATATCACAATGACAACATGATATACAAAGGGATTGTGATCTCACAATGATTATGAGTTCCTGATTTTTTATGATATCTACCTACATGCCACATTTGAAATAGAATGAAATCAAAGAAAAGGCATTCATAATGTGTCTATGATATCACCATGACAATGTGAAGTTATAATTCTATCATTATAGTTTTGTGATTTCACAATGAGTAGATGGTATAAAAATGATAATGTGATGTCACAAGTATGATGATCTCACAAACTGTTTTGGATGTCAAAATGTCATGTCTGATTCTCAATTGTCAATATTTCACAGTGGGGCTTTGGGTACACAAAGGGACTCTGATATCATAAAGCTATGTATTTTTCAAATGTTATAAGAGGTTATAAGAGATTTGAAATGTCACAATGTGATCTTGGTATCAAAAACAACAATGTGAAGTCACAATAGGTTTGTGATGTCACAGTGGTGATGAGGTCACAATAGGTTAGTTATGTCACGAGTTTGTAATATCACAATTATTTGTCCAATTTCAATTGCTACTAGTTGACCATGAGGACACTGTAATAACCAGCAGTGCCCCTATAATCCACGGGAACAGATAGTCATCATGGCCTCCTAATCTGGACCAATTGAAAGGGGGGGTGCATGACACTGGAGGGGGCAGGACATGCTGCTGAAGGAGATAGGATGTCAAGCCCCACATGGTGAGCTGCCAAGAAGTGATTGGGCATGGACATTTGGTAAGTGATAATTGAAAACTGAAAGACAAGAAATTATTGCAGTTGGGGAAGGGTACAGCCTATATATAAGCTGCATTTTCAGAGCAAGAGAAGGGGAGAGAAAAAGGTTAAAGGCCTGGATGGAAAGAAGTGATGAGACTGCTGGAGGGCAAAGACCTTGGAGGAGAGGAAATTGAGAGAAAGAAGGAGGTGAAGGATGGCAACTGGCCACCTGGACAAGGCAGGGCAGGCCTGTCAAGAGCAGAGCAGCCTGAAGCGAAGAATGGAATGCTGGAAGGAAAAAATGAAAAGAGCTGAAAGGTAGGACAGATCTGTAGAGAAGGAGAATGAAGAGAGGAAAACAGCTTTGTCCTTTGAAGTGTGGAGCTTTGGAGATCATTATTTTGGCGGTTGGTTGTTTGCAGACCTGTTAACAAATGGCTGAACTGCTCTTTGGAGGCCTGAGGGTTCATGGTTGAGACTGAATTTAGCTCTCCGCATCCAGCCCGGCCAAGGTAGTCGCTTGTTACAAAATTTATGAGGACAAGACAGGTTTGTGATGTTACATTTCATTAATGATATCACAATGTCAATATGAGGTCAAAAAGGGATTGTAATGACATTTTGTACTTCTCATTGTTGCAACAGGTCCACCTGAATCCTTAAACGACTTGTTTGTCCCCATCTCCTCCACATGTTATACTGACATCAAATATAGTGAAAGCGGGGGTTACACTGTGGGGGAGGGACATACAAAGCAACAAAGAGATAATATTATAAATGCGTTAGAAACACATGCATGAAAGAAACAAAAACATTAAAATACATATTTGAGGTTTCGTTTTCCTAACATCACATTATTTGACTTTTTCCGCTTGACTCATACCTATACTAGATATTGCAAATAAGGGAAACCATGGGACCTATGTTTCTTTGGGCCTGGCTTACTTCACTTAATATAATTTTTTCCAAGCCTTTCCATTTCCTAACAAATGGGGCAATGTCATTCTTTCTGATGGAGGCATAGAATTCCATTGTGTATATATACCACATCTTCTTGATCCATTCATCTACTGAGGGGCATCTGGGTTGGTTCCATGTCTTAGCTATGGTAAATAATGCTGCAATAAACATAGTTGTGCTGGTAGCTTTAGTGTGGCCTTGTTTGTGATCATTTGGGTAAATGCCCAAAAGTGGGATTGCTGGGTCATTGGGGAGCTCTATGTGGAGTCTTTTGAGGAACCTCCATAATGATGGTGTGGTCACAATGGGTTTCTGAAATAAACCTATATGCCACATTTGTGATAGAATGAAATCACAGAACAGGCAATCACATTGTCTATAGGACCTCACAATGAAAATGTGATGTCATTGTCATTTTGGGATGTAACAATGGGCTGATGGTATTATAACAACAATGTGATCTCACTCTGGAGGTGATGTCACAATGCGTTTGTAATGGTAATTTGGCATGTCTGATGTCAGTTGTCTTTGTTCATAATGACAACATGGTTACCCAAAGGGACCATGATATCACAAACACCATGTGCTTTTTCAAAGGTGCTAAGCGGTCACAACAGTTTTGGGATGTCACACGGTGATCATGATATCACTGTGGCAATATGATGTCACAATGGGTTTGTGATGTCAAGTGATGATAAGGTCACACTTGGATAGTGATGTCACAATGAATGTGTAATATCACCATTACATGTCCAATTTCATTCTACTAGATCACAATGAAGATACGAGTTCACATAAGGAGCTAGAAGTCAGAAAGGCCATGAATTTTGTAAAATATTATGAGGACATAATAGGCTGGTGAAAATGCAATGAGACAGAGATATCTCATTGGCAATGTGATGCTACCATTACATGAGATAGTATGGTTTTGAAGTTACAAATGGTGATGCCATACAGGTGATGAGGTCACATAGGTTTGTGATTTGACAATGGGTTGGTGATGTCACAATCTCATGCCAGATCTCTAATTGACAATGACTATATAAGTTCACAATGGCTAATCATGTATCCAAAGGCATTTGTTGGCACAAGTGTAATGAGTCTTAACACGTTTGTGTTGTCCTCATGTGACTCAGTGTCAAGAAATCTGGCAGTGTGATGTCACAGTGGTCATGATATCACAGTGGATTTTTGATATCACATGTCATGCCTGAAGTATTATGAGTTAAACAATTTATGAACTCAGGGAGGCCAAAGAGATCACACTGGCAGCATGTCAAAAAATTTATGAGGATAAGACTGTTTTGTGATGTCATAGTGCATTAGTGATATAATAATGGCAATGTGGTGTCATCAAGGTATTGTGATATTATAATGCTTATGTGGTCACAATGTATTTCTGATATCAACCCACCAGCAATATTTGAAATAGAATGAGATCACAGAATAGGCATTTCAATGTAACTGTGACATCACAATTACATGTGATTTGATGTCATTGTTGTTTTATGATGTCATGATGGGCTGATGTTATCATAATGACAATGTGATGTTACACTGGTGATTATGTCACAAAGGTTTTGCGATGTTAAATGGCATGCCTGATCTCAATTGTCATTAGCTCAACATGAGGATAGGAGTATACAAAAGGCCTGTCATGTCACAAAGGCCATGCTTTCTTTCAAAGCTTCTGAAGTCATAATAGTTTTGGGATTTCACAATGTGATCATGTTGGTACAATGGCAATGTGATAACACAAGAGTTCGTGATGTCTCCGAGGTGATGAGGTCACAAAGAGTTAAAGATGTCTCATCAAGTTTGTAATATAACAGTGACATAGACAATTTCAATTTCTTCTAATTCACTATGAGGATACTATAATAACCAGTGGGGCCAGAATTATCTGTGGGAGCCGATATTCATTGTAAATTCTTGGCTTGGCCCACCGGAGAGTGTGGGGAATGCTGCCAAAGGTGGAGGTGTCAAGCCTCACACGGTGAGCTGTCAAGAAGTGATTGAGCATTGGGCAGTTTTGGAAGTGATGGCTGAAAGCTGTTAGTCTTGAGATCCATTGGAGGGAGGAGGGGTACAACCTATATATAAGTTGCATTTTCAGGGCATTGTAAGGGGAGATAAAAATGGGAGTTACCTGGATGGAAGAAAGTTGTAAGACAGCAGGAAAGGATAAACCTGAGAAGGGGGGAAGCTGAGGGAGAGCAGAAGGTTGGCAGTTGGTCACTGGGGCAGAGTAGGGCAGGCCTGTGGAGAGTAGAGAGGCCTGAAGAGAAGAAGGAAGTGGTGGAAGGGAAAAAGGGAAAGACTAGGAAGGAATGACAGGTCTGTAGAGAAGGAGGGAAATGGAAAATGGAAAAGAAAATGGAAATGGAAAAGAAAAAAGCCTTGCCCATTGAGCTTTGGAGCTTTGGAGATCATAATTTTGTGGTTGGTGGTTTGCAGAACAATTAAGAAAGGGTGGAGCTGCCCATTGGAGGTCTGAGGTTTGGTGGTCAAGGCTGCTCTTGAACCTGGGTATCCAGTCCTGGAGAAGTTAATCACAGTCCCCTTTCTAGTGAAAAATGGTTTATTATATTAAATGTGACTCGATGGATTTTCTCCTTGCCTTAGAGGTCATATGTACATGAGTATACAGAAAGAGCTTGAAGTCTCAAAGTCCATGAATTTTCTTATATCTGATGAGGCCATAACAGGTTTGTAAAAACACAATGGGAGAGTGATATCACAACAGCAATACCACAATATCATGTCAAAATAATGATTTGATACAACAACTAGTTGTTGATGCTATTCTCGTGATGAGGTCACAATAAGTTTGTGATGTCACAATGGGTTCACGATGTCAGAGTGGCATGGGAGATCTCAACTGTCATTAATTGGCAATGAATATATGAGTTCAAAAAGGGACTGTAATGTCTCCAAAGGCATGTTTTGTTAGAAATGTGAGGTCACAATATGACAAAATGGTCATGACATCTGGCAGTTTGATGTCACCAGGGATTTCCGATATCACCTGTCATACCAGAAATATCAGATTGAAAACAGATTATGAGCTCAGAAAGGGCCTAATATATGGCAATGGCACTATGTCACAAAACTTATAAGGACAGGACTGGTTTGTGATGGCACAGCAGATTAATGATATCACAATGGCAATGTGATGTTACAAAGGATTGTGATATCACAATGGTTATATCGTCAAAATGGGTTTCTGATATAGAATGAATTCACAGAATAGGCCTTCACACTGTTAAGTCTATGATGTAACAATGTCACTGTGATTTATATTGCTGTGATGCCATTGTCGTTTGGTTATGTCACAATGAGCTGATGGTGTCATAATGACAATTTGATGTCATTGCTGATTTATGATGTTACAATGGTTATGAGTTCACATTATGTTTCTGATATTAACACGCATGTCAAATTTGAAATAAAATGAAAAAGCTGGGCACCGGTGCCTCGCGCCTGTAATCCTTGCTACTCCAGAGGCTGAGATCTGAGGTTCGAGGTTCAAAGCCAGCTTAGGCTGGAAAGTCTATGAAAATCTTATTCCCAATAAAAACCATTAGAAAACCGGAAGTGGCTCTGAGACTCAAGTGATAGAGCACTCGCCTTGAGCTGAAGAGTAGGGACAGCACCCAAGCCCAGAGTTCAAGCCCCATGACTGACAAAAAAATATTAAAAACAGGCATTCACAATCTTTTTATAACATCACAATGACAATGTGATCTCATAATGCTATCTTGTCATTGTAGTTTTGTCATGTCAAAAGTAGTTGATGCTGTCATAATGAAAATGTTATGTCACTCTGGTGATGTCACAAAGGGTTCATGATGTTAAATTGGCATGTCTGATATCAATTGTCAGTTCATAATGAGGGTATAGTTCCACAAAGGGACTGTGTTGTCACAAAGGGCATGTGTTTTTTCAAAGGTGATAAGAGGTCCTAATAGGTTTGCGATGTCACAGTGTGATAGTGATGTCAAATGGCAATGAAAGCTCACAATGGTTTTGTGATGACACATTGGTGATGATATCAAATAGTTTTGTGAAGTCACATATCATAATCACATGTCCAGTTTCACATGTCCAATGAGGATATGAGTTCACAGAAGAAGACACGTATAAATGGCCATGAATTTTCTAAAATGCTATGAAGACATACTAGGTTTTTGAAAACACAATGGGATAGTGATATCAAGATGGCAATGTGATGTTGCAATATGATGACTTAATAATGTTTTGATATCATAATTTGTGATGTCACTCTGATGAGTTCACAAGAAGTGTGTGATGTCACAATGGGTTGGTGATATCAAAATGACACATGTGATTTCAATTTTCATTAACTCACAATAAGTACATGAGCTCACAAAGGAACTCTGATGTCTCCTAAGGCATGTATTTTCACAAAAGTGATGAAGTCCTAACAGGTGTGTGTTGTCTGTGACAAAATGCTCATAACATCTATCAGTGTGATGTCACCATGATCTAGATGTCACACTGGATTCGAGTATCACATTTCATACCAGGATTGGGCTTGAGAGGATTGGAATTTCACAGTGGGTTAGTATTATCACTATGGAAATGTGGGGTCACAAAGGGATTGTGCTGTCACAATGGCTATTAGATCACAATGTGTTTCTAGTATAATAGGTTTGTGCTGTCACAATTGGTTGGAAATGTCACAATGGCATGCCAGATCTCAAATGTCATTAATTCACAATGAAGATATGAGTTCACAAAGGGACTGTGTTGTCTCTAAAGTCATGTGTTTCACAAATATGATGAAGTCCTAACAGATTTGTGAGTTCATAATGTGCCACTATGATCTTGATGTCTATCAATGTGATGTCACAATGTTCATGATGTCACAATGTTCATGATGTCAGAGTCAATTTCTGATATCATATGTCATACCTGAATTATTATGTTTAAAAACAGATTATAAGCTTACTAAAAGCCAAAATATCCTAAAGGCAGCATTTCACACAAGTTATGACTAAGTTATGACCTCCTCATCAGTATGGCATCACGAATTGTGACATCAGAACATTATTATAACATGATGTTGAGACATCACATTGTCATTGTGAAATCACTGTCCCGTTGGGTTTTCACATAGTATGACCTCACACTATGAAGCTTCTTCTATCAAATGGTATCCTCATATTGAATTATGAGTAATTGAAATTGGATCATTCTGATATTACAAACAAACTGTGACATCACAAAGCCATTCTGACCTCATCACCACGGTGACATCAATACCCAAAGGGACATCTCATTCCATTATGACATTATGGATCACATTGTGCCATCCCAAAACTATTATGACTTATAACCACCTTTGAAAACACACATGGCCTCTGTGACATCACAGAACCTTTTTTGTATCCATAACTTCATGGGGAACTAATGAAAACTGACATCAGACATACCAAGGAAACATAACAAATCCTTTCTGACATCATAATTGTGACATCATGTTGCCATTATGACACCATCAGCTCATTTTGACATGTAAAACTACAATGACATCATAGCATTGCCACATCACATTGTTATTCTGATGTCATAGACACGTTGTGTTTGCCTATTATGTTATTGATTCTATTTTTAATGTGGCATGTCGGTTATCAGAAACCCATTGTGTGTTCATGACCATTTTGATATCATGATGTCTTAGTTCCATCACATTGCCATTGTGATGTCACGTTGCCAAATTAATGTCACAAAGGGATTTTGATGTGACAATGGTTGTGAAATCAGAATGAGTTTCTGATATCAACTCACATGCCACATTTCAAATAAAATGAAATCACAGATTAGGCATTCATAATGTGACTATGATATCACAATGACATAATGGCAAATGTTATAATGTCATTGCCATTTTGTGATGTCACCATAAGCTAAAGATGTCATAACAACAATGTGATGTTACACCATTTATGACATCACACAGGGTTTATAATGTTACAATGGTTATGAGGTCACAATGTGTTACTGATATCAACTGACATGCCACATTTTAAATAGAATGAAATCACAGGATATACATTCACAATGTGTCTAAGACAGCAAAATGGCAATGTGATGTCATAATGCTATGAGGTCACTGTAGCTTGTTGATGTCACAATGTGCTGATGGTGTCATAATGATTGATATCACACTGGTGATGATGGCACAAATGGTTTGTGATGTCACAATGGTATGTCAGATCTTAATTGCTATTAGTTTACAGTGAGGACATGAGAATGAAGTCACCATGACATATACAAATGAACTGTGATGACACAAACGCCATGTTTTTTGTCAAAAGTGCTAAAGTTCCTAACAGGTTTTGGTTGTCAAAACGTTAATGATATAAAAATGGGTTAATGATGTCAAAACTAGTTTGTAATATCACATATTATTTCAAATTTCAATTGCTACAAGTTCCCAATGATACAAGTTCACAGAAGGAGCTTGATGTCCCAAAGGCCATGCATTTTCTAAGATGTGATTAGGTCATAATAGGTTTGTGAAAGCATGATGGTACAGTAATATCACAATTGCAATATGATGTCAAATTCTAATTAATTGGTGATGCTATAATAGTGATGAGTTCAAAATTGTTTTGTGATGTCGCAGTAGATTGATGATGTGAAAATGGCATTCCAGACCTCAATTGTCATTAACTCACAATGAGTATATAAATTTAGAATGGGCTTGTGAGGATTCCAAAGCATTTGTTGACACAAATGTAATGAAGTCAAAACAGATTTGTGATGTGACAATATGACACAATGATCATTACATCTAGCAGTGTGATGTCACTATGCTCATGGTGACAAAGTATATTTCTAATATTTCATGTCATTCCTGAAATAATTTGAGGTCAAAAATAGATTGAGCTATCAATGGGCCTAACATAACACAGTGGCAACATGTCACAAAACTTTTGAGGACAGGACATGTTTAAGTTGTCACAGTTGTTTAGAGATATCACAATTTCAATGTTACATCACAAAGGGATTGTGATGTCACAATGGTTATGAAGTCAAAATGTGTTTTTGATATGAATCCACAAGCCACATTTGAAATGTAATGAAATCACATAATAAGCATTCATAATGTATATATGATGTCACAATGACAATGTGATGTCATAGTGGTATGATGTCATTACAGATTTGTGATGTCACAATGAGCTGATTTTTTCACAATGACAATGTGATGTCACACCTATGATTATATTGTAAATACTTTGTGATATTTCTTTGGCATATCTGATCTCAATTGACATTTCACAATGAGGATATACGTACACAAAGGGACTGTAATGTCACAAAGGCCATGTGTTTTTTCAAAGGTGCTAAAGATGTCATAATGGGTTTGGGAGGTCTCAAGGTGATTGTAATGTCACAACAGCAATGTGATATCATAATGGCTTTGGAATGTCACCTTGATGATGAGGTCACAATGGACAGGACCAGTTTGTGATGTCACAACAGGTTACTATCACAATGGCACTGTGATGTCACAAAGGGATTTTCACATCACAATGGTTTTGAGGTCACAATGGATTTCTGAAATCCACCAATATTGCTCACTTGAAATAGAATGAAATCACAGAATAGGCATTCACAATATGTCTATAATGTCACTATGACATATGATGTCATAATACTATGATATGTAAGTTTAGTGATGTTAAAATGGCATGTCTTATCTTACTAGTCATTAGATTACCATGAGGATCCCAAAGGTTGCTATTGTGCTGAGTCCATTACACAGTATTCTTTGTGCTATTTTTTAAAATCGTTCTGAGTCCTTGCAAGGTTGGTATCCCCAAAAATCACACACACACACACACACACACACACACACACACACACACACACACACACACATACAGAGACACCGTGCACCAGCTTGGTGTGTGGGGTGGATGGAGAAGAGTCCTCCGTTGGGCTGAGTGGAGATTCGATCCCTCCACCCCGGGCAGCTGCTGGGGTTGGGGGGAAGCCCTGACCTGAGGTGAGGCTGCTTCTGCCATGGCCTGGTAGACTTAGGGGAGAGTCAGGACAGCACAAAGCCAGGGATGGGGGCGTGGCTGAGGGAGGGAGGAGGCGTGACCCAGGGGAGGACAGGGCGTGGCTGAGGGGGCACATATCTGCTGCAGCCAGGGGCACACATGGACTGCAGCACTTGTGCAACAGGGGCTGGGCAGCCCTGGAGAGAAGTGGGGGCAGAGAGAGAGCAGAGAGAAGAGCAGGCACATGCACCAGGGATGGCGGCCTCAAAACCTCTGCTGCTGTGGGAGCATTGGTCTGGGCCAGGAGTACAGAGCACAGAAAGCCAGCACATCAGGCACATCCCTCACACCATTGCTGCACGCTGCACACAGAACCACAGCCTTACAGATTCTCCCAGCAGCACAAGTGAGTGGCCGATTGCAGGTCAGCACCTTGCGACCTCCCCCTATCACTCCCACTCCCCCCCCCTGCAAATCCCGCCTTCCCTCTTGTGTCCCAACTACGCCTCCCCAGCACCAGGCAGGCCAGCCCTGACTCTGCCACAAATGCGCCCCAGGAGTGGGGGGTTGGTGAGTGGGTGTTGACTCTGGGAACTCACCCCCATCCCTAGTGGCCAGTATCCCTGGAAATAGGGAGATGCAGGAATGGGTGAGAAGGGGTCACCACTGAGCCCCTGGCTGGAGCAGTGGGAGCCACACAGTCCCACATCTGCACACTTCCTCTCCCTGGTGGGGACCTGGTGGCTTTAGTCAGAGGTGGGGAACAACACCTCTGCACCTGCCTTATTGGGTCTTTTCCTTTTTTTCTGGGAGTGGGGGATGTTGGATGCAGAAGATAGGCCTCCCTTGCTATGTGAGCCCTTGTCCTCTGTGCTCAGTCACCCTTTCATCTGAGAAGGGTCCCAGAAAAGCCCACTAGGGAGGTGAGGGCACTGGGGCTCAGATAGTAGGTGAATATATGGGAGGAACACACACCCTCAGACACACATATACCCGGCCTATCCCTCCACCCCAGCTGTCAACAGTACTCACAGGGTGATCACATTTCCCAGCTCTGCCAGCGTCTGCCAGTGTTCCCTGTCCATCTGGTCTCCTTGTCCTCCCCAAGAATCTGCCCAGTTGCCCAGAAGTATCTAGGCTGGAAGTAGGAGTCTGTGCATGTATGTAGCCTTTAGGACCCCATCCATTTCCTCAACACCGCCCCCACCCTGGGTCAGACACCCCCCTTGGAACCCCATGACCCACTGCTTGTTTCAGTCCTGCTCTGAGGACCCACCTGTCTGGGGATTCCTTCACCCAGCATCCTGGCATAGGGTTTTGGTGAATGGGGAGTTAAGGCTGGTTGTTCCCAAGGGGAAGGGTCTGGCCCTGGAGAAGGGGAGAGGCAGGGTTGTGCTGTGTCATGAGTGGTGCTCCCCTTTTGTGGGAGTCCTTGGTTCTGACAAGGGAACGGAGAATGGGAACCCGCGTGCTCCGATGAGGAATCAACAAACTTAGGAGAGGTACTACTCTGAGTCTCTGTGTGTGTGTGTGTGTGTGTGTGTGTGTGTGTGTGTGTGTGTGAGAGAGAGAGAGAGAGAGAGAGAGAGAGAGAGAGAGAATCTTTCTCCTTGTACAGCCTGACTGTCCTCAGGTGAGTGATCAGTTGGCAAATTGCAGGTGCTGCATGGAAGTGTCATCTGTCACCATTCTGGAGGTGTGTGTGTGTGTGTGTGTGTGTGTGTGTGTGTGTGTGTGTGTGTGTGTGTGTGTTGGGAGAGCAGGGAGATGAGAACAATGAAAATATATTTAAGTCACCATGTCTAAAAACAGCAAAAACATTTTATTTCTCTCTCTGTGTGTGTATTTGTTGTTGTTGTTCTTCATCAATACCAAGTACAAGCCCAACCACAATTTTTGTTTTCTCCTTCACAGTTTCATGGCTCCTTTATGGAAGATTTCAGTAGACATTACTTTCCTCCCCTTTCCACCTCTCTCTTCTCCCTTTCCTGTAGCCCACAGTAGCTGCTGGGCCAGAGTGGACCTCCTCTAGAAGAACTGTGTGAACCCTGGACTGGAGTGGATGCCTGTCCTTCTGTCCCCAGCCAGAAGTTTCATGAGGCGAATGAGATCACAGCCACATTCTTCAAGCCAGACACTGCTCTTGTGTGTTTAGTTGGAGGTAATTCAAGGGTTTGGAATGTGTTTGCCCAACGTAATTAGGGAACGAGATGAGGGAAATGATAAGGCAGGGGCTGTGAAGCTATGAGGTTTTGGGGACTGGCGTATGGTGTGACATGACAGATGGTTCACCATGACAGTGGATGAGAGGGGAACCATATCTAGGGCATTAACGGTCTCTGTGGGCATTCTGGCACAGGGTTGTGGGCCCCCACTGGTGGTGAGGACACCCTCCTGGGGCAGTGCTCAGTGTCAATCCTCCCTGGAGTCCTGCAGAATCCAGTCTGTGTCCCGCCTGGGCTGTTTCCAGCTGGGCAGTGGTAGGCAAGTCCACTTCCCCTGTTGGAGCCTGCTCGGTATCAGGAGGTGGCAGTTAGCTAGGGCTGGCTGAATGCCAGTTTCTGTAACCTGTTATAGGCAGTCTGGAAGGAAAAGGGGACCACTGATTTTGGAACACTTTGTTTGATTGGGACAAATTAAATACCACATTTTCCAGGTTTTTTTTAATTTAAGCTGGCAATTTCCACTAATACCTGGGATTATGGATCAAATTAGATGGATGATTTCAGCCATCAAACAATGATGTTCAAAGTGGCACAGGCAGAGTTCCCAAGCCAGATTGTCATCTTCTTTGAACGATGTGCCTTGACTGCCTTTCTCTGGCAGCTGTTGCATCTCTCTAGGGTGATGACCCCAATCGAGGACATTATGGGGTACAGACATTGTGACCTCACCATCCCCAGCCTGCCAGCAATGAGCAGAGATGATTCCCAGCACCTGTACTGGACTCTGGGAGATTCAGAGAACCCAGGCTACCTCAAGAATCCTTCATCTGCAACATGAAATTTAGGGGCCACATGTGGTGGACAATCCTGGCTGGCCCCAGGGGGAGGACAGGAGTCCCCTTGAGCCAGCCATTCAGCTCACAGCAAACTCATTCACACCTCCATGGTGAATTGAGTGCCACAGAGCTGGTCAGCTGCTGGACAGAGATCGTTGAGAAGACAGGCATCCCAGAGGCCCTGGAATGTAGCGAGTACATAGTGGCTCACACCCTCAGAGCCAAAACAGTTAAGTGTTGTGGCACCAGGAGTGGGTAAGAGGGAGGAGGGAGAACTGTGGGAGAGCTACATCAGGCTTTCTCCCCACTCCCCCACAGAGGATTCTTACCTGAATCAGATGGGATTTTCTGTAGTATTGTTATAGACAGATGCTCATTTATTTAACCAACAAACCATTACAGTGTGCACGAGGCTCTGGGAGGTCACAGACAACGAAAAGTTCCAGGACTGGTTCCACAGCCCATGAAGAAACCTTGGATTGATCTGGATGCCAGTGCTTCAAGCCTGTCATCCTAGTTACTTAGGAGGCTGAGATCAGAGGATTGAGGCTTTTGGCCCGGGCAGGAAAGCCTGTAAGACTCTTGTCTTCAATTAACTACCAAAAACAAAACACCAGAAATGGGTGTGTGGCTCAAGCCATAGACTGCTAGCCTTGAGTAAAAAGGCTTAGGGACAGCACCTAGGCTCCGAGTACAAGGCCCAGAACTGACACAAAGAAAGTAAAGAGAGAAAGGAGGGAAGGACAGAGGGAGAAAAAAAGGAAAGGAAGGAAGAAGGGAGAACATGCAAGCCATGGTTTGGAGTCTCTGGATCAAGGGAGCCAATTATTCACAATCTATGTGGGGACAGTTTCAGAGCCTAAAGCCAGTATGGAGGACCAAGCCACTGACCCCTCAGAAACTTCATGCCATCCAGGAGCTGTGTGGTCACTGACAATATAGGGAACCAGCCTCGGGTAGAACCTAGGGCTCAGAGTGGGTCACCAGGTTTCAATCATGCCCAGCCTCATTGAGTTTATTTTCTGGTCAGATAAAATGAAAGTTTCCAAGGGCTAGGGAGGTATTGGAGTGAGAGAGTTTCAAGAGGGGATCAAAGTATAAGTAGGAATTTGAAAAGGGAGAATGATCCTGGGTCACGTGTGTCAGGCCTTTGGAGCCATGACCTCGCCTGACAACATAGACTACCAGCCTTTGATCCAGCCACACTGCTAGTAAAAGTCCTGGCACCTTGGGTTCATCATTGACAACCTGGCTGCCGTTCACTGCAGGATGCCTGTGCAGTACACCCTTAGGGACTAGGACTTTCCAGGGCTCAATCTGACGATATCACTCCCGGTGTTCATTCCTTCACCAAAGACTGAGGTAAGCATGCCACTGACACAGGACAGCCTAGGAATGAGGGCAGGAAGTGCGTCTCTTGGCTGGCTCACTCTTTAGTATAGATGGCAGATCTAGGATTCAGAGAGGGCAGGCTGAAGGTGGGGCAGAGCTGGGTAGAGGCAGGTGGAAAAATCAGAGGCACTGTGGTCTGAGCAGGGTTGTTTCTTTGATAATACTCACAACATAGGAAAATTTCTGGGATAGAGCAGTCCTTTTCATCTCCCAAAGAGGGAACTAGATCCCCCCAGTCTCTGTCCCTTGACCAGGAATCCCTTTGGTTCCCATATCATGTGGTGGATAACTAGATCTTACCTCACTGCCTAGTTTTCAGGCAGGACAGCGAGAGATCCTGAGTGATAAGGTCAGGGGATCTTCAGTATGAGATTGTACTTGAATGTCCCAACTTGGTGCATGGTCAGTCCCATCTAAGACTGCCATGGTGTAGGACATAGAATCTAGAGAATCAGAGCTGGATGGGGTCTGTTCTGGGAGTCCTGAGTATTATGTGTTAGCTTTGAGCTCCCGTGTGCCCACTTGCTTCCCTTTCTTGGGTGGGTCTATGCTAGAAAAAGCTTGAAAGTAGGGCATGGATCTTATCTTCTTTGCTCCAAGATAGCACTCTACCATTTGAATCACAGCTCCACTTCCAGCTTTTTGGGATGTTTAATTGGAGATAAAGAGTTCTCACGGGCCTTGCTGCTAAGTGGCATCCAACTGCAGTCCTCAGATTTCAGTCTCCTGGGGGGAGAGGATGACAGGAATGGAAGTTTGTTTGGCTGGGTGCCAGTAGCTCATGGCTGTTATCCTAGGTACTCAGGACGTGAGATCTGAGGGTCACGGGTCAAAGCTAGCCTGATCAGGAAAGACCCTGAGACTCTTACCTAAAAGGAATTGCCAGAAAACCAGAAGTTGTGTTGTGGCTCAAGCAATTGAGTGCTTGCCTTAAGCTGAAATGCTCAGGGACAGCACCCAGGCCCAGAGTTCAAGCCCCACAACATAAAAAAGAAAGAAAGTAAGACATCTTTGCCTGCAAATGATGGTGGAGGTGTGGGGTTGTGGGGAGGATGCTGTGTTTGGGAGACCAAGTGCTGGCCTCACTGTAAAGATATTTGTAAGAACTCCCCAATTTTGCCCCAGTTTGAAGCCACAGCTTCAAGAGGACGTGTCCTGTGACAGGCAGGGAGTGGGAGAAGGGGTGCAGGTGTGATTGTTTTGTCTTTATTTTCTCCATTGAAGGATAGATTTGGATGCTGGGTATCAAAATCTGAAGTGAAGGGTTGCAAAAAGTTTGCGGACTGACGAGATGGGTTTCCTCTGTGTATATGAAGGTGGCCAAAACCAGAAGCCACCCTTGGCTCACAACTCTCATCCTAGCTACTCAGCAGGCTGAGATGTGAGGACCGTGGTTACAAGTCAACTTGGGCAGAATAGTCTGTGAGACTTGATGATAGACCACTAGAGAACAGGAAGTGTTGCTTTGGCTCAAGTGGGAGAGTGCTCACCTTCAGCTGAATTGCTGAGGGACAGCACCTTGGCCCAGAGTTCAAACACCTTGACCAACAACAAAAAAAGAGGTGACTAAGTTTTCCACATAGCAATGTGCATGATAGGAACTGCCATACTGGTCTATGAGACATTCCAGATATATGTGCGGCTCAATGTTTTGTCTACAGTGGGTCTGATGTTGGTACTGCCACCTTCTAGTGGGTGGGATCTGATCCTAATTGAGGGAGTTCATGTTTCTGTTCTCAGGGACTGCGGAATCCTTGGGCTATCATGTGTGTGTGTGTGTGTGTCTGTCTGTCTGACTGTCTGTGTCTGTGATTGTGTGTGTTTGGAGGTAGAAGAACTGGGCCTTGAACTCAAGGCCTAGGTGCTGTCCCTGAGATATCTTGCTCAAAGCTAGAGCTCTGACACTTGAGCCACAGCTCCACCTGTGGCCATTAGGTGGTTCAGTGTAGATAGGAGCTTCACAAACTTTCCTGAGTGGCTGGCTTTGAACAGTGATCCTCAGATCTCAGCCTCCTGAATAACTAGGATGACAGACAGGAGCCACCCGTGATGGCTCTGTGTGTATGTGTGTGTGTGTGTGTGTGTGTAGAAGTTGGTTGTTACAAGGAGTGCTGGACCCTTTGGTAACTTCTAACCGCTGTCTTTGGGGGGGTGCATGAACTTTGTGGCTGAGGTCTGGGGGCTTGGAAGGGTGAGACATTTGAAGGGGACTCAGCACCTTTAAATTATAAGAACAAGGGATCTTTGTGATCTGGAACTGTCTACTCTCTTGGGACTGGTTGGTGGCAGAGGGAGCATGGGAGGACCTGGGGGTGGGGCCCTTAGGGGTTGGCTCCCCAGGGGGACAGAGAGCATGGTTAGCACTTATTAAGGCTGTGAGCCCTGTTAGTATGGACCTTATTGGAATGGGTCAGACTCTGGGTCATCTCATCATGATGTCTGATGGGCAAGGCCAACCCTACTTTAAATCTTGACCTGTGATCTTCAGATCTCAGCATCCTGAGTAGGTAGCAGTATAGGCATGAGCCTCTGGCACCAGGCCGCAGATTCTTTTTGGTATATTAAGGTTTGAACTCAAGAGCTTAGGCTTTCCAATCAGGTCTTGTTCCATGGGAGCCAAACCTTTCTGTCTTGGGCATTTCTGAGATAGAGACTCCATATATGTTCAGGCTTGGCTGGATCATGGTACTCCTGTGACAGGCAGGTGTCACCATGCCTGGTCCTCTGTAGTTGGGATGGTAGATATGTAGCATCATGCTCAGTCATCGGTTTAGATTACTGTCCCAAACTCTTAGTCCACAGCAGCCAATTTTTGACCACAGTTGAAGCTCTGGGTTCAGCCTGGAACCATTGGTCCTCAGTCTCCTCACAGGACAGTTGTGAGGAAACAAGGGATCAATACAAGGGGAAATCTGGGGCAGGGCCAGGCATAGAGGCAACGGTCATCAGATAAGTTTCTTGGCAATTCTGTGAGCATATAACAAGAAGATACCTGGAAAGGACTCAGAAGGGGCCTGTTATTTATCATGCTACAGGTATGGGATTATGAAACAAAACATGGCTCTCTTTCATCCTTACCCTATCCTCATGAGGAAGGGGATCCTTCACTGTTCAGCTTTGCAGCTGGGGCAAATGAGGCACGGAAAAGCTGGGTGACCTACTCATGACCCCCAGGAGACAGGAAGCTTGGCCTGACTTCTCGGCCATGCTCCCTAGGACAATGGGTGCTATTCAGTCCATTTCTTGTGGTGGGAAGTCCACTTATTGTCAGTCGTGGGGCTTGAACTCTGGGCCTGGGCACTGTCCACAAGCTGCTCAGATCAAGTTTAGGGCTCTACCAATTGAGCCACAACACCACTTCTGGTTTTCTGGTGGTTCTTTGGAGATAAGCGTCTTACAGACATTCCTGCCTCGGCTGGCTATGAACCATGATCCTCATATCTCAATGTGTAGTTACCATTGTAGGCCTGTGCCACCGGCAGCCTGCTTAAGTGTAATTCTCTCCCTCTCTCTCTCTCTCTCTCTTTCTCTCTCTGTCTCTGTCTCTGTCTCTCTCTCTCAGTAACTTGTTGAATTTGTCTTGGAGGAGTTGGCTCAGCGTTCCCATGTGGCTGGGACCCAAGGTGACCCTCTCATTCTGGAGGTAGGCTGTGTGTCAGGATCATTCCCACTTGGACTGTGGAACTAGCTCCCTTAGGTAAGCCCCTCTGTGCCCGGGGTAGACCGTGATGGTTACTCATTGTCAGTCTGTCTGGTGAGTCTTTCCCCACTACCCTCTGCTAAGACAGTTAAAGGAAAGTGGATGAGGAGGCATCGCATTGTCCAGATGCACAGCACTATCCTGAGCCTCTGATCCTCACTGCCACCTATCTGGCCAGACCCTGATTATAAGAAACTGAATTCACTCTATGTCTACTTCACATTGCTGCAGTGTGTCATTTCGGGGAGTAGAGTCAGTGTGCAGAGGAAAGACCCCAGGTCCGACACCTCCTGGGGGACATTTGTTCTGTGACAGCACGATGTCATTGCTGTGGATAAGGAGGAAGCCGGCATCAGATTGAGCCAGAACAATGCTCAAAGGTAGGTAGGCGGTTGAAGAATCAAACCCACACAGGTCTGCTTCCAACTCACAAAAAGGAGGATGCAGTGCAGGTAGTCCAGCACTGGATCTAGGGGACTATGAATGGATGGTGGCAGTCAGGTACTGTGGAGCACATGGGCAGCAAAGATGGCGCTGAGAGGGGGTTGAGTGGGCAGAGCCCAATTGACCTGCCGATCAGTGCCTAACCAGCCCGTGAAGGCTCAGGTGAATGATAGGGTGTGACCTTGACAGCGATTGGTTCCTCTTCCTCCCTTACCATGCCACCCGCCCTTTTTGTCTTTAAAAGGGGCTGCTCTCTGTTAATAAACGAGTTTTTTACCTGCTGGATTTGGCTCCCAGCTGTGTCTGATTGTCTCCCGGGCTGAGGGAGGCTGAGGAACAGGCAAGCACCGCACTTACCTTTCCTTTCCTCGGACCCAGTCTGTCTTTTGTGCGCACGAATACCCAACAAGGTGCCAGTGGCTGTCGCCTGTCATCCGGCCTATTCGGGAGGCTGAGTTCTGGTGGTCGTGACTCAGAGCCAGCCCAGGCAGGAAGGTCTGCGAGATTCTTATCTCCCATAAACGACCTCCTTCACCCCACCCTGAAAAAAGCCAGTTTTGGTGCTGTGGATTAAGTTATAGAGCCTCAGCCTTGAGTAAAAGAAGCTCAGGGATGAAACTGAGTCCCTGAATCCAAGTCCTGGGACTCACAAAAAAAAAAAAATGAACAGTGGACACTTGTTATCTTACTACCAAAAAGGATGGATACATTCTTTTCTCTGGTACTTGTAGCCAAAGGTAAGGGGTTTCCCTTGATGTTCCTCTAAATCTCTCCTTCTCTCTATTATCTCTCCTGGCTTCAGTTGCAGGATAGAATTCAGATCATCCCACTTGATGTGACCTTAAGTACCCTCCACTACCCTCCTTTCTTGGGTTGGGGATCCTGGATGTACTCACCTCTGGGTGAAAGAAGCACCAGAGAGATGGGGGTAGGTATCCCTGAAACTCATACACACACACCCACACACACACACACACACACACACACACACACACACACACACACACACACATACACACTCACCTAGGCCAACTCTGACTAGCCTTTTCCAAAGATACTTTATCTCCTTGGGTTAACTGACCTAGGAGAGGAACATGATCCTCTATAAATGACTATTTTAACTAGGGCTTGCTAGTTGACACGAGATAAACAGAAGCTCAAAGGAAAGGTTCTGGAGCCTGTCTGGCTCAGGCTCACACTTGACATCCTGGCTCCTCAGTAGGCAGAGATCTGAGGATCAAAGATCGAAGCCAGCCATAAGCTGGCAAGGTGATAAGACAATTCTATGCATGGAACCACCAAAAATCCAGACGTGGAGCTGTGGTTCAAGTGGTAGAGTAGCAGCCTTGAGCATGAAAACTCAGAGAGACAGCTCCCAGATCCTCAGTTCAAACCCACACAAGAAATGGCCCCATTTGTTGTCCACGTGATCACACCAGACTGTGAGCCACTAAGGAGCTGGGCCGTTCCCAGGAACTGAGATCGAGCCCCAGGGAGGCCAAAATAGTCCTCAATGATCATTGAAACATGGGATGTATATACACATCCGTGTGTGGACTGCAAGAAAGAAAGACACCCCTTGCTTGCCAGAGATGGTGAAGGAGTGGGGTTGCTGTTGTTGGGACACCAGGTTCTGGCCTCAGTGTACAGCCATTTCTAAGAACTCCCCACGTTTGCCCAAGTGTAAAGTTACAGCAGGCTGGGCGTTGTCTTACCAAGAACTCCAGAGGTTGTGGCCTATCTTAGGCAGGGAGTGGGAGAATGGGAGTAGGGTTGGAGGGTAGTGTCGATTATATTCTCTCCAACCAAGGAAGAATGGCTTTGGATACTAGTTTCAAAGTCTGAAAGTGAAGGGTTGCATGTGCTTTATGGCCTGACAATTTGGATTTTCCCTGGTTGTAAGAAGGTGGCTGAAACTGGGCACTGTCAGTGTCTCACAACTGTCATCCTAGCTACTCAGGAGGCTGAGATCTGAGGATCACAGTTCAAAGCCAGCTTGGGTAGGAAAGTCTGTGAGACGTTAACTCAAGGGAAGCACCAGAAAACTGGAATTGGTGCTGTGGCTCTAGTGGTAGAGCGCACACCTTCAACTGAAGAGCTGAGGGATAGCACGCAGGCACACAGTTCAAACTCCATGACTGACAACCAAAATGCTGTGGCTGAGTTTTCTTCATAGTGGGGTGTACAGTAGGAAATGCCATGCTGTTTTATGAGCCATTCCAGATGTGTGAGAGGCTCTGAGTTTTGTCAACATTTGGTCTGAGGATGGTAGTGCCATCTTCTTGGAGTTTGGGATGTTCAGTTACTCAGGGACTGCTGAGTCCTTGGGCTACCCGTGTGTGTGGGGGGGGGGGGGGTGGTGAGTGTGTGTGTGTGTGTGTGTGTGTGTGTGTGTGTGTGTGTGTGTGTTTCTATGTGTGTGTATTTTTCCCTGATCATTCTCTACCCACTTCCTGGGTGCTTGTCTGCCTCTTCCTGACCTTGGATGGAGCCCTTCCTCAATAGCAACCTTGTCTTTAGTCCCCTATCATGGTCTACAATGAGTCCCAAATTGCCAGAGACCTGCATATTCCAACTTTTCCTTGGGACACAAGTCTGGCTGTCCATATCTTTGTCCTCATCCAGGGGATTCTGGGTCCTCAGGGCCAGCTGGCATATGTTCTCTCCTGCCTCTGGGAGCCAGGGTGACTCATGCTGTGTCCTGTCTTTTTCTCAGCTGGGACCCTGGCTGCATTTCCCACTCCCAGCAGGCTGGCAGTGGTGTGGGGGAAGGGTGGTTGCCAGTGGCTCTGGCCAACTCGACCTTGATAGCTGACTGAAGGCTCCCCAAACAAGGATAATCTGGGGCTACATGAGAGGTGAGGCCAAGGTGGCTTGGATGTATTGTTCGATGTCTAGTAAATGTCAACATACCTTATTGTAGGCAAATCTATCTTCTGGCAACAGCTGGCCCTCTCAGGTCCTTCTAGACAATTCTAGATTCTCAGAATACAGAGGCATATACTTTAGATTCCAGGCCCAGGGAACTGGGGAATGAGAGACTGGGATAGCCAGTACCTCAATGTTCTGGGGCATTAGATTTGCCCGGGATGAGCTGAGCTACAATTGGGGGGCAGTCCTGAGTCATAGTCACAGTAAACTCTCAAGCCAGATCTCCCTAAGTACTTCTTGGGCTGAGGGGTTTGGGCCATGGCAGTAAGTTCTATGGAACCTGCCCCTCGATCTCAACATGGGGCTACAGGATCAAGTGAAGGACACTAGGGTTGCTCTTTGGTAGTCGGCCCATGATTCCAGACCTTCATCTGTCCCCCTTCCCCAAGCACTGATGAGGAAAGCAGGGCACTGAGCCCTCGGACTCCTGGGATAGTGACTGCTACAAGCAGCAGCCAGTTGGCTGTGGACTCCTGAGCCTACAAAACTTTCATGAGCCCAACTCAACACCTGCCCAAGGTCTGACTGACAAATTTGCACTCTTGTGATACTCGTGTGATGGGCTCAGCTCATCCAGGGCAAAACTAATGCCCCAGAACATTGAGGTACTGGCTATCCCAGTCTCTCATTATCTGGTGTGACATCTTACAGCTCCTGCCCCTCCTGGCCCAGAACTGTGGTCTGAGATAGTGATTTACTCCTCTGATCCACATTGCACCCATGACAGATGCCATTCTGATGATCTTCATGCCCCACGGCTGGATACTTCTCTGCTACTGTGTCCTGCTCTGTAGGCAATGGCCTCCAAACAGGCTGCTATCAAGACTTGTAGGACACCTAGACATTAGGAGACCCTCAGGGACCCACTGGAAAGAACTCTGCCTAGAGCTACAGAGTAAGGTCTAAGCAAGCCAGGTGTTGGTCATGGGGCTTGAACTTTGGGCCTGGGCACTGTCCCCAGCTCTTCACCTTACCACTTGAGCCACAGAGCAACTTCTGGTTTTCTGTAGGTTCCTTGGAGATCTGAGTCTCCCAGACTTTCCTGCCTGGGCTGGCTTTGAAACGTGATCCTCACATCTCAGCCTCCTGAGGAGCTAGGAGGACAGGCTAAGCCACCTGTGCCTGGTGATCTGGCCTTACACCACAGTGGACTAGGAGCTCCTGAAATCTTTTCTTTAATTTTCCTGTGCTAGTATTGGGGTTTGAACTCAGGGTCTTGGCTCTGGTCTCTTTTTTCCTTCAAGGTGACCACTTTACCATTTGTGCCACAGCTCCATTTCTGGATTTTGGTAGTTAATCGTCAAGAAGACTCTCATTAACTTTCCTCTCCAGAGCTGGCATGACCCTCGATCTCTATCTCAGTCTCCTGAGTAGCTAGGATTTACAGGGGTTGAGCCACTGGTGGCATTGGGCTAGAAGCTTTTCTAAAGCAAGAGTTCTTCCCTGCGTTTGCCCTGACTCCTCCATGCAAAGGATGCCTGAGGGTCAGGAGCTGGGAAAACAGGTTTCCAACCACAGGAAATGGCTTTGGGTCCCTGGCGAAAAACCAAGCTAAGCTTCCCCCTGGGCACCATTCTAGGACCCCACCCTCTGCCCTATGACTCAAGTCAACGTTGACCCAGACTTGAATTTTCTGCCAGACTTTTCTGAAGCCATAAAACCTTCATACCACTCACACCACCTGATCTACGGCACATCTCAGGACCTTTGCCCATGCTATACCTTCTGCCTGAGGCTCTCTGTCTTGTACCCACATATTAGAACTACTGTGGAATTTTGGCACTGGCTATATCACTTTCTGGAGCAAATCTTTCCTTCCCTTCTCCATCTTTTTTTTTAATATTGAGTTGCTAGAGATGGAACTTGTGCAGGCTGACTGGCAAATGTTCTATATTGGTGTGTGTGTGTTTGTGTGTGTGTGTTTGTGTGTGTGTGTGTGTGTTTGTGTGTGTGTTTGTGTTTGTGTGTGTGTGTGTGTGTGTGTGTGCCAGTCCTGGGGTTTGAATTCAGGGCCTGGATGCTATCCTATCCCTGAGGTTTTGTGCTCCATGCTAGCACTCTTCTACTTGAACCACAGCTCTACTTCTGGCTTTTGGGGTGTTTAACTGTAGAAAAGTGTCTCATGTTGACTTTCCTGCTTGCAGTTGGAATCTTCAGATCGCATCCTCCTGAGTAGATTACAGGGGTGAGCCTCCAGCACCTGCTGTCTATCCTACCTCTTACTATAACCTCGGCCCTCCTCTGAGTTCCAGAATAATATATCTCACCAGGCTTAATTTTTTTTTGCCAGACTTGGGCTTGAACTCAAAGCTCATACTTAGGAGGGACTCTAAATATGTGAAGACTGGGACAAATGCTTCCATTCAATTATGTATCATGTTTCAACACTTAATAAAATGTTAATTAAAATGGGTCAATGCCCTAAATTATTCTGTATAATTTTATAATAGATGTGCAAAATATAATATTATGTGTATAATAATACTAAATACCATAATGAATAAATGAATCAAAGAAAAATACAATACAAAATCAATAATAAAATTCATAATATGAAATTAACATGCATATATATGTATATATCATATATTACACATGTATAGAAATATTTCTTCCATTTCAGGGCCTTCATTCAGGCCCTGGGAACACTATCCTGAATTTCTTTTCCTCAAGGACAATGACCTTCGCATTCACCCATGTTGCAAAAGAGTTACCTGGACGGTAAGTTCAAAAACTAGCAATGGCAGAAATACTGGCCCCAGTTCCAAGAGAGTAACTTAATTTTTTTGATGGAAGCAGTTATGTTTATTCAGTTCCATACTGGACATTAAAGAAAGCAGTTTAGAGTTTTGTACAGCTATTCAAAAGTTCTTCCCTTACCTCCAAAGTGCTTCTCTGAGAACTACATTGTTTCTCTTTTTTCTGTATATTTTTTATTGTAAAAATGTTCTACAGAGGGGTTACAGTTCCAGGAGCAAGGTAATGAGTACATTTCTTATTGAACATTGTTTACTACTCCTGTGTTTTTCCCCTACCATCCCTTCCCTCCCATCTCCACAACTACCTCCCGCTGCCGAGGTCAGTGACTTAGTTTTTCATTTTTGGTTGGCACGGGGTTTGAACTCAAGTAATGGCAACTCTTCGCTCACATTACTACAGATTTACCAAGACCCTGAGTTCAAATCCCAGGCTAGAAAAGAAAACTGGCAGAAATTCCAAACCAGAGAGCTTTATTTTTCTAATTTAGTTAAGTAATTATTTTCTATATATATTGGTTTGTTTTTTTTGACCAAGCATGGGGTTTGAACACAGGTCATGGAAATTCTACTTCAGCTTGGATCTCCCTTTGCTGGTGTGCAGTCTCTGGTCCCATAGCCCATCCTCGGATCCTGGGCCAAAAGGCTTTCAGGAAGAAAAAATCATTGGAAAGCACAAAAAGTGGTGACCTGCAGAGAGCTGGGGTTTTACGATTTTTTTCTTTGGACAGTGACCATCCTGTGTCTGAATGACAAAGCTGCAATATGGACTTGAGCTGCCATTGCTGGTGGCTGGTGGGCAATCAGTGAAGCCATAGTCCAACCTGTCAACATAGGCCCTGGGTTCAAATCGCATTCCTGACATCAATCGCAGGAGAATACAAGAGACTCATTCCTAAGCATAGGAATACTGATTGAAAGAGTATTTTATACATCTGTCTACGCTAAACTTGGATGCAATAATCCTAGAATGCTGATTGAGCATAATTAATAGTTCATTAAGCATGAAAAGAATAATATTTCTTCAATTGGAGTATAATAAATACCTAAGAGTTGGTAGGAACATAGTAGGTGTCATTCTATCGTATATGACTATGGAACTCTTTACATATATATATATATATATATTTGTATACCTCTGTCTGCCTATCCATGTATCACTGTTTTGGCCAAACCTGGGGGTCGATCTCAGAGTCTGGGGACCACCTGACATCTTCACTGGCTAGAGGCTGCGATGCTCAAACTCACCCAATCATGAATTGGGCCTGCTAGGCACTAAGTTCAGATCCTGGCACTGCCAGGCATGATGGAGAACACATCTTACATCTGGGATGTTATGTGACAGGATGTAAACAATGTAATAAATGGTATAGGTGTCATAAGAGTCAATAAAATAAATTCTAAATAAATGAATGAAACAAGAAATAAAATAAATAACCACACCAAATACAATACAGACTGAACATCTGTATGGAAGTATAAATCCTATCTTTAAAATATATATAAGGAGGGCTCGGAAGGTGGCTCAATGGTAAAGCGCTTGCCTTGCATGCATGAGGCCCTGGACTCGATTCCTCAGCACCACATAAGCAGAAAAAAAAGCCGGCAGTGGCGCCGTGGCTCAAGTGGTACAGTGCTAGCCTTGAGGTGAAGAGCTGAGGGACAGCAACCAGGCCCAGAGTTCAGGCCCATGAATGGACCAAATATATATATATATATATATATGGAGTATCTTTTCCAGGCCTGAGGCTTGAATTCAGCCCCTCTATACAGAAGAAATGGCAGCAGATCCTGAGATACTCATGGACCTGGGATGAGTCATGGAATGTGATTGATCTCATCCTTGAATGTGTAGTTTGTGCATGATGCAAGTAGGAAATGATAGGCACGACTCATGGGGTATCGATTGTTTGTAAAGAACAGTTGATGAAGCATGACAATAATCATCACAGTATGAAATGGAGGCATCAGGAAAGATCCAAGAATCGGTAGTCACACAGATTGGATTCCACCACAGGTTACCATCTCTCCTACTCTATATTAATGTGTACTTATTTCCATATTACCTTCACCTTATGAATGGATGACTGTTGTGCTCCCCGCTGTCCCCTCAGGGGGCGGAGGCTCAATCGCAGGTCCTTGGAACGGCCTAGCTCCTTTGTGGCTCAAAGGCTGGTGTGCTCATATGACCCCATTCACCACTTGTTCCTGCTAGGTCCAGAGTTCAGACTCCCCACCTTGCCAAAAAATTCATCTTGATGTCAGAAGTCAATCGTTGCACCTGTTTTCTGTCCTGTGCAAGTCCTGGATCTCAGCTAGGTCGGAGAATGCATGGGCCACCCTGTGGCCATAGGAATAAGTTGTTATCCATGTCAGCCCAGTTATTCCTGTCATCATATACTCAGGAAAATACACAATACACCCATGAATAACATACAAAATAAAGAGAATAACTACACTCAATGCAGTCCACACACGGATGTGTATATACATCCCATGTTTCAATGATCATTGAGGACTATTTTGGCCTCCCTGGGGCTCGATCTCAGTTCCTGGGAATGGCCCAGCTCCTTAGTGGCTCACAGTCTGGTGTGATCACATGGACCCATTGGGCAGTTGGGCGTCCTAGGCCCAAAGTTCGAATCCCAGCACTGCCAAAAATTCACCTGATGTGAGAAGCCAGTCGTTGCACCTGTTTTCCTGTACTGTGCAAGTTCTGGGGCTCAGCTAGGAAGGAGAATGTATATGCAACTCTATATTCATGGGAATAGGTTGTCATCCAGTTCACCACAGTTATATTTGTCATCCTATACTCAAGGAAATACACAATACATCAATGAATAAGACACAAAACAAAGAGAATGACTACACCAAACGCAAGATGCTGCCCACCCATGTTTGGAAATATAGATCCTCTATTTAATTATGAATTTATGACTATATTGGCCCCCACCAGGGCTCCATCTCAGGTCCCAGGAATGGCCTAGTTCCTTAGTGGCTCAAAGCCTGATGTGGTCACCATGACACATTCACCAATTGGGCCTGCTAGGCTGTGAGTTCAAATTCCTGCACTACCAAAAGATTCATTCTGATGTGAGAAGCCTATGGTGGCACAGGTTTTCCTGTCCTGTGAAAGTCCTGGGTCTCATTGAGGATGGAGAATGCTATATAGGCAACTCTTAGCCATGGGAATAGGTAGTCATCCATGTCAGCACAGTTATATCTGTCACCCCATATGCAATAAAATACACAATACATCCTTGAAAAAGACACAAAATAAAAAGAATAACTACACTGAATGCAAGATGCATACCACACCTGCAGTTAAAGAGAAATCCTATGTTTTAAAAAGGTGGGCTTGCTATTTTGTCCAGTGCTGGGGATTCAAATCAGGCCTTGCACCAGACCTGACATTCTACTCTTCAAAGATGGTGAACTTCCCCTTCTCCCACAGTGCAACAGAGTTACCCAGACCTGAGCTAAAATCCCAGCACTGACAAAAGATTCATCCTGATGTCAGAAGCCAGTCGTTGTGCCTTTTATCCTCTCCTTTGAAAGTCCTGCGTCTCAAATACGATGGAGAATACGATAGACAACCCTGTAACTATCAGAACAGGTTGTCATCCATGTCAGCACAGTTATACCTGTCACCATATTTATTATAATACACAATACCTCCATGAATTAGAGACAAAATAAGAATAATTGCACTGAACACAAGATGCTGTCCAAACATGTATGTCAATATAGATCCTGTGTTTAAATTATGAATTTATGACTATGGTGGACCACCCTGGGGATCAATGTCAGATTCTGGGAATGGCCATACTCCTTAGTTGCTCACAGGTTCGTATGATCACCTTGACTGATTGGCCAATTTGTTTTGCTCTGCCCTGAATTCAGATCGCAGCACTACCAACAAGTGAATTGTGGAGTAAGAAGGACAGTGTGAAACTTGTTTTCCTTTTCTCTGAGAATTCTGGGGGTCAGGCATAATGGAGAACATTTCTCCAAATCTAGATGTTCTGTGTTGGTTTTCCTCAATGTATTAAATAGAATGTGTTTCATAATAGTAAAATCAATGGTAAATAAATGAATAAAACAAAAGATACAAGGAACAACCACAGCAAACATGTATGGACTGAACAGCTATAGGTAAGTATAAATCCTATCTTTACAATATATATAAATAGTATGTTTTCCAGGGCTGGGTCTTGAATTCAGGACTAGTGAACAGGCCTGACTTTTTTATCTTCATGTAAGGTGATCTTCCCCTTTATCCACATTGCTGCACATTTACCCAGATCCTGAGTTCAAATTCAAAGCCTGTAAGTATAAACTGTGTGAATTGCAAGCCAGGGAGCTAATTTTTTTCTCAGCATGGGGTCTGAACTAAGGTCGTAGCAAGTCCGCCTTAGCTTCGATAACCCTAGGATGGGGTGCAGCTACTGGACACCCAGGTGCTGCTGGGGTCCTAGATCCCCAGATGTTGTAGGGAAAACAATGCACAGAAAAATGTGGCCTTTTATGTTTTCTTCCTTTGCACAGTGACCTTTCTGGGTCTGAATGACACTGTTGCAAAGGTTACTTCATGTTGCATTACTGAACGCTGGCAGACTATCAGGGAAGCCATAAGCCCTCGTGGCAACATAGGCCCTCATTTCGAATACCCGTCCTGACACCAACCAATGGCAGGAGGTATAAGAAACTGGTTCCCATCCAAAGGAATAACACTAGAATTTTGTCAATGTCACAGTTCAATGAGTTGATCGTGAATCATGATCCTATAAAATTAAACAGCATCATTTCAGAAGGCTGGTTGATTTTATTTAATATTTATGAAGCATTAAAAGAATATTATTACTTACAGGAACACAATAATTTCAGGACACTGAGTGCTTTCATTAATATTTTAAGGATGAAAACAATAACATTAATAACATGGACGCATAATAAATACCCAGGAATTGGTAGGAATATATTCTATGTAACCGAATAATGTATAGACATCTCTGGCACTCTATAAAGATATATATTTATTATCATACTGCCATTTGCATGTCAATCTGTTCTTATTGGGTTAACCCCTGGGGCCCGTTCTCAGGTCCTGGGAACAATCTGTCAGCTCAATTTGCCCCAGGATGGCGTGTTTACACTCACCCATTCATGAATTTGGCCTTGTAGGCCATGAGTTCAGATGCCAGCACTTCCAAACAATGAATCGTGGATTAAGAGCTGATGGTAACACATGTTTTCTTTTACTGTGAATCTTCTGTGTGTCAGGTATGAGGTGGAATACATATGTAGACCTATATCCTATGTAGTCAATGTTCTATTTGCTATAATAGTCAATATAATAAATGGTCAATACATGAATAAAACAAAAAATAAAATAACTACACTGAACACAATATGGAGTCAACATATGTATATAACTATAAAACATATATGTAAATTGTACATGAATAGGGTGTTTTCTATTGCTGGGGATTGATTTCAGGCCTAAGGAATAGACTTGAATTTCTTGACTTCAAGGAAGCAAGTTTCCCCTTCCCACACAGTGCAACAGGGTTACCCAGACTATGAGTTCCAATCCCAGTCCTGGTAGAAAAAATGTCACCTTTACAGTATGTGAGGCCCAATTCTTAGGTATTTCATTATGCCTCCATTTAATGAATGTGATTGTTTAAATACTTAATAAAATATTAACTAAAATTGATCAATGTCGTGTAATATAATTGTGTATAATTTTATCCTAGAATTATTCAGGAACTGTTCAATCATGACTTACATCACATTCCATTGGTAATCATATGGATAGGAACAAGTTTCTTAGGATCTCCTACCCTTTAGAGGTGGCAGGACCAGGATTCGAATAGTGGGCTCCAGCTCCCTCCACTTCAACCTGAGGATAGGGAACTCACCAGTCTGTCCAAGAACATAAACAAGACCAGTGATTAGGCAGGCACCAGTGGCTCTCAGCAGACCTCCTTGATACTTATAAGGCTGTGATAGTAGGATCATGGTCAAAGTCACCCTAAGCAGGAAAATTCTTGAGACCCCTGTCCAAATTCAGTGCCAACAAAGCCAGAAGCTTTGTGGCTCTAGAGTAGAGGACCAGCCTTGAGCAAAAGCAGCTCATGGACTGTGCCCAGACCCTGAGTTCAAGGTCTGGGACTGGCAACAAACAGAAATACACAACAATCTGTGTAGCCATCCTGCTAAAGCAGCTCACCCTCTTGTCCCCAACTGAATTGGTCAGAATTCCCTTGGAAAAGCGCTGGGAGAACCACTGTGTTCTTGACTCCACCCATGCTGCATGCTTCACAGGATTCTGGCCACACCCCCATTCTTTCATGCTTCTTTCTGACCAATGGGATACAAGAATGGTGTCCACGCCCACATTCCATGTTGCCAGGTGGCACTGAGATTCCCTCTGTTAGTTTACACCATTACCAGCAGTTGAGGAAAGTAGAGGTGGCTGAGTGGTCGAGGTGACTTTGGAGTATAGTAGAAAATTGATGCTCCCACCCCCACCTGGCCCTTTCCCTCCCTTCACACGGTGCCAGGTTTCAAACCTCAGGAAAGGCAGTGCTGCCAGCAGGCCTAAATCCCCGACCTGGTCCCTGCCCCTAGTCTTCTGCTCTGGGCCCAAGTGTCCACGATGCTGCCACCATCACTGCTGCCCCAAGTGGAGCAGCTGCCAACAGCTTCTCCCAGCAGCACAGGTGAGTGGCCGCCCCAACAGCAACCTACCCTGGGTCAAACACCCCTCTGGAGGCACCATGACCCCCTTGCATGTTTCCTCTCCCTGGCTCTGATGAGCCACCTTTCTGTCTTGAGAATTTCTGAGATAGAAACTAAATATATGATCAGGCTGGGCTGGATCACAGTCCTCCTGTGAAAGATATGCTCCACCAGGCCTGGTCCTCTGTAATTGGGATGGTAGACATGTGGTGTCATGCTCAGTCATAGGTGTAGATGGATTATCCCAAACTCAGTCCACAGCAACAGATTCTTGACCACACGTGAAGCTCTTTGTAGGGCCTCAACCATTGGACCTCAGTCTCCTCACAGGACAGTTGTGAGGAAACAAGGGATTTATACAGAGAGATCTCTGGAGAATGGCTAGGCAGAGAGGGAGCGACCTTCAGATAAGGTTTTGGCAATTCTGTGAGCATATGACAGGAAGATACCAGAAAGGGCTCAGGTGGGGCTTGTTATTAATAGTGCAACAGGTGTGGGATTATGAGCCGAAACATGGTTCTTTCATTATTACCCTATCTCTATGAGGAAGGGGATCCTTCACTTTGTTCAATTTTGCAGCTGGGGAAACCGAGGCACAGAGAAGCCAGGTGGTCTACTTATGACCTCAAGTTCACAGGAAGCTCGGCCTGACTTCTCTACCATGCTCCCTAGGACAATGGGTGCTATTCAGAACACTTGTTGTGGTGGGAAGTACACTTGTTTTCAGTCGTTTGAAATCTAGGATTGGGCACTGTTCCCGAGCTCCTCAGCTCAACACTAGCGCTCTATCACTTGAGATCACAGTGCCACTTCCAGTTTTCTGGTGGTTCTTTGGAGATAAGATTCTCACAGACGTTCCTGCCTGGGCTATCTATGAACCATGATCCTCATATCTCAGCCTCCTGTGTAGTTAGGATTAGAGTTTTATGCCACTGGCACCCGATTTAAGTGTAATTCTGATTTCTCTCTCTCTCTTTCTCTCAGGAACTGGTTGAATGGGTGCTGTAGGAGGTGGCACAACGTCCCCAGGTGGCTGGAACCCAAGATGGCCCACTCATTCTGGAGGTGGGCTGTGGGTCAGAAGCTGTCTCATTCAGCGTGTTGATAGATCTCCATGAGGTAAACCCTCTGTGCCATTGAGAGATTGTGAAGGTTATTCATTGTCTATCTAGCCTTACTGGATTTATTTTATTGTATTCTTTTCTACATTATTTTCTAGCACCTGGACAATACTATGGTACATAGTTACTGAATGAAAATGTAATGTCAACTTAAGAAAGTCATTTAGGGCTCTGGGAATGTGGCTTCATGATATGGTGATTGCCTAGCATGCATGAAACCCTGAGTTCAATTCCTCAGTACCACATAAACAGAAAAACATTGGAAGTGTTGCTGTGCCTCAAGTGGTACAGTGATAGCCTTGAGCAAAAAAACAAAAAAAAAATCCCAAACCAAAACCAAACCAAAAAACATTTAATTAGTAAATGCAAAATAAAGAACCCATACTTGGAATATATAATTGCTCCTGCCTACTGACACCTGACAATAGTCCCTAATTCATGAACTTTACTTATATTAGGATATTGTGTTGAAAAAAAGTTTTGTTCGTTAGGTCACAGCAATTAATGTCTTGAATGTGCTTAGATGTCAGGTGAAGATTAATTCTGGAAATTCAAAGATTCCAGGTTTTTGAATGGTCACTGTTAATCACAATGAGAAGGGTAGTCTAAGTGAGATTTGGAAATATTTTTGGTCATTCATGGCACCAAAGCAGCAGAGGCAAATTAACAGTTGTGACAGAAGAGAAGGAATAATTCCAGACTTAAGTAATAAATGGTAATAACTAAGGTATACCAGAAACTGTTTTAGAGAACCATTTTTGGATATTGAACAAATAGTTATCAACTAGTCTTATTCCTCATTACCTTTAACATTCTAAATCTCTTACGCTACCTCTTAATAAACGTATCTCCTTCTGTGCTATTTTTTCTTACTTTATCTTCTTTGCTTTCTAAAAATCTCAGTCTTTCTATATTTCTCTATGAACATTTCCTGATACTAATGGCAGAGAATGATCATTTAAGGGTCCCATAACTGATGAGTTATTAATGAAACCACATGGACAAGGAGGAAATATTTATTGTTACCTCAAATTTTCTGAAAAGCTGCAATGCCATCATTTGATTCAAATTTCCATTATTTGTTTACATAGTGTCATTCAGTGCACATAAACACACATATGAGCTGGTCGTTGGTGGTTCAGGAAACCAGAGGATTGTGGTTCAAAGACAGCCTGGTCAGGAATGTCCATGAGACACTTATCTTCAATTAACCACCAGAAACCCGGAAGTGGTGCTGTAGCTTAAGCGGTAGAGTGCTCAACTTGAGCTGAAGAGGTGAGGGAGTGCGCCCAGGATCAGAGTTCAAGCCCCACAACCAACAAAAAGTGCAAATATTACCTTAAGTTTCCCCAAAAGGAAGAACAAGATCAATAATCTTCTCAAGCAGAAAAAAGTAATTTCAAAATGATTCAGTGCACCTTCTTTTGCTGAATTATTTAAGTTATGGCTTCTTTGCTAGACATATTCTCTTCCTTTATAAATTGTCAAATATTAGCTTTACAATAAACTTCATCTAATATTTCTTGTTTCAAAAGAGAAGTCTATACAGTTGATGTCCCTTAGCTTTCTTACTATCTTAATTCAAAGCCAAACCAGGCAGGAGAGTCTGTCAAACTCTTACCGCAAATTGAACACCAAAAAACCAGAAGTGGGGTTTTGGCTCAAGCAGTAGAGTACTAGCTTTGGGGGCAGGTGGACAGGAAAGACAACTGTTCAGGGACAGGATCCAGCCTCTGAGTTCAAGACCCAGAACCAGCACAAACTAACAAACAAGCAAACAAAAATCCCAGATATTTCTTTGGGACCCTCCTTAAAGGAGTACTGGTCAGAGAAGATGCTCCTTTTGCTGATCAAACTCACTGGATCCTGCTTTTTTGGAATCCTTATTGCTCTGGAGAACTCAGGACCAGACCAAAGGAACTGATAACTGACTCCTGCATCAAGAGAATCATCTCAGGATTGAAATATCCATCCATAAGACACTTTAAAACCTCCATGTCTTTGTTCCTTTGCTGGAGAACACTTTTAAAACAACGTTTTTTTTTTTCCTTTTGTTCTATGCTGGCCTTCAAATGGTACGTTATTTCTTTTTGTAACACTCTGAACTAGAATTTTACAGAAAAATTTTATATGAGTAAAGAATACACTCGAAAAAGCCAGGGGCAGAGTTTCCTTCAAGCCTTGGGATACTTTTCTTATACAGTAAAAAGGAAAGCACAAGGTAACTTGAACTTGGTTATTCCTCTGTGTTCCATTCCTCTCCTGGGGTCAGTTTCCACATCCAGTAACAGTTACTTCCAGTAACAATCGATGGTGCTGCTTGAGGTATAATGAATGTTTTTTGGCTTCACTGAAATAACACTAGAACACCTATGGACCTGAGAGGTAACACGTGTTTCAGAGACAACTTAGTAAAAGGAAAATATGAAATTTATATTGCTTATAAATACATTATACATGAGTACATTGAGTTCAAACTTTGCAAGTTCTCTGTAAATTAAGGTGAATTTTAAATGGGAAGAAGGTTTTCAGAACATTGTTTTTGTGAGTGTATGTGCTGTTCATTATTTCCCAAGTGTACATGAGCTAACAGTAAGGAAACAATAGCAATAATAGGAGAAAGAGAAGTTCTGTGTTTAAGTATAAGGGTTCAATACAATATAGAAGACTACAAATAAGGCAACATTGAAACAATAAAGCCAAGTCCAGTATGTAGATTTATGGGAGTGATATACAGAAAGCAAGACTCCTACATGGAACATGAAGTATGAGGCCAATCCCATTGTAAATCATGCTTGGTAATCATGCAACTTTGTAGAAAGTAGAATGGAAGAATAATTATGTTTTCAATGCAAGTCAAACATAACAACATGGAATTAACTGGAAAAAATGTCCATCTTGTGAGAGCAGGGATTATGCTAGCAATGAACTGGTGGCTAAGATCACATTTCTTTTTTTCTTTACACACATACACACACACACACATATTTGTTGGCGGTGGTCTTGGCATGTGAACTGTGGGTCTGCGAGCTGTCTCTCTTCTATTCAGCTCAAGGCTAATGCTCTACAACTTGATCCACAGTGCCATTTCCACTTTTCTTTTAGTTAATTTGAGAAAAGAGTCTCTGGAAATTTCCTACCTGGGCTGGCTTTGAACCTCAATCTTCATATCTCAACATGACCCAGCTTATGATCACATTCCTAACAGTGTACACTCAGGATATGTAATGTGTGTGTTCATCTATCTTTATAAGAATTCTTGAGTTAGGGGCTGGGAAGGGGGCTCAGTGGTAGAGCTCTTGCCTTGCATGCATGAGGCCCTGGGTTCAATTCCTCAGCACCACTTAAGCAAAAAAGAAAAAAGCCGAAATTGGCGCTGTGACTCAAGTGGTAGAGGGCTAGCCGTGAGCTGAAGAGCTGAGGAACAGAGCCCAGGCCCAGAGTTCAGGCCCCATGACCGGACCCCCCACCAAAACAAACAAACAAAAAATAATTCTTGAGTTAAAAATCTGGACTACAGCTTAGATATTACCCTCAAAAAATGTTTGTAGTTTAAAATTTGAAAGTCCTGGAGAAATAAAACCTAAGAATGTAAAGGAGTCTTGGAAGTTCAGTTTGCATCCAGCCTGGACAGAACACTCTTTGCAACTGTATATAAAATTAAGCAGTCAAAAGCTGGATTGGAAGAATGGCTCAGGTGATGGAATACCAGTCATGAGTTGAATAAGAGCTTGAGGCTTTTGCCTACATACATGCAAGCATACACATACACAAAGAAGCACTTATATATGCACACACAAATACACAAATGAAACAACTCTCAGAATGTGTAGAAAAGTTAGAAAACAATAAATATATGTCCTGAACAAGACTAGAATCAAGTGATAATTTTTAATATTAGAAGTCCTCAAATGAACTTCCTTCAAATAAGTTTGAGAATATTTCATTGGTAGGGATCAGAGATAGTAAGAGAGTCAATAATCATTATTAAAGGTATCAGATCCATGGCGGAATGAATCAGAGATCCCGCAGGTGCATCTGAAAATATTCATATCCTGTGTCAAATATTAGAACATCCTTGAAAATAGAAAACAGTCTAAGCAGTCACTCTGGTGTATAATATCACTGGAGAAGTTCAGAATTGGTAGTATGTATCTAGATTAAATAAACCAAGAAACTATGGCAGGGCAATGTGATACAAGCTTAGAATTCTAGCACTGAGATTAAGACAGGAGATTAGAGAATGGAATTACGTAGTGATATGTTCCCTGGACCAGGTAATTTTGTCTTAATAAAACAAAACAAACAAGAAAGGAATACATAGTTGGACATTTGGGCTAATTTTGTCATTATGTTTTGAGAAGTCAAATTTCCTGTTGAAATGCAACTCATACTTAATCCTCACTTGTGTTTTAAATTCTCTCTTCATTACAGAACATTGCTAGATGTAAAATGACTTATGATTCCCATCCAAAAAATGAAAAATAAGTTATCATCATTCTGTTGTATCCCAAAGAAATGATGAAGGATTACAAAAGATTAAGCCTGGAAAAATAGCAATGTTCGTCTAATATAGGATTTTGAAGATCTTGCTAAATTAGAATTTAGATTTAAAATAATTTGTTTTTGCTTGAAATTTTATATTCTATAGGATTCTACGAAATTCTTTTTAAGTAGAGAGTTAATTGACAAATTCACAAATGATTTTGCATTCTATTTCCCTAGAATATTCTTTCAAGAGAGTTATAATTAGAACTTAGTTAATAGATAATTCCAACAGTTCATGTATAAAATGATAATGTGAATGTTGTAGACAGAGTTGCCAAAAAATTGATGATATTAATTTATAAATTTAGAATAAGAGCAATTTTTGGAGTCTTTGGTATAACATGGTATGAAGAGAATAATCGTGTGACATCTTCTTTCTTCTACCTGTATGTAACACAGGAAGCAATTTCCTTAATTATTTGCTACTGTATACCCTGAGAAAAATGTTAGGTTTGGATTTGTTTTTATTTTTGTTTTTGTTTTATTGGTTTGTCCTAGGGCTTAAACTCTGGGCCTGGACACTGTCTCTGAGCTTGTTTATGCTCAAGGCTCGTGCCCTACCACTTCAACCTCAGTGCCACTTGCGTCTGGCTTTTGCTGAGAAGTTTATTGGAGATAAGAATCTAGGGATTCTTTCTGCCTGGGTGGGTTTTGAACTGTAATCTTCCGATCTTAGCATCCAGAATTTAAAAGATAGTTTAAAAAGTATAAATATAAATAATATTTGCAAGTGTTCTGATCTCAAGAATACCAGTGGCGGGGATGGGGGGGGGGGAAATGATGCAACCCAGTTTATTATGGTATTCTTTCCAGAACATGTATGGCATCACATTAGTAGAGTTCTATTTTTTTCACAATAGAGATAAGCTATTCATGATGTGAATGAAGGGAAGTTTGAGGTGCACCCTAAAAGTTGGAAACTGTTGGGCTAGGATGACTCTATATCATAAATATTGGTATTGATGGTCATAAAAAAACTAGCTTACTGTGATAAACAATTGCTTACTCTTGAAGAATTAATTATTACCAATGCTACATAGTTTTATCCTCTACCAGAATGTGGTTTTTTTTTTCTGTTGACCCTCAATCTGTAACATCCCTTTGGAAAATGCATCTATTGCAGAATTACATAACATGCAAGCCGGTACTTTTTTGAATCTCTCAGGTATGGAATCTTCCGAATTTGAAAATGAGTAGTTACTAGTCATTGGAATGTTGAAGAACACATACATTCTGTCTTCTTAACAACTTATTTACTTTTAAAAGTTATAAATTTCAATAGAATTAATCTCTTTTTCCCTTTTAGTATGAAAATGGACTATATTTATTCTTTTTTCAAAATATTGGTAAGTATATTGTGAAAATATTGTCTAGTCAGATAGCATTCAAGTTGATGGTCCTCTGATTAAAAATGGATAATTAAGGGGCTGGGAAGGTGGCTCAGTGGTAGAGCGCTTGCCTTGCATGCTTGAGGCCCTGGGTTCGATTCCCCAGCACCACATAAGCAAAAAGAAAAAAGCCGGAAGTGGCGCTGTGGCTCAGGTGGTAGAGCACTAGCCTTGAGCTGAAGAGCTGAGGGACAGCGCCCAGGCCCAGAGTTCAGGCCCACTACCGGACCCAAAAACAAAAAAAACAAAAAAAAATGGATAATTAATTCAAATTAGACGCCAAACAGTATTGATTTTTTTGACTAATCTGTAGTCAACAAGAAAATTTAAAAATGGCTTAGAATGTGTTCCTAACCACCAGTTTTATAAATGGCTTTGTACAGTGGTTTGTGATTACTCTATTTTACATGGGATAATATTTTCTACTACTATAAGTTTTGGCAAAAGAAGAAAACTAAAAATTTACTACTGTAGAGGAATATGATAGAAATAGAAGACAGTTTTATGTTTGTCAAATCTCTGATGAGTACCCATATTCAAGACTTAAAGTCATATTTCTTACTATGTTAGACAGATAGGGAAAACATAAAACACCATATGATAAGGCAACTATTCATGACTTTTTAAAATGTACTTATTATGTGATGAAATTTACTTTATTAGCTAATGTTTTGGTTTGAAATATGGGAGGCTGATCTAGTTAACAAATTTTCGAAGGCACCTACTGAAAAGCACAAATGGAGGGGGGTACTATTTCTACACTTTAATGAATGGTTGAACATGTTTGGCATTAGTGCTGAGTAAATAAATCAACTGTATTTTAACTTGCTCCCTACACTTGAAAAACCTGTAACGTCACTAAGTATCATCTACTTGTAAAGTGTTATTTTGGCAAATGTGATTTTAAAAAGTTTATTTGAAAAGGAATATACTTTCAGAAGATTCAATGTAGGTTATCATTTGTTTGAGAATGACAACATTTTATACTACAGAACCAAGCTTAACTGAAGTACCAGTGTTTTGAAGCACTAAGGATCTTCTCAATTAATGTTTTTCTGAATTATATTTGACCTCTATGTCAAGTATTCCTAGCATTGGTAGACAATTATGAATCTATCGTTCCAGGAACTATTTTTTGGCCTGATGATGTTGGACTGAAATCATTTATTAATCATTAGGAGAGGGGTATTACAAATAATCTTGTGACATTTGTGGTCTTGTTCACTCATATGGGATGGTCATCTGAAAATTGAAAGTTTGAATTACTGTACTTTCACATTTTGTGGTTTCATCTTGCATTTTAGGTTGCCTTGCATTTCCCAATTGCTTACTGCTAATTGCTGGATTTCAAGGAATTGGGGCTCTGAAATATAGGAAATGAGAAATTGAGATGGGTCTTCAATTACTTTCTGCTGGCATGTTGCATGGGCCTAGGTGAGAACTCTTGCCCTAGTTATCTGATGATGCGGATAACTGGGACCTGGGATCCTAGGACCCGTGGATCCTGTAGAAGAATAATAGCTTTTATACATCATATCAATAAAATTTGAGTATAATCAGTAGGAATGCTTCAGAAATATGGAGAAAAACAGTTTGGGACAAGCGAGTTAAAACAATAAACATCAGCAGAGTAAAATCCCTTATAGATTAGAGGAAAACAACATTGGTGGTTTTTTTTTTTTTTTACCATGTGAATTCAGAAACCAAGAACACTTAGAAGATATCACAAGTTTATACCGAAAAGATTGCATTGATACTTTTTATATTCTAATATATATTCAAATCCTGATTATTTATATTCCAATCTATTTATTGGAATAAATATCAATTAATTTGTCAAATTATCAATTAATTCTAGTAAAATTCACTGTGTGAAATATAAAATCAGCACATGTAAATATAAAATATATAATTATATATAATATATGAAAATGATTTGCATTGTTCTGTTGTGGTTATGGTATCAAAGGCAATTGTTTGAAAGTATTATTCCATTACCTCTACCTCAGTGTTTGGTAGAATTAGAACGAAAGCATTACCATTCGGAGATGTACAGCCTAGAGACAAGAGGAAACACTGTGATTAAAACATTACCAAATTAAGGCCTAATAACGAGGAGAAACATATGGACTTCTCCTGGCGCTATGGAATATATTTGGTGATAGAAAATCAGTGGGGTAAGTTCCTGCCTGGTTGGATGGTAGACAGGACAGGACATTAGGGAATCATGCATAAGAACAATTTTTTCACCTTCTTGGCTTTAGCTACTTTTGAAATAGTAGGGTGTAATAAACAATTATATTTTGAAAAAATATCTTCTAGTCTGAACATTTCTGTCTGAACTGTTCGTCTCTCTATGATCCCTTGTAACTAAGATTAGTTTTGCTCCAGTAAGACAATCTATGCTATCAGGGTAAGATATTCTGGTTGGTCTGTTCCTACATGGAGCAAGGGTATAGGGTCAGGGAGACATTTGTGCCAGTAAGCCCTCATTTGGGAAATTTTATGCTGCCGAAGTTTAGAAGTAGCTCTTAAGTAAGGCTTACTTTGAATCCATTAGCTCCACAAAGCTAAATCAGTTGATAAATAAGTATTTGAAAAGCCATCACCTTTGGACCTAGCTATAAAGGCTTCAAAGTATGATCAAATTTCAAATGAAAAAGACTTAAAATAATCATTGATAAAAATTGCAAATGTGAGGAATCGAACAAACAATATGTTTTTTCCACCAAACACAGAATTTTACAGAAATAAGATGAATAGAAATTTTGGGAACAATAAGATTTCCTTGTTACAAATAGGCAACCAAGGATATATGCCTGTCTTAAGATTGCATCATTAACTACTTAAATTTACAGGATACTACATGCTTCAGCAGCACGTCTACCCTAATTACAATACAGAGTTTTACATGGTTCATGTACAAGGATGATATGAAAATTTGTGAAGTATTCCATATTTTTCATTCTTCAGATGCAAGAAATTAAACAGTAATTAAAAAATTGATTACAAATATACAAGTGTAATAATACATGTAATTAATAGAAATAAAAGTTAGTTTGACATCAGTGTATTCAATCTTCACCTTTTTAGAAAGGCCTTTACATAGCATAACTTTTATAAAACTTTTGAAATAGGATAACATTGTCATTTTATCCCAAAGAAATAAAATTCTATAAGGACCTAGGAATTAAAGGAATATTAAACTGTTTTTATATGGAATGCAATCTGAAAGGCCACATTTATTAATGAACCTATATATTGTAAAACAATGTCGAATTCAAAGTATTATATCTAGGAGAGAATGAAATAGATTATGGACATTATACAAACAGAATATTAAATATTTTAAAATATACTGTTTCAGACAAGCACCAGAATTATCTTTAGTTTCTGTACTACTCATTTCAACAGATAACTTAAAATTATTTCTGATTCAAAAAATCACAAAAATCATTATAGGTGTATAAAAACAACTCAAATATATTTTGATATCAAAGTCAGGCAGTTCACTTGGAAGAAAACCATGGAATCCATGAATTTTTAAAGTAAGATATTGCTGTTGTATTGTAAAAATATTTTGTATGGACACATAGGATGGACTGGCAATTTTGAAATTTAAGAAACTTACCCAAACCATTAGGATTTAGGAGAACAATTTGTACAGCCTTCCACTACTTCGAAGAGGTAGTGATACATAATTATTCTTTTGGCAATATCAAATGCAGTTTCTTCCAAGTTGTGCTTTAGACCTGGTTTGATATAATGGTTCAACAGAAGGAGATCTAGCATAACTTTGCTATTTCTATTTTCAGCAGAAAGATGCAAGGGGCTCAAGAAACCTTGAGTTTGGCCATTTGTATCTGCAACATGATGAAATAAAGAAGCCACTCTGGTTATTCCATGTATAAGTACTGTGCAGGGTTGTCCAGACATTCACAATTATTGCATGAATATCTACCTTGAGCCACCAACTCATGGACAATATCTAAGTGTCCACTGTAGGCTTCTCCATGAAGAGGGGTATATTCATCGTTATCCCTAGCATTCACATGAGTGGCCTTTTTGGAAAGTAGTCTCTACACTGTAGTAAGGCGAATTTTTTCAGCAGACCAAAGAAGAAATTTACTTGAATCCTTCTCCATTTTTCTTTTGCAATTGATACCATTTCTTACTTTTTCATCTTGTTCCTCATCTTCATCAGAATTGCCTAGCCAGAGATTTTGAGTGCCAGTGAGAATGAGGTGTCCATGTATTTCTCCAATAGTTCACATCGGATGAACTGGTCAGAAAAATCCAGTAAATTTTCTGCATCTGTTTTTTTTTCACTATTATTTATTTTCTCCTTTTTAATTTTTACTATTCTAAATTATTCTAACTGGAGAGTAGGGAATTGGTAGAGAGCAGAGGAAAGATTTTCCTCCGTATTCAAAGGTACAGACTGAAAATGAGGACCAGTGGTGTCTTCATGTGCAGCTTATTCTAGGAATGAGAAAATAGGAAATAATGCCTTCTATGTAAATGAATTGGGAAATGGCAGAGCAGAAAGTGAAATGATGCAACCAAAAATATAAAAGCAAAATAAATTAGGATAATTATGGAGCAATCATATTACCTATGAGAACCATGAAAGGGAGAGAGGAAGAGAGAGACAGATGTGAAATGATCTAGCTAGCCACAAAATCCATCCCTCTGATCAATTTATAGAGCAAATAATTTAATTTTTTAAAAGAGATGGAAATAGAATTTAAGATCAGATGTCTCCATTGTTTTTAATTATATTTTTATTATCTTAAATACTTGGACAATGGAATTTCCATTCAACAAATCAGTATTTTTTTTAAGTATAATGGATCTTTATATAACTTTTCCACACCCTTCCAAACCTCACCCCACTTTAATTTTTTCTAGTTTCATACTATCTGCATTGAATATTATACCTTCACTCTCTTCCTCCATAACTCTCTTTATTCCTTCCTTTTGACTTCCCCTCACATCTTCCAAGTGATAGTTTCCTGATATATATTTTGGTTGGATTAAAAGTTCAATTTTATAAGAAATTACACCTTTGAAATATCCTCTGCAAATAGCACGCTTTGGTTAATATATTTGTGTAAACCTGTATAAAGTTCTAGCTTCCAAATATGAGACAAAACATGGGTCCTTTGTGTGTCTGGCTTAGTTCACTTAGTGACTTAGTTCACTTAATATATTTTTAGATCTATCCATTTAGTTGCAAATAATGTAACAGTCTTCAGAATGGATGGGTGCAATCAAATTGTGTATATGTGCCACACTTTCTCCAACCATCACTCTGCCAAAGGGTATCTGGGTTGTTTCCGTAACTTGGCTACGGTGAATAGTGCAGCAGTGAACATGGTTGTGAAAGTGATTTTATTGTAATCTTTTGGTAGAATTCATCACTACCTTTATGGGAGCAATCCTCTAGCCAGTTTTCCAGAATAAGAACATCCCTCCCTTCATCTTCATCACAATGTATTGCAAGTCCTCAAAAACACACTTCCCCCTACAGGTCTAAATAAGCTAAAACCACATTGTTCCCATATTTTTTCAATATATTATTTCATAATTGTACATATAATTTAGTGAGAACCTTCTATGTACTTTCCTAATGTGGGAATGAGGGACATCACAGAGTAAAAGTAAGAAGTATGCAATTGAATTAGCTATTATCACATTTAATATAATTTTCAGCTCCAATTCATAGCCTCACATAATATTATTTTAATCTTTATTTGATTACTTCATCTAACCTGTAAATTATAACAGGTGAGTTAAAAGCAAAGGCAAAAATTGTGGTTTGATTTTGACACTCATGTGTGAGGTTGCACAACATGGGCAAATAGATGGATTGAAATTAATAGCTCTTATCCATTTTGTTAACGTACAGATGATTTTCCCAAACTGATTTTTGCAATTCGTATTCCATTCAACAACAAGAAACGTGATAATTTCCTTTGTTTTGCTCCTTATTAACTTTTGTCTCCATTTTATTTTATAATGGATGATTTCATAAACCTACTGTAGATACAAAAATATGTTAAAATATTTCTATCTGTATGCATTGTTACATACATACACACATATATTACACAGATTATAATGATAATGAATAACTTCAGTAACTGTACAATTTACTAATTTATTAAAACTATCGACGGCTCATGCCTGGCATCCTGGTTACTCGGGAGGCTGAGATCTGACGATCATGGTTTGAAGTCATCCTGGGCAGGAATGTCCAGGAGCCTCTTATCACCAATCAACAGAAAATCAGAATTGGAACTGTGGCTCAAAGTAGTAGAGTGGTAGCCTTGAGAGAAAAATTTCAGGGACATCATCAAGGCTCTTAGTTCAAGAAGTACAAGCTACCCAAATAAAATCTATTTAATTTACACCTGTGTAAGTAAAGTATGTCCATCACCCAAATATACAACCATGCTCATTTGCAAGGTAACTCTGTTTTGTCTGAAGTACCAGAAAATATTTTCACTTAAGTTGGAAGCATTGCACCATGGGTTCATTCTATCTCTCTCATGCATTTTCCACTCAAATATTCAAATCTTAAAATTATTCCAATTATTTAAAAATCATAGCTTTTTACTTTAATACCCATAATATTAGAGTCTGAATTGAGTGTCTTGTGCCTCATAAATGGGTGTTCTTACCACTTTGTCATGTCTCCAGCCCTAAATTATCTTGATTATTTTTCAGATACTTGTATATGATCTTGGGCTCAGTCCACATTATGTTATTCTTCCTGGAATTTAGAATATCAGGTGCATGGCATTGTGTACACATCTTTGTCCAGTCTGGGCTTTAACCTCTATCCTCACAAGAGTAGACTCCCATGTAGTCAGGATTTTCATAAGCTTGTCATAGCTGATATTTTTTAAATCTTTGCATTTCCTGCAGGTTCTTCAGTACTTAATTAATTTGTTTACTTGGGTTGTTTTGTTTCATTAGAATGTATGTGTTGAGTTGTTCCTCGCTTTTCCTTTTGTTTCTTTCAATCAAGTTCTTACCTAAAGTTCTGAGAAACCAATTCTTCTTTTTCATGATAGTCAAGGTGAACATGATTCATTCCAAAGCAATTTCAGTAATATTTAAACACCTTCATATCTATGAATGGTATATAAATGATAAGTGCTGCGAAGGGTCTTTTTATTTTCACAGCAGTCTTTGTCATACACAGACAGATCATGAAATATAAGAATATAATAAAACTACAGATGCTAGCAAGGAGAAGAAAACCAATTATTAATTGTTTGACAGAGGCTTCCCGTTTAGTGAAAGAAATACGTTGCTTGATGCAGGATTTCACAAAATTATATTGCTTGGAGGAAGCAAAACAATCATCTAATTCTACAGAATTGAGGGAGATAAATCGAACTTCTGAATAATTTACATTTGGTTCAAATAAAAGCATGCTTCCAAAAAGAGAGTTGACTTTAGAGAAACATGATGAGTTGTATGTAAGTAGGTGCTTAGCTGATTTTGTTAATTTGTAAACTAATACAGGGAAATAGATTACGACACCGTAAAAAAAGAACTTCGCATTGAAATGCTCATTTGTGTGTGTGTGAGTGTGTGTGTGTGTTAGAGAGAGTGTGTGTGTGTACACATGCACGCGTATACACGCACATGCATGTGCAAGTGCTCATTCATTCATTCATCATTCCTGAGGCTTGACAGTGCCTGGGCACTCTCCCTAATCTTCTGTGACCAAGGATAGTGGTTTACCACTTGAGCCATTGTTCCACTTCTGTTTTTTTTTTTGGAGATAATCACATTTATTTTCATGATTGGACTGGCTTTGAATAGTGGTCTTCATATCTCAGCCTCCTGAGTAGCTAGTTAAGCTTATTCAGCCTCTAAGTAGCTAGTTAAAATTGGGCCTGTCCTTTATGCTTCACTGATCTTTTTTTCTTGTCCTGAGGTTTTCACATGACTAAGTCATATATATATGTGTAGTTGCTTTAAAAAAATAGTCTTACTGCGTGGCACCAGGGGTTCCCATCTGAACTCTTAATTGTTGAGGAGGCTTCAGAACAGAACCCAGGCCAAAAGTTTAGTGGACTTCCTTCTCTATTTATTGCTGGGTGCAATGGATTATTTCCACCATCCTGCACTATCTACAGGATAAAATTGGAAGGACTACAGAATCCAGGCCAACCAAGGTAGGAATCTAGACAAGTTGGGGTGCAACTCTTATGCCATTGATAATGGGAAGGCTAGAAAGAAAGATCAGGTGCATGTTCTTGTGGAAAGGGAACCTCTATCCTAAAATTAACCACTGATATGACACCAGTTTAACAAAAATAATACCCCAAGTTGAACACAATTTTCCACAACCAAAATAAGTATAAACATTAACATCCAAAACTTAGTACAATCTGCTTTTTGTTCTAATATCAGCTTCATCTCAGTATCATATGATGTGACAGAATAGTTTCTTCATTAAACTTACTATATATTTAAAAAGACCTAGAAAATTCCTTCTCACTTATTAAGTGAAAACGAATGGCAAATTGCCTCATTTCTTACATATTTGACTACCACAATAAATTCATCTTTTGATTATTATTAATAGTAATATATTCTGATTTATTACTTTACTTTGTAACATTTTTAAACTTTTGGCTTCTCTGCTGAAGTTGAAGTATTTAAATAGTATCATCAAATTATATTACTTGAGTAATTAGGGCAGTTTTCTAAAAAGTTTTTAACCAATGGCTTCTAGTAATTCTGGTGTTTTTTTTTTGTTTTTGGTTTTGGTTTTTTTGGGGGGAGTCCAGTCATGGAACCTGAACTCTGGACTTGTCACTGTCCCTCAAGGCTAGCTCAAGTCTAGCACTCTACCACTTGAGCCACAGTGGCACTTCCAGCTTTTTTTTTCTGTTTATGTGATGCTGAGGAATCGAACCCAGGGCCTCAAGAATGCAAGGCAAGCACACTACCACTGAGCCAACTTCCTAGCTCCCTACGAATTCTTAATTGGTATATTAATTAGTTTATTTTTAATTTCAATTTAATTCTACTGTAAAGGTAATGTACAGAGGGGATACAGTTACATGAGTAAGATAATGAGTACATTTATTATGGAAGGAACATTGTTATCTCTTCCATTGAATTTTTGCACACTCAAAAAAAACTACTGATGTTTTGCCTGTCACTATTGACCAATGGGTACATTTCTTTCTTTGTTTATGCATTTTTTATTATAAAATTGATATACAGAGGGTTTATAGTTACTTAAGTCAACTAAAGAGAACACTTCATTTTATTTTCTAAATTTCAAATTTTGAACTTATTTTGTTTTGTTTCTGTAGGATAATTCTTTCTTCAGAGTTGTAGGATTTGTTAATTTAGTTTTGCATAATTTTAACACATGTAAATTATTCAGATATATATTTTGCTTTCAAAATAGTTAACATGTGAATATGTAAAAATTATTTTCTTAAATTTTATATGGTTTGTGAATTTAAATAAATTTATTTACTTACAGTTCTAAACATATTTGTTATGTAACAAATACTGTATTTTCAAGAAGCACATACTTTATTTAAAAAGGCTTTATTACCTGGTCACTTTTTGGAAATATTTGTACTTGAATTAAAAAAATGTTTGAGCTAGGCATAGTGATTTGTGGTTTCCATTTTCTAACTATTGTGGGAAGTGTAAATAGGGTTTGTAATTTGGAGAGACTGAGAAACTATGAGACCTTATCATAAAATTTCCAGAGTGAAATGATTAGAGACATAACCATCCCTAGCAAGACATAGAGCACCTGGTTATCATATTCTAAATCTTGAGTTAAAACACTAGTAACATCAATCTTTTGTCAAAATAAAAGGACACATATTTCAAAATGTTTATTACTTAAAACTTTTTTTACAAATTTCTCATGTCCTTTATTTCTTAATTTTCAATTTACTTAATATATAAGAATCCACTCCCAAATTACTCAAGCTGATTCAAAACTTTGGCAAATTACCAGGGTATAAAATTAACCCCCCAAAATCAATGGCTTTTCTGTATCCCAACAATGAGAAAAGTGTGGCTGAAATTAGGAAAGCAACTCCATTTGTGATAGCCCCACAAAAACTAAAATACCTAGGAATTAGCTTAACCAAAGAAGTGAAAGACCTCTATGATGAAAACTTTAAAAACTTGAAAAAGGAAATCAAAACAGAACTTAGAATTTGGCAAAAACTCCCAAGCTCCTGGATTGGAAAGATTAACATCGTGAAAATGGCAATAGTTGCTAAGGCTATCTACAAATTCAATGTGATACCTATCAAAATTCCAACCTCATTCTTCAAGGAAATAGAAGAGGCAATCCAAAAATTCATATGGAACAGTAAAAGACCCCAAATAGCAAAAACACTCCGCCATGGAAAGAACACCGCTGGAGGAATATCAATACCAAATTTCAAACTCTACTATAAAGCCATAGAAATAAAAACAGCTCTTTACTGGCACAAGAACAGACCTCAGGACCAATGGAATAGAATTGAAAACCCAGTAATGAACCTACAGACCTATAGCCATCTAATCTTAAATAAGGGAGCTAAAAAAATAGAATGGAAGAAAGACAGCCTGTTCAGTAAATGGTGCTGGAAAAATAGGTTAAGTATTTGTAGAAAACTAAAGCTAGATCCATATATATCACCTTGCAGCAGAATCAACTCCAAATGGATCAAAGACCTTGGAGTCAAAGCAGACACTCTGAAAACATTACAGGATGGAATAGGAGAAACTCTAGGTCTCCTTGGCGCAGGCCAAAATTTTCTTAATAGAGACGCGGAAACACAACAAATCAAAGGAAGGTTGGACAAATGGGATTGCATGAAGTTGCATGGCAAAGGACATAGCTAGCAAGATCAATAGAAAGCCCACGGATAGGGAGAAGATCTTCAATAGCCATACAAAGGACAAGGGTCTCATATCTAAAATATACTTGGAACTCAAAAAATTAAATCCCCCAATAACAAATCCTCAAAGAAATAACTGCCCAATAAAGAAGTGGGTTAAAGACTTACAGAGAAACTTCTCTGAAGAAGAAAGAATGATGGCCAATAGACACATGAAGAAATGCTCAACCTCCCTAGCCATAAAAGAAATGCAAATCAAAACAACACTGAGATACCACCTCACCCCAGTTAGAATGGCAAACATCAAGAACTCTAATAACAACAGATGCTGGAGGGGATGTGGACAGAAGGGAACCTTACTTCACTGGTGGTGGGAGTGTAAACTTGTTCAACCACTTTGGAAAGTAATATGGAAGTTCCTCAAAAGACTTCACATAGAGCTCCCCTATGACCCAGCAATCCCACTTTTGGGCATTTACTCAAATGTTTACAAACAAGACCACACTAAAGCTACCAGCACAACTATTTTACTGCAGCATTATTTACCACTGCTAAGATATGAAACCAACCCAGATGCCCCTCAGTAGATGAATGGATCAAGAAAATGTGGTATATATACACAACGGAATTCTATGCCTCCATCAGAAAGAATGACATTGTCCCATTTGTTAGGAAATGGAAAGACTTGGAAAAAATTATATTCTGTGAAGTAAGCCAAGCCCAAGAAACATAGGTTCCATTGTTTCCCTTATTTGCAATATCTCATATATGTATGAGTCAATCAGAAAAGGTCAGGTAAGGTGATGTTAGGAAAATGAACCCTTAGATAGGTATTTAATTGCTTTTGCTCTCGTGAATTGCTTTCTAATGCATTTATAAGATTATTTCTTTGTTTCTTTGTATGTCCCTCCCCCTCAGTGTAACCCCTGCTTTCACTGTATTTGATGTCGGTATAATTTGTGGGTGGGGGAGGGGAAAAAGTGGTTTAAATAAGGATACAGGTGGACCCATTGCAACAATGAGAAGTACAAATTGTCATGTCGAAACGAACTTTACAACTTTGGTGCAGCGGGGCTGGGGGAGGCTGGGAAGGGATGTGAAGGTAAACAAAGGAGGAAGCTACAATGCTTGATAAGAAATGTACTCATTATCTTGCCCATGAAATTGTAACCCCTCTTTACAATATGTTCACAATAAAAAGTAAAAAATTAAAAAAAGAATCCAAGAATCTTGTGACTATTTTATTTCTACTAAACTTTTTAATAGTGTGAGAAATATTATGATTTCATATTTTAAAATACTTTTACTATTTGTGGTAATTTCCTCTGTTTAATATGATAATAACAAATGTGTGTATGTGGTGTTTGTGTGTGTTTATGTGTTTTTATGTGTGTGTGCTTTGTGTGTACTTTGTAATGCTTGGGAGATCACACAATTGCTTCACATATGTTAGGCCAATGTTTTACCTCTGAGCTATACTATCTAGTTATAATACAAATTGTATTTTAAATTATGACTTTGAAATTTTCATTCCTAGTATGTTTTTTCAAAATTATGTATGATAAAATGTGATCCATCTTCTATCCACGTTAGCAATTGTTATTGTTATTCTATCTCTTATTTACTTGGAAATTAATTATATTCCTAGTACAGCTTCTTTACATTGTAACAGCTCTATACAATGCTTTATTTTCTATTTTATTTTTCCCATGTTATCTGACTTTCAGTCCAATCTATCAGGTGGATTAAAAAGAAACTAGATTCAGGACACTTTATTTTTCTCCTTCTCTTCTCTGAAATCTTTCTGTTTTTTGAAACAATACCAATGACATACAGCTCTTCTGTGGTCCATCATTCTTCTCCCTCTCATTCTCTTCTGCAGTGCAGCTCAAGTAGTTATCATTCAGCTTTATTATGCTGTACTGCTATCTAAATCTTAACTCATTCCTAAATTAATTTTAGGTGCATTGAGCAGTCTCTAAGACATTTTCTATATATAATATCAGGGGTTTGTATTTTCACAAGGAGTGAAATATGAGTGACTATCAAATATTTAGATATCTCTGTAGAATATTGGTCCACCTGCTCAATAATCTCATATGTAAATTCAAGGAATACAGGTCAGTCAGAGAAATCTTGTAAAATGGTGTAGCTTGAGCCTTCATATTAGCTTTGAATAGTATTACCATGTTTAGTAGTGAAGACAACATAGTTCTACTATAAGAACAGACACATAGAAGAAGGTAACAGATTTGTCAAAAATAAATTCTTAGTTTTATGATCCACGGATTTTGAAAAGGATGCTATGACTTTATGAAATAAAAACAGAAACTTAAATGGTTGTATTGGCCCTATTGCCTCTCTAGATTTAAAGAATGATCTTAGACTACTACCTCAATCCTTTGTTTGTTTGTTTTTCTGCCGGTCATGGGGTTTGAACTCTGGGCTTGGGCGCTGTCCATGTGCTCTTCAGCTCAAGGTGAGCACTTTACCGCTTGAGCAACAGCAAAAACTTCCAGTTTTCTAGTGGTTTATTGGAGATAACAGTCTCATGGACTTTCTTGCCCAGGCTGGCTTTAAACCACGATCCTCAGATCTCAGCCTCCTGAGTAACTAGGATTACAGGCATGAGCCACCGGCACATGGCCTACCTCAAACCTTATAAAGAATGATTATCAAACTAAATGTGAATTGTAAAAACCTATAAAAATTAAATGTAAAAATTCATGACATTAATCAGTAAAGGTTTCTAAAAATTTGACATGGAAAACATTAGGGGCTAAAGAAAAGCAAGAAGTGGATTATATCAAGTGATAACGTTTCATAACTCAAGGGACAGTATAACAGAAATGAAAACATATCCAACAGAGGGCACAGATTTGTTAATGCTACAGTGATTCTGAAACTTAAGTATTTTTCTATCTTCTAATTCTATATAAATTTTTTCCTGAATAAGATATTTCTTTAAATAACATATGTAATTTAATAGTCAATAGGAGGAACATATGAAATAAGCTCCTCTTTAGTGTCTAAGAAATAATAAAAAGAAAACTCACTAGTATGACCATAATATAAAAAGAGGACCCAAAATATAGTAATGCATTTGTGGATAAATTGATATTCTTCTCATAGTGATCGATTTGTATAATACTGCAATCATTTTAGCAAACAAGTTTTCAAGTCTTCAAAAGGTGAAAGAATTGTACAGGATTCAGGTATTATACTTCTATGAATGTATTAAACAGAAGTAAAAAACTTTTTTGGACAGAGAATGTAGTTAATTGACTGTGAACTTGAATAGTACGTGTGAGACCCTGGAAATGATCCCCAAAAACAAATTTTGAAAAGACACACTATAGAGGATGTATGCTGGGCAAATTCCTGGAACTGAATTTTATATCTATTTTAATGTCTGTTCTAAAATTTACAACATTTCTATCTGAAGAAATGCAAGTTTGTTCTACGCCTCCATCAGAAAGAATGACATTGCTCCATTTGTTAGGAAATGGAAAAACTTGGAAAAAATTATATTAAGTGAAGTAAGCCAGGCCCAAAGAAACGTAGGTCCCATGGTTTCCCTTATTTGTAATATCTAGTATATGTATGAGTCAAGCGGAAAAGGTCAGATAATGTGATGTCAGGAAAATGAACCCTTAGATGTGTATTTTAATGTTTTTTTTCTTTCATGCATGTGTTTCTAACACATTTATAAGATTATCTCTTTGTTGCTTTGTATGTCCCTCCTCCACAGTATAACCCCTGCTTTCACTATATTTGATGTCAGTATAACTTGTGGAGGAGATGGGGAAAAACCAGTTGTTTAAGGATACAGGTGGACCTGTTGCAACAATGAGAAGTACAAGTTGTCATGTCCAAAACGAGCTTTACAACGTTGGTGGGGGGGGGGGGAGGAGAAGGATTGGTATTAGGGGGGGAGGGGGGAGGCTGGGAAGGGATGTGAAGGATAAACAAAGGAGGAGGCTGCAATGCTTGGTAAGAAATGTACACATTATCCTGCCCATGTAACTGTAACTCCTCTGTACAGTATGTTCACAAATAAAATTAAATTAAATTTAAAAAAAAAATGCAAGTTTGTGAAAATTAGGCTTTGAAAACCTATGAAGGTACAATTCACTTCCAAAGCACTAAAATGTGTACAATAAAAGGAGATATTATATTGTAAGTGAATTGCATGTCAGGAAAAAAAACTATTGTTAAAACTTCTTCACACAAACTGCAGAATTGCTAAAAAGATATTTTTGGTGCTGGCTAAATACTCTTTATAAACTGCTGCATTTAAAACAAAGATGTGATTTCTGTTTATTTTGAGGGTATTTTGTCCGTTCGAGTTTATACAGAGAGAACTCAATCCAAAAGTATATGTGATAAGTAATTTTTATTATTTTTATTTTTTTATTGTGAAAAAATTGTACATAGGGGTTACAATTACATGGGCAAGATAATGAATACATTTTTTATCAAGCATTGTAGCCTCCTCCTTTGTTTGCCCTTCCCATCCCTTCCCATCCTCCCCCGCCGCCCCACCCAATCCTCCCCCCCCCACTGTTGTAAAGTTGATTTTTCGACTTGTACATCTCACTGTTGCAATGGGTTCACCTCTATCCCTATTTTTCCCCCATGGTTTCCCTTATTTGCAATATCTAGTATATGTCTGAGGCAAGCAGAAAAGGTCAGATAAGGTGATGTTAGGAAAATGAACCCTAAGATATGTATTCAAATGTTTTTTTTTTCTTTCATGAGATTGTTTCTAACACATTTATAAGATTATTTCTTTGTTGCTTTGTATGTCCCTCCCCCACATTATAACCTGTGCTTTCACTGTATTTGATGTCGGTATAATTTGTGGAGGGGAAGGGAAAAAATTTCTAAGTAATTGAGAAACTTTTTTGGAAGAAACTTTTAGCAAATGACAGAAGACACAAATCTATGCATCTGCATTTTATGAAAGTCATATGTTACTTGTTCAATCCAATTGCTTATCTCTACTTTCCTAGGAAAAACGTATTCTCAAGATAAGAGCCAAAAGCAATGAAAAGAACAAAATACACAATCATCTTGATTTATTGGTGAAAGTAACAAATGAAATAAAGCAATTCCACTTAAGGGAATCCAATATTAGTGTATGTGAAGATGTTCCTGAATGTCAATATCCATTAAATTTTTGGAATTTTAATTTCTACAAACATATGAAAACTAGAACAAGAAAACAAATATAGACTTAGAGTGAACCAACCTTGAAATCATTTTCTTAATTGTTTTGAAATCACAAAAGAACTGATACTCCTTTGCTTTGGAAATCATTTAAAAATATTTATCACTTATGATAATTCAAATACCAAGCAAGAGTAATTTTATATAATCATTATAAATATCATTTTATTACTATTGTAAAATAGAATAAAAAAAGACTCCCAGTATATGACCTACCTATCATTATTCTTAACTTCTAATCATTACCTAAATATCTTAAACAGTATAAATAGTCATGTCTTTAACACAGACGTAAATGTTCTATACTTTTTTACTTAACATTTTCCAGGGGTATGTATTCATGTTTCTAAGAAATGTTCACAGCAGTTAAAAGTTGCCTTTGTGAAATTAATGTGATACAATTTGTTGTTGGTGGTGTTGTTTGCAAGGCCTGGGCATTGTCCCTAAGCATTTTTATGCTCAAAGACAGCACTCCAGAAATTGAGGAAAAGAGCTAATTCCTGTTTTCAGTGGCTAATTGGAGATAAGAATTTAATAAGTACTTTTCTGTCTGGGCTGGTTTTGGAAACAATTCTAAGATCTCAGCACCCAGAATAGCTCATATTATAAGGGTGAGTTACCGGCACTTGGTTTCATGAAGTATTTTTTTTAAATTTTAATTATGTTTTAAGATGTTTGTTTCACTATGATGTATATCATTCTGCAAATAAATTTAGATATATGTATATATTTCTGATGACAAATAATCTCTAAAAATGTACTATTTTACACATAACATTTATATATATATATATATATGACAGACACCCTCTAAAATTTTCATGTTACTATTCTTGACCTTTTTCATTTCAAAGATATACACTCTATTTTTCTAAAAGTTTCCTGGAATAAAATAACTAATATTTCAATAGAAAGTAGAGTTTATTACTTTCAAGGGAATTTTAGATATACATATGATATTGTAGTAACATTTACAGTATATTACTTGAAAAGGTTCTGCCCAAGCTCTTAAATATTTGTTTGTAGTTAAGGAGAGGGAGGAAGTTAATTCATACTGATTAGGAATTTTCAATGCTTAAAAAAAATCTATTCCATAATTTGTTATAAGCACATAGTGAAGCAACCTGATATGGTTTAGTTTTTTTTGTTTATTTGTTCAAAATTTCAATATGGATGCATGCAGAGTGGTAACATTAAAATTATTAATCAAAAGACAAATAATAATAAAATCATAGACACATATCCAACGTTCAATAATTAGCACTTATGATACTAATAATAATTTTGATGGAGAGGATGATGACCACAGTGTAGCCTGATAATGACGATGTTGTGATTGAAAAGGAAAAAAAAAATCTTTAGATATCTTTGAAGCTAAATTTCCCACATTGAATGCATAGTTATAAACAGAGTTGGATTACATATAATAACAATAACAAGAGGAAGGCTGGGAAGGTGGCTCAGAGGCAGAGTGCTGGCCTTGCCTACATGAGGTTCTGGGTTTGATTCCTCAGCACCACATAAGCAGAAAAAGCGGGAAGTGACACTGTGGCTCAAGTGGTAGAGTGCATTGAGATGAAGAGCTGAGGCACAGTGCCAGGCCCAGAGTTCAGGCCCCATGACGAACCAAAAAGAAAAAAAAAAAAGAACCAGAATAACAAGAGGAGAGTTTGAATATCAAGAAATACAATCACATAAACAGGTAGAGACAGTAAAAACCGTAATGTTATTCCAGCAGTCTTTCTAACGTATACTCACTGTTCTTGGTAGTATTATTTTCTTATAAATAAAATCATTTATTTCCATATTTTGATGGACTAAGATGTAGGTTTCAACTTAGTGTGATTAGTTCAAATAACATTCTCATATAGATACTATTCAATAACCAATGTTTACCAATGATATATTAAGAACATGTTCTTCATTACAGCTGTAAATACATGATACAATTTACATAATGCCACTTCCATAACTGCAGTTACCATAAAAGGACACAAGCTACAGAGCTAGGAGTTAAAATTTATTTTTATTTCTGCATGAAACTATTTCTGACTTTATACCAACAAACTGAATTTGACTCTTTCCTTATTTGTAAGCTAAGGTAGAAAATGTAAGGACTGTTTACATTCTTTTTCCTTGCTCTAGAATTCAACAAATATAGTCTTCAATATTTCTAGTAGATTACATCCATTTACAGATGAGAAATGTAAGACCAACAGTCAATGTTGTGAGTAAATAATGGTACTAGAATTTTTCTCTGAGTTCTTTACTCTGTGTGCTGACAAGGAGAGTCATTTGGTGAAGGAGAGGACCAATATGAAAAGACTATGGGGAAAAATGCATACTTTGTAAACAGTTGTTTTAGGACTGAGTGACTGGTGATGAGTATTTGCAATAGGCTGGTGTCAGGGGCATAAAAAGGAGTACATAGAAATTACATTATGACAGAAACTGAAAAAATCTTGATCATTCATCTTATCTATGGATGGAGGTAGGGTAAGAAGAAATATAAAGTGTTTTCACATCTCTGTCTCCTAACTGTGTTAGTTACATTCTTGGTGATAAGGACTACAGGAGAAAAAGATGGATGTAGAAGAAAATAAACTCTCTGATAGTTCTAAGGTTTATATTAAACAGATGCCAAGATAGGTCTGTTTGAACAACATCAAAATATCCACGAACATGAATATGAAATGTAATGATAAAATCAGGGACATTATTAAAGGGAAGAGGAAAAGGAAAGTTCTGACGAAAGTGTGAACAATGTGAGTACCAGTGTGGACAAGATTGGAGGAAAGAGATAAACAAGGAAACAAAAAGGTAATAAACACAGATTTACAGAAGAAAAGGAAGGAAAGAAATTTCAGTAAGGAAATCTACTATTTGGATTTGAAAAATCAAAGGACATAGACAAGATTAATAAGAACAGTGTTTTGGTGAAAGTCATATTGATAAAATTTTGAGCTATGAATGTGGAGACATAAAATTCTGGACCAATAAATTCAACAGGTCCTGTTGATTCTAAATGTTGGGAACAAATGCTTTAATCCTGACCTTAGAAATATTATACAGATATAACTGTCATGAACTTTTCTTAGAGGTATTCTGTGAACATTTTTGAAAACTTTAGCCAGGAGATTATAGATTGCACTAAAGCACAGACAAGCCTAATTTGTCCTACAGTTCCAATTAGTGACTCATCTATCCATATCAGTTTGGGATTTTATTGAAATATATTTAGATATGTTTGGATATCTTATCAGCCTACTCATTATAAATGTAGGACAAGTAACACCAAGTATTAAGTTGAACATACAGCTTTACTGATGTGACTGAAGACTCCTCAAATTGATTCTTCTTTAAAATAGAAAATGCTTCAATAGCTATTGACACATCATAACTGCCAAATACTCTATTGAAATGTAATTCTTGTTAAGTATATCTCCATGCTGAAATATCCCTGTCTATCAACCTGACACAAATTCATATATGTAGGAAAGTGTTCTTATAAATTTCAAGCTTTTATTGAATGGAAGAGTTCAGACATTACCCTCACCACTAGGATTAAATGCCTAAAAAGGTAAGACATTTTGCTTTAATGCCTTTCTTTCATTTTCTCATACACATTGCCAAGTTGTAAAGGTTTCTGTTGTAACAATAATACAATCATGACTTGTATTAACACAACATCTAGGATCTAATGTTAATTCGGATACTTAGTAATTAGCTCTAAATTTTGTGGATATTTTTATTTCTTTAGGGTAAACTAATGAGCTCCAGGAAAATTTCCCTAAGGAGCCTTTCAATTCTAATATCACTGTCTCAAAATGCTTTAAATTCTACATCCTCTAATGTGGGCATAGGATTATATTGTGCAACTTTTCTCCTCAGAGAGTAAGTATTACTCTATTGCTTAACATGGACAAAGTACTTTCATACATAGACTGGGCGTGTGCAAACAAGAAGTGGTAGTTGAACAATGTCCTTAGCAGTTTGTACAGATGAAATGGAAATAGAGCAACTATGAACTCAAAAGGAATGTGCAAAAAACACAAAGGCACAAAGTAGAATGTGCCAAGAAAAACTGAAGTATAATTTCAAATAATGTGCTCAGGTGTGAGGGTGTGTTCAATGTACAGTTTCAGACAATGTAGTTGGATGTCCTGGGGAAAAACAGCTTTAAACTATTCTGGGATAATTGTACAAATAGAAGCCCCTAACTCTGACTCTAATCAGCCACAACATCATCAACTTAGGGACTATTTTCCAAGTGCAAAAATGAGAAAAAGAGGGCTTATCACAGTTAGTGTTCAAGTTGAAGCAATGGCAATCACATAACTTTTCTTATAAGTATTCATTTATTTTGGAGCATTAGAGTAGGAAAAAGCCAAGTAAAAATTCTGCATGTACCTAAATTAAGTGGGACATATTATATTGGGATCTCTTTAATTTGGTAGTTATAGATTATATTTTTTTGTACTGTAACTTGGGAAAATTGTCTGCTGTCAGTTATTTTCTTCTCTTACCCTTATTTTGCCCTTCCACTTACATGATTATTATGTAAAGAGACATAATTGAGCTTGCATTTCTAAATTCTTCAAATTCTCTGAACTAATTCATACTTCTGGCAGCCTCCTATATCTTTCTCAAGGTAAATATTTTGTCACTACCATTTTTATCCTATATGATATTGGATATCTTCCTGCCTAATTCAGTGCAAGATATACATTAGACTCATTCAGATATCTCAACACTTGTACCACCATAAAATACTATCTTATTTGGAAATCATTACATTAGTATATCTGCTGAGTTGCCATCTGTCATTTTGAATGGCCTTAAGTGATACTTACATGCAATCATGTTTTAAATGGATATACCACTCAGTAGATGAGGGAATTGAAAAAATGTGTTTTGTATATGTATGGAGGAATTCTATGCTTCCAATTCATAAGGAAATGGAAAGAGCTGGAAAAATCCTACTAAGAAAAATAAGCAAGACACAAAGAAACAGATTCCATGGTTTCCCTCATTTGTAATAACTAGGAAATATCTAGGATAGTCCTAGCAGATGAGTAGAATGACTCAATAGCTATGTATAAATGACCACATAAAATGATGCTGAGCAAAATAAACTCCTAGATATGGAAAGAGAGGTTTTACTTTGTGGTTGTTGTTTTTAATGTACTATGTGATTTCTTTTGTGTTTTCCTCTATGGTTTGTCCACTGTTGTATTTGATTTCAGTATCCTGTGTATTGTATATACATTTATCTTCATTTGGCAAGGGAAATGGAATAATAAAATGGTCCAACAAAGGACAAAAGGAAAACCAATGCAATAGCAACACTCACAAGACAACATGTTAGAAATTTACTTTACAACTTGTGAGGAGTATTGGGGTGAAGGAAAAGTGTGAGAAAAATAAGGGATGGGGTAAAGATTTTGAGATGTTATATATCCACTACCTTACAATTACTGCAACCCCTTCTATATATCACCTTGACAATAAAATTAACTTAAAAATGAGCTGCATAATATATAATTTCACTGTATTGGTATAGTAAATATTATTCTATGTGTATTATCTTTTATAAAAATGAACATTTTGCCTGCTAATTTGAATTACCTCTTTATTTATCGGAGGGACATCAACATGAATGTTATCAAACTATACAATATTGTCAGAATACACTTGCCATTATTTTTTAAAAAACATTATTTTAGTATTGTCTCATACTAAAACAGAAAATAGTTCAATTCTATGGAAACTCCTAACTTTGAAAACTCACTAATTGTTAAGAGGACAGAATATATCTGTTCCTCAACATTCTTATGACTACTAACAACTCATTTTCAAATTCTGAACATGCCATACCAGAGACATTCAAAACAGTAACTGTTTGCATTTTAATTAATTCAGCAATAGATGTAGTTTCCAATGAGGCATTACATATTTAAAAGTCAACAGGAAAAATAGACACATTCTGGTAGAGGATAACACTATGAAGTATCTATAACAATTAATTCCTTAAGAGTAAACATTTCTTCATCAGAGTAAGCTATTATTTCTATGACAATCAATCCCAAGTTTTTATGCCATAAAGTCATTCTAGCCCAACAATTTCCAACTTGTAAGGTGCACCTTAAAATTCCCTAAATTCACATCATGACTACTTTATCACTATTGTGAAAAAATACTACACTTATCCTAATGTGATGCCCTTCCTATTGTGGCAAGAATACTACACTAAACTTTGCTACATCATTTTCACCGCAGTGGTATTCCTGAGATCAGAACACTTGCAAATATTATTTATTTTTATTTTATTTTATATTTACCTTATTATATATATATATATATATATATATTATCTATCATAGATATTCAGGAGATCTGTATATATTAATATAAGATTTGAAGATTATGGTTGAAAGCCCACCCAGGCAGGAAGGTTCTTTAGATTCTTACCTCCAATAAACTCATAAGGAAAAGCCAGACCCAAGAGGCACTGAGGTTCAAGTGGTAGAGCAGTAGCCTGGGAGCAAAAACAGGCTCAGGGACAGTGCCCAAGGCCTGAGGTTAAGCCCTAGGACAAACAAAGCAACAAAAACAAAATAAAAACAAACCTCAAACCTAGCATTTTTCTCATTGTATACAGAGGTACATAATTAAGAAAATTTCTTCCTGTGTTATGTATAGGTAGAAAAAAAAGATGTCACACAATTACTCTCTTCATACCACGTTACACCAAAGTCTCAAAAGATTGCTCCTTTTCTATATAAATTAATATAATCAATTTGTTGACAGTTTGTCTAGATTATTCACATTATCTTCTTACACATGAACTGTTGTAATTATCTATTAACTAAGTTCTTATTATACCTCCCTTGAAAGAATATTATATTTTTTTTGTGAGGGTCCGGTTGTGGGGCCTGAAGTCTGGGCCTGGGCACTGTCCCTCAGCTCTTCAGCTCATGGCTAGTGCTCCACCACTTGAGCCACAGCACCACTTCTGGCTTTTTTCTTTTTGCTTATGTGGTGCTAAGGAATCAAACCCAGGGCCTCAGGCATGCAAGGCAAGCCCTCAACCACTGAGCCACCTTCCCAGCTGAAAGAATATTCTAGTCAATTAGAATGCCAGAGTAATTAGTGAATATGTAAATTAAATCTTTTACTTGAAAAGAATTTTGTAGTATCCTATGAATATTAAATCACAAACAAAAAATATCTATTTTAACTCTAAATTCTAATTTAGCCAGGTCTACAAAGTCCTACATTAAATGAACTTTCCTATTTCATCAGGCTTAAACTTTTGTAATCTTTCATCATTTCTTGGGACTCTAACAGAATGATACTTACTTTTTCAAATTTTTGGTTGGGAATCATGAGCTCTCTTCCATCTAGAAATGTTCTGTAATTAAGACAACATTTAATCCACTGACCTATAGCCACCTAATCTTTGACAGGGGAGCTAAAAAAATTGAACAGAAGAAAGACAGCCTTTTCAGTAAATGGTGCTGGCAAAATTGGTTGAACACCTGTAGAAAACTAAAGATATATATATATATATATATATATATATATATATATATATATATATATATATATATATATATATAAAAAACACTCTGCATGATAATCAAATCAAAATGGATCAAAGACCTCAAAATAAAAGCAGACACTGTGAAAACATTACATGAAGGATAAGAGAAACTCTAGGGCTCTTTAGCACAGGCCAAAAATTTCTTAATAGAGAACCAGAAACAAAACAAATCAAAGAAAGATTGGAGAAATGGGATTGCATGAAACAGCAGAGCTTCTGCATGGTAAAGTTCATAGATAGCAAGATCAATAAAAAGCCCACTTACTGGGAGAAGTTCTTCATGAGTCATAAAACAGACAATGTCTTATATCTAAAATATACTTAGGAATCAAAATTATAAATCCCACAACAACAAATCCTCAAAGGAACAACTGCCCAATAACTAAGTGGGCTGAAGACTTAAAGAGAGACTTCTTTGAAGAGGAAATAAAAAATGTCCATTAGACACATGAAGAAATACTCAGTTTTTCTAGTCATAAATGAAATGCAAATCAAAACATTGAGATTACACCTCACTCCAGTTAGAATGGCTGTAATCAAGAAATGTAGTAATGACAGATCCTGGTGGGGATGTATCTAAAAGGGAACCTTACTGCATTACTTGTAGCTGTTTAAACTTGTTTAACCACTTTGGAAAACAGTATGAAATTTCTTCAAAAGACTCCACTTAGAGCTCCCCAATGACCCAGCAACCCCACTTTTGCGCACTTACCCAAATGATCACAAAACTACCAGCACAACCATGTTTATTGGAGTATTAGTCACAATAGCTATGATATGGAACCAACCCCAACGCCGCTCAGTAGACAAATGGTTCAAGAAAATGTGGTACACACACACACACACACACACACACACACACACACACACACACACACACACACACACTGGAATTTTATGCTTCCATCAGAATGAATGGGATTGCCCCATTTGTTAGGAAATGGAAAGACTTGGTAAAAATTATATTAAGTGAACTAAGCCAGACCCAAAGAAACATAATACCCATGGTTTACCTTGTTTTACCTTTGTTTGCAAGGATTAGTACATGTCTAGGACAAGTAGAGAAGATCAAAGCTAGGTACATATGACCATACAAGATGATGTTGAGCAAAATGTATTCCAAGTCAGAGACACAACTGGTTTTTCCTTTCTTTCTTTTGTACGTTATTCCCCCACGGTAAACCCGTTTTCACTTTATTTGATTCCACTCTTCTGCACCATATATATATATATATATATATATATATATATATATATATATATATATATATATATATATATATTTGTAATTTGGGGAGTGGAAGGAATATAGCAGAACGCTTAAATGGGAATGCAGGTTGACCATTGTGACAATGAGATGTACAGGACACTGTGTCAAAAATGAGTTTACAATGTCAGGCAGGGGTTGAGGAAGGAGGAGTTGGAGATGTGGGGAGGGAAAAGATGGCAGGCGAAAAACAAAGGAGGAGGTAACAATGCTGTATACGAAATGTACTCATTACCTAGTTCTGTAACTCTGAGCCCTCTGTACAATATTTTTACAATAAAAATATATTAAAAAATCTCTACCCGATGTAAATTTCCAGTGCTGCCCTAAGAATTGCATTTTCTGCTTATTCTGGCTCTGGTTAGGTCCAGCTGCCCAATGGATCAGTAGTCTTCAAGGCATCTTGGTCTTCCAGTGGGACTTGGAATATCCAGTGGTCTTTGGAACCAGGTCAAGGACAGGACAAAACCACTTCCAGGACATGGCTTCCTCATTGCCCAGGCAACTAGGATTGCAAGCAGAATTTCTCTGAATTTGACTACAGAAAACAATCAGTGAAACAAGAGGCAAGTCCACCAAACACCTCCCTCCTCCCCCCACCATTTCCTCCTTTCTCCCTCCCTGGGAAAGTGTAAAATAATTTTGCAGGTTTTGACACACACAAAATGCCCACCATCTCCCCTGGTAAACTTGGTTTCAAGTCACTAAGTCATGTCAACGGATAATGCTGCATTCATTATTCTGGACAACATCTTCAGGTTGTTTGATGCTTTAATTTTTTGTTGCTGTTGTTGATGTTGTTGGTAGGGGTGCCTGAACTCTGGGTCTGGGTGCTGTCCCTGAGCTGATCAGCTCAACACTAGTGCACTACCATTTTAGCCACAGTGTCACTTCCAGTTTTTTCTGCTTATGTGGTGCTGAGGAATTGAACCAGGACCTCATGAATGCAAGACAAGCACTCTACCACAAGTCTTCTTCCAACCCTAATGATTTAATTATTTAAAATTTCTTTTTGTCAGTCCTGGGCCTTGAACTCAGGGCTTGGGTATTAACATATCCCAGAGCTCTTCAGCTCAAGGGGAGCCCTCTCCCAATTGAGCCACAGTGCCACTTCCTGTTTGGAGATAACTGACTCACAGACTTTCATGCCAGGATTTGCTTTGAACAGGTAAATTTTTTAATTATATTTCTTCTAGGTGTTTATTGGTACATTACAGTTTTTCTGGAATTTAAAGTTTTCTGTAAACCTTTGTCTTCAAGTAATTCAACAGCATTAAATATTACATTTCGAAGCTATCCTTTAGCACATCCATTTTAAAATTATTATCTTAAGATGAAATTCTAATTCTTTGTAGTAACAATCCATTAAACTCCAAATGGGAACTATGCTAATTTCAGCAGCCTTGACTCTCCTTCCTCTTTTTTTTCTCTCCAGTATCTTTTCTTGTTTTGGAACAAGTGTCATGGACTGTCCAACCATTCAAAAGGAAGATTATTCCATTAATTTAATAGAAGAGGAATCCAGCCTGCCTGCATCTCAAGGCAACTTTGAGTATAATGTTAATCTAATAATTAATGTCATTGGATTTTCAGTCATTTCAATAATTTTTTGTTTAACCACTCATTAAAGAGGTTCCAAAAAGCAAGAATCAAAAATCATGTTCTGCTTTCTAAGAATGTTTAAAAAGCTAGTGATTCAACAAGACGCATTCTATTCTTCCAAGATTTCTATGTGAAGAATTTCTGTTTTATCATAGCCCTTACCACTGACCCCTTCCCTTCAAACTTGTAGCTTTGTTCAGTTTTCTTGTTTCAGCTTTCATTTTGGTATTAGCCTCAGTAATATACTTGTAGTATTTGACAATGAAATTCCATTTATTGTGAGAGAGCTCAATTCATATTGCCAAAGGCAGACTCATGAGCAGCTCATAAAGAATAAAGTATTGAGTATCATTAACATGATCATCTGCAAATATTCCATAAATTAATATAAGTACCACATAAATGTGCAACTTCATAAACTTTTAAAACTGCAAAGTAGTTACATATCTATGTCACAAAATAATTCAGATCACTGGTAGAAGAGATTAAGCTAAAACTTTTGTTTATATCATTCCCAATATTTTTGTCAAATTTTCTTTTCCCATTAACTTTCACCTTAGGGCCTGCTTTTCCTAGCAACAAGTTACAAGTTGATATCCTTGGATTTTAGTCCCCTCTGGGTAACCTCTTTTCTTTCCACCACTAGTTAGTTCCTCATGTTAAATACCTGAGGAATAACGTCCCATTGTGCCTGCAAGAAAAGTACCCAAGTCGACTGTCTGTGCCTACTCTGGCCTTGCTTTGTTTGGGAATGTGGTACCATAGACAGGGGTATCAGGGATCAGGTGGCTGGAACCATGGTGTTAAGAATTATGGGTAGCAAAATGAGTAGCACAGAATAGGATAACACGGAAAGGGTAACTGTGACTGTAATTGCTGAGTTGCATTGGCAGTAAATTGGGTAGCAGCAACAGCTTTGCAGGGGTTTGGGTAGCTAATACAGGAATCCAGAACAATTTAGCATTGACAAGGAAGCATAGACAAAGTGAAAGATAAAAGTTGTGAGGCGTTATGGGAATTCTTTTCTACCCATGCTAAAAACATGGAGGAGGGTTATTTTAAACTAAAACTACAAAAGATAATTTAAGGTCTTGGTGCTAACAAATCTGTCCAGCTGTTATTACTTTAAACAGAGAATTCAAAGTGGTTTTTCTTCATGAATACAGAGATCGAAGGTATTATAATTCTTATTTCAAAATGCAAATTAAAGGGAAAATTAGTCAGGAGGTAAAATTCATATTGAATGTTAATGTTTAAGAGGAAAAAAAGATCCTAGATGGCAGACTAAAGACAAAGCAATATTAGAGCATTATATGTTCAATAATAATTAAGAAACTTTAATTGAAAAATTGAGCTAGAATGTTCATATCAGGCAAAGGCAAGCAATCAACCTAGCACCAACAAAGAAACACCATAATGTATATCTCAGAAAAAGGAACCAAGTTCCTTATCCTTGATTTCAATGATACACACACGGGCACACACACACACACACACACACACACACACACAAATGTATGCAACAGCTCAATCTACTCACATCCATTCAACATGAATCAAAGATCTTCAAACTTTAAAAGTTTGAAGTCTTACTCTGAAAACATTACAGGATGGAATAGGAGAAACCCTAGGTCTCCTTGGCACAGGCCGAAATTTTCTTAATAGAGACTCAGAAATACAAAAAAAAAACAAAAATTCAAGACAAATGGGACAAATGGTATTGCATGCAATTGCAGATCTTCTGCATGGCAAAGGACATAGCTAGCCAGATCATTAGAAAGCCCATGGATTGGGAGAAGATCTGCACTAGCCATACAACATGCAAGGGTCTCATATTTAAAATATACCTGGAACTCAAAAAATTAAATCCCTCAACAACAAATCTTCAAACGAACAACTGCCCAATAAATAAGTGGGCTAAAGACTTAAAGAGAAACTTCCCTGAAGAAGAAAGAAGGATGGGCAATAAACACATGAAGAAATGCTCAACCTCTCTAGCCATAAAAGAATTGCAAATAAAAGCAACATTGAGGTACCACCTCACCACAGTTAGACTGGTAAAATCAAGAACTCTGATAACAACAGATGCTGGAGGGGATTTGGACAGATGAGAACCTTACTACATTGTTGGTGGGAGTGTAAACTTGTCAAACCACTGTGGAAAGCAGTACGGAGGTTCCTCAAAAGTCTCCACATAGAGCTCTCCTATGACCCAGCAATCCAAATTTTTGAGCATTTAACCACATGATCACAAACAAGACCATACTAAAGCTACCGGCACACCTATTTTTTATTGTAGAATTATTTACCATAGCTATGATATGGAACCAACCGAGATGCCCCTCAGTAGATGAATGGATCAAGAAAATGTGGTATATATACACAATGCAATTCTATGCATCCATCAGGAAGAATAACATTGCTCCATTTGTTAGGAAATGGAAAGACTTGGAAAAAATTATATTAAGTGAAGTAAGCCAGACCCAAAGGAACATAGGTCCCATGGCTTCCCTTATTTGAAATAACTAGTATATGCTGAGTCAAGCAGAAAAGGTCAGATAAATTGATGCTAGGGGAATGAACCCCAAGATAAGTATTCAATTTTTTTGTTTCATGCAGTTGTTTCTAACATATTTATAAGATGATTTCTATACTGCTTTTAATGTCTCTCCCCCTGCTTTCACTGTGTTTGATGTTGGTACAATTTGTGAAGGGGAAGGGCAAAAACAAATCGTTTAACTAGGGATACAGGTGGACGCATTGCAACAATGAGATATACAAGTCATTATGTTGAAAAATTAACTTTACAACTTTGGTGGGGGGAAGAGGGTTTTGGCCATCTACTTTCCAGTTGAATTATAGGTGTAAAAGCAAAACGTAATACAAAGCAATACAAAACAGTTCTTACTAAAAATCATTTCTCTGTGAACATCTTAAAAATAAATTAAGACAACATGAAATAAAAAATCCCTTGATACCTATCAAAATTCCAACCTCATTCTTCAAGGAAATAGAAGAGGCAATCCAAAAATTCCTATGGAACAGTAAAAAACCCCGAATAACATAAACGCTCCTCAATGGAAAGAACAGTGCTGGTGGAATATCAATACCAAATTTCTAACACTACTACAAAGCCATAGTAATCAAAACAGCTTGGTACTGGCATAAGAACAGACCTCAGGACCAATGGAATAGAATTGAAAACCCAGAAATGGACCTACAGACCTATAGCCAACTAATCTTCGATAAGGGAGCTAAAATAATAGAATGGAAGAAAGACAGCCTCTTCAGTAAATGGTGCTGGCAAAATTGGTTAACTGCTTGTAGAAAACTAAAACTAGATCCTTATATATCACCCTGCACCAGAATCAACTCCAAATGGATCAAAGACCTTGGAGTCAAAGCAGACACTCTGAAAACATTACAGGATGGAATAGGAGAAACCCTAGGTCTCCTTGGCTCAGGCCGAAATTTTCTGAATAGAGACCCAGAAACACAACAAATCAAAGAAAGGTTGGACAAATGGGATTGCATAAAGTTGCAGAGCTTCTGCATGGCAAAGGACGTAGTTAGCAAGATCAATAGAAAGCCCACGGATTGGGAGAAGATCTTTACTAGCCATACAACGGACAAGGGTCTCATATCTAAAATATACTTGGAACTCAAAAAATTAAATCCCCAAACAACAAATCCTCAAAGAAACAACTGCCCAATAAATAAGTGGGCTAAAGACTTAAAGAGAAACTTCTCTGAAGAAGAAAGAAGTATGGCCAATAGACACATGAAGAAATGCTCAACCTCCCTAGCCATAAAAGAAATGCAAATCAAAACAACATTGAGATACCACCTCACTCTAGTTAGAATGACAAAAATCAAGAACTCTAACAACAACAGATGCTGGAGGGGATGTGGACAGAAGGGAACCTTACTTCATTGTTGGTGGGAATGTAAACATGTTCAACCACTTTGGAAAGCAGTATGGAGGTTCCTCAAAAGACTTCACATAGAGCTCCCCTATGACCCAGCAATCCCACTTTTGGACATCTACCCAAATGTTTACAAACAAGACCACACTAAAGCTACCAGCACAACTATGTTTATTGCAGCATTATTTACCAAAGCTAAGATATGGAACCAACCCAGATGCCCCTCAGTAGATGAATGGATCAAGAAAATGTTGTGTATGTACACAATGGAATTCTATGCCTCCATCAGAAAGAATGACATTGCCCCATTTGTTAGGAAATGGAAAGACATTGAAAAAATTAAGTGAAGTAAGCCAGGCCCAAAGAAACATAGGTCCCATGGTTTCCCTTATTTGCAATATCTAGTATATGTATGAGTCAAGCAGAAAAGGTCAGATAATGTGATGTTAGGAAAATGATCCCTTAGATATGTATTTTAATGGTTTTTTTCTTTCATGCATGTGTTTCTAAAGCATTTAAAAGATTATTTCTTTGTTGTTTTGTATGTCTCTCCCCCCACAGTATAACCCCTGCTTTCACTATATTTGATGTCAGTATAACTTGTGGAGGAGATGGGGAAAAACAAGTCGTTTAAGGATACAGGTGGACCTGTTGCAACAATGAGAAGTACAAGTTGTTATGTCCAAAAGGAGCGTCGGTGCGTGGGGGGGGGATGGTAGGGGGGGAGGCTGGGAAGTGATGTGAAGGGTAAACAAAGGAGGAGGCTGCAATGCTTGGTAAGAAATGTACGCATTATCCTGCCCATGTAATTGTAACCCCTGTGTACAGTATGTTCACAAATAAAATAAAATAATATTTTAAAAATAAATAAATAAACGGTAAATTAATGAAAAATATAAAAAATTACAATGAATAATCACACCACACATAATATAGACTGAACATCTCTATGGAAGTTTAATCCTATCTTTAAAATGTATATAAGGAGTATGTTTGCCAGGTCAGGGGCTTGAATTCAGGCCTAGGGAACAGGCCTGACTTACTGGTCTTCAAGCACGGCAAGCTTCCCCTTTCCCCACAGTGCAACAGAGTTACCCAGACCCTGGGTTCAAATTCCAGGACTTGCAGACAAGAAAATGGCACACATTCCAAGCCAGGGAACTTCATTAGCATTTTTAATATTTTTTTAAGTTCACTTCCCATTTATTTGATACATATTGATTTTATGCCATGAGAGTTTTTCAAAAAAGGGGTCTAAACTTTTACATTTCAGCATAGCACATTGGTGTTTCTATTTTGACCATCTGCCCTGAAGAGTGAGAATGAAAATAAGGATATCATTTCTCTCTAGAATGTCGGGACAGTTGAATTTATTTCTATTTAGAGTTATTTCTACAATTATAAACTCTCTGCATTTGTGTCATATGAGTTTTCCTCAGTGCCTACCACGACATACACTAGGGGAGTCCTCATAGCACAAAAGGTTTGGTTTCTGAATAAAACCTCACTTCTGTGAGGACAGTAGGTACTTCTAAGCATTTTGGGAATAAACTGGATTGTAAAATGAAAAACGAAAACAATGGGACTGTGATGTATCTCAGTAGTGGAGTACTTGCCTAAAGAGCATAAGACCCTGGCAGAAAAGTTTCCTAAAGCTCAGAATGTTAGAATTTTATGATCTGCATGAACAAACTTCTTTTTTTACTTATTTTTTGGTCCTGGGGCTAGAACTCAGGGGTTATCCCTTTGCTCTTCAGCTCAAGGCGAGTGATCTACTACTTCATTCACAGCGCCACCTTGGTTTTCTAGTGGTTTATTGGAGATAAGAGTCACTCAGACTGACTTTGAACCACCAACCTCAGATCACAGCTTCCTGAGTAGCTAGGATTATAGGCATGAGTCACCGGTGCCAGGCACATGAACAAATTTCTTAAAGATTGATTCTGAGAAAAGAAACTTGGAATACACTTTTAGTATAAATAATTTATAATGCCATGTTTAAGGCACTAATTCAGAAATATTTGTTCATTGGCTGGTTTCTGATTTTATTTAAAGATATATATATATACATATGCATTATTAATATATATCTACATATATATTTTTAAAAACATAGCTTAAAAGTGCACCTAAGAGCTTATGTGCTCATGGAAACTTATACAACTGCACAAGCTTCATTTTTTTTCAGTTTGGTTGGTACCTTAAATTAGGTGGGATTTGTATATTGTCATTTTGTTTTCTGTTTTTGGAGGATTTCTCTCCCTTTTATCCCCCTAACTCCTCTCCTCACATTTGAAGTCAGCTTGCTCTTTCTTGGCTTCGTTGTTCATAGCTGATTTTCTACCACTTCATCTATGCCTGTAGCCTGGCATTTGCCAGTTAATTGGAGATGATGTCTCTCAGGCTTTTCTGCATTCATTGGCTTGGAAATTTCATCTTCCAGTTCTCAGCCTCCTGAGTAGTTACAGATGTGAGCCACTCTGGTGCCTAGGGATAAATTAGACTTTGGTTGGTGTATTCTTTTTGTTTTTCTAAGCATGGGATCATCTACTATAGTATTTCTCTGAGTGTCCTAGGTCTGAAGTAAGATATAATACATTTGCAAATCTGTATAATTTTCATAAGATGTAGTGAATTGAATATGTGTTATAAGTGTAATAATAGTCAGTAAATATAATTAATAAATAATACAAAAAGCAATATGCAGTAAACATAAGTATGTAGATATTAATCATTTCAAATGTGGATGAAAATTAATTTACAGGGCTGGGAGTTGAATTCAGGCCTAGGGAACAGGCTTGGATTGCTTGTATTCAAAGGGTGAGTTTCCCCATTCCCCACAGTGCATTAGAGTTTCCCAGACTCCAAGTTCAAATCCCAGGCCTGGCAGAAAAAAAATGAGCACGCATTCCAAGTCAGGGAGCCCCATTAGTATTTTTAATATTTTTTAAATTTATTTTATTTTATTTTCTATATATTTTAATATTTTATTATTTTATTTATTTATTTAGCCTTGAAGTTAGGTCGTGGCAACTCTGCCTCAGCTTCTATCACCCTAGCCTGGGTTGGTGCAGCCTCTGGACACACAGCTCATCCTGGGATCCTAGGCCTCAGGGGCTGACAGGAAAAAAAAGTGAAAATGGCATGGAAAAATAGCCATGAATTGTGAACAGTTAGAGGTTTCTCAGTTTTCCTTCCTTGCATGGTGACCATCCCGGGTACAAATGACAAAACTGCAACCTGTAGGTCACCTGGCATTGCTGTCAGCTGGCTGTCAGCGAAGCCATAGGCTTCTGCACACCTAGGCCCTGAGTTTGAATCCCAGTCATGACATTTACAAAGGGCTGGAGAGCCTAAGAAACTATTGTGTGTACATAGGAACACCAGAGAAATGTGGTCAATGTCATGGTTGGATGAGTAGTTTGTCAATTAGTCTAGCAAAAATTAAATCCAGTATTCACAAGATGTGGATTGATTTTAATTTATAGTTTATTATGCATTAAAAGAATACATTGTGTATGGGTGTGTGTGTGTGTGTGTGTGTGTGTGTTTTGTAAGTAGCAGGGACTGAACTCTGGGCCTGGGCGTTGTCCCTCAGCTTTTCAGCTCAGGGTTAGGGCGGTACCATGTGAGACACTGTGCCATTCCCTGCTTTTTTTAACCATGTGTTGCTGAGGAATCAAATCCAGGACTCTTGCATGCAAGATAAGCACTGTCCCAATGAGCCACCTTCCCATCCCCTAAAAGAATACTATTGATTAAATGGAGTCCTCACTAAATACCTGAGAATCACTAGGAAGGTAGTATATGTCATTGAATACTAGATAGACATCACTCGCAGTATCTACATATATATTTATTTGTATACCACCATTTGCATAGAAAGATACTGCTATTTTGGCCAAACCTGTATCTCCATCCTAGGTCCTGGGATCCACCTGGCACCTGAATGTGTTAGAGGCTGCCGTGCTGACACTCACCCATTCGTGAATTCGGCCTCTAGGCCCTCATTTCAGGTCCCAGCATTGCTAAATGTCTTCCTGGAGTAAGATTGCAAGTGTGATACCTGTTTTCCTTTTCTCTGCAAGTGCTGGGTGTCAGGTATGATGTTTATAATATGTCTGCAAAGCTACATGCTACGGAATAGATTTGAATGAATGTAATAAATGTTATAGGTCCACTCACAGTCCATAAAATAAATGGTAAACAAATAAATATATAATAAAATATAATGAATCATTCCAACAAACAAGATATAGACTGAATGTATGGATGTAATTATAAATGATATAATAAAAATGTGTATAAATGTTATGTTCTCCAAGGCTGGGGATTGAATTCAGGCTTAGGGAACAGGCCTGAAGTCCTTGTCTTCAAGGGAGGAGAGCTTCCCTTTTCTCCCATCCCCTACCCCAAGTGCATCAGAATTACCCAGATCCCAAGGTGACATCCCTGGCCTGGTAGACAACAAAATGGCACAAAATCCATGACAGGGAGCTTCAATAGTGTTGTTAATTAATTAATTTATTTATTAATTTTTGCCAAGCATGGGGTTTGAACTCAGTTTGTGGCAACTTCTCCTCAGTTTCCATCACCCTAGCCTGGGATGGTGCAGCCTCTGGACCCACAGCCCATCCTGTGGTCCTAGGCCTTAGGGGCTCACAGGAAAAGAAAATGAAAACAGCACCAAAAAAAAAAAAAAGCCACAAACTGCAGACGGTCAGCAGTTTCTGTTTTCCTTCCTTGCACGTTGACTATACTGGATGTAAATCATATGGCTGCAACCTGTAGGTCATCTAGCATTTCTGAAGGCTGGCTCTATCAGCGAAGCCATAGGCCAACGTGGACACTAGGCCCTGAGTTTGAATCCCAGTCATGCCACTTACAAGGGACTGAAGTGCCTAAGAAACTATTGCTTGTCCATAGGAACACCAGAGGAATGTGATTAATGTCATGGTTGGAAGAGTAGTCCGTCAATCAGTCTTGCATAAAATTAGACCCAATAATCACTGGACAGGGATTGAATTTAATTCATAGTTTATTATGCATTAAAAGAATACTATTGATTAAATGGACTGTCAAATTCTCTATCTTGGTGTGTGTGTGTGTGTGTGTGTGTGTGTGCGTGTGCCAGTCCCGGGGTTTGAATTCAGGGCCTGGACGCTATCCCTGATCTTTTGTGCTCAAGTCTAGCACTCTATTACTTCAACCACAGCTCTACTTCTGGCTTTTTGGGAGTTTAATTGGAGAAAAGTGTCTCATATAAACTTTCCTGCTTGCATTTGGCATCCTCAGATCTCAGCTTCCTTTGGAGCTAAGATTACAGGGGTGAGCCAACAGCACCTGCCCTCTACCTGTTACCCATAACCTTGGCCCTCTTCTAAGTCTCAGTAGAAAATGTCTCACCATGCTCACTTTTTTTTTTTTTTTTTGGCCAGTCTTGTGGCTTGAACACAGGGTCTGGGCATGTTCCTGAGCTTCTTTTGCTCAAGGTTAGCACTTTTATTGCTTAAACCACAGTGTCACTTCTGGATTTTTCTGTTTCTGTGGTAGGGAGGAATCGAACTCAGGGCTTCATGTGTGCTAAGTAAGCACTCTACCAGTAAACTACATTCGAAGCCCAAGGCTTACTTCTAATGGGAGTTATGACAGTGGGATTTATTGGATTACCCCTTTTGGCACAGAAATTGCTGGCTATTTTCTATCTTTCCCAGGAATTGGGACCAGCCTGAGACTCGGCAATGAGGAATGATGAATGAGTTATGGCACCAGCCCCCAGAGGCCTAGTCTCACATCCTACAGAAGGATAGTGGATATGGAGTCACAACCTTCAACAACTCCTACAGTCTAAGAATTGTAGTTTCCCTTGACAAGTGCCAGGACATAATTTACCCGTTGTACACACCAGTTGCACACACCAGCCCACGCAAAGCTTTCCTGGCTTCAGTTCTTAAACTGCAGTGAAGGATGCTTGTTCAACATGCCTGCTCAGACTTAGTACTCTCTGAGGGCTTGTTCCAGCTTGCCCAGTTTGGGGGGCTGGCTGGGCATGGCCAACCTGCTCAATGCCCATCATCCAGGCCCTGTCCCTGAGCCCTTTTGATCAAGGGTAGTGCTCTGCACCTTGAGGCATGGGCCACTCAGGTTTTTTTTGTTATTATTTTGTTTTGATTTCCTGTGATCTCTTAAGAAGTATGAATGTCGAGGTCTTTCCTACCCAGGCTGAATTCAAATTTGCATCTCAGCGTCCTGAGGATCTAGGATTACAGGCAAGAGCCACTGACACCTGGCTTCCTTTTCTTCTTGTTGTTCTTTTTTTTTTTGTGACAACCTGAAATCTTCACGGTGTCATTCCAATGGTTTGCAGTCCCAGGCCTGGAATTCCAATGCTAGGATGGCCACCCACAAATGGAGGGAGATCCTGACTAACTCATTCCTATTCATGTGAATGTTAATGGAACATTATTAAAATAATAATTAAATTTTCAGTTAATTCATGACTCTATTTTAGAATGCCACACAAAAATTATTGAATTTATATCTTCCATTCTAGCACCATGGTATGATTAAGGATATTGACTGATTTTTTTATTAATGATTTTATAAGTATTAGATGATGATACTTCATTAAATGGAAGCATAATTTAATGACTAATAATTTGTAAAAATATATAATTTAATAATATCCTCACATTCCGTCTGTCAGTATATATATATATATATATATGTATATATATATATATATATATACACATATATGGTACTACTGTGGATTGATCACAGGTCCTCAGAATGTCCTGGCAGCTCAGTTTTCTGGAGGCTGGTGGGCTAAGACTGTGACCCCATTTATGGATTGGGCATTGTAGGCCGTGAGTTGAAATCCCAGCATGGCCAATAATGTATTCATGGAGTAAGAAGCCAATTTTGACACATTTTTTTCCTTCTCTGTGAAAGTTCTGGGTCTCAGTATATGTGATATGATGTAATAAAATAAATGTTTTTTGTGTAATAATGCTAAATAAATAAGGGTAATAAATGTCATATGGAATAAACCCATGTATGTAAATAGATCTCATATATGAGTATTATTTTTTCCAGTACTGGGACTTCAATTCAGGCCCTTGGAACTTTTCTGAACTTCTTGTCTTCAAGGACAGTGATCTTCCCCTTAACCCACAGTGCCACAGAGTTACCCAGACCCTGATTTTAAATGCCAGGCCTGCCAGTGAAATGGTGCAAATTCCAAGCCAATGCCTTATTATTATTATTGTTGTTGTTGTTGTTATTGTTATCATTATTATTATTATTTGGTTTTAGGCAAAGCACCGGGCTTGAACTCAAGTCTTGGCATCTCTGCCAAAGCCAATCCTGGGAGCCTAGGTCCTGAGTTCAAATCTCAGGGCTGGCAAAAAAATAAAAAGTAAAAGTATAAAACTGAGAAGTTCAATCCAGTGGTTTTACTTTTCTTTTACCTTTGTATTGTACCATCCTGGGTCTAAATAACAATGCCCAGACAATATACATGACCTTACATTGCTGATGTTTGGCGGGCTATTAGGGAAGCCAAGCGGAAATCAGCAACTTAGGCCTGAAGTTTGAATCCCGGTACTCCCACTAATAAATGGCTGGCAGGAGATTCTAAGAAACACTTTCCAGTGCTGGGAAGGTGGCTCAGTGGTAGAGCACTTGTCTTGCATGCTAGAGGCCCTGGTTTCGATTCCTTAGCACCACATAAGCAAAAAGAAAAAAGCCAGAAATGGCGCTGTGGCTCAAGTGGTAAAGCACTAGCCTTTAGCTGAAGAGCTGAGATACAGCGACCAGGCCCAGAGTTCAGGCCCCAGGACCGGACCCCCCCAAAAAAATTTAAAAAATAAATATTAAAATTAAAATTTCAAAAAGAAACGCTTTCCAATAGACATCTGTACTAATAGAATGTTGTAAATGTAACAATTACATTAGTAGTTAGTGTACGATTATATTAAAAATTATACACAATTATACTACATTGACTAATTTTCAATTAATACTTTATTATGTATTCAATCATGATACTTAAAAAAAGGAAGGAATAATTTAATTGGCAATATTTGGTAGAAATATATATGCAATTTCATAATTTACAGACATCTCTCGTTAAATAAATCTACATCTATCTATCTATCTATCTATCTATCTATCTATCTATCTATCTATCTATCTATCTATCTATCTATCTTTCTATCTACCAATCTACACATTTATCTGTTTATACACTTGTCACTACTGGGGCTCAGTGGTAAGAGTGCTCGCCTAGTAAGTACGACGCCCTTGGTTTGATTCCTCACTACTATGTGCATAGAAAAATCCAGAAGTTGTGCTGTAGTTCAAATACTCGAGCACTAGCTTTGAGCATAAAGGCTTAGAGACTGTGTCTAGACCCTTACTCAAGACCCAGGACTGGCACCAAAACAAAACAAAACAAAACAAAACAAAAAAGAAAAGATAGAATTTTCTGACTGCAACCATATAAGGATAGGGCTGCAAATACCTCATCACAGAGCAAGCTGGGAGTCTAGTGCTGCATTTGCCATCTAACCTGAATTAGCCAGAGGTAAACCGCTGCAACCCAGTTCCATGGACTAGATGCTGCTGGCTTGCTCATCCTGTCATCCAATATACTCAGGGGCTGAGATCTGACACTGGTGGGTTTAAAACCCAGCCCTGGCAGGAAGTCTGTGAAACTCTGAGCTGTGGCTTAAAGTGGTAGAGTTCTAGCCTGATCAAAAAACCTTAGGAAGGTACCCCCAACATTTCAGTGCAATCCCCGTGGCTGATTCCCCTCCCCCCCAAAAAAACCTCACTCCTCTAAAATCTAAATTTGGACTGTTTGTGGTTTGTTTCTGAAAGAATGGTGATACTGATGAAAGCACCCTAATACTAATTATATTATGTGGGTTACAGCTATGTGATAAGTCTTTCATGAGTTGTTGTGTACTGAGTCCTTCATGGGGTACATTTTTTCATTTTTTTTCATCTGGTTCTTGTAAGATGATTGTGCAGATGAGAAATTTGTGGCTCAGATATGTCCTCATGTCAGGGCCAAAATTATGTATGTACCTCACTATAGTGAATTGTCTCCTGCAGACAATTGTTTTGGTTTATGTTTCTTGATCATGAACCTTGAATTCAGGGCCTAGCCACTGACACTTACCAGTGGGGATCATGGGTAGCGCCCTACCACGTGGAGCCAAGGACCCCCTTGCAACACAGTGTTACAGTGTAGACGTGTAGTAGCTGAGGTCTGTCATCCTGCCTACTCAGGAAGCTGAGATCTGACAATCTGGGTTCAAAACTATCCCAGAAAAAAGGTCCTATGAGACTATTATCTCCTATTCACCACTTAGAAACTTGAAGTGGAAATTAGTTGCTGCTGACTTGTGTCTGTCATCCTAGGTACTCAGGACGCTGAGAGCTGAGGATCACGGTCCAAAGCCAGCCTGGACAAGAAATTCCTTGAGACGCTTCTCTCCAGTGACCCACCCAAAACATCAAGGGGTGCTGTTTTTCAAGTGGTAGAGTGATTGGCTTCAGCTAAAGAGCTCAAGGACAGCACCCAGGCCTAGACTTAAATTCCTCCAACTTCCAACAAAAGAAAGAATCCTGAAGTAGAGTGCTGGGAATGTGTCTTAGGAGTAGAGTGTGTTGCATGTATGAATCCCTGGGTTTGATTTCTTAGTACTACATCTCTAGAAAAAAGCCTGACGTGGCTGTGTGCCTCAAGTGGTAGAGTGCTATCCTTGTACAGGGGAAACTCAGGTGCAGTGTTCAGGTCCTGAGTTGAAGCTCCAGGACAAGTATATGAACACATATACACACACCAATACCAGAAGTGAAGCGCTGACACCAAATGATAAAGAACTGAGCTTCTGCTCTGAGCTCATGGTCAGTACCCAGGTACTGTGTTCAACTCTGAAACACAGCCACCCAGGGCCCATCTAAGATAGGTCAAAGTTTCAAAATCTGATGAGTTTCACAAGCCCTAGATGACAGGAAGCATAGTGATAATACACATGTGCTATGATTTAGCAAGTTTCTGGAAACCCAAGGAGGCATCATTGCCAATAATGAATCATTTCATTAGGTTCAGCTTGCTAGTTGTCTGCCAGAAGGACCCTTGAATTAATTGTAACAGGTTATTTCAACACTGAAACATAGTCTAACAAAGACAGGATAAATGCAGGGAACTTGGGCACGGGAGGTTCACAAATGAAGTCTTCCTGTCACAACAGAGCTCTCGGCAGAGAAATAGCTTGAGGTACATAGAAGCCTTTTTCTCCTGGACTTCAGAGCCCACCCACACTCCTCACTAATTGGCCTAGAAGGAGTTTTTTTAATCACTCAGCTGTACAGGAGTGAAGCATGTTCCAACAATGAGGAAGACTTCTTCCAGCAGTCCCCAATGTGGAGAAAAATTCAGCCTACAATGGGAACAGTGAGAGGAGCCCCGGAAGATGCACTGTCTTGAAAACTCTCTCTGTTCTTTGAAATCATTCTATTCAAAGCAAATTTCCTAGCTGGATACCTTTCATCGTAGGAACTCTAGAACTTCACCAATAGAAATACATACCTACATACATGGGGAGACATTTTGTTACTGGCTTTTTTTTTTTGGCAGGTCTGGGTGTTTTACTAAGAGCATAGGCAATGTTCCTGAGCTCCTTTTGCTCAAGGGTAGCGCTCTGCCCTTGAGTCATAGCCCCATTCATGGGAATTTTTTATTCCTGTAATCCCTCAGAAATAAGAGTGTGGTGGAATTTCCTGTCCTGGCTGAATTCAAACTGGTATTCTCTACCTCTCAGCCTCCTGAAGAGCTAGGATTACAGGTAGGATCTACTGACACTTGGCTTTCTTTTCTTCTCATTCTTTTCTTTCATCCTGATAGTCTGAAATCTTCACAGTGTCATTCCAATGTTTTGCATTTTGAAGTAAAATACCCAGGCCTGGAGTTGAAGTGCCTGGACTGCCACCTATAAATGGAGGGAGATCTTGAGAAAATCATTCCTATCCATGGGAATGCCTAATGGAATGTTATAAAAGTAACAATTAAATTTGCAGTTAGTTCATGATTCCCTTATAGAATGCCACACAAAAAGTATTGGATACTGTCTTCCATTCTGGCACCATGGTATGATTCTCCAAATTAAGGAATACTGACTACTTTTACATTAATGCTTTAATAAGTATTCAACCATGATACTTCATTTCATTAGAAGGAGGCATAATTTAATAACTAATAATTCATAGTATATGTAATTTAATATCATCACATTCTCTCTTTCATATACATAGCAAACTACACATCTATCTATCTATCTATCTATCTATCTATCTATCTATCTATCTATCCATCCATCCACCACTAATATTGCTTGATCACAGGTTCTCAGAAATGGCTGGCAGTTCAGTTTGCAAAGGCTTTTGTTTTACAACTTACCCATTCATGATTTGTGCACTGTGGGTTGTGAGTTCAAATCCCAGCATGGCCAAAAGTTTATATGTGGAGTCAGGAGCCAATTTTGACTCATTTTTTTCCTTCTCTGTGAAAGTCCCGGGTCTCTGTATTATGTATAATCTATATGCAAATAAATCCATGTCATAAGATGTAATAAATGAAATAAATGTTATATATGTAATAATACTAAATAAAATAAATAAAAAATAAAGGTAATAAATGTCATATGGAGTAAAGACGTGTATGTAAATAGATCTCATGTATGAATAATATTTTTTCCAGGGCTGGGGCTTGAATTCAGGCCCTGGAAACTGGTCTGAAATTCTTGTCTTCAGCGATGGTGGGTTTCCCCTCCCCCACAGTGCCAGAGAGTTAATCAGACCTTGAGTTGAAATCCCAGGCCTGTCAGAAAAATGGTGAGAATTTGAAGCCAGGGTCTTAAATTTTTTTTGACCAGGAACATGCACTGTTCCTGTGCTATGATATCATTCTATGCAAAGCAAATTTGTTAGCTGGGTGCTACTCTTCATAACGACTTTGGATGTTCACTGAAAGAAATATATGCATATATATGCAGAAACATGCAGTTACTGGTTCTTTTTTTTTTAGTGCAGATCCTGAGGCTTGAACTGAGCCTACAAATTGTCCCTGAGCTCCATTTACACAAGGAAGCACTTTATTGTGCCTTAATCCACGATACTTCATTAAATGGAGGCATAATTTAATACCTAATAATTATTAGTAATATTTTACATGTAATTTAATAATATATAGACATCTCACATTCTATAAATATATTTATATTTTCTATAAATATATTTATATTTAAATGTACAGTTATTTGCAGCAATTTACACATCTATCTATTTATATATTGGCCACTCCTGGGGCTAGGACTCAGGTCCTGGGAACTGCCTGGCATTGAATTTGTTTGAGGCTGCTGTGCTTAAACTGACCCCTTAATGAATTGGACATTCCAGGCCCTGAGTTCAAATCCCAGGAGTGCTGAAGTCAATTGGTGGAGTAAGAAGCCAATGTTGACCTAATTTCCTTTCCGTGGAAATATTGTGTCCTAGGTACAATATGTAATATCTATGCAAATACATATGTATGATATATATTATACATGTATATAAATATTATTTTTGCCAGTTCTAGGGCTGGAATTCACACACTGGGAAATGCTCCGGATTTTTTTTTCTTCTAGGTTAGCTTTCACTTCACCCAGAGCACAATAGTGTTACCTAGTCTCTGAGTTCAAATTCTAGGTATGGCAGATAAAGTGGCCCAAACTCCTAGCCAGGACCTTAACTTTTTTGTGGGGGCAGGCACGGGGCTTGAACTCATGTCGCCACAACTCTGACTCAGCCTTGATTACCCTAGGCTGGGGTGCAGCTTTTACACCCACAGATGATCCAGGGATCCTAGGACCCGTGTTCAACTCCCAGCTCTGGCAAAAAAAAGTAAAGCAACCAAGATGGAGGAGGAAAAACCAGGAAATTTTAGACAACAGTTTTACCCTTGTTTCCTTTGCAGTGTGACCATCCTGGCTCTCAATGACTCGGCTTGAAAATTGCACATGTCCTTGCATGGCCAAAGGCTGGCGAGCTGTCAGTGAAGCCTGAGCCCAACAAAGATACCTAGGCCCTGAGTTTGATGCTGGGACTTCCACCTACTCGTTCCTATCTATAGGAACAATAATAGAATCTTTGTAATGTACCAATTGAACTACTAATTAGCTAGTCATTGTATTATAAGATTGTACGCAAAAAATATAGGTCATTGATTAACTTAATTAACACTTTATTAAGTCTCCTACTGTGATTAATTAATGGTGGCATAATTTTAGACCAAATAATTCATAGTAATAGAATATATAAAAATAAGATATAGGTCATCATTCTTTATATAGAGTTACACACTAGAATCTACATAAATGTCTATCTGTCTCTCTCTATAACTTTATTTATAGATTCATATACATATGTAAATACACACACACGCTGCAATCTACACATCTATCTGTTTATATATTGGCCACTCCTAGGGCTTCATCTCAGGTCCTCAACTTTGCCCAACAACTTCACTTGCGTCAGCCTGGTGGGCTAACATTGACCCACTAAAATATATAATTGACCATCTAAAATATATAATAACTAAATAAAAAACAAAATAAAATGAATAACCACACTAACTGCAATATGCAATAAACATGTATATGTAAATATAAATCATGTATTTAAAATGTATATGAATATTATTTTAGCAAGTGCTAGGAACAGGCCTGTCTTTCTTGTCTTCCAGCATTGTGAGCTTTCCCTTCCCCCACAGTACTGCAGATTTACCCAGCCCCTGAGTTCAAATCCCAGGCCCGGCAGAAAAAATGGCGTGTATACAACACCAAGTAGCCTAATAATTGTTTAAATATTTTTAATGTATATATGTACATATTCATTTATGTATTACATATTTTTATTTTGTCAAGCACAGGGCTTGAACTCAGGGCATGGCAACTCTGCCTAAGTTTGAACTCAGGTTGTGGTAACACTGCCTCAGCTTCGACACCCTATGCTGGGGTGCAGCCACTGGACATACAGTAGATCCTGAGATCCTAGACCCCCAAGCCTTGTGTGGCAAAAATGTACAGAAAAAATGCAGCGAGATGGCCTTTTTGTGTTTTCTTCCTTTGCACGGTGACCCTCCTGGGTCTGAATGACACTGTTGCAAAGGGTACTTCACCTTGCATTGCTGAAGGTTGTCAGACTATTGAGGAAGTCATAGGTCCACGTGGCAATGTAGGCCTTGATTTCAAATCCTAGTCCTGACACCAATCAATGGCAGGAGATACTAAGAGACTCGTTCCCATCCATGGGAATAACAAGGTAATATTATCAATGTCACAGTTGAATGAGTTGATGGTGAATGATGCTCCTATAAAATTAGACAGCATCATTTCATAAGACTGATTTTATTTAATATTTATGAAGCATTAAAATAATATTACTTACAGAATGTAATAATTTCAGGATATTGATTGATTTACTTAATAGTTTGTTAAGAATGAAAACAATAACATTAATTATATGGAGGCATTATAAATACCCAAGAATTGGTAGGAATGTAGTCTATATAACCGAATAATGTATAGACATCTCTGGCACTCTATAAAGATATATATTTATTTGTGTACTACCATCTGCATGGCAATCTGTTCTTATTTTGTCAACCACTGGGGCTCGATCTCAGGTACTCAGAACTGCCTGTCAGCTCAATTTGCCACAGGATGCCAAGCTGACACTCACCCATTCATGAATTGGGCCTTGTAGGCTGTGAGTTCAGATGCCAGCACTCCCAAAAAATGAATCATGTAGTAAGAAGTTGATGCTAACACGTTTTCCTTTTCTGTGAAAGTCCTGGGTGTCAGGAAGGACGTGCAATACATATGCAAACCTATATCCTATGTAATCAATGTAATCACTGTTCTATGAGTCATAATAGTCAATAAAATGAGAAGTCAATACATGAATAAAACAAAAAATAAAATAAATAACTACACTGAATGCAATATAGAATCAACATATATATATAAATATAAATCATATATTTAAAATGTACACAAATAGGATGTTTTCTCGTGGTGAGCATCGATTTCAGGCCTAAGGAACAGACTTTGAATTTCTTGAATTCAAGGAGGCAAGCTTCCCCTTTCTACACAGTGCAACAGCAGGGATACCTAGGCCATCAGTTCAAATTCCAGTCCTGGCAGAAAAAAAAATAGCATCTCCATGCTATGTGATGCCCAATTCGTAGGTATTTCATTTGGCCTCCATTTAATGAATGTGATTGTTTAAATGCTTCATAAAGTATTAATTAATATCGACCAGAGTCCTATAATGTAATTGTGTATAGTTTTATCCTCAAATCATTCAAGTACTGCCCATTTAATCATGATATACATTACATTCCTTTGGTAGTCATATGAATAGGAATGAGTTTCATAGGATCTCCTGCCATTTGTTGGTGGTAGGACCAGGATTCAAACTGTGGGCTCCAGCTCCTACCACTTCAACCTGAGGATAGGGAACTCACAGGTCTGTCCAAGAACATCAGCAAAACCAATGATTAGCCAGGCATCAGTGGCTCTCAGCAGTCCTCCTTAAAACTTACAAGGTTGTGAAAGGAGGATCATGGTCAAAGTCACCCTAGACAGGAAAGCCCTTGAGACTCCTGTCGAACTAGTGCCAACAAAGCCAGAAGTAAAGCCATGTGGCTCCAGTGGTAGAGAGCTAGCTTTGATCAAAAGCAACTCACAGATTGTGCCCAGATCCTGAGTTCAACATCTGGGAACAAACAGACATAGACAACAATCTGTGCAGCCATCCGGCTAAAGCAGGTCACCCTCCTGTCCCCAACTGGCATGGACAGAGTTACCTGGGAAATGGGCTGCGTCATTTTGACTCCGCCCATTCTGCCTGCATCACACAATTCCAGCCACACCCCCATTGTTTCATGGTTCTTTCTGACCAATAGGATACAAGAATGGTGGCCACGCCCACATTCCATGCCGACCAGTAGCACCATGAATCCTTCTGTTTGTTGACACCACTACCAGCAGTTGAGGAAGGAGGTAGAGGTGGCTGAGTGGTGAGCAAGATACTCGAGGCCTAGGAGGAAAGGCCTTCCTCAGTCCCATCATGTGCCTGCCTGAGCCATGGCCCCCTCCCCCCCTTCTCCATGGAGCAGCATTTCTAACCTGGTGCTGTGGGCTCAGACCCATGGTTTCCTCAGGCAATGGTGCAATGGTGTGCCACGAGCCAGCTTGCGGCCCTGACCTGGTCCTGGCTCCCCTGTCCTCTGCTCAGGGCCTGAGTGTGTGTCATGCCTCTGCCATTGCTGCTTGCCCCATCTGTAGCAGCTGCCAACAGCTTCTGCCAGCAACACATGTGAGTGGCTGCCACACATCCCTGCACCCTGCACCCCATATACCCTCCTCTCTGACCCGGACCGCGCCTCCCCTGTGCCCCACAGTCTGGCCCACGCCCTGCCACAAATGTGCCCCAGGGGTGGGGGTGGGTGTTGAGCCGAGGATCTCACCCCCATCTCCAGCGGCTAGTGTCCCAGGAAATGGGGAGATATATGGTTGGGTGAGGAGTGGGCGCCACAGATCCCCTGGCCTGGAGTAGTGGGAGCCACACTGCCGCACATCTGCACCCTTCCTCTCCCTGGTGAAAACCCGGTGGCTTTAGTCAGAGGTGGGGAGGAGCATGTCTACACCTGCCTTCTGGGGTCGTTTTCTTTTTTTCTGGGGATGGGAGGTGTTGGATGCAGAAGATAGACACTATTGCTGTGTGAGCCCTTGTGTTCTGTGTTCGGTCAACCTTTCACCTGAAGACAGAGAGACAGAGAGACACAGAGAGAGACATAGAGAAACAGAGAGAGAGAGATAATCTTTTTCCTTGTACAGCCTGACTGTGCTCAGGTGAGTGATCAGTTGGCAAATTGCAGGTGCTGCATGGATGAATCTTCTGTCGCCGGTTTGGATGTGTGTGTGTGTGTGTGTGTGTGTGTGTGTGTGTGTGTATGTGTGTAGAATTGGGTTGTAACAAGGAGGCAGAATGCTTTGGTAACTTCTACCTGCTATCTTTGAGGCATGTATGGGCTTCACAGCTGAGGTCTGGGGGTCTGGAAAGGTGAGAGGCTTGGAGGGGACACAGCACTGTTAAATTACAAGAACAAGGGATCTGTGTGCAATGGAGCTGGGTACTCCCTTGAGCCTGATTGGTGGCAGTGGGAGATTTGGAGGACCTGGGAGTGTGGCCTGCAGGGGATGGCTTCCCAGGGGGACAGAGAGCATGACCAACACTTAGTAAGGATACGAGTTCTGCTAGTATGGAGTGCAACAGCATAGGTCAGACTCTGGGTCTTCTCATCATGATGTCTGATGGGCGAGACCAACCCTATCTTAAATCTTGAGCTGTGATCTTCAGATCTCAGCCTCCTGAGTACCTAGGATTATAGGCATGAGCCTCTGGCACTGGGACTCTGGTTCTTTTTGGTATATTAGGGTTAGACCTAAAGACCTTAGGCTTGCCAGTCAGGTCTTCTACCATGCAAGTCAAGCATTTCTGTCTTGGGCATTTCTGAGATGGAGAATGAATATATGCTCAGGCTGGGCTGGATCATGGTCCTCCTATCTGTGACAGGCATGAGCCACCAGGCCCGTCTTCTGTAGTTGGGATGGTAGACATGTAGCACCACGCTCAGTCATTAGTTTAGATGGATTGTCCCAAACTCAGTCCACGGCAGCCGATTCTTGACCAGAGGTGAAGCTCTGGGTTGGGCCTCAACCATTGGACTTCAATCTCCTCATGGTACAGTTGAAGAAACAAGGGATTAATACAGAGGGATCTCTGGAGCAGGGACAGGCACAGAGGGAGGGGCCATCTGATCCTGTTCTTGGCAATTCTGTGACCATATGATAGGAAGATTCCCAGAAAGATCTCAGATGGTGTGTGTTATTAATGGTGAAACAGGTATAGGATTATGAAACAAAACATGGCTCTCTTTCTTTATTACCCTATCCCCATGAGTAACGGGATCCTTCATTTTGTTCACTTTTGAAGCTGGGGAAACAGGCACAGAGAAGCCAGGTGACCTACTAATGACTCCTAGCTGACAGGAAGCTCGGCCTGACTTCTCTGCCATGCTCCTTAGGACAATGGGTGCTATTCAGTCCACTTCTTGTGGTGGGAAGTCCACTTCTTTTCAGTCATGGGGCTTGAACTTTGGGCTTGGGGCAGCTCCCCGAGCTCCTCAGCTCAAAGCTAGCACGCTACCACTTGCGTCACAGCACCACTTCCAGTTTTCTGGTGGTTTTTGGAGATAAGAGTTTCACAGGTGTTCCTGCCGGGCTGGCTATAAACCACGATCTTCATATCTCAGCCTCCATTGTACTTAGGATTATAGGCCTGAGCCACCGGCACCTGGCTTAAGTATAATTCTGACCTTCTTTCTTTCTCTTTCTCTCTCAGGAACTGATTCAATGGGTGCTGGAGGAGGTGGCCCAGCATCCCCATATGGTTGGAACCAAGGTGGCCCTCTCATTCTGGAGGTAGTCTGTGGGTCAGGCTCTGTCTTGCTCACTCTGTTGTACCAGCTCCATGAGGTAATTCCCTCTGTGCCCTGGCTACACTGTGACTGTAATCCATTGTCCAACTAGCCTTACTGGACTCAGTACTGTGTTCAATGCTCTTTTCTAGCAAAAATTTCTGGTTAAAATTATGATACATAGTTACAGAATGAAAATGTAATGCCATCTTAAGAAAGTCATTTAGGGTTCTGGGAATGTGGCTTCATGGTATGGTGATTACCTAGCATGCATGAAACCCTGGGTTCAATTCCTCAGTACAACATAAATTGAAAAGGAAACACTGGAAGTGGTCCTGTGCCTCAAATGGTAGATGGTTAGCCTTGAGGAAAAAAAAAAAAAAGCTGAGGAATAATTCCCAAGCGCTGAGTTTTAGCTCCAGGACTGCCAAAACAACAACAGCAGCAACAACAACAACAGTCTAAGTGAGATTTGGAAACTCTTTTGGCAAGCCATCACACCAAAAGGGCAGAGGCTAATTAATAGTTGTGACAGAAGAGAAGGAATAACTCCAGATGGAAAGAAAAAATGATAGTAACTAAGGTATAGCAGAAACCGTTCTAGGAAACCATTTTTGGATATTGAAGAACTAGTTATCAACTAGGCTTATTCCTCATTGCCTTTAGCATTCAAAATCTCCTAGGCTAGTTCTTAATCTCTGTGTGATAAATGTATCTCCTTCTATGTTGTTCTTTCATACCTGATCTCCTTTGCTTTCAAAAAATCTGTCTTTCTATATTTCTCTGTGAACATTTTCTGATACTAAATACACCTACAAAGATGAAAGAGGATGCTAATGTAAGAGTCCCATAGCTCATGGGTCATTAATGTAACAAAATGGGAAAGGAGGACATATTTATTGCTAACTCAATCATTCTGACAAGCTTCAATGTCACATCATTTGGTTCAGATTTCCATTCTTTGTCTACATAGTGACATTAAGTGCACATAAATGCAAATATGAGCCGGGTGTTGGTGGCTCATGCCTGTAATCCTAGCTACTCAGGAGGTTGAGACCAGAGGATTGTGGTTCAAAGCCAGCCTGGTCAGGAAAGTCCATGAAACACTTACCTTCAATTAACTCCAGAAACTCGGAAGTGGTGCTGTAACTAAAGTGGTAGAGTGCTCAGTTTGTGCTGAAGAGCTGAGAGACAATGCCCAGGATCAATATTCAATAATCACAACCAACAAAAAATTACAAATATGGCTTTAAGTTTCCCTCAAAGGAATGATGAAGTCAATAGTAATCTTCCCAAATGATTTAGTAGTGCACCTACTTTTGCTGAGTTATTTGTTATGGCTTCTTTGCTAAACATATTCTCTTCTTTAAAAATTGTCAAATAGTAACTTTATAATAAACTTCATCTAATATTTCTTGGTTCAAAAGAGAAGTACATACAGTGGATGTCACTTAGCTTTCTTACTGTCTTAGTTCAAAGCCAACCCAGGCAAGAGAGTCTGTCAACCTTTATCTGTAATTAAACACCAAAAAAGCCAGAAGTGGAGGTTTGGCTCAAGCAGCGGAGTACTAGCTTTGGGCCAGGTGGGAAAGAAAGACAACTGTTCAGGGACAGGGTCCAGTCTCTAAGTTCAAGCCCCAGCACCAGCACAACTAAATAAACAAGGAAACAAAACAAACCCTGGGTATTTCTTTGGGACTCTCCTTAAAATAGTGGTGGTCCGAAAATAGGCTGCTTTTGCTGATCATACTCACTGGATCCTGCTTTTTTGGAATCCTTATTGCTATGGAAAACTCAGGACTTGACTATAACTGATTCCTGCAACAAGAGAATCATCTCAGGAGTGAAACATCCATCCATAAGACACTTTAAAACCTCCATATATTTGCTTCTTTGCAGTAGAATATTTTTAAAATAAAGTGATTTCCTTTTGTTCTATACTGGCCTTCAAATGACATATTGTTTCCTTTTGTAATACTCTCAACCAGAAGTTCACAGACAAGTTTTATATGAGTAAAGGACACACTCACAAAAGTCAGGGACAGAGTTTCCTTCAAGCTTTGAATTCTTTTCTTATACAGTAAAAAGGAAAGCAATAGTTAACTTGAACTTTGTCATTTCTCTACGTTCAATTCCTCTCCTAGGATCAGTTTCCACATCCAGTAACAGTTACTTCCACTTACTTCCAGTAACAATCTATGGTGCTGCTCCAGAAAAAAATGAATGTTTTCTGGCTTCATTGAAATAGCACAAGGATACTTTTGGCCATGAGGTAACAGGTGTTTCAGAGACAACTTAGTAAAGAGAAATGAAATTTAAATTGCTTATAAATACATTATCCATGAGAACATTTTGTTCCATCTTCCTATGTGCTCTGTAAATTAAGGTGAATTTTAAATGGGAAGAAGGTTCTCAGATCATTTTTGTGAGTCTATGTGCTGTACATTAATTTCCCAAGTGTACATGAGTTAAGAGTAAGAGAAACAATAGCAATTATAGGAGAAAAAGAAGTTCTGTGTTTATGTATAAGTGTTCAATAAAATATAGAAGACTCAACAAATAAGAAAACATTGAAAAAATAAAGCCAAATCCAATATGTAGATTTATGGGAGTGATATAGAGAAAGCATTACTCTTAAGTGGAACATGAAGCATGAGGCCACTGCCTTTCTAAATCACGCTTGCTAATCACGTAAATGTGCAAAAAGGAGAATGGAAGAATGATTATGTTTCCAATGCAAGTCAGATATAGGAGAGTAGACGTAACTGGAAAAAAAGAATCCATCTTGAGAGAACAGGAATTATACTAGCAATGAACCTGGTGGCTAAGATCACATTTCTTTTTCTTTCCTTTTCTTATATTCTTTTTGTTGTTGTTGTTGTTGTTTGTGGCACTTGAAATATAGGACAGGTTGCTGTCCCTCTGAAACGCAGCTCAAGGCTAGGGCTCTTCCACTTGAGCCACAGTGCCACTTCCAATTTTCTAGTAATTATTGGAGAAAAGAGTCTCCAGGACTTTCCTACCCATGCTGGCTTTAAACCCCAATCCTCAAATTTCACAACAACTTGGTTTATGATCACATTTCTAACAGTGTACACTCAGGATATGTAATGTATATGTTCATCTATCTTTATATGAATTCTTGAGTTAAAAATCTGGGCTACAGGTTAGACTTTACACTCACAAAAGTGTTTGAAGTTTAAAAGTTGATACTCCTGGAAAAATAAAACCTAAAAATGTAAAGGAGTCTGGGAAGTTCAATTTGCATCCAGCTTGGACAGTATAGGCTTTGAAACACTACCTATAATTAATCAGCAAAAAGCTGGAATACCAGTCACAAGCAACATTGCTGAATAACAGCTTTAGGTTTTTGCATACATACATACGAACATACACATACACACAGAGGCACTTATAGGTGTACACAAAATGACACAAATGAAACAACTCTCAGAATATGTAGAAAAGTTAGAAAACAATAGAAAATAAGTCCTGTGTAAGATTAGAATCAAATGATAATTTTAAATATTAGAAAGCCTTCAAGTGAACTTTCCCCCAGAAGTTGAGAATATTACATAGGTAGGGACCAGAGATAGTAAGAGAGTCAAGTAATCATTATTATTATAGGATCCATGGTAGAATGAATCAGGGAACCCTGCAGGTGCATCTGAAAATGTTCATATCCTGTGTCAAATGTTAAAACATCTTTGAAAATAGTACATAAACAGTCTGAGCATTCAGTCTAGTGGATAAGATCATAGGAGAAGTTCAGAATTGCTAGTCTGTTTCTAGATTAAATAAACAAACTATGGCAGGGCAAAGTGCTACAAGCTTGGAATTCTAGCACTCAAACAGGAGATTAGAGAGTGGAATTACATAATGATACCTTCCCTGGACCAGGTAGAATAATTTTGTCTCAGTAAAACAAATCAAACAACAAAAAAGGAATACACAGTTGGAAGTTTGGGCTAATTTTGTCATTATGTTTTGAGAAGTCAAGTTTCCTATTGAATGCAACTCATATATATCCTCACTTGTGTTTTAAATGCTCTCATCATTACAGAACATTCCTAGATGAAAAATAGCTCATGATTCCCATCCAAAAATTTGCAAAAGTAAGTAAGCCTCATTCTGTTGGATTCCAAATTAATGTTGAAGGATTACAGAAGCTTAAACCTGGAGAAATAGCAAAGTTCGTCTAATGTAGGACTTTGTAGACCTTGTTAAATTAGAATTTAGATTTAAAATATATTTTTTGGTTTTGTTTGTAATTTCATATTCTATAGTATACTACAAAATTCTTTTTAAGTAGAGGGATTAATTGAAAAATTCACAAATGATTCTGGCATTCTATATTGTCTAGATATTCTTTCAAGAGAGTTATAATTAGAACATAGTTAATAGATAATTCCCACAGTTCATGTATACTATGTTAATGTGAATAATCTAGACAGAGTTGCCAAAAAATGGATGACATTAATTTATACATTTAGAAAAACCAATTTTTTAAGGGTTTGGTTTAATATGGTATGAAGAGAGTAATTGTGTGACATCGTCTTTCTTCTACCTATATGTAACACAGGAAGTCATTTCCTTATTTACGTGTCTCTGTATACATGGAGAAAATTGCTAGATTTGGGGTTTGTTTTCAATTTTGTTTTTGTTTTATTGGTTCATCCTAGAGCTTGAACTCTTGTCCTGGACAGTGTCTCTGAGCCTGTTGATGCTCAAGTCTCGTGCCCTACCACTTCAACCTCAGTGCCACTTGAGTCTTGCTTTTGTGGAGAATTTTTTTGGAGATAAGATTCTAAGAAACTTTCCTGCCTGGGTGGGCTTTGAACCATAATTTTTTTATCTTAGCATCCTGAATATCTATGATAGTTAAAAAAGTATAAATATAAATAATATTTGCAAGTGTTCTGATCTCAAGAATACTAGTGGAGGAAAAATGATGCAGCTCAATGTATTGTGGTGTTCTTTTCAGAACAAGGAGGGCGTCACATTAGCAGAGGTGTAGTATTTTTTCAAAATAGAGATAAGGTATTCATGATGTGAATTAAGGAATTTTAAGGTGCCTCTTAAAAGTTGGAAACTCTTGGGCTAGGATGACTTTATGGCATAAATCTTGGGATTGATGGTCATAGAAATAATAGCTTACTCTGATAAACAATAGCTTACTCTTGAAGAATTAATTATTACACATGCTTCATAGTTTTATCCTCTACCAGAATGTGGCTATTTTTCTGTTGACTTCTCAGTCTGTAACACCCCATTGAAAACTACATCTATTGCAGAATTATATAACATGCAAACAGGTACTGTTTGGAATCTCTCAGAAATGTTGAGAATTTAAAAATGAGTAGTTATTAATCATAGGAATTTTGAAGAACACATATATTCTGTCCTCTTAACAACTTACTTACTTTTAAAAGTTATGGGTTTCCATAGCATTAAACAGTTTTCTGTTTTAAAATGAGAAAATACTAAATTTATTCTTTTTTGAAAAATTTGGCAAGTATATTGTGAAAATATTGTCTAGTTGGATAACATTCAAGTTGATGACCCTCTGATAAATAAGGGGTAATTAATTCAAATTAGATGCCAAATAGTATTGGTTTTTAAAATATTACTATATAAAGAATATTATTTCCTGTGCCAATACAGTGAAATTATATTTTACGCAGCTTATTTTTCAATTTTATTATCAAAGTGATGTACAGTGGTGTTATAGTAATTGTAAGGTATTAAATCATAGCTTTTCAAATTTGTTAACCTTCTCTCATTTTCTCACAGTTTTCCTTCACCCCTTCATCCCTCACATTTCCAATATATTGTCTTGTGAGTATTGCTATTGCATTGGTTTGCCTTTTGTCCTTTGTCTCACCATTATGCTTTTCCTCTTCCCTTCACTAATTAAGGTAAATGTATATACAATACAAAATGATATACCGGAAGGATAAACCATAGGGGGAAAACCCAAAGAAAACAGAAATCACATAGTTCATCAAAAACAACAACCACAAATGAAAAAATCTGGTTACATATCTTGGAATTAATTTTGCTTAGCATCAGCTAATATGGTTATATATATATGCATAACAAAGCCACTGGAATATAATAGCTGCATGGATACTATATCATGAAAATAGCATGTTAACTTTTTGATGGTAATGGTGGAATTAGGATTGGTGAATTCGCGGTTCTGATAAAGGATTTTCAAGAGTTTTAAAGTTATGACAGGTAAATTTTAATTGTTCAAAATTTTAACAACTTAGCCTATTACAAAAATTTAAATTGCCTGGAAGAATAGTTTTCATGCAAAGAAATCCAAGGAGACTTAGTAGAGAGGGAGCAATGTGGATGAAGATGGCTCTTTTTCACACTAAACAAACAAACCTGTAAATCCTGTAGGGTCCCTTGGAATTTTCCTTACCCAGGAAATATATTTCCACTGTTTGAAACAAGGTTGTATTGGAATTTAAATTCAAAGAACTTAAAAAAATAAGGCATCAAAATTTGTGAATTTACCTTTAATTACCAAAGAGTAATTCTCTGAAAAAGATAATTTGAGTCAAAATATTTAGGGAGAAAGTGCTCTTCACAATGAAAGAAGGTGTTGGGATTACACATTTTTGTTTGTAACACATTCCACAATGTCTTTGGATGTGAAGCAGTGAAACACAGAAAAAAATCTGATTGGATACTTCAAACCAATAATTTCACATTTCTATGTGGCTCACAAAAGTAATATCCTTATTAATATGAGATAGTGAAGACTTCTGTTATTACATATGCCAAAAAGTTCAGAAAAGAATTGAGCAAATGGAAAAGTTAATAGAAAAAAGTTTTCTTAGAAGACTTAGCTAAACATATTGTATTCAGCAGTGAAGGGAGGTCAAAACTTTTTGATATAAATTGTGTTAGTATTTTTACTCCCTAAAGTGAGTTTACAGAGCCTAGTTGGCTCACTACAATGCAGAACTGATTGAATGAAGACATGAAAATAAATTCCACGTCCAAATGAGGCAACTTAAAGAGTTTTAAAAGAGAAATAATGAAGATTTAACAGTGGTGGAGCCCATATAGTCCTTCAGCTCCACTAGACATGAAGCCAAGAAGCTGTGATTAATTGGAACTCCGGCAAGAGCTAAGAGGAGGACATAGAAGTAGGACATAGAAGCATTGTCCTTTTGTAACAGACACTGTCTTCCAAGGTATGGGTCATTTAACTCTATTCTCCTCCATACATCTTGGTGAACAAATTGAAATAATTTTGCCTAGAATAACTTCACTGTTCCTGATATGGTATCTAAGCAGAACCTTAAAAGAGAAGATAAAAGTGCAGTATTTTTTGTCTCCTATCAGCATCTTGTTAGGAAAATATATTTTTGAGCTTAGACAATTCTGATTGAACCAACAAGGGATGGAGTACTTATTTTTGTGGGCACTTTAGACACAAGAAGTCTTTTAAGGTAAAAGAAAAAAAATAGCCAAATATTTGTGATCACAGCTTCTAGGGCTGTATTCTGGAGACAATGTTTTACATTAGATTTCTCCTCATTAACATAAATGTTGTTTCATGGCAACCAAATGCAAGAGGGATATTTAATGGACTCATTAAATATCAATGGCCAATTAAACAGCATGAAAGAAGAAAATGGCAAATAATATTTAATGAATTACTTTGCCAGAAGAAAGAAGGAAAAATATAATTCAAAATCAATTGACTTAAAAGTATGAAGAAAGAGTAGTGAAGAGATATTAGAGAAAATATAGAGTATTGTTTTTTCTCCAGTGGAGTAATGGGTTCATGATCTTGTTTCTTCCACTCTAACCTCACAAGCTACCAAGTGTGTCTCAGGACTGGATTATACAGTTCAGACAGAAAACTCGTAGAAGAAAGATACTATTTGCAGCAGATGTAGGTGATTTATAACCTTAGACAATCTATTTAATTCTGTTCAAAATTCTCCCCTATCCCAAACTTCCCTCTTTGAACAGTTTTGTTTGCTTTTCCCAAGACTGCCCTTCATTAATTGCTTAAAATTTTGAGAGGTCATATTCATACTCTCTGGAGATTGCTGTTTGGTTGTGATTTTTCTGTTTTTTGTTTCTTGTGTTTTTTAACTGAATTTTAAAAGGTTGTGCAATTGTTTTACAATTAAATATATCCATCTAATTGTCCAATGCTCCTAGATCGGAGTCACTCCTTCCATCATTCTCAAACAACCCTTTGTCCAAGATTTATTTCCAATTTGCCACTTCCTTTATCATATTTGTACATTGAATATTCTAGCTGTACTTGCCCCTTGTTCATTTTTCATTCATTCTGTGTCTTTACTATAATTCCTCTCTGGTTTCAACTTCCTGATAGTCATTGTGTTAAACTGTCTATTAATACTTTGAATGGTTTATATGCATTCCATGGACTTTCAATCCTGCATATTCTTGAACTGATGTCAGCTTATATTTCCATAATTGATTCATCTACAGCAACAATTTGCTGGAGACTGGAGAGGTGAATCACCTTAACAAGATTTTATTCTCATCCGTTTGGAAGATTAATCTTTAGTCAAAAAGAAAGTTAAAAAAATGGCTTAGAATGTATTCCTAACTACGAATTTTTATAAATGGCTTTGTACAATGGTGTGATTCTTTTATTTTACATGGAATAATATTTTCTACTGCCTATAAGTTTTGGAAAAAGAAGAAAATTAAAATTTATTCCAAAAGAGGAATATGATAAAAATAGAAGACAGATATTATGTTTGTCATATCTCTGATGAATACCCATATTCAAGACTTAAAGTCATATTTCTTACTATGTTAGATAGAAGGAAAACATAAAATAACATATGATAAGGCAACTATTTGTGACTTTTTAAAGTGTACCTTATTAAAGATGAAATTTATTAGCTCACGTTTGGGTTTGAAATTTAGGAGGCTAACCTATTTAACCTATTTCTGGAAGGCCCTTACTGAAAAACACAAATTGTGGGTGGTACTATTTCTACACTTTAATGAATGGTTGAATGTGTTTGGCATTAGTGCTGTGTAAATAATTCAACTCTATTGTAACTTGCTCCCTACACTTAAAAAACTTGTAATGTCACTAAGTATCATCAACTTGTAAAATGTCATTTTGACGAATGTGATTTTAAAAAGTTTATTTGAAAAGGAATACACTTTCAGAAGATTAAATGTAGATTATCATTGGTTTGAGAGTGACATTTTTATACCACAGAACCATGTTGTACTGAAGTCCCAGTGTTTTGAAGCACTCCTTAGTGCTTCAAATATTTTTCTGAATTACATTTGACCTCTAAGTCAAGTTTTCCAGGCTTTGATAGACCAATTATGGATCTATCCTTCTAGGAACTATTTTTTGGCCCACTTATGTTGGAATAAAATCTTTCATTAATCATAGGGGAGGGGTATTAAAAATAATCTTATGACACTTTGTGAACTTGTTCACTCATATGGGCTGGTCATCTATAAGTTGAATGTTTTAATTACAGTACTTTCTCTCAAATTTTGTTATTTCATTCTTCATTTTAAATTGCCTTGCATTCCACAATTGCTTACTGCTAATTCCTGCATCTCAAGGAATTGGGGCCCTGAAATATAGGAAATGAGAAATTGAGATTGGTCTTCAATTACTATGTGCTGACATGTTGCATGGGCCTTGGTGATAAGTCTTGCCCCTGTTACCTGATGATGCAGGTAACTGGGACCTGGGATCCTAGGACCTATGGGGACTGCAGAAGGATAATGTTTTTTTAGACATCTTAGCAAAATTTGGGTATAATCGATAGGAATGCTTCCGAAATATGGAGAAAAACAGTTTGGGACAAGAGAGTTAAAACAATAAACAGAGCAGCAGAGTAAAATGCATTATAGATTAGAGGAAAACATTGTTTTTTTACCATGTGGATTCAGAAGACCAAGAACAGTTAGAATGTATCACAAGTTTATACTAAAGACATTGCATTGATACTTTTTATATTCTAATATATATTTTAAACCTAATTATTTATATTCCAATTCTATTTATTGGAATAAATAAATATCAATTTATTTGTCAAATTATCAACTAATTCTAGTAAGTTTTACTGTGTGAAATATAAAATCAGCACATATAAATATAAAATATATAATTATATATAATATAATTAAAAGGCACAGGTTTGCATTGTTCTGTTGTAGTTACTGTATCAAAGGCTACTCTGTTTTAAAGTATTATTCCATTATCTCTACCTTAGTGTTTGATAGAGTTAGACCTAAAGCTTTACCATTTGTAGATTTACAGCATGGAGGCAAGAGGAAACACTGTGATTAAAACAGTATCAATTTAATGCCTAATAACGAGGAGAAACATATGGACTTCTCCTGCAACTATGAAAATATTTGGTGATAAAAAGGCAGTAGTGTAAGTTCCTGCCTGGTTGGATGGTAGACAGGCCAGGACATTAAGTAATCATGCATATGAACAATTTTTTCACCTTCTTGGCTTTAGCTACTTTTGAAATGGAAGGTATAATAAACAATTATATTTTGATAAAATACCTTCTAGTCTGAACAGTTCTGTTTGAACTGTTCATCTCTCTATGATCCCTTGTAACCAAGATTAGTTTTGTTCTAGTAAGACAATCTATGCTGTCAGGGTAAGATATTCTGGTTGGTCTGTTCCCACATGGAAGAAGGGTAAAGGCTCAGGTAGACATTTGTGCCAGTAACACCTCATTTGGGAAAATATCAGCTGAAGAAGTTTAGAAGTAGCTCTTAAGCAACGCTTACTTTGAATCCATTAGGTCCACATAGCTAACACAGTTGGATAAATAAGTACTTGAAAAAGCCATCACCTTTGGACCTATCTGTAAATAATTGAGAGTACGATCAAATTCCAAATAAAAAGACTTAAGATAGTCATTGACAAAAAATTTGCAAATGTGAGCAATTGATTGATCAATATAATTTTTTTCTACTATTCACAGAATTTTAGGGAAATAAGATCGATAGCATTGTTAGGAACAATACGGTTTCCTTGTTACAAGTAGGCACCCATAGATATAGGCTGTATAAAGATTGCATCATTAACTACTTAAATTTAGAGGATACTACATGCTTCAGCAGCACGAATACTCAAATTACAATGCAGAGATTAACATGGCACTTGCCCAAGGATAACATGAAAATTTGAGAAGTATTCATATGTTTCATTCTTCAGATGCAAGAAATGAAAAACAGTTATTAAAACAAAATTACAACTGTAACAATACACGTAATTCATATAATTAAATTTAGTTTGACATCAGTATATTAAATATTCACCTCAGAAAGGCGTTTACATAGCATAAACTTTACAAAACTTTTCAAATTAGACATTGTCATTTTATCCCAAAGAAAAATAATATTAAGACCTAGAAAAAAAGGAATCAAACTGTTTCTATATGGAATGCAATCAGAAAGGACACATTAATGAACCTAAATATTATAAAATAATGTAGAATTCAAAGTATATCTAGGAGAAAATAAAATAAATTATGAACATTATGCAAACATAGAATATAGAATATTTTAAAATATACTTTTTCAGACAAGCACCAGAAATATTTTAGTTTCTGTACTACTCACTTCAACAGGTAAGTTAAAATTGTTTCTGATTAAAAAATCACAAACTCTGAAGAAATCATTATACATGTATACAAAAACTATTGAATACATTTTGACATCCAATGCAGGCAATTCACTTGGAAGAATTCTTCGGAATCCATGAATTTTTACAATAAAATATTGGTGTTGCCGGGCACATGTGGCTTATGCCTATAATGCTAGCTACACAAGAGGCTGAGACCTGAGGATCATGGTTCCAAGGCAGCCTGGGAAGGAAAGTCTGTGGTACTCTTATCTCCAATAAACCACTAGAAAACTGGAAGTGGAGCTGAGGCTCAAGTAGTAGAGCGCTCACCTTGAGCTGAAGAGCACAGAGATAGCTCCCAGGCCCAGAGTTCAAGCCCCATGACAGACCAAAATAAAATATATTGCTCTTATTTGGATTGTGAAAATATTTTGTAGGGACACAAAAGATCGACTTGCATTTTTGAAATTTAAGAAACTTAACCCCGACCATTAGGACATAGGTGAACAATTTGTACAGCCTTCCACAACTTCATAGAGGTAGTGATACATACTTATCCTTTTGGCAATATCAAATGCAATTTTTTTCTATGTTGTTCTCCAGGCCTGGTTTTATATAATGGTTCAACAGAAGGAGATCAAGAGTATCTTTGCTAGCTCAATTCTCAGCAGCAAGATGTAAGGGGGACAAGAGGCCTTTAGTTGGGCATTAGTATCTGCATCATGATGAAGTAATAAAGAAGTCACTCTGGTATTATTCCACGTATATGCACTGTGCAGGGGTGTCTATTCATCTACAGTTATTGCGTGTGCCGCTTGAGACACCAACTCACTGACAATGTCTAATTGTCCACTGTACGCTTCTCGATGAAGAGGGGTATACTCGTCGTCATCCCTACTATTCACATGAGTGGCCTTTTGGGAAAGAAGTCTCCGCACTGTAGTAAGCCGAATATTTTTGGCAGCCCAATGAAGAAATTTGCTTGGATCCTTCTCCATTTTTTTCTTGCAATTGATATCATTCCTTATTTTTTCATCTTGTTCTTCCTGTTCCTAAGAATTGCCTAACCAGAAACTTTGAGTGCCAGTGGGAATGAGGTGTCCATGTATTTTCCTAATAGTTCACATTGGTTGAACTGGTCAGAAATATTCAGTGAATTTTCTGCAACTGTTTATTCACCATGATTTATTTTCTCTTTTTCCAATTTTACTATTTGAAATTATTCTAACTGGAGAGTAGGGAATTGATGGAGAGCAGAGGAAAGATGTTCCTCCGTATTCAAATGTACACACTGAAAATGAGGACCAGTGATGTCTTCATGTGCAGCTTATTCTAGGAATGAGAAATTAGGAAATAACGCCTTCTATATAAATGATTTGGGAAATGGCAGAGCAAAAACTGAAATGATGCAACCAAAAATATGAAAGCAAAATAAATTAGGATAATTATGGAGCAATCATATTATCTATGAGAACCAAGAAAGGGAGAGAGAGACAGATGATGTGCAATGACCTAGCTAGCCACAAAATCCATGCCTCTGATCAATTTATAGAGCAAACAAAATTTTATTTTTTAAAAAAGATGGGAATAGAATTTATGTATTTACTTGAAATTAGTAAATACATTTATAGTAGCCTACATAAAGAGACATAACTTTGACCAAATTACAGACAATAAACTAATTCCTTGATAATTCTAGCAACAGATCTGACTGAAATCAGGTGAATCACACTTTTCCTGTATAATGAAGAAATAGTAAGGTAGTAAAGCAGCTAGAGAAGGCAGGGAGATTGTATCTGTGACAAAACTTTGTGGAAATTGGTATTGAGGATTTCTTACTGGTGATCCACTTGCACTGGAAGCATGATTCTGAACTATTGATTTCTGATTCTGAATTATTGATTTGATCATTATATTCTCCAAGAAGAAAAATGAGAATTGATAATTAAGGACTACTAATACATTTTGACCTTCTCACTAAGCACTTTCAATTATTGAAATCACATGAAGACAATAGACAGGCCTACTTTTTAGATGAAAGCAAGTGTCTTTAAAAAAAAACAAGGAATATATGTAGTCATGCAAAGGACTTCTATTTTACCAATGCCTCATACATTTTTCTAATGTTGGGTAACAATAAATAATGGATTTATTAGAAAGCTCTTAAGGCTCATATGTTCAATAGTGAGTTCTCTTACACTATAATATGATATTTTTTGTGTATGGTCTTAAGAATAATTTACATTACTAACTTGAATTTCTGACAGGACAGTATCATCACTGTACATCTTGCTTCTATACTCTCAGTTTTAAATTACTATTTAAGTATGTGCATTAGATAACTGTAGAGGAAAAAATAGAAGCCACACTGATGTCTTATGTCTTTAGTAGTAGTTAATCAGAAAGATGAAATCTGAGGATTGTGGTTTGAAAGCAGACCAAGAAAAAAAAAGTCCATTAGATTCTGATTTGAAAGTAACCAGAAAAAGCTAGAAATGGAGCTATGGTACAAGCAGTAAAATGCTAGCCTTGAGAAAACTGAAACAAAAAATAAATTCTGGGACAAACCCAGGCCCTGAATTCAAGCCCTAGTATTAGCACCAAACGAATTAATAAGGTAATCAATTAATTAAAAATAAATTAAGTGGTCACATTTGGAGAGGCAGCTAAAATGTAACATGGGTGGTGATGGTTCATGTATTATTTTGTAATAAGGCATATTATCATTTGTCCTAATCACTAATATTTTATTTGAACTTTTTTGTACAATAAACCCTGAATTTAGCATGCATGTATATGTGTGTGTACATGTGCAAACATGTGTATACATGTATATGTGTGCGTGTGCTGTTGCAATGTTGCTTGCCAATCTGGACAGGGTGAGGCTGAAAAGAGCTGTGTTGCAATGTTTTATTTATCAGTGTTCTGTCATGTCATTTCAGTGGAACCACCCTTCTGTACATATTATTTGTCTACTAAAAAAGTCATCATAATCAAAGCATTTACAGCATTAAGTTAGATAAAGAGACCGCTTTCAGCTCTTATTGTATGTGAGGTAAGAAGATACAGACATAATTAGGTAGTAAGTTATTGCTGTAAGATGATTGTCAGTACAAAATTCATATTTGACCTCTTAAATTGGTTATACTTTTAAGATACACTCATGGAGTGATTTGGACCGACGTGACCAAACAGGTGTTACTCTCTGGTTATTCCTGTGAAACACAAGTTGGATAAACTCTTTCCGGATTTCTGTAGAAAATCACTTTCTTTGCAAGACCATATCTATTCGCACTAAGAGTTAATCAAACCCATATGATGTTTGAATATCCCATCTTATTGGCAAAATAAGTATTGTCGATATGCTTGTTAGATATTCCTTCCAAAAACGAACAAACAAAAAGGATGTGTCATGTCCAGATTGTGTATGCATTTGAAGGTGTTTTGTACATGCACAGGGATCTTTACCAATGGCTCTTTTGTGGGAGTAACTATGGCAACTTTAACAAATAAGGCTTTTTGAATATCTTTTCCAATATACATAACATCCCAGAGGAAGTCTTGCAATTTCTGAAAGTCCTTTGAATATTTTAGTATTATTTCAGTTCATTGACTATAGAGCTAAAATTTCTGAAATAAATATTGTTAAGATCTGAAAATGTAAGTGGGCATATAAGCTTTTTCATGCATCATTTTATGAAAACCCAGTTTTTATGAAAGTAAATGGAATAGAATAAAAGAATGTAAGTGAATTGGGTAAGCTAATTATTAGCATAACTTTGTTTTCTATTAACAGTCCATTGAATGTACATGATGCAGTTAAATTATTTCCTTTGTGTCTCTGTACTTCAGTTAGTTTTAGAATCTTTATAGTTATGAGTGAATGTTTAGTATAAATAAAGGTCTTTTTAAATGATTAGAATTAACCTTGTGTTATGTGTCCTACTCCCAAGAAAATGAGTTATTTTTAAGTGTTAAGAGTTTATCATTTTCATTATCATTATCATAGGGAATCATTATCATTATCATAGGGAATTAAAAAATACAGTAGTATTGATGTCTTTTTAAACCAATTGTATTCACAAGTTGGAGAGTCTTTAATTCATACTTAGGTCTTGGTGCCTATGATTTTTAACCTCTCATTCCTAACATTAATATGTCAGACTGCATTTTTGTGTATACGAAAGGTAAAATATTTATCTGGGGTGAAAAGTGATTTTTATATCAGTCTTTCTTTAATAACATTATAAAGTAGTACATTTCTCTCAAAATGTTGGGTATAAAAAGCAATCAAAATACTTCTAATGGTAAACAATTTAGGTGAGCTACAATATGGAAACAATTGCTCCAAAAGACCTGCAGTCTGTTTCCATCAGGAATTGGGCAGGTCATTCTTTCAGTAAGACTGTGTTAACCAGAGATGGGGTCCCCAGGCAGTGCAGTGTTGAGTGAAGGGATAAAATATGATTTCTAGTATTTTGAGCTAGAAATCAAGAATGTTATAGTTTAGCAGTTCCTTTCACCAGGGAGGTATAAATTGATTATGAACTTGAGTTTTCATATTACAGTTACTTATTTTCTTTTTTTGTTGTTGTTGGTCATGGGGCTTGACCTCTGGGCTTGGGTGTTGTCCCTGGTCTCTACCACTTGGACCACAGTGCCACTTCCAGTTTACTAGTGGTTTATTAGAGATAAGAGTCTCACAGTCTGTCCTGCCCGAGCTGGCTCTGAACCACAATCCGCAGATATCAGCCTCCTGAGTAGCTAGTATTACAAGCGTGATCCACCGGTGTCTGGCTATTTACCTATTTTCTAACAAAGATAAAGTGAAATATTATTAGAGTGTGCACAATAATTTTGGGAAATTTTCCTAGAATTAGTAGACTGAGTGCTGGTATTTAGTTAGAAAATAGAATGAGGTTATTTGATATGGTGGGAATGGACCACAGCCTAACACTTACCGTGTGTACAATGTTGTACTAGTAATTCCAACTCTGAAGATTTACATATAATCATCTTAGAATTAAAAATAGAAGTAGTTCCACTTTATGGGATTATTGTGAGGATTAAATTAGATACCAAAGGTAAAGTACTTGGAAAAACAATCATAGTTTGATATTTTCTACTTGTTATTTTATCATGTGATATATTCAAATATTTGTACTGTGATTTTTATATTGTGTCTATTTAGGATAGGCAAAGTGATGTATTGATATTCATTGCGTTGTTCACTTTTCTGTTATTATGAGGATAATACCTGCAAAGAAAATTTCTGAGAAGGAAATTATCATATTGACTCATGGGTTAAGATCAGATGTCTCCATTGTTTTTCATTATATTTTTAGTAAATAGTTGTACGAAGAGTTTTCCATTCAATGAATCAGTTTTTAAGTATGATGGATCTTTACATAAATTTCTCACATCCTTCCAAACCTCACCCCACTTTCATTTTTTCCTAGTTTCATACTATCTGCATTGAATATTATGGCATCACTCTCTACTTCCATAAGTCTCTTTAATCCTTCCCTTTGACTTCCCTTCATATTTTCCAAGTGATAGTTTCCTGGTATTCATTTTGTTGGATTAAAAGTTCAATTTTATAAGAAATTACACCTTTTAAATACTCCTCTGCAAATAGCATGCTTTGATTAATACTGTTGTTTAACTTGCATAAAATTCTGGCTTCCAAATACACGTCCTTTGTGTGTCTGGCTCTGACGTCGTTTACTTAACATAATTTTAGATCTATCCATTTGTTTGCAAATGCTGTAACGGTCTTTATAATGGATGGGTGCAATCCAATTGTGTATATGCGCAACACTTTCTCCAACCATCCCTCCGCTAAAGGGCGTCTGGGCTGATTCCATAAGTTCTCTACGGTGAATAGTGCAGTAGAGAACATGATTGTGAGATTGATTTTACTGTAACTTTTGGGAAGAATTCACCACTGTTTTTCTGGGAGCAACCCTCTAGCCGATTTTCCAGAATAAGCACATCCCTTCCTTCATCTCCCTCACAAGGTTTTTCAAGTTCTCAAAAACACACTACCCCCTACAAGTCTGAATCAGCTAAAACCACACTGTGCCCATATTCTTGTTGTTGTTGTTGTTGTTTTCTGTCCGGTCGAGGGGCCTGAACTCCGGGCCTGGGTGCTGGCCCTCAGCTTTTCTGCTCAAGGCTAGCAATCTACCATTGGAGCCACAGCGCCACTTCCAGCTTTCTTCTTTTTGCTTATGTGGTGCTGAGGAATCAAATCCAGGGCCTCATGCATGCAAGGCAAGAGCTCTACCACTGAGCCACTTTCCTAGCCCCAATGTGCCCATATTCTTTTAATACATTTTTCATAATTTTACACATAATTTAGGGAGAATCTTCTATGTACTTTCCTAATGTGGTAATGAGGGATATGACAATAGAGTAAAAGTAAGAGATATGGAATTTAATTAGCTACTATCATATTTAAAATAATTTTCAGCTCTCATAGCATCACTTACTATTATTTTAACCTTTTATTTGATTACTTCACCTATCCCCTAAATTATAGCATGATTTAACTACAAAGGCAAAAATGTGTGGTTTGACTTTGACACTCATGTGTGAGGATGCAAAATATGGGCAAATAAAGGGATTGGAATTAATAGCCATTATCCATTTTGTTAAATGGTTTTCTCAAACTGATTCTCACAATTCATATTTCATTCAACAAGAAACGTGACTATTCCCTATGCTTTGCTCCTCATTAAACTTGTTTCCATGTTATTTTGTAATGAAGGATGATTTCATAAATCTACTGTAGATACAAAAACACATTAAAATATTTCTATATGTATGCATTGATATAAATATACACACATATATTATAAAAGTTATAATGATAAATTTTAACTTCTGTAACTGTACAATTTACTAAATTATTAAAAACATGGACCGCTCAGGCCTGGAATCCTGGTTACTCAGGAGGCTGATATCTGACGATCTTGATTTGAAGCCATCCTGGGCAGGAAAGTCCATGAGCCTCTTATCTCCAAACAACCAACAGAAAATCAGAATTGGAACTGTGGCTCAAAGTAGTAGAGTGATAGCCTTGAGAGAAGACTCAGAGATATCACCCAGGCTCTTAGTTCAAGAACTAAAATCTACCCCCCAAAAGTATTTAATTTACACCTGTGTAAGTACAGTATTTCTTTCACCCAAATGCACATCCATGCTCATTGCAAGGTAACTCTGTTGTATCTGGAGTACCACATAATATTATCACATAAGTAGAAAGCATTGCAACATGGGTAAACTCTATCTCTCTCATGGATTTTTCTCCACTCAATATTCAAATCTTGCAATTATTCCAATTATTTAAAGTCATAGCTTTTTTTCTTTAATACCCATAATATTAGAATTTCAATTGAGTGTCTTGTGTCTTCTAAATGGATATTCTTACCACTTTGGCATGCCCCCAGCCCTAAATTATCCTGATTAACTTTCAGATTGAATCTCGCTTCCTACTTGTGTATGATCGTGGGCTCAGTCTACTTCGTGTTATTCTTCCTGGAATTTAGAATAACAGGTTCCTGGCATTGTGTACAGATCTTTCGGTCCAGTCTGAGCTTTAACCACTATCCTCACCACAGTAGGCTCCCATGTAGTCAGGATTTTCATAAGCTTATCATAGCTATTTTTTTTGAGTCCAGTCGTGGGGCCTGAACTCTGGGCCTGGGCGCTGTCCCTCAGCTCTTCAGCTCAAGGCTACCACTCTACCACTTGAGCTATAGCACCACTTCTGGCTTTTTTCTTTTTGCTTATGTAGTGCTGAGGAATCGAACCCAGGACCTCATGCATGCAAGGCAAGCGCTCTACCAGTGAGCCATCTTCCCAGCCCCTATCATAGCTATTTTTAAAAAACCTTTGAATTTCCTGCAGGTTCTTGAGTACTGAGTTAATTTGGGTTTGCTTGGGTTGTTTTGTTTCTTTTGAATGTATGTGTTGAGTTGTTCCTCATTTTTCCTTTTGTTTCTTTCACTCAAGTTCTTACCAATAGTGCTGAGAAACCAAATCTTCTTTCTCAAGATAGTCAAGGTAAAAAATACTTATTCCAAAACAATTCCAGTAACATTTAAACACCTTCAGGAATTTCAAGAAGATGGCAGAGGAGAACCTGGTGGCTAAACAAGTTCTCGCAGAGAAAGCAGTTCTAATGTTCCAGTGAACAGTCCTAGGCACACCAAGTGTGCATCACAGTACAGAGAGTTTGGCCAGAGAGGGAAAATCCAGGTAAGGAGACAGATGTGAGCATTTTCCAGCAGCCATGGCTGCAGCGGCTGTGGCGGCTGTGGTGGCGTCCATAGCCACCATACCTACAACCCAGAGAGTTTGGGACAAATGTGCCAGATGCAGCAGGTGAGCAGATTTTACTCAACACCAACAAGAACTGACAAATAGCAGATATCTTCATCCTGCAGATAGCAGAACATAGGCTACCCAGGAACCAACACTCCCGCGTGAGTACAAAACTGACATTCTCACTGCTTCTCAAAGGAAGCAGAGGAGTGAAGGCCACTCCTCCCCCCAACAGCGGAGATATCCATCTTTGATACAGACAAAGGCCTGGCTAAGCAGCTAGCTCCAACTCAGTCCTTTGATGAAAACAAAAGAGTCATTTAGCTAGTCACAAGTACCTACCCTGACCTGCCATTCTGAACTCCACAACCAGGCAGAGAAAGCTACACCCACGAAGGAGTGGCTTTCTTCACTGGGTAAAAAGAGCCAGAGGCTGCTCCTCTCTACAGCAGCCCTGACAATCAATTGAAACTCAGTAAACATAAACCCTGAGAATGGCTCCAGGCTGGGCTCTGTGAATGTCTCAGAAGCTAGCCCCTCAGGGAAAAGCTACTGTTTTCTGAAAGGCCTCAACTTTTTCCAGAACCCAGCCTTTTCACAGCAACTCCAAACTAGAGGAAACAGCCATCTCCCTCTTTTGTGATACTCAAAGCAGATCTCCCTTCCACTGAACTAGCCTCGGAGGAAGATCACAAACTTCTGGGTAAACCAACAGAATTTTTTCTGCTTGCCCAAACAAACTGACTTAAAAAAACCAATCAAGCCACAGAAAACGAAACACCACAAGCAAACCAGAGACTCCACCAAGAGACTGGTTACTGACACAAGGGAGATACAGGATCTTCCCATCAACACCCCAAAAACAAAATCAAAGAAGTCTTTTTTTATATCTTTTAAAATATTTACTTTTTAATTATAAAAAATTGTTTTTATTAATCTTTTTTTCTTCCTCTTATAACTCTTATTTTAGGTGTATATGTGTGTATGTGTGCTTTTTAAAAAAAATCTCTACTGACCTTTAGGTCTTTTTTGTTCTTTCTTTCTCATTCATTTTACTTTTTCATCTTTTGTTCTTTTTGCATGAATTATTTGTTGTTCTGCTTATCCTCATATATACCTGTCATTGATTATAAGACCTTATCCCCCATTGTGTACATACTTAATTCATAAATGTATTCCTCAATTCAAAACTTCTTAGGATTAAATTCCTTAATAGCAGTATTATCTATTTGTACCTATACAATATTTGAAGTATTTTTTAATTTATTTTTTTATTGTGAAAATACTGTACAGAAGGGTTAAAATACATGGGCAAGATAATGAGAACATTTCTTATCAAGCATTGTAGCCTCCTCCTTTGTTTCCCCTTCCCATCCCTTCCCAGCCTCCCACTGCCCCCCATTTAATCCTCCCCCCCCCCACCAAAGTTGTAAAGTTCGTTTTCGACATGACAACTTGTACTTCTCATTGTTGCAACGGGTCCACCTGTATCTTATTTAAACGACTTGTTTTTCCTCTTCCCCTCCACAAATAATTATTTTTTTAGTTTTTCAGGTCTCCTTTCTATCCCTCCCCTCCTCTCATCCTATCCCCATTCATCTCTCAATGTCATTTCTTTAAATTTTCATTACTTTTAAGAGTTTCACTTTTTAAATTTAAATATTTGTCTTTCCATTTTTTTTCTTGTCTATTCTTTTAATTTTTTTTCTCTCTCCTTTCATTCTTTCCAATCCATTTCCCTCTTGAGAGTAGGACTTGGTTAATTTCACTCTCCTTTTACCTATCCACATCCCTCTAACCCTATTTTTCCACACCTTTCTCCCTAAACATAATAATTTCTGGTTTGTCAAATTCTTCTTTGCTCTTCTTACCCCATTAATACATAGTTGTTTAATGTTGAATAGACTGTATCTCTTGAAATAGATTGTATCTGCGGACTTTTGACTATGCAATTACAGGACTTTGATTGATGCTTGCCTTAAAATGGTGTTCTAGCACAAAACTAGCATTACTTTCATCCCAAATGGGCAGAACAAGCAAGAAAAACACAAAGAAAAATGGCAAGTCCGGGTATCTCAATTCCCACTCAAGATAATCAGGTGATAGAACAGATAATGAATAATCCAGAGGAGAGTTCCCAAAAAGCTCTACAAACATTACTGGTAAACATGGTGAATGAAATGATTGAAACCCTGCAAAGGACTCAGTGTGAGCGTGATAGGGAGAGAGAGGAGGCAAACCAAAGATCAAAACAGGAAGCACATGGGCTTGAGGAAGATACTAAAAGGTTGATACTGGAATTGTGTGAGCAGGTTGAGAACACTCAAAGAGAAATAAAGGAATTGCGTGAGCAGGCTGAGATCAGACAAAGAGAACTACACAAGTTGCATGAACGTGAGAAATCTAATCAAAGAGTAATACAAGAATTGCAAGAGTGGGATGAGCATAGACAAAGATCAATAGAGGCATTCATGGAATCCATAAACAGACACCTGAAAGGAGTCAGGGAGACCACAAAGAGAATGCTGAATGGAGCCCAACAGAAGCAATGGGAGTCCAAGGAAACCATAACCAATCAACCAAGTGATTTGAGAATAAACACTGAACACAAATTAAGGAAGTAAAGAATTTCATACAAGATCTAAAACAAAGCTCCAACAAAGATTTTGAAGCCATAAAAACCGACCAATCAGAAGCAAAAGAAATGAAAAAATGTAGTAGAAAGTCTTGACAGTAGGTTAGACCATGCAGAAGATTGAATCTCTGGCATTGAAGACAGCCTAGGTATTATAGAGAAAGAACATACAACTATCCAAGACAAATTCAAGAAATATGATAAATCTATTCAACACTTGGAAGACACCATCAGAAGGTCTTATCTGAGGGAAATGGGTGTAGAGGAGCACATAGAGACAGAAGTTAATGGTCTAGAAAATTTGTTTAACAGGATCCCAGCAGAAAACTTCCCAACACGCAAAAAGATAGGCATATTCAGATACAAGAAGCTTTTAGAACTTCAAATAGACCAGACAAGAACAGGACATCCCATCATCACATTATAATCCACATGGGATCAATTCAGATCAAGGAAAAGATCCTTAAAGCTGCCAAGGAGAAAAGATCAGTCACCTATAAAAGAAAACCAATTAGAATCACCTCAGATTTCTCAACAGAGACAATTAAAGCAAGAAGAGCCTGGAATGATGTTTGCCATGCCCTAAAGACAAACAACTATCAACCAAGAATAGTGTACCCAGCTAAACTCTCCTTCATAACTGAAGGTAAAATAAAAATCTTCCATAGCAAAGAAAAACAAACAATATATGTCCATCAAATCAGCTCTACAAAAGATACTTAAAGATGTCCTACACATAGAAAACCAACAAGACCACAATAAAGACCAAGAAACCACACCCAAACAGAATCCAAGAACCATAGGAAGAATGCAGTAGGCGTAGCTCCCAAGAAGGAGGATAAAATGGCAGGAACATCCAAATACCTCTCAGTCTTATCTCTCAATATTAACGGATGTAACTCCCCAATAAAGCGAACGCTTTCTATGAAGCCATCATTACCCTCATACCAAAACCCTCATCAAAGAAAGAGCACTATAGACCCATTTCTTTCATGAACATTGATGCAAAGCCTCTCAACAAAATTTTGGCTAATCGATTTCAACAATTCATCCAAAAAATCATACACCACGAGCAAACAGGATTCATTTCAGCGATACAAAGCTGCTTCAATATACGCAAATCAATTAACATAATTCATCACATCAAAAGAGCAAGGATAAGAACCACAGGGTTATCTCAATAGATGCAGAAAAAGCTTTTGACAAGATCCAACACCCCTTTATGGTGAAGGTCCTGGAAAAATTAGGAAACCATGGAACATTCCTCAATACAATAAAGGCTGTGTATGACAGGACTACAGAAAGCATTATACTCATATCTAAAATATACTTGGAACTCCAAAAAATTAAATCCCCCACAACAAATCCTAAAAGAAACAACTGCCCAATAAATAAGTGGGCTAAAGAGAAACTTCTCTGAAGAAGAAAGAAGGATGGCCAATAGACACATGAAGAAATGCTCAACTTCCCTAGCCATAGAAAAATGCAAATCAAAACAACATTGAGATACCACCTCACCCCAGTTAGAATGGCTAAAATCAAGAACTCTAATAACAACAGATTCAGGAGGAGATATGGATAGGGGAACCCTACTGCAATGTTGGTGGTAGTGTAAACTTGGTCAACCACTTTGGCAAGTGGTATGGAGGTTCCTCAAAAGACTCTACATAGAGCTCCCCTATGACCGAGCAATCCTACTTTTGGGCATTTACCCAAATGATCACAAAGAAGACCACACTAAAGCTCCCAGCACAACTATGTTTATGGCAACATTATTTACCATAGCTAAGCTTAGAACCAACCCAAATGCCCCTCAGTAGATGAATGGATCAAGAAATTGTGGTATATATACACAATGGAACTCTTTGCCTCCATCAGAAAGAATGACATTTCCCCATTATCAGGAAAATGAAAGTCTAGGAAAAAATTATATTAAGTGAAGTAAGCCAGGCCCAAATGCACATAGGCACCATAGTTTCCCTTATTGGTAGTAAATAGTATATGTCTGAGACAAGCAGAAAAGGTAAGATTCATTGATGTTATGTGAAATGTACCCCAACATAAGTATTCAAATATTTTTTTCTTTCATGCGATTGTTTGTAATATATTTATAAGATGAATTTTTGTTGCTTTGTATGTCCCTCCCCCACGATATAACTCCTGTTTTCACTGTATTTTATGTTGGTATATTTTGTGGAGGGGAAAGGAAAAAACAAATCGTTTAAGAAGGGATAGAGTTGGACCCATTGTAACAATGAGATTTACAAGATGTTATGTCGAAAAACGAACTTTAAAACTTTTGCAAGGCGGGGAATAACGGGGAGAGGCAGAAGGGGTGAGATGGAAAGGGATAGAAAGGGGAAACAAAGGAGGAGGCAACAATGCTTGATAAGAAATGTACTCATTATCTTGCCCATGTAATTGTAACTCCTCTGTATGGTATTTTCAGAATAATAAAAAAAAACCTTCATACCTATTAATGGTATATGAATTCTATGTGCTTAGAAGGGTCTTTTTATATTCACAGCCGTCTTTGGCATACACAGACAGATCATGGGTTATATGAAGATAATAAATTTCCAGATGCTTGCCAGGAGGAGTAAAACCTATAGTTTTTTTTCCCCAGAGGCTTCCCTGTTCATGAAAGAAATATGCTACTTGATGCAGGAATTCACAAAATTACATTACTAGGAAGAACTTAAACAATCATCCAACATTACAGAGTTGAGGGAGATGAATTGATCTCCTGAATAATTTACTTTTGGGTCAAATAAAAGCAGGCTGCCATGAAGAGAGTAGACTTTAGAGAAACATGATGAATTGTATGTAAATAGTTGCTTTGCTAATTTTCTTAATTTGTGAACTAATACAGGGAAATAAAGTACAGCAAGGTAAAAAAAGTAAAGAACTCTGCATTGAAATACTCATTTTTGTGTGTACACACACGTGCATGTTCATGTGCTCATGCATGCATTCATCATTCCTGCTCTAAGCATCTGTGCCCCAGGATAGTGGTCTACCACTTGAGCCACTGCTGCACTTCTGGTTTCTTGGAGATAATCACATGTTTTTTCATGATTGGACTGGCTTTGAACAGTGGTCTTCAGATCTTGGCCTCCCGAGTAGCTAGCTAAGCTAATTCACCCTCTGAGTAGCTAGTTAAAATTCTGTCTGTCTTCTATGCTTCACTGCTTTTTTATCCTTTTCCTGAGGTAATCACAAGCCTGTCATCTATGTGTCTAATTGCTTTAAAAATACTGTTACTGCTTGGCACCAGGGGCTCCAATCTATACTCTTAACTACTTAGGAGGCTTGAGAACAAAAAGCAGGACAAATTTTAGGGGAGTTCCTTCCCAATCTATACCTGGATGCATTGGATCATTTCCACCATCCTGCACTATCTAGAGACTAAAATTGGAAGGACTGCAGGATCCAGGAAACTAGACAAGTTGGTGTGCAACTCGGATGCCATTGATGGATCAGGTGCATGTCCTTGTGGAAAGGGAACCCCTATCCTAAAATTAACCACCGATATAATGCCAGCCTAGCATTATTGTTCTTGTTAGGCTGGAATTATATCAGTGGTTAATTTTAGGATAGGGGTTCCCTTTCCACAAGAACAAGTTGAAATCCTCACAATTTTCCAAAACCAAAATAAGTACATACATTAACATCCCAAAACTTAGTACAATCTGTTCTTTGCTCTAATATCATCTTTATCTATTATCATATGATGTGACAGAATAGCTTCTTCATTAAACTTATGATATATTTTAAAAGACCTAAAAAATTCTTTCTCACTTATTAAGTGCAAACGAATGGCATATTGCCTCATTCTTACATATTTGACTGCCACTAAAAATCCATTCAATGATTATTATAGTAACATATTCTGATTTATTACTTTATTTGTAAAAGATTTTAAACATTTTGCTTTTCTGCTGACGTTTAAGTATTTAAATAGTATCATCAAAATATATTCCTTGGTTACTTGGGGCAGTTTTTTATAAAGTTTTTAACTAATGGCTTCTAAGAATTCTTAATTGCTATATTATCTGTTTTATTTTTAATCTCAGTATAATTTTATTTAAAGGTAATGTACAGAGGGGTTACAGGTACATAATTAAGGTAATGAGTACATTTCTTTTGGATGGAATATTGTTATCCCCTCCATCGATTTTTTTGGACACTCAATTACTGATGCTTTTGCTGTTGGTATTGTTCAAATGTACTTTTCCTTTCTTTGTTCATACTTTTTTATTATAAAATTGATATAAAAAGGGTTTACAGTTACTTAAGTCAACTAAAAGGTACACTTCATTTTATTTTCTATATTTCAAATTTTGGTCTTAATTAATTATTTTCTTGTTTGGGTTTACAGTTACTTAAGTCAACTAAAAGGTACACTTCATTTTATTTTCTATATTTCAAATTTTGGTCTTAATTAATTATTTTCTTGTTTTTTAAGATAATTCTTTTTTCAGAGTTGTAGGATTAGTTCATTTAATTTTGCATGATTTTTACACATGTAAATTATTCACATATATGTTACTTTTAAAATATTTAACATGTGAATATTTAATATTATTTTCTTAATTATTATATGGTTGGTGAATTTACATAAATTGGTTTTCTTATAGTTCTAAACATATTTTTCCAGGTAACAAATAATTACTGTATTTTCAAGAATCACATACTATATTAAGAAAGGCTTCATTTCCGGGTCACTTTTTTGTAAATATTTGTACTTGAATTAAAAAAAAAAGTTTGAGCTGGGCATGGTGATTTGGGTCTTCCATTTTCTACCTATGGTAGGAACTGTGAATAGGGTTTGTAATTTGGGAGAGCCTGAGAAACTATGAGACCTTATCATAAAAATATCCAGAGTGAAATGATTTGAGATATAGCCACCCATAGCGAGATATAGAGCACCTGGTTATCATATTCTAAATCTTGAGACTTAAACACCAGTAACATTAATCTTTTGTCAAAATTAAAGGATACATGTTTCAAAATGTTTATTATTTAAAACTTATTTACAAAGGTTCTCATGTCTTCTATTTCTTAATTTTCCATTTACTTAATCTATAAGAATCCAAGTATATTGTGATTATTTGATTGCTACTAAATGTTTAAATAGTATGAGCAATATTATGATTTCATATATTAATCTATTTTTAATATTTGTGATAATTTCCTCTATTTAATATTATATCAGTATTCCAAATGTGTGTATGTTGTATGTGTGTGTATGTGTGTGTGTGTGTGTGTGTGTGTGTGTGTGTTTATATGGTTTTTGTGTGTGTGTGCTTTGTGTGTACCTTTGTAATGCTTGGGAGATCACACCATTATTTCACATATGCTAGGTCAAGATTTTACCACTGAACTATACTGTGTAGTTATAATGTAAATAATGTTTTAAATTATGACTTTAAAATTTTCATTCCTAGTATGTTTTTTCAAAATTATATATGATTAAATGTGATCCATTTTCTATCCACGTTAGCAATTTGTATTGTTATTTTATTGTTATTTAGAGTATTTCCACTGCTTTTTCACTTCCAAATTCTTGTGTTTGTTATTGATAAAGGTTTTACTTTGCTTCTTTTCTCTCTTCATTCTTTTTGCCTTCATTCTTTTTGCTATTGTTTCCTTTATTTCTTTGGAAATTAATTATCATATTGCTATTACAATTTATTTACATTGTAAGAGGTCTATAAAATGCTTTATTTTCTATTTTATTTTTCCTATCTTCTCTGACTCTCAGTCCACACTATTAGGTGGATTAAAAAGAACTTGATTAAGGACCCTTTGATTATTTTCCTCCTTCTCTTCTCTGAAGTCTTTCTGTTTTTGAAACACAATAACAATGACATACAGCTCCTAGGTGGTCGATCATTCTATCCCCTTTCACTCTTCTCTGTAGTCGTTATCATTCAACTTTATTATTCTATAGTGTTATCTAAATCTTAACTTATTCCTAAATTAATTTTAGTTGTTTTAAGCATTCTCTAAAGACATTTTTCACTATATAATATCTGGGGTCTTGTGTTTTCACAAGGTGCAAAATATGAGTGACTATCAAAAATCTAGATATCTGTAGAATATTGGTCCACCTGCTCAATAAACTTGTATGTAAATTCAAGGAATACAGGTCAATCAGAACAATCTTGTAAAATGGTGTAGCTTGAGCACTCTAACTAGATTTGAATCTTATTACCATGTTTATTAGTGAAAGAACCGACACATAGAAGAATGTAACAGATTTATCAAAAATAAATTCTTAGTTTTATTGTCAATAGATTTTGAAAAGGATGTCATGACTTAATGAAATAAAAATAGAATATTAAATGGGTATTTGGCACTACTGCCTCTCTAGTTTTAAAGAATGATCTTAGACTACTACCTCAAACCTTATACAAAAATTTTTAAATGAAAAATGATTATCAAACTAAATGTGAGTTGTAAAATCTTACAAAACATACATGTAAAAATTCATGACAATGGATCAGTAACGGTTTCCAAAAATTTGATATGGAAAGCATTAGTGGTTAAAGAAAAGCAAGAATAAATTAATATCAACTGATGACCTTTCTTAATTCTATGAAAGTAGTGAAAACATATCCAACAGATAGAGGGCACATATTTGTTAATGCTACAATGTTAATGCTACAGTGATCCTGAATCTTAAGTACTATTATATCTTCTAATTCTGTATAAATTTTTCCCGAACAGGGTATTTCTATAAAGAACATATGTAAATTAATAGTCAATAGGAGGAGCATATGAATTAAGCTCCTCTTTAGTATCTAAGAAAAAAGAAAAAGAAAATTCAGTAGTATGACCATAATATAAAAAGATGACACAAAATATAGTAATGCATTTGTGGAGAAATTGATATACTTCGCATAGTAGAATGATTTGTGTACTACTGCAGTCATTTTATTAAGCAATTTTTCAAGTCTTCAAAAGGTCAAAGAGAATTGTATATGTTCTAGCTATTACACTCCTATGTATGTATTAAAGAGAAGTAAAAAACTTGTATGGATCGGGAATGTAGTTCATTGACTGTGCACTTGGACAGTATGAGTGAGAACCTGAAATAATTCCTCAAAACAAATTTTGAAAAGACACCCTATAGAAGATGTATGCAGGACAAATTCCTGTAACTCAATTTTATATCTATTTTAATATCTGTTCTAAAATTTATAGCATTTCTATTTGAAGAAATCCAAGTTTGTGAAAATTAGGCTTGGAAAACCTATGAGTATACAATTCACTTCCAAAGCACTAAAATGTATACAATGAAAGGAGATAATATATTGTATGTGAATTTCATGTCAGCAAAAAAATAAAACTATAGTTAAAAATTCTTCCTACAAAATGCAAAATACCTAATGTTTTTGGTGTTGGCTAAAAATTCTTTGTAAACTGCAGTTTCTAAAACAAAGATGTGATTTCTGTTTATTTTGAGTTTTTTGTCTGTTTTTATACTTTATGCAGAGATAACCCAATCAAAAAATGTATGTGATAACTGGAATGTCTAGGAATTATACATCACTTATACGTAATTGATAACCTTTTCTGGAAGAAACTTTTAGCAAATGATAGAAAACACAAATCTATGTATCTGCATTTTTTGATAGCCATATGTTACTTGCTCAATCCAATTGCTTTTCTCTACTTTGCTAGAAAAAAAGTATTCTCAGGATAAGAGCCAATAACGTGAAAAGAAACAAAACATAAAATCATCTTGATTTATTTGTGACAAAAACAAATGAAATAAAACAATTCCACTTAAGCGATTCCATTATTAGTATCTATGAAGATGATCCTGAATGCCAACATCCATTGAATTTTTGGAATTTTAATTTCTACGAACATATGCAAATTAGAATAAGAAAACAAATATAGTTTTAGAGAAAACCAGCCTTGGTATAATTTTCTTAATTGTTTTGAAATTACAAAAGAATTAATACCATTAAAATTATCCTTTCCTATGGAAATCATTTAAAAATATTTATCACTTATTATAATTCAAATACCAAGCAAGAGTAATTTTACAGAATAATTACAAATATTTTATTACTATCGTAAAATAGAATAAAAGACAGTCCCAATATATTATCATTATTCTTAATTTTAAATCATTACCTAAATATCTTAAACAATCTAAATAGTCATGTCTTTAACATAGACGTAAATATTCTATACTTTTTACCTAACATTTTCCATGGGCATGTATTCATGTTTCTAAGACATGTTTACAGCAGGTAAAAGATGCTTCTGTGAAATTAATGTGATATATTTTGTTGTTGTTCTAGATGTTGTTTGCAAGGTTATGCATTGTCCCTAAGCCATTTTGTGTTCAAAGCCAGCACTCTACAACTTGAGATATAGAGCTAATTCCTGTTTTAGTGGTTAATTGGAGAATCTAACAAGTACTTTTCTGTCTGGGCTAGTTTCAAAAACAATTCTAAGACCTCATTACCCAGAATAGCTCGAATTATAGGTGTGAGTCACTGGCACTTGGTTTAATGTATTTTTTAATTTTAATTATGTTTCAAGATTTTTGTTTCATTATAATGTATATTGTTCTACACATAAATTTAGATATATGTATATATTTCTGATGACAATCTCTAAAAATGTATGTCTTTCTACACATAATATATATATACACAAATACATTTCTGAAGACAGACTCCTTCTAAAACTTCTTATGCTACTATTTTCTTACCTTTTTATTTCAAAGATATACAGTATGTTTTTCCAAAAGTTTCCTAGAATAAAATATCTAATATTTCAATAGAATGTAGCGTTTATTACTTTTAAGGGAATTTTAGATATACACATGATATTGTAGTATATTACTTGAAATAATTCTGTTCAAACTCTTAAATATTTGTGTGTAGTGGTGAGGAGAGAGGAAGTTAATTCATACTTGTTAGGAAATTGCAATACTTCAAAAATCTATTCTATAATATGTTATAAGCACATAGCCAAGCTACCTGTTATGGTTTAGTTTTTTTGTTTCTTTGTTCAAAATTTTAATATGGATGCATGCTCAGTGGTAACATTAAAATTATTAATCAAAAGACAAAACGAATAATCACAAAATCATAGATACATATCAGAGTTTCAATAGTTACCACTTATGATTCTAATAATAATTTTGATGATGATAATGATGATCACAGAGTACCCTGATAATGACAATATTGTGATTGAAAAGGAAAAAACTTTACACATTTTTGAAGCTATATTTCCCATATTAAATATATAGTAAAAAATAGCGTTGGATTACATACAATAAGAATAACAAGAAGAGAGTTTCAATATCAAGAAATACTATCACATAAATGGGTAGAGACAGTAAAAACCCTAATGTTATTCCTGAAGTCTCTCTAATGTATACACACTTTTCTTGGTGGTATTATTTTCTTATAAATAAAATTATTTATTTCCACATTTTGATGGACTAAGGTATAGTTTTCAGCTTAGTGTGATTAGTTCAAAAACATTCTCCTATAGATAATATTCAATAACCAATGTTTCCAATGATATATTTAGGATATGTTCTTCAATACATCTGAAAAAACATGACACTATTTTTACATAGTACCACTTACATATCTGTAGTTACCTTAAAATGACATAGACCTTAGAGCCAGGAGGTAAAATTTATTTTTATTTCTGCAGGAAACAATTTGTGACTTTATACCAACAAACTGAATTTGAGTCTTTCCTTATTTGTAAGGTAAGGTGGAAAATATAAGGACTCTTCACTTTTCTTTTTACCTGCTCTAGAAGTCAACCCATATATTCTTCATTATTTCTGGTAGATTACATCCATTTATAGATGAGAAATGTAAGGCCAGCAGTCAATGTAGTGAGTAAATAATGATACTAGAATTTGTGTCTGAGTTCTTCACTCTGTGTGCTTACAAAGAGAGTAATTTGGTGATGGAGGGGACCAATATGAAAAGACTATGGGGAAAAAGCATACTTTGGATATGGTTGTTTTAGGACTAGATGACAGTGTTGAGTAAATGAAACAGGCTGGTGTCAGGGGTATAAAAAGTAGTATATAGAAATCATTTGAGTGGGGGCTGGGAAGGTGGCTCAGTGGTAGAGCGCTTGCCTTGCATGCATGAGGCCCTGGATTTGATTTCTCAGCACCACATAAGCAGAGAAAAAAGCCGGAAGTGGTGCTGTGGCTCAAGTGGTAAGAGTGCTAGTCTTGAGCTGAAGAACTGAGGGACAGCGCCCAGGCCCAGAGGTCAGGCCCCATGAATGCACCCACCCAAAAAATAGAAATCATTTGAGTGACAGAAACTGAGAAAATCTGGATCATTCATCTTATCTAATGGGAGGGAGTAGAAGGGTAAGAAGAAATCTAATGTGCTTCCACACGTTTGGCTGGCAACTCTGTTAGTGCTACTCTTAGTTATAAGGACCACAGGTGGAAATGATGGATTTAAGGGAAAAAATCTGATAGTTCTAAAGTTTAGTTGCAAAGATGGGTCTGTTTAGACATCATCAAAATATCCACGACCATGAATATGAAAAAGAATAATAAAATTGGGGGCATTTTTGAAAGGAAAAGGAAAAGGAAAGTTCTGACACAGGTGTGAGCAATGTGGGCACCACTGTAGACAAGATTGGAAGAAAGAGATAAATAAGGAAATAAAAAAGTAACAAACACAGATTTACAGAAGTAAAGGAAGGAATTTGCAAGAAGATATTGAAAGAAATATACTGTTTGGATTTGAATAGTAAAAGGACATAGACAAGTTCAATAAGATCATTGTTTTGGTGAAAGTCATATTGATAAAATTTTGGGATATGAATATGAAGCCATAAAATTCTGGATCCATAAATTCAACAGATCCTGTTGATTTTAAATGTTGAGAACCAATGCTTTTATCCTGAACTTAGAAAAATTATACAGATATAACTGTCATGAACTTTACTCATAGGTATTGTGTGAACATTTTTGAAGACTTTGTTTATTCAGGAGATTGTAGATTGAACTACAGCACAGACAAGCCTAATTTGTCCTACAGTTCTAATGTGTGGCCCATGTATCCACATCAGTTTGGGATTTTATTGAAATATTTTTAGATATGTTTGGATGTCTTATCAGCCTATTCGTTATGAATGTAAGCCAAGTAACACTAAGTATTAGGTTGAACAAACAGCATTACTGATGTGACTGAAGACTCCTCGAATTGATTCTTCTTTAGAATAGAAAATGCCTCAATAGTCATTGACACATCATAACTGCCATATACTCCATTTAACTCTAGTTCTTGTTAGGAATATCTCCATGGTGAAATAACTCTGTCAATCATCCTGCCACAAATTCTTATATGTAGGGAATGCTTTTATAAACTTCAAGCTTTTATTGAATTGGAGAGTTCAGACTTTACCCTCACCAGTACAACTGAATGCCTAAAAAGGTAAGACATTTTGCTGTAATGCCTTCCTTTCATTTTCTCATACCCATTGGCAAGTAGGGAAGGATTCACCTACAATGCTGACTTGTACTAACACAACATCTTGGATCTAGTGTTAATTCGGATACTTACTAATTAGCTTTAGATTTTGTGGCTATTTATATTTCTCATGGGAAACATAATGAGCCCCATGGAAATTGACCTAAGGAGATTTTCAATTCTAATATCAGTTTTTCTCAAAATGCTTTAAATTCTACATTCTCTAATGTGGGCATAGGATTACACTGTGGAACTTTTCTCCTCAAAGAGTGAGTACTACCCTATTGCTTAATATGGACAAAGTACTTTCATACATAGACTGGTCTTGTGCAAACAAGAAGTGGTAGTTGAACAATGTTCTTAGCAGTTTGTATAGATGAAATGGAAAGAGAGCAACTATGAACTCAAAAGGAATGTGCAAAAAAGCGAAAGGCACAAAGTAGAATGTGCCAAGGAAATGCTGAAGTATAATTTCAAATTATGTGCTCAGGTGTGAGGGTGTGTTCAAAGTACAGCTTAAGAAAATGTAGTTGGGTATCTTGGGAAAAACTGCTTTAAAATCTTCGGGGATAATTGTACAAGTAGAAGCCCCTAACTCTGACTCTAATCAGCCACATCATCATCAACTTAGGGACTATTTTCCAAGTGCAAAGTGAGAAAAAGAGGGCTCATCACAGTTAGTGTTCAGGTTGAAGTAATGGAAATAACATAATTTTTCTTATAAGACTTCACTTATTTTGGTGGGTTAAAGTAGGAAAAACCCAAGTAAATTTTTTGCATGTACCTAAATTAAGTGGGACATAGTATATTACTCTCTTTTTAACTGGGAAGTTGTAGATTACGTCTTTTTATACTCTAACTTGGGAAAATGATCTACTGTCAGTCGTTTTCTTTCCCCTCCCCATCTTTTGCCCTAACAATTACATAATTTTTATTTAAAGAGACATACTTGAGCTTGCATTTCTAAATCCTTCCAAATTATCTGAACTAATTCATACTTCTGGAAGCCTCCTCTATCTTTCTCAAAGGAATATTTTGTCACTACCATTTTAACCCATATGATATTGGATATCTTCCTGCCTAATTCAGTGCAAGCTATACATTAGACTCATCTAGATATCTCAACACTTGTACCACCATGAAATCCTATCTTCATAAAAATCATGATTTTAGAATATCTGGGGAGGTGGCATCAGTCATTTTTGAATGACCCTAAGTGATACTTACATGCAATCATGTTTTAAATCAATATGCCTCTCAGGAGATGAACGAATTGACAAAATGTGATAAATATATCCACTGTGGAATTCTATGCTTGCAATTCATATGGAAATGGAAAAATCCTACTAAGTAAAATAAACAAGACACAAAGAAAGAGATTCCATGGTTTCCCTAATTTGCACCAAGTAGGAAATATCTAGGATAGCCCTAGCAGATGAGGAGAATGGCTCAGTAGCTATGTATAAGATGATGATGAACAAAATGAACTCCTACATATGGAAACAAAGGTTTTCTTCGTGGTTGTTGTTTTTAATGTACTCTGTGATTCTTTTTTCTTTTGTGTTTTCCCCTATGGTTTGTCCCCTGTTATATTTGATTTCAGTATCATGTGTTATTGTATATATATTTATCTTAATTAGGGAAGGGAAGAGGAACAACAACATGGCGTGACAAAGGACAAAGTATAAACCAATGTAATATCAATGCTCACAAGACAACATAATGGAAATTTACATTACAACTTGTGAAGGGTATTGGGGTGAAGGAAAACTGTTAGAAAAGTGAGGTAGTGGATAAAATGTTCTACATGTTATGTATTCACCATCTTACAATTACGGCAACCCCTTCTATATATCACCTTGACAATAAAATTAAATTAAAAAATAACTTACAAAAAATATAATTTCACTGTATTGGTACAGTAAGTACCATTCTATTCCCCCTTTCTTTATCAGAGGGTCATCAACTTGAATGTTATCAAACTATACAATATCTTCACAATATATTTGCCTTTATGTTGAAAAAACCATTACCTCATACTAAAACAGAAAAGTTTAATTCTACGGAAACTCCTAACTTTTAAAACTGAATAATTGTTACGACGATATTCTTCAAAATTCAGATGACTACTAACTAATCATTTTCAAATTCTGATCATGCCATTCCAGAGACATTTAAAACAGTATCTGTTTGCATTTTAATTAATTCTGCAATAGATGAAATTTCCAATGTGATGTTAAATATGTAAAAGTGAATAGAAAAAATAGCCACATTCTGGTAGAAGATAAAACTATGACCTATCTATAATAATTAATTCCTGAAGAGTAAACACTTGTTCATCAGAATAAGCTATTATTTCTATGACAATCAATCCCAAGTTTTTATCCTAGCCCAACAGTTTGCAACTTGTAAGGTGCGCCTTAAAATTGCCTAAATTCACATCATGACTAGCTTATCACTATTGTGAAAAAAATACTACATTTCTGCTGTGATGCCCTCCCAATTGTGCAAAGAACACTACACTAAACTTTTCTGCATCATTTTCCCTCCAGTGGTATTCTTGAGATCAGAACACTTGCAAATAGTATTTATATTATTATTTTATATTAATTTTATTATGTATTATTTTTATCTATCATAGATATTCAGGAGATCAGAATATCTGAATACTAAGATCTGAAGATTATGGATCAAACCCACCAAGGTAGCAAGTTTCCTTAGATTCTTATTTCCAATAAATTCATAAGGAATAGCCAGACACAAGTGGCACTGAGGTTCAAGTGGTAGAGCAGTAGCCTTGAGCAAAAACAGGCTCAGGGACAGTGCCCAGACCTAGAGGTCAAGCCCTAGCATAAACTAAACAACAAAAACAAAATATAAACAAGCATTAAACCTAGCTTTTTTCCCTCATTGTATGAGTAATTAAGAGGTACGTAAGGAAATTTCTTCCTGTGTTATGTATAGGTAGAAGAAAAAAGATGTCATACAATTACTCTCTTCATACAATGTTACACCAAAGCCTCAAAAAATTGCTCTTTTTCTAAATTTATATATTAATAGCATCCATTTGTTGGCAACTTTGTCTAGATTATTCAGATTATCGTGTTATACATGAACTGTTGGAATTATGTATTAACTAATTTCTAATTATACCTCACTTGAAAGAATATTCTAGGTAATTAGAATGCCAGAATCATTTGTGAATTTCTAAATTAAATCTTCTACTTGAAAACATTTTTGTAGTATCCTAGAGAATATGAAATTACAAACAAAAAGCATTTATTTCAAATCTAAATTCTAATTTAGGCAGGTCTCCAAAGTCCTACATTAGATGAACTTTGCTATTTCTCCAGGCTTAAGCTTTTGTAATCTTTCATCATTTCTTTAGAATCCAACAGAATGGTGCTTACTTTTTCAAATTTTTGATTGGGAATCATGAGCTATTTTGCATCTAGCAATGTTCTGTAATGAAGAGAGCATGTAAAACAGAAGTGATGTTGATATATGAGTTGCATTTCACTAGGAAACTTGACTTATCAAAACATAGTGAAAAAATTAGCCCAAACTTCCAACTGGGTATTCCTTTCTTGTTTTTTGGCTTGTTTTAGTGAGACAAATTATACTACCTGGTCCAGGGAAGGTATCGCTATGTAATTCCACTCTCTAATCTCCTATCTTAGTCTGAGTGCTAGAATTCCAGGCTTGTATCACATTGCCCTGCCATAGTTTGTTGGTTTATTTAATCTAGAAACAGGCTACCAATTCTGAACTTCTCCGATGATCTTATCCACTACACTGACTGCTTTGACTGTTTATGTACAATTTTCAAAGACGTTCTAACATTTGACACAGGATATGAACATTTTCAGATGCACCTACAGGGTTCTCTGATTCATTCCTCCATGGATCTGATCCCTTTAATAATGATTACTTGACTTTCTTAATATCTCTGGTCCCTATCTTTGTAATATTCTCAATCTTTTGGGGGGAAAGTTCACTTGAGGACTTTCTAATATTTAAAATTATCACTTGTCGTAGTCTTACTCAGGACATATTTACTGTTATTTTCCAACTTTTTCTACACATTCTGAGAGTTTTTACATATGTGTGTTTACACATATAAGTGCCTCTGTGTATGTGCATGCTTGCGTGTATGTATGCCAAAACCTCAAGCTCTTATTCAGCAGTCTTGCTCCTACCTAGTATTCCATCACTTCAGCCATTCTTACAATGCAGGTTTAGGCTGGTTAATTACAGGTATTGTGGCAAATACTTTTTTTTCCCAGGCTGGATGCAAACTGAACTTCCCAGAATCCTTTACATTCTTAGGTTTTATCTTTCCAGGAGTATCATCTTTTAAACTTGAAACAGTTTTGTGAGTGTAAAGTCTAACCTGTAGCCCAGATTTTTAACTTAAGAATTCATATAAAGATAGATGACCATACACATTACATACATTGAGTGTACACTGCTAGATATGTGATCTTAAGCCGGATGACAGTGGCTTACGCCTATAATCCTAGCTACTCAGGAGGCTGAGATCTGAGGATTGCAGTTCAAATCAAGCACAAGTAGGAAAGTTTCTGAAGCACTTATCTCCAATTAACCACCAGAAAACTGGAAGTGGCACTGTGGATCAAGCGGTAGACTGCTAGCCTTAAGGTGAAGAGTAGAGGAAGTGTGCCCAGGCCCAGACTTCAAGCCCCACAAATACCAAAGGAAAAGAAAAGTAAAGAAATAAAAGATATGTGAACTTAGCCACCAGTTCATTGCTAGTATAATTCCTGCTCTCTCCACATGGCTTTCTTTTTCCAGTTAAGTCCATGCTCTTATATATGACTTGCTTTGAAACTAGAATTATTCTTCCATTCTAGTTTTTACAAATTTGCATGATTAGTTGCCATGATTTAGAGATAGAAGAAGAAACAGAGTGGCCTCATCCTTCATGTTCCACTGAGTAGTAATGCTTTCTCTACATCACTCCCATAGATATACATACTGGCCTTGGCTTTATTGTTTCAAATTTGTCTTATTTGCAGAGTCTTCTATACTGTATTGAACAACCATACTTAAACACAGAACTTCTTTTTCTCCTATTATTCATATTGTTTCTCCTACTGTTAACTTATGTACACTTGTGAAAAAATGTACAACACACACACGCATATTTCTGAGAACCTTCTTCTCACTTAAAATTGGTCTTAATTTATAGAGCACTTAGGAAATTTGAACTTAATGTACTCCAGGATAATGGTTTTTCATGTTTTTTATTGTAAAAATGTTGTTCAGAAGGGGTAGAGTTATATATGTAAGTTAATTAGTACATAATCTATCAAGCATTGTTACCTCTTCTTTTGTTTTTCCCGTCTTCCCTATCCTCCTCGCCGCCCCAAATCCTCCTTCCCTTCCCCAAGTTATAAAGTTCATTTTCTACATAGTGTCTTGTAGAACTCATTGTTACTATGGGTCATACTGTACCCTTGTTTCAGCATTTTATTATTTCCCTTCCCACCCCCCACATTAGAAAAAGGTATATGCAAGATGCAGATCACCGACATCAAATACAGTAAAAACAGTATACCATGGTGGTAGAAAATAGAAGAGAAAAAAAATCACATAGTACCTGTTAGGTAACAATAAAGAAAAATCAAGGTGTCCTATCTTGGAGTCCATTTCACTTAACATCATTTTATATGGCTATATGTACATGTATAATGTTTTATAAGTGATTTAAATTCCGTATTTTCTCATGACTAAGTTGTTTCTGAAGCACTTTATCTCATGTACAAAGATGTACTTGTGCTATTTCAATGAAGCCACAAAACGTTCATTTTACCTGGAGCAGCACCATAGATTGTTACTTGAAGTAACTGGAAGGAACTGTTACTGGAAGTGGAAACTGATTCCAAGAGAGGAATTGAACATAGAGAAATGACAAGTTCAACTTAATTTGTGCGTTCGCTTTCCTGTACAAGAAAAGAATTCAAAGTTTGAAGGAAACTCGGTCCCTGACTTTTTCGAGTGTGTTCTTTACTCACATAAAACTTGTCTGTAAATTTCTAGTTGAGAGTATTACAAAAGGAAACAATATGCCATTTGAAGGCCAACATAGATAAAAAGGAAATAACGTTGTTTTAAAAGTGTTTTACTGCAAAGAAACAAAGACATGTAGGTTTAAAGGTAACTTGTGCCTAGATATTTCACTCCTGACATGATTGTCTTGTTGCAGGAGTCAGTTATCCATTACTTTAATCTGGTCCTGAGTTCACCATAGCAATAAGGATTCCAAAAAGCAGGATCCAGTGAGTATGATCAGCAAAAGGAGCCTCTTTTCAAACCAGTGCTTTAAGGATGGTCCAAAATAAATATGTGGACGTTTTTTGCTTGCTTGTTTGTTTCATTTGTGCTGGTTCTGGGGCTTGAACTCAGAGTCTGGCCCCTGTCCCTGAACAGTTGTCCTTCCTGCCCTCCTGGCACCATAGCTAGTACACTACTGCTTGAGCCAAAACTCCACTTCTGGCTTTTTTGGTGTTTAATTAAAGATAAGAGTTTGACAGATTCTTCTGCCTGTTGGCTTTGAGACTGTAATAAATCCAAGTGAGATCAACTGTATGGATTTCTCTTTTGAACCAAGACATGTTAGATGAAGTTTATTATAAAGCTAGTATTCGACAAATTTTTAAAAGAAGAGAATATGTTCAGCAAAGAAACCATAACTTAACTCAGCAAAAGTAGGTGCACTGAATTATTTTGGAATTATGTTCTCTGCTTGGGAAGATTAGTATTGACTTCGTCGTGCCTTTTGAGGAACTTTTTCTGTTGGTCATGGGGCTTGAACTCTGATCCTGGGCGCTGTCCCTCAGCATTTCAGCTTAAGTTGAGGGCTCTACCACTTTAGTTACAGCACCACTTCCAGATTTCTGGTGGTAATTGAAGATAAGATTCTCATGGATTTTCCTGACCAGGCTGGCTTTGAACCACAATCCTCTGGTTTCAACCTCCTGAGTAGCTAGTATTACAAGTGTGAGTCACCAGCACCCAGCTCATATTTGCATTTATGTACACTTAATGACACTATGTTGACAAAGAATGGAAATTTGAATCAAATGGTGTGACATTGCAGCTTTTCAATAAAATGGAGGTAGCAATAAATATGTCCTCTTTTTCCATGTTCTTACATTAATGACTCATGACCTATGGGACTCTTACATTAGCATCCTCTGTTGTCTGCATATGTGGACTTAGTATCAGAAATTGTTCATAGAGAAATAGAGAAAGACAGATTTGTAGAAAGCAAAGGAGATCAAGTATGAAAGAGCAGCATAGAAGTATATACAACTTATCACACAGAGATTACGAACTAGCCTAAGTTATTTGGTTATTTATAATCAAAAATGGTTCTCTAGAACAGTTTATGGTATAACTTAGTTATTATTATCATTTATTCCTTTCATCTGGAGTTATTCTTTCTGTCAAAACTATCAATTAACCTCTGCCTTTTTGGTGCCATAACTTACCAAAAAGATTTCCAAATCTCACTTATACTACCCTTCTGATTGTGATTAGCAGTGGCCACTCAAGAGCCTGGAATCTTTAAATTTCCAGGATTAATCTTCACTGATATCTAAGCACATTCTTGGTATTAATTGCCATGACCTATTAACAAAATGGTTTTTTTGTTCAACACAGTATTCTAATATAGGTAAAGTACATGAATTAAGGACTATTGATAGGTATCAGTTGGAAGGAGCAATTATATATTCCAAGTATGGGTTCTTTATTTTGCATTTCCTAGCTAAATGACTCTTTTGACAGTCCTGGGCTTGAACTCAGGGCCAGGGAACTGTTCCTGAGCTTCTTTTTTTTTTTTATCGAGGCTAGCATTATACCACTTGAGGCAAAACACCACTTCCAGTGTTTCTTTTTCTGTTTATGTGGTTTCATGCATGCTAAGCAATAACTGTTCCATGAAACCACATTCCCAGAGCCCTAAATGACTTTCTTTTTTTATATTAATAAGATTTTTGTGTGAAAATACAGTACAGAGGGGTTATAATTACATAAGCAAGGTAATGAGTACATTTCTTAACAAACATTTTTGCCTCCTCCTTTGTTTCCCCTTACCATCCCTGCCCTCTGATTCCCCCCCAACCACCGCCAAAGTTGTAAAGTTGTTTTTTCGACATAATGTCTTGTTGCAATAAGAATTTCTTAAGATGACATTACTTTTTCATTCGGTTAATATGTATTACAATTTTGGCCAAGTGGTAGAAAAGGAAGTGGAAAACAATACTAAGTCCAGTAAGGCTGACATTCCGATCACATCACTAAGGAAGTAGTGTTAAGACCTGCAGGACTCTTAGGGCTGTTGTATGTGACATTATTATGTAAAACACTATTAACTGTCATCCCAGACATCCATAATATTCTGCTTCCACTTTCCAGGTCAAGAACCAAATATGTAAACCTTTTTATTGATTGGGTGTGTTTCCTAGGAAGGAAGAAGGAGGATGAAATAAGTGATGGTGGAAAAATATGTATATTGGCTCCCTGTCCACATTTTTTGCATTTTTAAAAAGTGCTACTGATGAACTCCCACTTACATCTAATTGACTTGCTGTTTGCACAAGATGCAGATAAATGAAGACATTTATTCTGGTGGATAGTCACATATATTAACAAAATCCATTTCTGAATAAATAAGATACTAGGTAAGAAATTACAAATTTTTGTCTATAAAATGGTTTCTTTTTTTGGAGAACAAAAGGTAGTATTGAAGTGATTACTCCAACTTTCTTTGAAATTTTATGCTGTTTCCATATCAAAATGTTCTCTAATTTCTGAAACATCAAAACATAAAAGTCATGATTTGAAGATCTCAGTCGTTTTAGAAAATAAGGAATGTAATAGCATCCTTCCTGCAGAGACATGTGATAGCAAGTATGATTGATTGATTGGTTCTCTTTTTTTCCCTCTTTATCTCAAGTGTTGCATATCTTGGCATATTACTCTATGTCCTGAATCAGCTTCCTGTAGGTGAGATTTACCTCTACTCTGCAGTGTCAAGATGGGTCATGTGACTTACTTCAGCTTACAAAAGTGAACCAGAAGTGGTGAAAGGCTATTTCTAGGGAAAGATTTCTATCTCATTATCTGTGTCTTTTTCTCCTTAGCTATAAAAATAGCATATTTACAGAGGGAGTCTTCTTTCAACTTATGTGTTGGAAGAGTGTAGCATTTGAAATTGAGGCAAAACTCAAATACAGCCTCATACATATAACACAGGCAGAACTAAGCTAATATTAGAATATATTAAGATGCTAGTTTCTTACTATTCTTTTATATATATATATATATCTATATATAGATATATAGATATATAGATATGATAGCTGGCTATAGCACACCAGAATTCAACAAATCCTAAACAAGAACTAAACAAATTGATAACATTTCCTATTGGAAGATATTACGTTTTTTTTTTTTTCAGGTAAAGCGTAGGTTTATTCAGTAGACCTGCTGGAACCAGGCAAGGTTGGCACTCCACGTGGCTGGGAAAGGCCTGGGAAAGAGCGAGAGCTGGGAAAGAGAGGAAAGAGAGAGGAAAACGAGATAAAAGAGCAGAGAGAGAGCGTGTCTGGGAAAAGTGGGAAAGAGAGAGAACTAGGAAAGAGAAGGGAGCTAGAACAAAGAAAGGAAAGAGCTAGAAAAGAGCAGAGAGAGCAGAGAGAGCTAGAAAAGAGCAGAAAGAGCAGAGGTTATGCAGAGAGAGAGCAGAGAGCAGAGAGAGCTAGAAAAGAGCAGAGAGAGAGCGTCTGGGCCTGAACTAGGCATTATGTGTGGAGAAAGGTATGGCCACATCAAATTCAGATGTGACCTCTTCCAGGTGTCCAAGTTGCCTAGGTAACGCAGGTACTACATGGAGCATTCCGGCTGGCACCAGGCCATTTTGGTACTCAATGCGGTGGAGAAAGGCCTGGGAAAGAGAGCTGGGAGAGCTGGGAAAGAGAGAGAGCTGGGAAAGAGAGAGAGAAGAGCTAGAAAATAACAGAGAGAGAGCAGAGAGAGAGCAGAGAGCAGAAAGAGCTAGAAAAGAGCATAGAGAGCAGAGAAAGCTAGAGCAGAGAGAGAGCAGAGAGAGCTAGAAAAGAGCAGAGAGCGATATTACAATTTTTTATAAATAAGCATTCTCCATGTGATCACTTGTGGGGTTATCTATTTCTGTAGATGTGTTTAATCACTCTAGAGCACTGGATCTAATATCCACAATCATTATCCAGATCTTGTGATTGAGATGAGGAAGAAAAAAATATCTAGATTTCTCCTTCTCTTTTACTCTTCTCCTTTTTCTACTGTGGATTCTCATCTTTTCTCCAAATTCTCCTATTAATTAAGGAAGAATGACACATTGTGGACATGAAGCAAAAGGCTTCAAAGCCACAATTTTATTCTTTCAGAAATAGATGAAGTAAATCAGAGTGGCTCAAGGAAGAATAAAAACATGATTTTTTTTTCCCTTTCTGGATTTCACCATAGACTCTGAACATGACTCTAAATAGCTACTGAACCATTTGCCTTGGCTAACTTTTTAAAAATATAGTTTTTTAAAAAAAGATAATTAAAAAAATTAAAATAATTTTAAAATAAATAGTAATTTGTTGTTTGCTTTTGGGAGGCATGAAATAAGACTGCATTAACATTGTGTGAGTTGAGAGGCTTAATTTTATTAGAATCCAAACATAATGAAAATTAGATGATTTTAAGATAAATAGCCTGTAGATACATTTTTATCTTGACATACCCACAGAGACATATTTTTTTCTTCTTTTCCTCTCCATGATGATTCAACTTCAATAAGCAGTTAATGTAATTCAAATGGATGTGTTTCTTCCTGAAATAGAATAGACCCAAAAAAGTTAGAAAAAGAGAACCAGTATTGGGTAATGCATTTTTAAAAATAGCAGTCAAATAAATATTAACCATAATTCCAAAATAATAACAATCAAATGCTCTTGAAAAGAGAAGATTGTAAGCAGAATATACAAAAAGTGATAGTTCCACAACTACTTCAGGAGCTGCTCTCTGGCATTTAGGATTTCTAGTACATGACAAGGTTTTAATCATGATTAGTTGCTTTCAGGGACTAATTTTTTTCTAGTTATATTTCATTGAAGAAATATGTTGTTCAAAATTAATGAAAGGATAACAGTTTATAGTAGAAAGAATGCTATACACTCATTTTACATAGCAAAATACCTTTCCATAATATCTGTCTTCCCCAAATAACTAATCCCTCAAATGTACATTTGCATTATATGTATATAAGTTTGTAAAATAATCACCTTTCATAATCCAATGAACACAAATATGAAGAATTATCAGATAGGGGAAATATATTCAAATGGGTACTTTAAAGTCCCAGGTGTAGTTCGAAAGGACATGATGAGGTTTCAACCATCAGAGACATGTAAAGATGCTACATTAGAAAATAAAGAAAACAACAACAACCCAGATTCTGAATTTCTGGAAAGCAGAATAGCAAGTAAATGCTTTTTCCACTAGAATCATTTGAAAAATATTTTAGCTCTGTAGGTGGCTCGATTTTAATCTAGTAAGACTTCTTTTAAATTTCTGTCCTTTAGAACTGCAAAATGATAAATACAGATTATTCAAGCCAACTAACGTGTAGAAATATTTTACAGCAGATTTAGATAAGTAAACTAATTCAACTACAGACTTTTCCTGATGCAACTGCAGGGACACCACATTTCTTAGTTTTTGAGAATATGAGAAAATGTTGCCACTGGCTTTGTACACATGTATGATGTGAATACTACTTACAGGCCTTACATAAAGAAAACTTGAAATTCTAAATAATATTTAAATAAGAGATTTCCTATCTTTATTTTCACATTTGGGGATCACTAAATACCAAAATTATGTAGAATGCTAGGGTAAGAATATGGAAATGAAATCTGTCTCCTAATATTATAAAGATAATTTATGTCATTTTGAGTTACAGTTTTTAAAGTAATAAAAAAATAAGATAAAACAGATACAAAAACTCAATTTTCTATCCCTCCTAACTTTCCAACAGCAATTAGAGAATCCAGTAAATGTACAGCCATCCCAGGATGGTATAGGATGGTATAGGATCACTAGATGGTCAAAAAGAAGATAACAAAAATGGTTCCCCTGGAACAATTTGAAACAAAATCTACATCTACAGATTGTGATATAGCTAGAAAATAGTTTCCACTATTCTAAGTCTTTGATATTTTAGGTTTGTTTGCACAGCATCTTTCCACTCTTAAGAAATGACCCTTTATTAACACTCAAGTGTTTGCAGCTTATAACCCAGAAACAAACAATGCTTCTAAATGTAAAGAAGAATGATATTAAGAGTATCAAGGCTACTTCCATAGCTATAGCTGATGAATAATAATGATATTGGGGAATAGTCCAATACTCTTGAACTTTTTCATAACTTTACTCTTCTCCAACACAAGAAGTCCTAATCAAAATATGATAAACATTAATAGAGGATTTTTATATTTTTATTGTTCACTCCAAAGCAAATACAGTTTCCTCTTTGCAAGCCTGACTTTGAAAGAGTCAGACCCTCAAAACTATTTTATAGACAAAAGTTTACTGCTTTGACTTAGGTGTTTTCCTGCCTTTGGGTGTTGCTCTCTATTATTTTGGCAACTGCATAGAAAAACAAGATAAATCCATTATGCTTGTGTTGAATTGTTCAAAGTCAAGCTGTCTTCAAACAAAGTTTTCTGTTCCCTTCTTCACTGCTAATTAAAGTTTAATTATTGCTCTTTAAGTGCAACAAAACGTGATAGTTTTACATACATTCTCTTTGAAATTGATGAAAACAAGAGTGTCTGTGATTGCTTTTTTAATAGTTTTCAAGTATTTTCCTTGGCTATTTTCATTATTGCCTTTATTCCGGTCTTCTAATCAGGAACAGAGGGTTACCAAAAAATATCTTCCTAAGATATAGGATGTTATGTAGAAAAAAATAGATGTATAATTAAAGATTTTCATCTCCTTAAAGACTGAAAAGCTCAGAAGACATTTTGCTATTACTGGCATTATTAAGATGATTTGAATGTTTTGGTTCTTAAACTAAGTGAAATACATGTGAAATGTTACTTGTTCTAGCAATGATTATGGCTTATACTTTTCTTCTCCAGTGAGATGAAACGTCTGACTATTTTGGAGGGCATATTGATTTTAGGGTAGGAGGCTTAATTATAGAAAGCCAAGGGAGATTCCTAAAACAGTATTGCCTTTCACTTATCACTTAATTATACTTAAAGTATATAAGTATAGAAATATACAAATATGAATTGAGTGACAAATGTGTGATTTACAAATTTGACTCAATGACAACTAATCCAGAAAGCAATTCTTTATATTTATATAAACTAGTATGCCTAGTAAGGATTTAAAAATTGTTAGAATATATTTTTCACATTTATTTCAAAATATTTGTTTATTTGTAACTGTTTATTTTTAATTTTTGTTGGTAGTAGGGGATTGAAATCTGGGCCTGGACATTGTCCCTCAGCTCTTCAGCTCAAGACTAGTGCTCTACCACTTGAGCCACTGCCAGTTTTCTGGTGGCCCATTGGAAATAAGAGTCTCACGGACTTTCCTGCCTAAGCTGGCTTTGAACCTTGAGTCTCAGCTCTCAGCCTTCTTAGTAGCTAGGGTTATAAGCATGAGCCACTGACTCCTAGCTACACAATTATTTTTTACAAAGCTATGAAATATTGCTTGATAATCCCATTCATTTATATGTTGTGTAATAATAAAGCTACATCATATCCATTAATTTCTGCATATAAAATTTCTTTTTAGAGAGAATGCTCAAAAACTTATCTTCTGGCTAGGATGAAATATCTATTCTTAACTATAATCACTTTTCTTCTTGTGGTATACAATTAATATATTTAGTTTTAGTCCTGGAAGTCTGCTAATTAAAGTGACAAAAAACATGAATTTTAAAGTGAAAGAAATTCATGGTTCCATTACTTGTTTTAAGAAAACAATTATGCCTTTTGTTTCCAATTATATTTCTGTGGGAATGTGTAATATGCATTGATTTAATTGTTAAAATTTATAACCGTTACATTATACCAAGTTGATTCAAACTTGTTTGGTCCTGGGGCTTGAACTCAGGGTCCCTGAGATTTGTTGCAATTTTTTAACAATTTACCATTTCAGTCATGCCTCACTTCTGGCTTTTTTGCTGATTAATCAGAGATAAGATTATCAGGGAGTTTATTTTGTGGGCTGCCTTCAAACAGCAAAACTCAAATCACAGCCTCCCAAGTAGCTAGGATGAGATACATGAGCCACCTGCTCACCACTTGTATATGAATTTTCATAGGCTAAATTGTTTTACACTTTCAATGAGTTCAACTCTTTCATTTTCCTTTCCTATAATTTTAATGCCAAATCTCAAAATTGTCAAAACATCTTCCGTTGCTGTAAATTTCCATCTCTCTTTTTGTTTTATATGCCACGTTTTAATCCTGTTTGAAGTTAACATTTGAATAAATTGTTATGTTTAAGTCAATGTTCACTTTTTAATTTTCCCAAATACTGCCTAATGTATCACCACTTATTAAACAGAACATCATTCCACAAATGTTTGGTTTTACCCCTTATTAAATATTCCTTGATAATATTTACGTGGATCTAATCTGGTGCCCTACAGACCCATTGAGCTGGATAATCTTTCCTCTACAAATATAACAATTTTACACTAATAGCTTTAATATTGGACAGAGAAATATATTCCAGATTATTTTTCTTTGTCAATGACTCAAAGAGTGCTAGTCAGGTGTTCTTAGAAATTGTCATAAACATAAATAAAACTATGAAGCTGAGTGTTGTTGGTTTATGCTTGTAATCCTAGCTGCATAGGAGGCTGAGATCTGAGGATTGTGGTTGAAATTTAGCTGGAATGGGAATGTCTGTAAGACTGTTATGTCCTATTAACCACCAGAAAACCAGAAGTGGCACAGTTGCTCAATGAGTAGAGCATTCACTTTGAAATGAATAACAGAAGGACAGCGCCAGGACCAGATTTCAAGCCCCATGAATGACCAAAAAAAGGGGAAGAGACAATTTATATCTTTTCTCAATTGTATCCTCCAATCGACAAAAATTATGTCTCCATTTATTTAGATGTTTGCTTTTATATTCAGCATTGTATAATTTTCAATGATGGTGAGTAAATAGTACTTTAATACATTTTGAGAATATGTGAAGGTAGCATAAAGAAATTCAAAGAAAACAGTTGAAATATAAAGGGCAATGGAAATGGAGAAAGCCAGAAACGGGTTAATCAGGCCCTTCATCAATATGTGAGAATGTAAAATATTGCAATAAGATATCTTCATATAATTAATATGCACCAATTAATAACTATCTTCCAAAGGCTTTGGTATTCAAGTATGACATAAAGGATAAATACACATTCTGTGGTGAAATGAAAGAAAGATAGATGAGAAAATGCATACTTATAATGATTGTGTAAATAAACTAAGAAATTCAGTCAACATGCTGAGGGCTCATGGCTCATTGGACTCGAAAGTTGCTGGTACCTAAGATAATTCTAAAATGTTAGACTTGATCCTATCTTTAAGACTGCTTAATACTATTGCTTTTTGAGTCAGTAATCTTTTCCTTGTTGCTGGTTGTGGTGGTGGTTCTGGGCCTTGAACCCTGGGCCTGGGCTCTGTCCCTCAGCTCTTCCACTCAAGGCTAGAGCTCTACCACTTGAGCCATAGTATCACCTCCGGCTTTCTGCTGGTTTATTGGAGATAAAAGTCTCATGGACTTTTCCTGCACAGGCTGGCTTTGAACCATGATGCTCAGATCTCAGCCTCCTGAGTGCCTAGGATTACAGGCATGAGCCAATAACTTACAGACAAATAAAAACTATAATATATGTATCTCTATATATACATGTATGTGTACATCTGTATATTCTTATATATGTATACATATATAGGTATTTGAATATATACACATATAAGTATGACTATATGCATATGTACATGTAGTGTGTACACACATATATATTTATTTAAGTAGACTTGAATCAGAAATATATTAAGAGCATAGTAATGCCAATGAAATACTTTAACCATCCTGAATAAGTTATCCAAAAATCCAAATACATATCTCTATAGTAATATAACAACAATCAAGGAACATATGGAAAGATCATAACATACCTAGACATTACATACATATAGAGATTAGTGGAAATAGAAAGAATAAGATAGTCCTGCACAACCATTATGTAGAAATTGCAATCCTTATACATTGGTGCTTGGCACTTAAAATGATATAGTCAGTTTCTTAAATATACTGGAAATCTTTAAGACATTACACATAGAATTGTCTCTATGATCCAGTATTTTGAATTATAATTTTATATACAAAACAGGTTACAACATATGTCCAATGAGACACATGTACAAGAATATACATAGCAAAACCCTTCATAATATCATATAATAAAACATGGAAATGCTCATTGAGGATGTTATTCCAATATACACATGCATACAAAAAAATATGCTCTATCCATGAGAAAAATTTACAGGGACTTACTTTGGAAACAGTGATATTACACGGGAGAAATGTAAAATAGACTACATTTTCTAATTATATGAGGTTTTTAAAATTGGCACATCTGTAGAGGTAGAATATGAAATAATAGCTGCTCAAAGGGAGAGTAGGTTGAAATGATGACAGGAAATGACTATTAATAAATATTTGAGTATTTTGAGAGGGTAGTAATGATAAAATGTTCCTGAACTGAAGGTGATGTTCTTACTCCAACTCTTTAACATTCTAAGAATCATTGGACTTTATCGAAGAATCACAGATTGCATTTGCATTAACCTTAGGAAAATTTTTAGAATAGTAGTGGGTTAAACTGAGTGATAATTTAGAATTTAAAATCACAGAATTCTATAATGCACAACTTTAGTATGTTGATGAATAAGACTATCAAGAAAATATGATCTGTGATATGTCCTCTGAGTGCCTATATATGACATTAAGAGACAGTGAGTATTCTACAAATTCATGTAAATTGAGCTATGAGATAGGATTAAGAAGGATGAGGGATAATGATCATAAGATGCATTGTATGGCCATGGAATGTGGCCTAGTGGTAGATGCTTGACTTGCATGTGTGAAGCCCTGGGTTTGATTTCTCAGTACTATATAAACAAAAAAGCAGGAATTGGCACTATCACACAAGTCATAGAGTACTAGCATGAGGAAAAAAACTCAAGGACGTTGCCAAGGCATGAATTCAAGCCCCAGGACTAGGCAAAAAAAAAAAAAAAGTGCATTTTATTAAGCCGGGCACTAGCGGCTCACGGCTGTAATCCTAGATAATCAGGAGGCAGAAAATTGAGGTTTGAAGCTAGCCCAGGCAAGAAAGTCTGTGATATTCTTATTTCCAATTAAATCTCAGAAAAATCAGAAAGTGCTGCTGTGCCTCAAATGATAGAGTTCTAGCATTCATCCAAAGGAGCTCGGGGACAGCCCCCAGACCCAGAGTTCAAACCTCAGGAGAGGAAAAAGAAAAAAAAAACTCACTATACACTGTTAATATACTGCTTTGTCAAACAGCAAGTCCCCCACAACTACTTAAAGTTAATTAAAAATATGATAAAATACAAGTCATTTTGGGAACCAGACAAAGATGGTATACAGGGGACAAAGTAAATATTATATCATGCAGTTTGAGTTGAAATTTGTTCTATAGTCTTCTTAAATCATTTATGAAATTGACAATGCTGCCAATTATAGGTCAATTTCCTTGAGGAACAGATTGTATGCTGCTGTCTTTTATACGAAATCATAGAGGTGATATTTTGCCTTGTATTGAACTATATCTGATATTTTAAAGTAGATTTGTCCTAATATAATATTAATTTAATCAATCATTTCATTAAGGTGATGTTGGTTAGATTTTTTCCAGTAAATCTTATCCCCTATAATAAATGAGAGCATGCTGTGACAGTCTCCTATTAATATGAAAAAATACTTTATAAAATTAACTTAAAAGGGGGAAAGATTAAACTTGACTTCTGATTTTATACATTCAGATTATGTTTCCTATCTTCATTGACTTGGGTTGGTGGTGGCACAGTACCCCATGTCAGGAATATGTGTTGGAATATGTGTATTCGTGGAAGACAGGAATAGGAGTGGGAGAGGGCGAAGGAGGAAGAGGGAAGAGAGAGAGGGAGAAGGAAAAGAAGAAGGAGAAGGAGACAGAGAAGAAAAAGAAGGAAGAGGAGGAAAGGACTTTGATCTGAACACCTTTGATCACAAGTTCTCAGCGACCAAATCTCTACAACTATGCCCACATGAAAGGTTTCACCTCTTTATGGCAACTTAGTGAAAGCTAATTATTAATCTCAATCCTTTATGATTTCAGATTTAATTTCTAGAGTGTTGGGTAAATATTTCTATACATTGTGATAATTTCTGTTCCTAAATATTTACTTGAATTAATCAAAGAAGCTATTTGGCATGGAGGTGGTTTGGTTATACCATTGCTGGAGAAACATTTTGAGTGCAAATACATTTTATTTAACAGATAAGGAAGCTTCAGAGATTTCATTTGGTGACCTTCAAAAATGACTATTTCATCTAACTCATAATGACTTTAATTTTTCATAATTTTAAGACATTTCTTTTCAAGTTTTTGTCATCTATAGTTAGATTCTTTCTTTCTAGTTGAAGGAAAAATAAATACTATCACAATCATTTATTTCTTAATTATTCCATAGAGTAGGAATAATATGAATTTCCTACCATTCAAAAATAAGTTATATTCAAGTCTATAGGAATAATTCCATGTAATGGAATATCTTGCTTTATTTCATATGGAGACTGATTCAATTTCTAAAAATCACTGTTGACATAAAATACATGAAATTCAGTGTTTCTCTGAAATGTCTCGGTACTCAAACCTCAGAAATAAATAACTAGTAATTAAGATTTTTATATACTCCAAAAATGTATGAATCTATATTTTATGTCGAAAAAAGTTTTGGTTTAAAAGAAGAGAAAATCATGTGACCACAGTAGATAATATTTAATTTAATGAAAAATTACTTCATTCACCCTAACAGAGCCTATTGCTTTTAGCTTACATGAGAAATTTCATTAACAAGCCCTTCATCACTTTTGAATATTAGAGTATTTCAATTTGTGCAAAGATTCTGTCATTTAAACCTTTGAGTGTATATTTTTTCATAAAAATGAAAACTTTTTTTTCACACTGCAGGTTCAGATTCACTAACTAAATAAATATCTAAATATTAATTTGTTAAATTGAGCCTCTAGAATTCAAATAATAAGAAATTTATTTTATTCTTACATATATTATATCAGTGCTGAATATGGGTATCTCAAGCTTGTAATCGTCACTACTCAGGAAGCTGGGGTTCAAAGCCAGCCTTGACAACAATGATATCATCTTATAAATATGTTAGAAACAATTACAAGAAAAAAACATTTGAATACTTATTTTGGGGTCCATTTCACCTAACATCAACTTATCTGACCTTTGCTGCTTGTCTCAGATATGTCCCTCCCCCACTGCTTTCATTGTATTTGATGTTGGTACAATTTGTGGAGTGGAAGGGAAAAAACAAATGGTTTAAATAAGGATAAAGGTGGACCCATTAAAACTATGAGGTGTAAAAGTCGTTATGTTGTAAAATGAACTTTACAACTTTGGCCGGGTGAGGGGCGGAGGGGGGGTAGATGGGAAGTTTTGGGAGGGGGAAACAAAGGAGGAGGCAACAATGCTTGATAAGAAATGTACTCATTACCTTGCTCATGTAATTATAACCCCTCTGTACAGTATTTTCACAATAAAAAAATAAAAATAAAAAAAGGCCAGACTTGCCAAGAGTTTGTGAGTCGCATCTCAATTAATCACACACACATCAGAACACACGCACACACACACAAAGCCAGAAGTGGAGTTGTGGCTCAAATGTTAGAGCAATGTCCTTGCTAGGTAAAAAATCAAGGGATAGGTCTAGAGTTCAAATCAGGAACAACACACACACAATATTATGTATAAATTCTTATTTTAGTTTAAAGAAATAAACAATATCATGGAAAGTAATATTTGTTACATATCCTGAAATTTTGTGAAGTTGTTTTTATTATCATTTGTCTTAAGATACAACTTAGGTTATTAAAATTAATGTTAATATAGTATATTTATAATTATTCATAACACCTTGGAGTATAAGAGTTGGTATTTTTTCTATAGCCATAAGAGATAGTCTGAGTAAAAGAAAGAAAGGAAGAAAGGAAGAAAAAGAATGAAAGAAAGAAGGAAAGAAAAGGAAGGAAGAGAGAAAGAGAGAGAGGAGTAGGGATGAAGGGAAGGAGGGAGGAAGGAAAGAAGAAAAGAAGGAAGGAAGGAAAAAAGAAAGGAATTAAGGCACAAAGAAACGAAGGAAGGGAGGGAGGAAGGAAGGGACAAAAACAATTTAATTTATAAAATGTGCTATTTAGCCCAACATAAACTTGTAATTAACCCTTTAGTAAATGCAAGTTTGCAATTTTCATTTCTCTGCATGTTCCCAATGCATAAATGAAACCAACAAATGAAGGTTCAGAAATAACCAGGTGAATCTGTTTGCATCTGTAGTAAATATGCATGCAAATATTTTTCTCATTTTCCATACATCATCAAATAATTATTTGCAAACAATTTACATTTAGTTATAAATATTCTAAAAATTCAAGTAACCAAGGGATGTCAATATATTATATAATGTGAATACTAGTAATTATAATGCTATTAATATTAGTCTTTATGTTATATTAATTGTAACAATTTTATTATGTGTTTTATCAGAGAAATTAGCATACTCTAATTAAAATGAAAGGAGATCTGTATTTGTTGGCACAAATGAATATTTCTGAAAGCAATTAACTCATTGGAGATTGTTCAAATACATCAGAAGGGCCTTAGAAAGGCTGTACCACGTTAACATGGTTACCTATGATGTGATTCAAGAGCCACTAAACAATCATACTTCATTTGGCCATCACTATAATTATTCCCATTGTAAGAAGAATAATTCTCATAATTTACATGATATAATCTTGTCCTTAAGTTATTATGTTCTATGAAATAATATCCAAATGTACACCACACTGAGTTAAAGAAAAAGTAGCAAAATGTTTTGGACAATGTAACTCCTTCCAGATACACATGTTAAAATTCTATTCTCCTGTCTGGTGACATTAGAATCTACCTTTCAGAGATGACCCTGCAATAATGATTCTGATGAAAGAAGCCCAATATAATTACTCTGCCATGTGAACGCCCAGCAAATAGATATTATGAATCAGAAAGTAGACCCCCATAAGACAAAAAAATTGCTTTGAATAACCATTTTTAAACTCAATGTTTAAGCTTCTGGAGTATGGATAATATACTCCTGATATTTTTAAGCCACTTACTTTGAAATATTTTAACAGCCCAATGGCTGACAAAAAGCAAAGTTTTGATTTAAATTTCACAAATTCTGATAAAAAAGATTCATAAGGTTTTATTATTTGAATTTTATTCTCCAAGTCTTCGGGTTTTAAATGGGAATTGAATTGAGGTTCAACTCTCTATTCAACTATCATAATTAATTTTTTGAATATTTTTATTTTCTTTAGTTGTACAAAGGGGTTGCCATTCACTGAAACAGTATGTGGATACAGTGCATCTTGATCAATCTCACCCCTTTCAACACTCTCATCCAATCCTTATGTATCTCAATATTATATTATGGAATTTCTTACCATTTAACAAAGCAGTTTAGGTGTACAATGCACCTGGAATTGTGTCACCACTTCAACATCTTCAACCTCATTTCAAACTATCCCTTGCTTTGTATATTTCAATTCTGGGAAGTATACAATGGATTCTTGCCTGTATTCTATCCTTTTCCCCTTCAATTTCCTACCCCTCTCACATTGCCCCCCACTATCCTCTCTTGCACTACATATTTACTGGTATTCATTTTGTTGGCTTTCACTTAGCCTTTTAAGAGAATTATATTATTTTCACTCTCCATGGACTCTGACACTTCAGCTAATTCATTTGTACCTCCTTGCATACCATCCAATGTGTTTACTTTTACATTTATAGACACTCCTATCTACCACAAGTGAGGAAAGTCATGCAAACTAAGTTTCTCTGGGTCTGCTTTATTTCACTTAATATTATTTCTAAGTGTTTCATTTTTCCTTTAGAATGGTGCAATGTTATTCTTTCTGATGAATGAACAGAATTCCATTATGTATGTATTTATATGTTTGTATATATATATATATATATATATATATATATGCATATATGTTTGTATACATACATTTATATATGTACATATATACTTGTAAATTGGGACCAATAAAATTAGATATATATATATATATGTATATATAATCTATATATACATATATATTTCTTGATCTCTTTTTACAGTGAGAGGCATCTGGGCTGATTCCATATGTTGGCTACAGAAAATAATGCGATAATGAACATGATTATGCTGGTAGCTTCAGTGTGGCCTTGTTTCGGCTCTATTGGATAAATGACTGGTGGGTAGCTCTCTATTCAGTTCTGTGAGCAATTTCCATAGTTTTCCAAAGTGATTGAACAAGATTACATTCCCACCAACAGTGTAATAGAGTTTCCTTTGGGCCACATCCCTATCAGTATCTGTGATTGTTCATTTTTTCATAATGACATTGTAAGAAGGGTGAGATGAATCTCAGTGTTGTTTGGATTTGCATTTCTTTTATGGAGAGAGATGCAGCTATTTGTCATTCTTACTTCTTCTAAGAAGTTATCTTTAAGTCTTTATCCCATATATTAATTGGGTTCTTGTTTATTTGAGGGTTTATTTTTGTTGGGTTTAACTTTTTGATCTCTAAATATGGGTTAGTTATGAAAACACTTGTCTAATGCTTAGCTAATAAAAATCTTCTTCCATTCTGTTCTCTTTCTATATATCCTGCTAACTTTTTCCGTTGCCATGTAGAAACTCTTCAGTACGATGCGATTCTATTGATCCAGAAAGAATGATATTACACCATTCATAAGGAAATGGAAAGACTTGGAACAAACTTATATTAAGTGAAGAAAGACAGACTCAAAGAAACATAGGTTGCCTAATTTCCCTCATTTGTTGTAGTAGAATGTGCCTCTAATTCTACAAGTAAACACAATTGGATGGTAAAAGAGAAAACATTACACTTGGACATGATAAATTGTATGGGATTCTAAACATTTATACAGTGAGATCAAAGGAGGATGACCTTTGGAGAGGATCACAAAGGATCAATAGCTGTACGAATATTATCATATAAAATAATGTTCATTAAAATTATCTCCAAGAAATGATTATGAGAGTTTCTTTATTATTTTGCTTTTTCCTTCAGTGTTCTGATGCCATTTTTTTTAATTTCTGCACCTTTGGTCTTATATGCACGTTTGGATAGGGCAACGGGGAATACAGAAATGGTGGGACAAAGGCTTAAATGCAGCAGTGCTACTCAATAGACATTACATTGTAAATGAACTATACAACTTATGCGAGAGGGAGTTTGAAAGGGAAAAACTGGGAGAATATGTGTGAAGAGGTGACACTGTTCAAAAAGAAATGTGCTCATCATCTGACTTATGTAATTGTAACCCATCTGTAAGTCATCTTTACAAATTAAAAATGGACCTCATAAACAGGCGAGTAGCTATACAAATATTAGATTAAAATGGCTTTAAAATAAAAGTAGTATGAAAGTAAAAAGAGACAAAGAAGGACATTAAATATTGACAAAGAAAACTCTCCATCAGAAGGATATAAAAATTCTAAATATCAATGTTCTGAATCCTAGAGAAATTCATCAGAGAAATACTACTTACCCTAAAAACATGCATATATCCAAATAAATTGTTGGTTGCTTGAACAAATCTGGACAGGCCATCCAGGTGAAAACTTAGCAAAAATTTTTAGAGCTAAATAATTGTATTGACAAGTTATACCTAACAGAAATCTACAGAGTATTTCACCTACCAGTGTCACAATATATATTCCACTCAGCAGCCCAAGGAATGTTCTCCAAATTAGATCATATTTTATATCACAAGGAAAATCTTTCATAATTCAAAAATAAAAACGAAACTACTCTTTGTATCCTGTCAGACCATGATGGTACCAAATTAGATCTCGACATCAAAAGGCATCACATAACATTCTGAAACCCACAGAGATTGAATAACACATTGTTAAATCATCAGTGAGTCACTGAAGAGATATACAGGAAAGTTCCAACGTTTATGGAATTCAGTGGAAATGAACACACAAAATACTACCTCCTCTGGGACACAGCAGCAGCACAGACAATACTCAGAGGAATATTTATAGCTTTGAGTATGTACATCAACAAATTAGAACAATCTTAAATCAGCACTAATGATGCACCACTAAGTCTTTGACAAAACAGGAAAAATAAAACCAAAAACCACTAGACAGAAATAATACAAATTAGATTAAAAAATAAGTGAATCAGTCTCAAAAAACATACAATCATAATTGACTTTTATCTACTAGTAGCTCAAAAATTCACCCAATGAATGTCAATGTAGCTATTTTCAGAGATAGACTCAACAAGCTCAAACCAGTGAACAAAAAAATCTAGAATTCTAACAAGCAACATTCTGTTTGACTTTAAAAAATTCTCTGTTGTTATTATTAAGGTGATTTATAGATGGATTCTAATTACAAGGATCAGGTAATGAGTACATTTCCTTTTGTGAAATGTCTTCAGTTCCCTCACTTGTTCCAGTCCCACCCTTCTGTCCCCACCCATGTGTTAAATAGTTCACTTTCATCAATGTTCAATGAACTCCACTGCTGCAATTTTTCACTCTTTTCCCTAAAGCTCTGTGCCCACCCCTCACCTTCCTGAAGACACACAATGAATATACCAGGCATAAGGTAAAAAAGACAGAATTATCACAAACTATAAACAACTACAAACACAAAACAAAAAAGAAGTTTTCTGTTTCTGTATCTCATAGTTCATTTGAGTATGTATATGTTGTTATATAAATCTAATTGTTTTTTATCATGAAGTCAATTCAGGGATTAAGGTGTAATAACATAATATTGCTTTCTATTAGTAATGCTTTTTATTTTAATATTAAAGTTGTAAGTAACACAATTCAAGTCCTAGTGAAATTTGAAAGTTCATATTTAGATGTTCCAAATGTCTAATAATTCCCTTTTGGCAACCAAAATTAAAAAAAAGTCATGTTTTATCCTCACGAATGTCATTATTTCATGTGTAAAAAGTAAAATAAATGTAATGTTAATTCAGTGGACATAAGGAATCAAATACTTATGCAATGCATCAGTATCATAGATTATGACATCTATTAATAAAATTAATAAAACTTGTTTTAAGTAGATTACTTCAGACATGAACCAAGTGATAATTTTCTTTTCTAAGTGAAGTTATATAGAAATCACAGTCCAAAGATTCCAGAATTCTGTGTGCTTTATACATGTCAATTTACACATATGCTAGGCTCATCTCAACGTTATTTGAAGATAACTGAGAACAGGATTAGAATAAAAAAATCAGTCAAATGGTTAGCTGTATTTTGTGACTAAATAGGTCTCTTTTATATCTCTTTATTTTATTTGAAAAATCTGGAAAATTTATTTAAGTCACATCAAAAATAATGAGAAATATACACCCTTAGCTCCTTAAAAGACAACCAATAAAAAAAGGAAACAACAAAGAAAAAATTGAACCTTATTTTGCACGTGGTCTTTGTATATTGTGGTGCTTTGTTACTGTGGATTATGTGACTCTCCCATGAACCTGGGCTCAAATCACAAGGGCTACAGGAAGAAAATTTCAAAATCTAGAGCAGCTAATACACCTGTGCAGTTGTTTGTAGGTTTCACTAAAGTCGCAGCTGGACATCAACTGTACAAAGGAAATAATTCTACTTCTCTGCAGGCAAGAATGTGATGGAAATCATAGTGTTATCTTCTTAGATGAAATAAGAACACCACACTTTAAAAGCTGACTAAATGATCAGCCCTTTGAATAACAGTGCCATTTTTAATGCATTCTAGATAATTCAATCCTTCATCCCTCCACAACCATTAATGACATTCACAAATCATTGCCGAGGGGAATTTCCAGTTCTATTTGATATTTCAAATGGATTAGGAGTAACATAAACAATAATTGCAAGTTGTTGAGAATATTTAATTTAGAATAAGCAAACAAATCAGATTCAACTCCATAGCATAACCTTTAGGAAAAGTGAATTAAGGTATATGGCATGTCCTTTGTAATTTAATTATAGACATTAGGGCAAAATGCCCGAAACACTCTGCAAGAAGGAAACAGAAGTCTTTGATAAGATCTATTAAAGATTACAAGTAATTTTACCTACAATTTCTATTATATGATAGCATATTTTTTCTGCTAATCAGAGACAAAAATATTTTTAATTATGATATGAAAAATGCATCATCATGAATGAATGAAATCAGGGAGTAGATGGCTCAGTGCTGGTTGGTTCTGTTAAATATTCTCATTATTTTGAATGATCTGGTGTTTTTGTCTGTGTGGAATTATGAATGTATTTAATGTCTGGGCTGGAAAATTTGATTACTAGATCACTGCTGACACCCAATGTCAGGAATCTAACCTGCGTCAGAGTGGTAAATATATATGTGTGCGTGTGTGATTGTGTGAGTGCCTCCAAGTCTGTATTTAGAAGGAAGTATCTTATTTCCCTCAGGGTATATACTTAATTCTATTAGTTATACTTCATTAATGACAGCAGATAAAAGTAATTGGAAGGATATGTAATCATATATGAAAATACAACATTTATTGATTTTCAAAAGCTACACTATTCGAGAAATATTTAGTAAAACAAGTTAAATTATTGAAAGATAAAAGTAATGTGATTATTTATTGCATACAGTTTTATATTTTAGTTTCGTCAAGTAAAAATGCCATTTATTTCTACTGTATAGGAAGGTAAACCCTAAATATTACAGTTTGTGCCATATTTCACAATGAGAAGGTTTGTTTATATCAATAAGTTTATTTCTTTTGGTTCTGCTGTCCTATTCATAATTCTTCTCATAGTATTCTTCTATGGACTTTTTCTTTCTGCCAGTTTGGGGCTTGAACATACATCATGCTCTCAGTTTTTTTGTTTTATTGTTTTTTGCTAACAGTGGTCAGTCTACTATTAGAACCATGCCCCAGCCCAGAAATTTTTGTAGTTAATTGGAGATAGAACCTCATGAATTTCCTACTAGCCTGAAAACCATTATCCCCTAAGTCTCGTACTTCTTAATCACTAGGATTATAGAGATGAGTCTTGGATCCGAAGTGTCAATGACTTTTCGTGTCTTATAGCTTCCACATGTTTGCTAGTAATTGCAATAATAAACTACCACAGATTGGGTAGCATTAATATTGTAAATACATTGTCTCTGAGTTGGTGGAATTAGAACTCCAAGATTAGAGTTGGCTTCTGATTCCTCTTTCATTGGCATATTCAAGGCATTTTGCTTCTTTTGGAGTAGACTTCAACTTAAATGCTACCTTTGAGATTCTGTTTCCCCATATGCAATCACTTTGTGAAACAATGGGTTTTTTATCTTTAGTCTGATTTCAATGGGACATAACATATTACTTAATAGATAGAAGAAAATCTCTAATATGAAATTATTTGTTTGGGACATGGAAGTTATGGTTATACTTTTAAAAAGTAGCAAAAGAGGTAAAGGTTTTATTAGAGCTTGTAAGACAAGTATGAAGTCTTGACCTTAGACATGCCACATTTAAATTCCCAGTGCTATTGGAAAATTGAACTCAAAACCTATACTTGTGAAACAGCATCTCTGACACTACCATACCTGCAGATTATAATTTGATTGCTTATTTTGAGGTAGTATCACTATGCCTGGGCCTGCTTGGACTGAGGTCCTCCTAACACAAGCACAAAACATTTTGCCTGGAACTGGAATTCTCTAAGTTCTGTTTTCCAAGTAGATAATATTATAGATTTGAGCCACTTTATTCAGTAAAGTATACAATTTCAAAATATCTTGGTATTGCCTATATTTGTGCTTAACATATATAGCTAACCTTAATTTTCTCCCTCTTTTGTTTAGTACTCTGAGTTGAAACCATTGGCTTTCTTGATATACATGGCTTTGTTTTGGATGGAATGCCATCACAATAAAAAAAAGTCTCACAAAAGTTTATGTCAAAAATCATGGAAAGAAGGCTTCAGGTTCGAAAAAACACTGATCTTTAAGTTATAATTGCAGTATTATTTATAGTGTTAGTCAATTCTTGCTTAAGTATCAGGAGGAAGGCAGAAATGTGAAAGATGTCAGGTCTCTGTAGAAATTTTGTAGTTGTCATTTCATGTTATCTTCCTTCCTTAAAGCTTGTTTTATTAAAACCCTCTGGGTGTATATTGGTTGGACTGATTGGTAATCATCTCTGGAAATAAAGCTGATTTTAAAGGCTGGTGGTTTGGTAAATAAAGGAATGATCAGAATGAGCACAGATATTGTCACAGATTGAGCCGACCAGGTTAACTGCTGAACAGCCAAAAAAAAGCAGTTTCAAGTTTGATGATCCACATTGGAACATATACAGATAGATAGATATATACATATACATATACATATACATATGCATATACATACATACACGAAAAATTAAATCTCCAGTAGAATATAGAGAAACTTGGAGTGACAGGTATTAAACTATATCAAAATGGTTGCAGGAAAGGTACAGTAAAATATAGATAGTTTAGCATAGATTTTGTAAAGGATGAAAATTCTTCCTTCATTATATACTTTACAAATATCCTTATTATGTTTTAAGTTTTTTTTGTGAAAATACCATACAAAGGGGTTACAATTACAGGGACAATGTAATGAGTATATTTCTCATCAAGCATTGTTACCTCCTCCTTTCTATCCCTTTATCATCCCTTTCCATCTCCCCTTCCCGACCTTCTCTCCCATCTTGAGCCAAAGTTGTAAATTTCATTTTTCTACATAATATCTTGTACATCTCATTGTTGCACTGGGTCGACCTGTATCCCTACTTAAACAATTTGGTTTTTCCCTTCCCCTCCACAAATTATACCAACATCAAATACAGTGAAAACTAGGTTGTTGTTTTTTTTCTATTGTACTAGGAGTATCTATACAATGCTGAAAATTTGAATTACACAAAATATGCAACATGGGTAGGCACTGGTGGCTCAAGGATGTAATCTTAGCTAGTTAAGAGGCTAAGATCTGAAGATCACAGTTCAAATCCAACCTGCATAAGAAAGTTCATTAGATTCTTATCTCCAATTAACCACCAGGGCAAATGGAGTTCCAGTTCAGATTGTATGTCAAGCACTGGCTTAGAACACAAAAACACCATCCAGGCCCTGAGTTTAAGCCCTGGGATCAACAGAAACAAAAATATAAAATAAAACATGGAGTTAGATATTTTATAATGAAACATAATTTAATATACTCTACATTGTTAGAAAGACTAGACTTATGTGTTAGCTTTATAACCTACCATAATAAGTGATGTTGTCTACTTATTAAACAGAAATGCTTATTCAGATTTCCAAGTTTGAAGGTTTCAGTATATGTTCAGTTGGTTTTATTGCTTTGGGAGCCTGTGAGAAGACAATGGCAAGGTGGGGAGTATGTCAAAGAGAAAATTTTTTTTAACCTAGACTGATTAAAAGATAAAATAAGAAAGTAGTTGAGAGTCTATGTTCTCATAGCTTTCACACTGAAGAACTTAATCTCCAGAACTATTCAGATATTCTCCACAGTCTGGGAGGAAATAGAAAGTCACTTTTCTTTAACTCATAGATCTTTCTGGGGCATTCTAAATTCAATTGGCAACACCTTCACAAATGATAATGACTTGTCCAGGGGAAGAAGCAAGTAGATATTTCTGTAAATTCTAATCATAACTCAGCAGACTAAATATTTTATGGAATTCCTATTAAAATATTTTCTTGCAGACGGAGTGGGTCTTTATAATACAAATGTGTGTATCTGTGTGTTTGTATGTGTGTATGTGTGTGTTGAATAAACTAATGTAACAATGTAGCAGAGAAAAGTATTAGAGGGGCTGGGAAAGTGTCTTAGTTGTGGAGCCCTTGCCTTGCGTGCATGAGGCCCTTGGTTCGCTTCCTCAGCACCACATAAACAAAAAGAAAAAACTGGCGCTGTGGCTCAAGTGATAGAGCGCTAACCTTGATCTGAATAGCTGAGTGACAATGCCCAGGCCCAGAGTTCAGGCCCCACAACCGGACCCAAAAAAAATATTAGTATGGCCTTTCGTTTTTCTTCTTATACTATGAAGGTCTGCCACAATTCCCAATCAAATCCTATCCAAGATTCAAACATTAATGCTGTCCCAAAAGTTTTGCATGCATGAAGGGCTGGGAAGGTGGCTCAGTGGTAGAGCACTTACCTTACTTACCAAAAGTTTTGGGTGCCAACCCAAGTACATCTACTGCATTTAAGATGGCCATGGTATATAAAATTTTAAGTCCTTCAATTACGTTGTCACCAAAGAAACAACATATAATATTTCCCTAAAAATACCTAGACTGTAGAACACTTTACCCAGAAAATTGAAGGAATATACTTTATAGGATTTAATTTAAATTTAGTCACTGAAATGGATGTTCTATATCCACAACTCAGAGCCCTATTAAACTACATAATTTCAAAACTCATCTATTACCATCTTCTATGAACACAATCCTTCCTGAAAACAAACCAGATGTGGTAAACAAATTACCGTGTATGCCATTGTCAAATGCAGCTGTTCTAAAGCATGGAACTGGCAGCAATTAATGCCTGTAAACAGCTGGTTCTAAGGAGTATGGAAAGTGATTTTTCCACTATAAGTAGAAAAGTCCACAGATGTTTCAGATTGTTTCATTGTTTGCATTTGTGAGATATATTTTGGAAAGCACAATGAATGAAAGCGTGCTGTTTTGTAAAACTTTGCTGGCTGACACACCAGGGAAGGAAAACTTTTGAAATGTTTCAAATGAAAAGACAGAAAATAGGGTGGGTAAGCTGTGGTATGCAGTTTAAATACAGACTGAAGCAAACCAAAGAATGGGAAAAAAACTTTTTCTTTAAGAAATGCTTTCTGGGTATATTGTGCTATACACTATAATGAGGAAATGATCATTTCTTTGGAAAAGTAAGGAAAAAACACTCACCTGTTGAACTTCTTTTTAAAGTGAATCTTAAATGACAAGGATGAAGAAATTTAAATGGATTCATATTATCCAGTATTACTTTAATTTTTTATTAAAAGTTAAAACAAACTGACAGGCTATTAGTCCATGAAGATTTACAGAGTAAGTTTCTGGCATATATTTTATTTTGTTCCTCTTTTTGGGGGAATGATATAAATATTTTATTTTAAAGAGGCAACTTGGTTTTAACCATTACCCACAAAATGTATGCAGTCATAGAATAAGAATTTTTTTTATTAATTTAAGACAATACTAGGCTCATTTTATGCCAACACAAAATATAAAAAACAATGACATTTTCACTGAACAACCACTCATTAAAAAATCATGAAATAATATAGTAAAACTCCATGTCAATTTTTTTTGTTGGTTGTGTGCCTTGAACTCTGTGCCTGGGCACTGTGCATCAGCTCTTCATCTCAAGGCTACCACTGTACCATCTGAGCCACAGTGCCATTTCTGGTTTTAAGGTGGTTTATTGGAGATAAGAGTCTCACAGACTTTTCTGCCCAGGCTGGCTTTCAACCACTATCCTCATATCTCAGACTTCTGAGTAGCGAGGATTACAGGCATGAGCCATCAAAGTCCAGATCCAAGTCAATTTTTAAAAAGCAAGTTTATTGAAACTTTTAGCTTTTTCCAGTAAACAATCTTATTTTTTCAGAATTAGCTTATAACTGAGTTATTTTTAGATGTAACCGTGAATTTTTTATAGAATCAAATATAATTCTATTACTCAGTATTTCACAAAAATCCACTGTAATTGACTTTCTCCAAAATCAATTATTACATACTATCTCACACACTATATTCATTACATTCCAAATAGTTTGGACCATTTCATATAAATTCTAGGTGCTATTTTACATTATAAATTCACATCTGTGGTTTTAAACTAAGGAGAAAAGATTTTAGAGGTAAAATCAAATATGAATGTATAGTGTGGCCCAATTAAACCAAAAATTGTGAATTCATACAGACAAAATTATTTTCTTTCCACTAAATACGTTGAAGTAATACCATTGGAAATAGTGAGGCAGGAAGTGGCAGAATTCAAATCTCATCAATATCTCTGTTATTCTGCTAACCACTACACTAAGAAACCCCCTTTTCCCAGTTGTCACAAAACTTCAAGTGTCTCTCCTTGAATTCTATTTGGAAAAGTTCTAAATCACTGATTCTTTTTGTATGTAGGCACAAAACAATTGAAATAAAATGCACACATATTTTGAAGTCATCACAGCTGGAAAAACAACCAACAAATTGGAACTTCCCCAGGAACAAAAACATGTTGTGCCCAGTTTATTTTTTAAACTACAAAACTTTCAAACACATGTAAATTTAAGTAGAGCTATAAGTATAACTGTCTCTCAGAAATAAGGTTGTGTTACTTTGTAATTAAATTCATCTGGATCAACCTAATATAGAAAATCCCTTGAATGGATCAAATTGTTTAAAACAAATGTAACTGTATGTAAAGAAAGATCTGCACATACTTAAAAGAAAAAATGCTACAGTATGAAATCACAAAAATCATAACATTCTTAAAATTTCTGAAATGCAATTAGTAATTCCAAAATATCCATAATGAGAACTAAATACTACTGACTTAACAAGAACAAAATTTGCAAATAATAGAATCTGAGCAGTGTACATGAGTGTACATAATTTTAAAATACTCCAAATTATACAGTTTTTAGAAGACTGAATGTGGATTATCTAAAGGAAAACATCAGCACATTATATAAATGAAATTAAAAATCTCATGAAAAGAGAGAATAGTAGTAGTTTCTGGAAAATAATACTTTAATAAATGGTGGTCTAAATCCAGTACTGACTAAATTGTATACCTAATTAGTTAGATCCAAAGAAGACCGAAGTTACTCGAGCTGATTTGAAACTGGCAAAGTAGTAGAATACATCAGTAACATTATTATTGATATTGACTCTGGCATGGAATTCATTTCCTCTTTGATCTGACAAATGAATATATGAAAGAACATAACTTCTTCAACTAAATATCAAGACCTAACTAAACATATAACTAGAAAAGTCATCATGCAATCTGTATTGCAACTGGGATAAAAAGAAAAATCAGTCATACTGATTCTGTATTTATTTTAAACGTTGGCTTTTTTCATAAATTATTTCCTTTGTCTTGCATTTTTAAAACGTTGTGTTAAATGATTTATATCTTGGTAACTAATTTTGGATGCCTCCTTAAATTTTGTTCTGGATATAATATCTCAATTCAGCTCCTAACCCATGAAATGATGTTGTTTACAAAATAAATTCTAATAACCTCTGTTTATAATACACAAAATCTCATAAGATGATTTCAGGAAGCATAGGTTAACATTTTGATATTGTGGTCTCATGACTGATCAGGCCTATCTGCATGAGTAAAGTTGTACCTAGATTCCTCAGCCTAAATTTAGCCACTGTTAAAAAATGTTTATACCTTTATCTGTCACCCATCAGACGTTAAACCTGAGTATAAAATCTAAGGAAAATCATAAGGTAAGAATTTAGCTCTTCTGGATATAAAGTAAACCAAAATGAAGCATAGAGTAACTCATTTGACTAAAGTCAATCTATTTCTCTGAAACATGTTAAGCATTCCCTTACAATGTGTATTATTCTCAAGAAGGGAATGAAGAATACGAGACGAGGACTAAGCAAGTATTGTCTTCAAATATACATAATTTGGATTTATATCTTTATTTCGTTATAGGCATTTTTGATAAAAACTGTTTGAATAATTGATTTCCTGGTCAGGTATAATATATCCTAGTTACATTTACCAAACTTCATTCAGAAAATGGTATATAGTAATTGAGTAGAAAGATATTCAATTAGTAGCAAAATGTGTATACCTATAGGGTAATATTTTGAAGAGTCAATTGGAAATATTCTAATATAATAACTTGAACAATTTCACATTGACAGTAATTATCTAGAATACTTTAATGCTAATTGGACAAGATTGTCCTTCTAAATGAGCAAAACCAATTTCTCCTTCTACTTTATCAGGGAAATACCTCAGCTAAAAATGGAAATTAACCTATGAATCTGTAACAACTGGAATGAATTTTACTTTTTTTTAGCAAATATCAATTTCACAAAAGTATTTTATTGTGTTATACACATATATCCACATAATGTAGTTTGTTAAATTTTATTCCTTTTATTAATTTCATTATCCTATTTTTATACTTATATTTTATTATGTCATCATACGAACTTATGAAATATTTGAACATATTTACTCCACAATATTTCTCTTCATCTCCTCTCTTACTTTTTTCCAAACTTAATCAGTTCCATCTTTTACACCTGGGTCATTCATTTTATTTTTCTGGGTCTAGCATTTGCATATGAGAAATCTAATAATTGTTTTTCATAGTATCACTAATTGCTTTAATATGAAGGTTTCCAATTCTATTTTCTTGAAGATGATGTGATTTCATAATTGTGTGTGGCTAAATAATATATCATTGTGTGTGTATATATATATATATATATATATATATATATAACAGTTTCTCTCTTCAATGAGTGATTAAGGAACATGCAGTTAATTCTGTAGTTATTTATGCTTTTTTATGTGGGAGAAGGAAGGATGAAAATAATGATGTTTGGAATAAGAAACATGCTCTTTAGGCAGGCAATCTACTATTTGAAACATCTCTCCACTGCTCTTTCATCAGTATTTCAATAATGCATTGTGTTTAAAAATAAAATTTAATTACATTTGCAAAGGTGTTCTTTTTCAGTATATATATTATTTTTTATTACAATGTTACATTTAGTATGTAATGTGAGTATGGGGATGTATGTGAGCATGAAAATCTAGGCATGTTTGTACATGTAGCTGACTCGAAGGAAACTGAATGTATGTGATATACAGGATTCAAATAAAAGTTTAAGACCTGTAAGTTGCTAAATTGATATATATGTCCAGTTTGTGGAGTGTGATTTCAAGATCACATTTTGGTAGGTTTTATACCAAGTAAGTAGATGTTTCTAATACAAAATCGTAAGAATTAAAACAACAACTCTGTTTCATAATCATTCAGTCTTAGTAATCCAGACATTGCAATAAGTGGAAAAAATGATTGAAAGTATGGTGGGTCAGTAGTAAGCCTTTAGACACTCTACATTTTCCCCAAAATCTTCAGATGTACTCTTTGGATATAAATTACAATTATATTTATAAATGTACAGATATAATATGATCTTATATATGTAAATATATGTATATATTATAAATACATCATATATTTACTTATATTTTAAATGTGTATCACAAATATTGATTTATATTTAAATGTAATTCATCTCATCATAGATACATAGACAGACAGACAGACAGACAGACAGACAGACAGACAGACAGACAGACAGACACACAGATAGATAGATAGATAGATAGATAGATAGATAGATAGATAGATAGATAGATAGATAGATAGATAGATAGATAGATAGATAGATAGATAGATAGATAGATTTTTTTTTTGGTCAGTCGTGAGGCTTGAACTCTGGGCTTAGGTGCTGTCCAAGTGCTCTTCTGCTCAAGGCAAGAGCTCTACCGCTTGAGACCTAGCGCCACTTCCAGTTTTCTGGTAGTTTATTGGAGAAAAGAATTTCATGGAATTTCCTGCCTGAGCTGGCATTGAACTGTGATCCTCAGATCTCAGCCTCCTGAGTAGCTAGGATTATAGGCATGAGCCATGGGCACCCGACTATACTTATATCTGAGATTTGTTAGTGGAACAAAAGATACAGAAACTATTATTCTTATCATGAAAGGACTTCACACTGACAGGTATAATTACAAGAAGAAAACAATAGCTATTCACAGTGGCACAAAAATTCCTTAGGTGCCTAGCAAAACAGCATGTGTTTCCATACACTGCATGTGGTGTGAGCAGTTTGAAACCCAAGTGACTGTGGGAGATATTGGACCCTAAACAAACCTGACAATTGCATAAACACCGCCCTCTATGACAGATTTAGCAAGGCCTATCTTAGAGATTCTTGTTAGGGACATGATGAAAAAATTTATAGTTTAGTTGTGATTACAGAACTCTTTTACACATATCACTCAGCCATTAACTATATTTAACATAGCTCCTATTGCTCTAACTTATATTTTCTTGGTTCAGTAAACTGTTTTTTGTTTGTGAAAACTTAGCTGTTCAAAACATAGACATGGGTTTTTAATATTTTTGAAATTGCTGTCTGCATAATGTTGTATGAGATGAGCTTCTCTTTACCATTTCATAGGAATAAACTTAGTCTGATTCAAACTTGGAAACAGGTAGCTTGTTCTCTCTCCTAGAAAGCATCTATATAGACTTCTTTACATGTAAACAGACCCTCATTTACTTGCAAAAGTCTGTCAGTGGATCAAACCTAACTCACCCAAGTGAGATGAATTCTTCTCTCATGCTTCCTTTACATTAAAAGTGGTAAGAACTGTTCAGTAATGTGCATACTTTTTAATATGAAGTGTGACTTCTATTTTCCTTAATATGAATCAAGCAGAGGAATCAGTTTAAGATGTGAAAGAACCTTAGAAAGAGTCTTGGACCTTGGAAACTGTCCTTTGTATGAATTTTTGGAGAAATATCCCTTTTCAAAGACAAAGGACTCATTTTTTTTAATATTGTGCTGGTACTGGGATTTGAACTCCTGGCCTTGAGCTCTATCTGGGCTTTAATTCTCAATGTTTGCTCTATACCACCTGAGCCACACCTTCACTTCTTCCATTTACCACAAGTGGAGAAAAGAATCTCTTAGGTTTATCCACTTGGAATAGCTTCGAATTTCAATTGTCAAATTTGAACCTACCGACTATCTAGATGTAAGCCACTGGTGCTGTGCTAGAACTCACTTCTTAAGAATAAAAAAATCACAAAAAGAGGAGAAAAAATATTTGTTCAATTATTTATGTGTTGTCTGATAAACCAAAGCACTTGCTACTGGAAGGGAAAAAGAGAGAAGATAGACATGAATATGCAGGAGAGAGACACAAAGAAAGAAGAAAGGAAGAGATATTTAAAGAGGGGAGGGAAGTGGAAGGAAGGATACAAGAGGAGGGCGTAGCTGAGTAGAATTGTCTACTCTTCACTAAGGTTTTGTTGGACAATCAGTACCTTTGCATTTATGTAGCCAAAGCTTTTTATTTTTGGTAGTAGTAAGCTGAGATATAAAATACCAATTTACAGGTAATAACCTGTTAGTGTGCTTCCTTCTGCACCAAGGAAGTCACAGTTAGGTTACTGTCAGAGAGAAGGCAAGAGTAAGCAATTTAAGTGATTCTGAGAAACAATAATTGACATGCCAGGAATGCTCCCTTGTATGGTGAAGTCAAGCTTCACTCTTGTTCCCTGCTCCAGTCTTCCTCTCAACAAGAACAGCAGAAACAGGAGAGGAAGGAGATATGTGAGTAATGATCATCTCTCTGTTTACCCTCATCCCTTGGTCTCTCAAAATATAAAGTGAAAGGAGAATTAACCTGAACTAGTGGGGAACATGGGAGGAAAAAGTTCAGTCTAACTTATTGTGAAACTTTTAAAATAATTGGAGCAGCATTTCAAATACTGAAATAAAACTTTTTAAATTATTAACAAAAAGTAACTCGAAATTTATCGAAAATTTAGAAGACTACACAGCTCACTACATAGTGGAATCTGAAAATTGAAACTGATTCCTGCCTCTATCATCAGAAATTGAAGATTGTCCCTAAACGTCTAATACTAGGTAAATTACCCTTGATATTCACTTATACTGTGTGAATATAATGCAGAAAATATGACTGCTGAAGTGATAAGCGAAGGGAATTCATGATGGATAACATAATGCTGACAGCATGGAAATTATTTCCCTTCCATCTTCAGTGAGTAGAGAATAAAAATGCTCTATTGGATGGCCCTGAAAGTCCAATTCTAAATTTAGGACAGAAGGTGAATAGTAAAGAAGATCTATCTTAGCCAATCTGAGATTAGAAATGTGGAGAAATATACTCATTTATGTATGTCAAACATGGAAGAGAGGATGTGGCAAGCCCATAGCCAAATGCCAAAGTAGAGATATTTAACAAAATACCATGAAGTTGAAACAAGTCTTAAAAGGAGATCTGGGCTAAAAGGGAGTAGGGTAGAAGAATGGAGAGGGAAATGGTGGACTAATACAGTCATACCATTCAATGTACACATGTCAGAATATAAGTAGGAAACATGAAGGGATAGGTGGGGTTGGGGTAAGGGAAGGAAGAAAAATGCACTGTATATTGAAATGCACACACACTCTATTCAACACTGACATGATGAAGCAAAACCCCTTTGCACAACTAGCTAAACATAATTTTTTTGAAGTTTTAATATTCAGAGACCAGAAGCATAAACCTTTAGAGATAAATAAGAAGAGAGAATTGACATATTGTTGAGGCTTATTTCCCTTTCAATGTACAAAATTTAATGTGTGAAGTCTGCTGCAAATATAAATTTTATTTTGCCTATTCTTTTAAGCAAATTGCTTAAAATGTAGAGAACCAAATTCCAATTTCCCTTCATTTCCAATAAAAAAAATCATATGCACCTTTAAGTTTCTCAGTTATTTCTAAATACCTAAATGCAATGCATTATTGGAACTAATTTCATTCCATATTTAAATTTATTTTTTTGTTGTTGTTGTGAAAATACTGTACAAAGGGGTTTCAATTACATGGACAAGATAATGAGTATATTTCCTATCAAGCATTGTAGCCTCCTCCTTTGTTTCCCCTTCCCATAACTTCCTGTCCTCTCCCCGCTCCCCACCCAGTCCTCCCCCCACCAAAATTTTAAAGTTTGTTTTCGACATAATGACTTGTACATCCCATTGTTTTAATGGTCCAACTGTATCCCTATTATATAAACGATTTGTTTTTTTCCCTTCCCTTCCTCAAATTATAACAACAAGTTCAGTGAAAGCAGGGTTTGTACAGTGGGGGAGGGACACACAAAGCAAAAAAGAAATATTCTTATAAATGTGTTAGAAACAATCGCATGAAAGGGAAAAACATTTGAATATATAGCTTAGGGCTCATTTCCCTAACATCAACTTGTCTGACAGTTTCTGTTTGTCTCAGACACATACTAGTTATTGCAAATAAGGGAAATCATGGCACTAATGTTTCTTTGGGCCTGGCTTACGTCACTTAATATATTTTTTCCAAGTCTTTCCATTTCCTAACAAATGGAGCCAATGTCATGCTTTCTGATGGAGGCATAGAATTCCAGTGTGTATATATACCACATTTTCTTGATCTACTCATCTACTAAGGGGCATCTGGGTTGGTTCCATATATTAGCTATGGTAAATAATGATGCAATAAACATAGTTGTGCTGGAAGCTCTACTGTGGTCTTGTATGTGAACATTTGGGTAAATACCCAAAGTGGGATTCTGGGTCATAGGGGAGCTCTATGTGGAGACTTTTGAGGAACCTCAATACTGATTTCCAAACTGGTTGAACAAGTTTATACTCCCATCCACAATACAGTAATGTTCCGTTCTGTCCACATCCCCTCCAGCATCTGGTGTTATTAGAGTTCTTGATTATAGCCATTCTAACTGGGGTGAGGTGGTATCTCAATGTTGTTTTGATTTGCATTTCTTTTATGACTAGGGAGGTTGAGCATTTTTTCATGTGTCTATTGGCCATCCTTCTTTCCTCTTCAGAGAAGTTTCTCTTTAAGTCTTTAGCCCACTTATTTTTGGGCAGTTGTTTCTTTGAAGATTTATTGGGGGATTTAAATTTTTGAATTACATGTATATTTTAGATATGAGACCCTTGTCCCTTTTATGGCTAGTGAAGATCTTCTCCTAATCTGTGGGCTTTCTATTGATCTTGCTAGCTATGTCCTTTTCCATGCAGAAGCTCTGCAATTTTATGCAATCCCATTTGTCCAACCTTTCTTTGATTTGTTGTGTTTCTGGGTCTCTATTCAGAAAATTTCGGCCTGTGCCAACAAGACCGAGGGTTTCTCCTATTCCAATCTTTAAGGTTTTCAGAGTATCTGCTTTGACTCCAAGGTCTTAGATCTATTTAGAGTTGATTCTGGTACAGGGTGATATATAAGGATCTAGCTTTAGTGTTCTACAAGTTGTTAACCAATTTTGCCAACACCATTTACTGAAGAGGCTATCTTTCTCCCATTCTATTTTTTAGCTCCCTTACCGAAGATTAGATGGCTATAGGTCTGTAGGTTCCTTTCTGGGTTTCAATTCTATTCCATTGGTCCTGAGGTCTGTTCTTGTGTCAGTACCAAACTGTTTTGATTACTATGGCTTTGTAGTTGAATTTGAATTTGGTATTGATATTCTTCCAGCTCTGTTCTTTCTGTTAAGGATCATTTTTGCTATTCAGGGTCTTTTATTGTTCCATATGAATTTTTTGATTGCCTCTTCTATTTCCTTGAAGAATGAGGTTAGAATATTGATAGATATCGCATTGAATTTGTAGATAGCCTTGGGAAGTATTGCTTTTTTCACTATGTTGATCTTTCCCAATCCAGGAGCATGGGAGTTTTTGCCACTTTCTAAGTTCAGTTTTGATTTCCTTTTTCAGTTTTTTAAAGTTTTCATCATAGAGGTCCTTCACTTTTTTGGTTAAGTTAAATCCTAGGTATTTTATTTTTTGTGGGGCTATTACAAATGGAGTTACTTTCCTAATTTCAGCCACACTTTTCTTATTGTTGGCATACAGAAAAATCCATTGATTTTTGAGGGTTAATTTTATACCATGCTACTTTGCCAGAGTTTTGAATCAGCTTGAGTAATTTTGGAGTGGACTCTGTGCAATTCTTTAAATACAAGATCATGTCATCTGCAAAAAGGGAGAGTTTTACTTCTTCTTTCCCTATAAGGATCCTTCTTATACTTGCTTATTACTGTATTTAGGCATTCCAATACTAGATTGAAGAGAAGTGGAGAGAGTGGGCATCCTGTCTCATTCCTGAGTTAAGAGGAAATAGCTTTAGTTTTTTACCATTAAGTATAATGCTGGCTATAGGTTTGTCATATAAAACCTTTAATGTATTGAGGAATGTTCCATGGATTCCTCATTTTTCCAGAAACTTCATAAAAAGGATGTTGGATCTTGTCAATTGCTTTTTCTGCATGTATTGAGATAACCATGTGGTTCTTATTCTTGCTTCTGTTGATGTGATAAATTATATTAATTGATTTGTGTATCTTAAACCAGCTTTGCATCCCTGAAATGAATCCTGTTTGATCGTGGTGTATGATTTTTTGGATGAATTGTTGAAGTCGATTGGCCAAAATTTTGTTGAGAAGTTATGCATCAAAGTTAATCAAAGAAATGGATCTATAGTTCTCTTTCCTTGATGAGTCCCTTCCTGGTTTTGGGATGTGTTATGATGGCCTCATAGAATGAGTTCAGTAGTGAACTTCCTTTTTCAGTTTCATTGAAGAGTTGGAGGAGTATTGTTGTTATGTCTGCTTTGAAGGCTTAATAGAATTCCGCTGTAAAACCATTTGGTCCTGGGCTTTTCTTAGATTGGAGGTCTCTTATTGCTGTTTCTATTTCAGTGCTTGATATAGGCCGTTTAAGATAGTTTGACTCATCTTGGCTTAGTTTCGGCATGTCAGTGTTTTCTAGAATAAGGTCCATTTCTGCCAAGTTCTCAAACTTATTAGTATACAGGTTTTAGAAGGATTCCCTTATAATGTTCTGAATATTAGTTGTTTCTGTGATGATGTTTCCATTCTCATCTCTGAGTTTATTTGGGTGTGTTCTCTTCTTTTTCTGATAAGATTTGCTAAGGGTCTGTCAATTTTGTTAATTTTTTCGAAGAACCAACTCTTAGTTTTGTTGATTCTTTCTATAGTTTTTTTTTGCATTCTAATTAATTTAATTCTGATTTAATTTTAATTATTTCTTTCTGTCTACTGGATTTGGGTTTATCTTGCTGCTTTTTTTCAAGGAGGTTCAGATGTCTCATTAAATAGTTTTCAGATCTCTCCAATTTGTTGATGTAGGAGCTCAGAGCTATAAACTTACCTCTGAATACTGTTTTTGCTGTGTCCCAGAGGAGCTAGTAATTGGTGTGTTCAGTTTTGTTGAATATCATGAACATTTGAATTTCCTTTCTAATCTCTTCCATGACCCACTCGTGATTCAGCAGTGTGTTGTTCAGGATCCATGTGTTACATGACTTTCTTTGGTTGCTTTTGGTGTTGAGTTCTAAATATATTCCCTTGTGGTCTGAGAGAATGCAAGGTATAACTTCAATGTTTCTGAATTTGGACATTTGCTTTGTGGCCTAAAATGTGGTCTATTTTGGAAAATGTTCCATGTGCTGCTGAGAAAAATGTATTGTCTAATGCTGCTGGGTGAAATATTCAGTAGATGTGAGTTAAATCTAGTTGGTCTGTGCAGTTGTTTATATCTGCGGTTTCTCTGCTGAGTTTTTGTGAAGTTCATTTATCTAGTGGGGAAAGTTGTGTGTTAAAGTCCCCAACAATTAATGTTTATGGATCTATGTGGGATTTGAGGGAAAGTAGAGTTTCTTGGACGAATTAGGGTGCTCTGCTGTTTGGCAAATAGATATTTAGAATTGTAATATCCTCCTGAAAGAGTGATCCCTTAATTAGTATGTACCGACCTTTTCACTGATTTTAATTAAAAGTCTATTTTATCTGATATTAGGATTGCAACTCCATCCTGTTTATGGGAGCCGTTTGCTTGGTAGATTTTGTTTAAGCCTTTAAAATTGAAAATGTGTTTGTTTTTGTGGGCAAGATGTGACTCCTGAAGCCAGCAGATAAAAGGATCTTGCTTTTTAATCCAAGTAGACAGACTGTCCCTTAATTGGTGAGTTAAGTCCGTTAATGTTGAGAGATAGAACTGAGAGGTATTTGGGAGTTCCTGCCATTTTATCCAACTACTTCAGGGCTGTGGCAACTGTGTTCTTCCTATGGTTCTTGGATTCTCAGTTTGGATGATATTTCTTGGCCTTTATTGTGGTCTTGTTGGTTTTCTCTGTGTAGGACATCTTTAAGATTCTTTTGTAGGGCTGGTTTGGTGGAGATATATTGTTTCAATTTTTCTTTGCTATGGAAGGGTTTTATTTGACCTCTGATTATTAAGGAGAGTATAGCTGGGTAAAGTATTCTTGGTTGATAGTTGTTTGTCTTTAGGGCATAGATTACATCATTCTAGGCTCTTCTTGCTTTGATTGTTTCTGCTGAGAAATGTGAGGTGATTCTAGTTGGTTTCCTTTTATAGGTGTTTGATCTTTGCTTCATGACAACTTTAAGGACCTTTTCCTTGTTCTGAATTGATCCTGTGAGTATTATAATGTGACAATGGGATATCTTCTTCTGGTCTAGTCTATTGGGAGTTCTAAAAGCTTCTTGTATCTGAATAGACCTATCTTTTTGCATGTTTGGGAAGTTCTCTGCTAGGATCCTGTTAAACAAATTTTCCAGACCATTGACTTCTGGCTCTAGGTGCTCCTCTACACCCATTATCCTCAGATTAGGCCTTCTAGTGGGGTCTTCCGAGGCTTGAATGTTGAATAGATCTATCATATTTCTTGGATTTGTCTTTGATGGTTGTATATTCTTTCTCTATAATATCTAGGCTGTCTTCAATCCTCAGGATTCAATCTTCTGCATGGCCTATCCTACTATCGAGACTTTCTACTTTTTTTTTTCTTTTCCTTCTAGTTGGTCGGCTTTTATGGCTTCTAATTCTTTGTTGGATCTTTGTTTTAGATCTTGTATGAAATTCTTTACTTCCTTAATTTAGTGTCAAGTGTTTATTCTCAAATCACTTCGTTGATTAGTTATGGTTTCCTTGGACTCCCATTACTTCTGTTGGGATCCATTCAGCATTCCCTTTGTGGACTCCCTGACTTCTTTCAGCTCTCTGTTTATGGATTCCATGAATGCCTCTAGTGAACTTTGTCTATGCTCATTCTGCTCTTGAAATTCCTGTATTACTCTTTGATCAGCTTTCTCACGTTCATGCAATTCCTGTAGTTCTCTTTGACTAATCTCAGCCTACTCACACAATTCCTTTATTTCTATTTGAGTGTTCACAAGCTGCTCATGCAATTCTTTTATCTATCTTTGAGTAGCTTCCTCACACCTATGAGCTTCCTGTTTTGACATTTGTTTGCCTCCTCTCTCTATATATCATGCTCACACAGAGTCCTTTGAAGGTTTTCAATCTTTTTATTTACCATGTTTACCATTAGTGTTTTTAGAGCTTTTTGGAAGCTCTCCTCTGGATTATTCATTATCTGTTCTGTCCACTGATTATCATGAGTGGGAGTTGAGATACCTGGACTTGCCATTTTTCTTGTGTTTTTCCGGCTTATTCTGCCCATTTGGCATGAGAGTAACACCAATTTTGTGCTAGAAAACTATCTTAAGGGAAGCATCAACAAAGTCTGTAGTTGCACAGTCAAAAGCCTGCAGATCCTCCTGAAGGAGAGATCCCTTGATTAGTATGTAGCAACTTTCTTTATCTCTTCTCACAAATTTTAATTTGAAGTCTATTTTATCTGATATTAGGATTGCAACTCCAGCCTGTTTATGGGAGCCGTTTGCTTGGTAGATTTTGTTCCAGCCTTTAACATTGAAAATGTGTTTGTGTTTACGGGCAAGGTGTGACTCCTGAAGGCAGCAAATATTTTGCCCATGTAATTGTAACCGCTCTGTACAGTATTTCCACAATAAAAATAAATAAATAAATGTTACAAAAGCCTGCAGATATAATCTAGTTCAACAGATACATTTTCAACATCAACCAACTATGTATTAATAGGCTATGAACCGCAAAGAAGAATTTGGCAAACCAGAAATTATTAGGTTTAGTGAGAGATGTGGGTATAAATAGGGATAGAGGGATGTGGAAAGATAGAGGGAGAGCTAACTTAGTCCTAATCTCAAAGCAGGAAATAGATTCGATAGAATGATAGTAGACAACGGGGGAAAAAAGAAAGAGAAAAAAAAGACAAGGAAAAATAGTAAAATAAAAATTAAAAAGTGAAACACTTAAAATTATGCAGATTAAGAACTTAATATTCAGAGAAGGATGGGAATATGATAAGAGAAGGGGAGGGATAGAAAGGAGACGTCAAAAAATAAAAATGCTTAAAATTTTATATAGGTATATAGAGGTAGTACAGCTATTAAAGAAGTTAAATCTAAGAGGTTTTGAATTCAGTAATAAATTTCTGGATTAAGTGTGTATACAATCGGGGATAAGGTCTAATAATCGACTACAGGTATATCTGAGAATGAGCAGAAATGCGACTAAATCACGCAAAGAAGAACGAAAGAGAAAAAAAAGTGAAAAGAATGAGAAAGAAGGGAAAAAAGGATCAAAAGGTCAGTAGTGGTAAACAAAAATGGAAAAAAAGCACACACACACACACACACACACACACACACACACACACACGTATACCTGTAAAATAAAAATTATAAGAGGAAGAAAAAAAGTTAATAGAAAACAATTTTTTAAAGTTAAAAATTAAAAATTAAAATGTTAAAACAATTTTAATAAAAGGTGACAAAAAAGAGTTCGTTGCCTTTTGGGGATGAGAAGGGATGATCCTGTATCTCCCTTGTGTCCATAACCAGTCTCTTGTTGGAGTCTCTGGTCTGCTTGTGGTATTTGATTTTCCTGTAGCTTGGTTGTTTTCTTAAGTCAGTTTGTTTGAGCAGGCAGAAAAATGCTTTGATTTACCCAGGATTTTGTCATCCTCCTCCCAGTCTAGTTCAATGGGAGGGAGATCTGCTTTGAGTATCACAAAAGATGGCTGTTTCTTCTAGTTTGGAGATGCTGTGATGGGGCTAGGTTCTGGGTAGAGTTGAGGCCTTTCAGCAAACAGTAGCTTTTCCCTGAGGCCTAGCTTCTGAGGCAGTCACAGAGCCTAGCCAGCAGCCATTCTCAGGGTTTATTGTTACTGAATTTCAATTGATTGTCTAGGAAAGATCAGCCTCTGGCTCTGTTTACCCAATGAAGAAAGCCACTCCTGGGGCTGGTGCAGGCCCGGGATGGGTGAATTTTCCCTGAGTGGAGCTGAACCTGGTAGGTCAGGTTAGGTTCCTGTGACCTGTTAAATGACTGTTTGTTTTCATCCAAGGACTGAGTTGGAGCTAGCTGCTCAGCCAGGCCTTTGCCAGTATCAAAGATGGAGATCTCTGGTAGTGGGCAGAGAGGGGTGGCCTTCCCTTCTCTGCTCCCTGAGAAGGAGTGAGGAAATCAGGCTTCTACTCACACAGGGGTCTGGTTCCTGGATGATCTCTGATCTGCCATATGAAGGATGAAGATGTCTGCTCCTTGTCAGTTCTTGCTGGTGTTGAGTAGAATCCTCTCACCTGCTGCATCTGGCGCCTTTGTCCTAGACTCTCTGTGTTGCAGGTATGGTGGTTACGGCCGCCCCCGCCCCCGCCATAGTTGCAACCATGGCTGCTGGCAAGTGCTCAGATTTGTCTACTTGACTGGATTTTCCCTCTCTGGCCTAACTCTCTGTACTGTGATGGCACATTTGGTGTGATTCTTTGGCTTAGTTAAGCTTCCAGCTTCTCCTTCGCTATCTTCCCGGAACCATAAATTTAAATTTTAAATGATAAATTCTTTTAAAATTGTTTCACTCGTGCACAGGTATGGATAGATAAGTGATGTGGGCAGAATCAGAATTATTCAGAAGGTTGTAAATGGATGCTTACCTAGTTTTCTCTCGGCTGGATCATAGAATACAGACTGTCCTAATTGAAAAAGTTAGCCTTTCTAGGTTTTTGCATATAAACACTCCATCAACATTTTATTAGAGGATTATTCAAGATTAGCTATATGTTGATTAATAATGACTGATCATGACAGAAATTTGAGAGAAAACCATCTACACTTCAGTGAGGTTCTGATTTGTGCTTCACAAACTGTTATGAAAGCTCTACATGAGAAATCTAGCAGCTGCATTTCTAAAAAGACCTTGGGTTGTTACACTTTCTGATGTTATCTCAATTCAAGTACTTCTCCTTGGAGTTCCATACTATTCAATGATGCTGTATTAGCTCCTTGTTACAATTTTCAGACTGGTCTTTTTGATAAAATTTGTGCTTTTCAAAATTGCTCTCCAAATTCCATCCACAAACTGCATACAAAATTTATCTGAAAAAATTTGTATCTGTTTATATTGCATATACTTTTAGTTTTCATTACAAATATGGAATGTAGTAAAAATTCTCATAACAATTATACTGCGCCAGATTGTGGGCAGATTCTGATGTAAATAATATACTGTGTTCATGTAGAGATTTTGAGTATCCAAAGTAATAAGCCTGTGGTCCTAAAACCAATACCTTACTTATATTGAGTGACAAATACAACTTCATATAAGTACAGAAGTTTTCCTTGTATCTTTTTAACATATATTTTTATTATAAATACTGTACAGAGGGGTTACATTTACATAAGTAAGGTAATGAGTACATTTCTTATTGAGCATTGTTACCCCCTCCTTTGTTTTTCCCCTACCATCCCTTCCCTTCACACCTCTCCACCTCCCCCTTTCACCTATCCTCTGTTAGAATGTCTTGTATATTTCATTGTTACAATGGGTCAACCAGTATCCTTTCCTTATATCTTAAATGAAGAAATGCTGTCTTGATTTATGCTGATTCTACTTGTGTAGACACATCTAAAATCACTGCCCAAGTCCAAGAGCACATAAATGAAATGCCATCATTTTTTTGTCAGTTGGTATTTGTGTTCTACACATTTATTGACAGGTTACAAATTATTCTCAAACTTTAAAACATTAAAAATACTTTCTTTTTTTCTTATTTTCTTTGCCAGGAAATCAGCAAGACCTCAGTCAGCATTTCTCACCTAGGAATTTTCGCATGGGTTAGTTAAATGTATACGTAGAGTCCAGTTTTCTGAGGACTCACTCATCTGCCTAGGAATTCATGCTGGTTGTTGGAAAAAGAGCTCAAGTAAGGATGCCATTTAAAGCCTTATAACTTTACTCTTTACCAGGGTATTCTCCTGCTACTTTGGTTGTTGAGAATGTCTACAAGAGTAAACATTCCGTGAGGAGCAGGGAGACACCATATGACTTATACTTACTGAGGTTTCCAAGTGACTTGCTATCACTTGTACTGCATTTTGAAAGTCAAATCTCTCTAAAACTACCAGTTTTAAGAGATAAGAAGAGTGGAAAATGAACTCTTAGGGACAAATACATCTTCAACATATATTGTTCCAATTATTCCTTTTAAGGCATATTCAACAACTGGTGAAACTTGTGTTGGCTGTAATTATGTGTCTTTCTCCATGAGTGCATGTATACATGAGAATATGTATGTGTGTGAATAGTAACATACATGTGTACATTATGGCTTATATCATCATTTATTCCTTGCTGACAAATAAAGTAAGGAATCACTAAAGTTTTAACAGAAACTGTGTAGTTAAAGTCGAAACTCTTCACTCTGCTCCTTTACACAAAGACTTTGCAACTTCTCATTAATAAAGTTTCCATAAACTCTGAAATGTACATACTTAGTACTTAAATGTCTGCTATCATAAATCTTAAATACTTTACAGAAAAGTTTTATACCTGCCAAACAGTCCTATTTTGGCATATATAAGCAAAATCCCAAAATTAAGCATATTTAAAACATTAAAACTTTTAACAAACCTTAACACTTGCTGCAATGTTCATTTTGACAGGTGCCTTGTATAGAATAATTGAATTTCTCCTCCTACACATCTCTTGAACTACAAATATCTGGAATTAATTTGTTTTTGGCATGTCTATCTTGATTTTATTCTTAAATGTGTGCTTATGTAAGAAATACATGATTCTATAATTTCACAACAATTCTTTTGAACTTACTTTTTGTTGAATTGCCTAGCTTAATAAAATCAATTAAAAATTATACTTTATATATAAAAACTGTTCTGTGCTCAATTTAGCATCACATACACTAACATTGGAACGATACAGAGAAGATTAGCATGCACCCTGCGCAAGGATGACATGCAAAGTCTTGGAGCGTTCCATATTTTTACAGCAACAGATGCTGAAACGTATGTGGCCACAAGGGAACCGTACTGCATTCTTGGTGGGAGTGTAAACTTGTTCAACTACTTTGGAAAGCAGTATGGAGATGCCTCAGAAGACTCCACATAAAACTCCCCTATAACACAGTAATCCCACTTTTGGGGATTTATCCAAATGATCATAAAAAAGACCATACTAAAACTACCAGCACAACTATGGTTATTGCAACATTATTTACGATAGCTAAGATATGGAACCAACACAGATGCCCCCATTAGATGAATGGATCAAGAAAATGTGTTATATATACACAATGGAATTCTTTGCCTCCATCAGAAAAAATGACATCGCCCAATTTGTTAGGAAATGGAAAGACTTGGAAAAAAATTTATTGAGTGAAGTAAGCCAAGTCCAAAGAAATATAGGTCCCATGATTTCCCTTATTTTCAATAACGAATGTATGTCTGGGATAAGCAGAAAAGTTCAAAAGATATGTGCATATAACCAGATAAGATGATGTTAAAGAAATTGAACCCCAAGATAGGGACACAAGTGGTTTTTTGATTCTTGCTATTGTTTCTAACGTACTTATAATGTGTGATGTCATTTTTTTGTTTTTTGTATGTTTCTCCCCACACTATAACCCCTGTTTTCTCTGTATTTGAAGTTGGTACACTTACATCTTGTATGTATGCTTCTCTAATTTGGGGAGGGGAAGGGAAAAAATGCTCAAATAGCAATACAGGTTGACCCATTGTAACAATGAGATGCACAAGACATTATTTTGAGAAATGAACTTTACAATTTAGGTGGAGGAAGGAAGGGGGAGGGGAGTGTACTTGTGGAGGTGGGAGGGAAGGGATGGTAGGGGAAATATAAAGGAGGAGGTAACAATGCTTGTTAGGAAACTTACTAGTTTCCTTGTTCATGTAAATGTGACCCCTCTGCACAGTATTATTACCATAAAAAAACATATAAAAAAGTTCTTAGATGGAAGAGTTTATTTCCTCTATTTTACCCATATAATATTGTTAACAAAGAAATTAATTCAGAACACTGATATGAAGGTAATTTGAATAAATGTGTGTGTGTGTGAGTGCGGCAGCACGCAAGCATACACGCATGTGCATGAGAACACCATGCATGTATATTGGAATGCTCAGAATTTAAATCAGGGCTTCAAGGCCTTGCTAGGCCTTTCCTATCTAGATTGATGAGCTACGATATAAGCTACATCTCAATTCTTGGCTCTTTGCTAGTTCATTAAACATTTTGAAAAATAATTTCATGAAGTTTTTTTTTGGCCCTGATTGGCTCCCAAGTGTTATCCACAGATCTCAGTCTCCTGAGCAAATACTCAGAGTAGATAGGATTATAGGTGTGACCAGCCCGCACAAGGCTTTTAGAACAATTTTTTAAAAGTAAAAGAAAATTTACTTCATGGGGGCCTGTTTTATCATCACCGAATTTGAAAGCCTTTTGAGTGATTATATGTCAATTTAATTCGTTTGGGGATTGTTAAAAGATAGTAAGTGATGATATTTAAAAGTTTTAGTACTTTTTAAAAAAGAAACTGGAACTGTGGGACAGAAGAAATTTGGCTGTCTTCAGACCTCAATTTGTAAGCTCAGCTCTGTGCATGATAACCTAATGTCACCAACACAGTCTGTGTTGAAGACAAAATGTGACAGAAAACAATCACCATGGGAAATATTTGCTATGCTATTATTTCTTGGAAAATATGAATATTGAATTGAGAGTATAAGAGAATGGAGAGATTTTACCCACCTTTTTGGTATTGCTGAAAGACTTTTGGAAACTTTGACTCATTTTCTTCCTCACTGTGTGTATCTTTGAGCCATGCACTTACAGTTTTTTACTACAATTTTTCCCAACACTACAATGGTAATAACATTAGCATTATACCAAATGTTATGTTAAGAAGTAAGAGAATAAAACTTGTGAAACACTTAACATAAACCTATGAATGACCTTTGAGTTTAGCCAGCATTCTTTTTTAAATACTAAATAGAATATGATAAGTAGTACAGAAACCATTACATGTAGTGTTAGCAACCAGAAGTAATATCTGTTGACCATGCTCAGCTTCCAAGGAAGCCAGGTGGATAACTTCTCATGCTGTAAATCAAACTGGTTATCTTATATCGTGATAGTGTAAAAATATCAGAGACAGAACAATGAAGGAATGTTGTAGACTGAGGTGAAATCCATATAAAAATGTGCAAACTTGATAAAACATAAAAGTATCTGAGCAGTATATTGTGTTTTACATCATTTAAGTGACATAGCAAAGATAAGGAAGACCTAGAAGAATAAAATGACTTTTTGATATTTTATCATAGGTCCTTAGAAGGATGAACACTTTCCTCATTCTTGTAGAGGCATCATCAGATGAGGGGAACTGCATTTTTTGTTTGCTTCCTTCCATTTATTCTTCAGTTTGAAATCTGTACTACATGAGACTGAAAGAAAGCAAGTGAAATTAACCGTACAGGCTTTGGAAAGAACAATCAAAGTAAAATAAATAAAATATATATAGCCTTGTAAAAGGTCTAACTAAATTTAGTTACGTAGTCTCAAGCGTTTACAGAAAATGATTTAAGCAATATCATGCTATTAAAAATTTAAAAATTTTAGGAGCTGCTTAATTTTTTTCCTTTCTACTACCTTGAATTAATTATTGATTTTCTATAGAGAGATTAAAAATGAGATTAACAAGAAACTTGATTAAAAATGGACAAAAGTTCTGAATAGACATGTTTTCCAAAAAGCCCTGAAAATTGCCTGTGGATTTACAAATTTGTATTTAATACAACTTCTGTGCTAGCTTAATGCTTTGTGAGCAGAAGTCATTAGAGAAATGCAATTCAAAATTACTTTGATACTACTTCTTAACTATTATAACTCTTACAAAAAATATCCAAGGAACCAGGTGTGGAGGTAAAGGCTGGTAATTCCAAGTGATTGGAGGTTGGAGTAAAAGGATTTGAGTTTAAGGCCAGTCTTGGGTACTGCACACAGTAAAAACCTGCCCTTTAAAAAAACTCAAAATGTAATAATGTTGGCTGGTGACAGTGTGGAGAAAAGGAAATTTTCGACACTCTTGGTCAAAATACAGGTTAGTGTTCTCGTTGTAGAAAGTAGTATGCAGTTTTCTAAAGAAATCCAAAGTTGAAATATGATCTGTCTCACCAATCGTGTGATTATTTCTCTCTGGGTAACTCATAAATATATCTGTAATTCATTGTTATTCACATTATTCACAACAACAGCTAAGATAGAAATCGAAGTCCAGTGTTCACCTACAAACAAATAAAGCAACTGTGGTACATGCACAAATATCTTTTTCTGTTGATTCCAAAGTACTTTTTATTGTTTTCCTGTTTCCATGTGATTAACCTCCAAATTAGAAATCCAGATATATGACTTAATTTAACCAAAACTATTTATTGAGTATAAGAACCTTCTACTCTTCACACTAAGATCACCAAATATGATGAGTCTGGAATAATTAGTCTTTTTTTGACCTATGTTAATATTCTTTACAATGTGAGTGAAATGTTTAAAAGTAGTATTTGTTTTAGATTAATTGCTCTGAAGAGACAATAAATGATATTATCAAAGCTTAAAAATGATTTGATTTAAAATTTAGAATTCAGGAAATGATTTTGACCACTCTGGTTACTGGAGCATTCACTACAACCTCATGAGACAATTTATATTGATGAAGCAAAAATCTGACGTTAGACAGTTATGAATAAAAAAATCATGTCATTCTGAATATGTAGAGATACATATAAAACATAGAAAATTTAGCTTCTAAACACCTGAATATGCTAGTACATTTAATTGCAGGGTAAGTACTTGTTCTGAAAGGAGATAAAATTGAACTTACTTTGAAATGTAAACCTAAGTATTTATTTGAATAAAAGACAATGTTTAAAATATCACTCATTCAAGAAACAAGATGAACAGTTAGTTGTTTTTCATGCCAATTATGTTCTCTAAACTTACTACAAATACTAGATTAGTAAACCTAAGTCATTGCTTTGTAGGGAAATAGCAATTCCGTTTCTTAAAACTCATGACAATAACTTTTTCTCAAACAATTGCTAAGTAACTGTTTTATATTTTTTGTCATGGAACCTTATTTGATAAATTTTTATTCATTAAGTTAAATAATTGGCAAACAATATAAATTATGCATGGACAAAGTTTATCTAACACGAGTTTTTTTTTTCAGAAGATAGATCATGGCTCTCTTAAAGAACACTAGAAGGCAGTGTGTTCTTTATTAATTTTTAGTTATTTTGTTAATAGATATTAATTGTCAGAAGTGACAATTCCATAAAATCTTTAACGGTATTTGATTATATTCCCTCTATTTCTTTCTCATTACTCCTTCCTCCAAAGATCTTCTGTTTTTCACATAAAATTATATCTTTATATATGCACATATAAACTAATTTGGAAGATTTAAGCTAAACTGCAAGTTAATTCAAGATACACAGTGAATTAATAGAATAAATAAAAACCTGAATATCTTTTGTTAACTTTTGAATTGAGCTATCATTATTATTATTTTTAGGGTTAGGATCTCTGACAGAATTAGAATTAGGATTAGAGAAATAGAAAATTTAGGTTCATCACAGGATGACCCATTGCAACAATGATACTCACAAGACACTATGTTGAAAATGAAGTTTATACCATGGGAAGGGAAAGGTATGAGAAGTGAGGAGGGATGGGATAGTGAGAGAACAAGAAAGAAAGGGGTAACAATGCTCAACAAGAAATGTATTCCTTACTTTATATATGTAACTAATCCCTCTTTAAAGCATCTTTTGAACAAAATAAAAATTTTAAAAATAATGAAAAATAAAACCTGACAGGACATAGAAAAACAGTTAAAAATTTATGTTCAAAATGCAAGTAAAAGTTAGACCTACACGCTGAGCAAGAGTTAGGATAAATATGAAAAAAGTGGCTTGCTACTAACATGATGATTCAGTTATACGTAGGCTTAGGATTAGGAAAGGTGTGCCAGTTAGAACGGGGACAGGATGAGAAAAACCTGTAAGACAATGTGTAAAACTGCCACATATTTTAAGAAGAATGAATGAAAACCAGTCTGTGTTACTTTAAACATTCAGATATAATTTGGTTTAAAGTGTGAGATACTTTTTTGTTCCGGTTAGGGTTAGGGAAGGATAAGCTTTAAGGTGAATTTTAGTTTTCCAATTAGAATTAGAAGCCAAAAAAATGTGTGATTGAATAGAATCTAGACAATTTTCCTTACATTAACCATTTGGTGTTAAATCAGAATGTGATTTGGATTAGGTTTCTGGTTAACCGGAGTTGAGGATAGAGTAAAGAAATGGGTTAAACTAGTGGCTCGAGCCTATTATCCTAGCTACTCAGGAAGCTATTTTCTGAGGATCGCAGTTCAAAGGTAGCCCAGGCAGGAAAGTCCATGAGACTTTTATCTCAAATTAACCACTATAAAACATAAAAGCGGTGCTGTGGCTCAATTGGTTAAACGCACACCTTGGGCTAAAGAACTCAGGGATTATGCCCTGGCCCAGAGTGCAAGCCCCACGACCGACAAAAAGGAAAAAAAAAAAAGAAATGTTAAATATTAAGTAAAGCTGAACCTTTTTTTAGGTTGTAGGAATTCAGGAAAAGCTGGGATAATAGAAGTACAATGTATTTCATAAAATCAAGATTTGAGATCAATGGGTATAATGATGCCTGTTATGGGACAAAATACATTCAGAGTTAAGAGTGAAAAATCTGTAGGGTTTACAGAAAACCTACAATTTGTTTCAAGAATTACCAATGGAATTTCAGTTAGGATTGCACAAAATGAGCATTTTTCATAAATTTTAGAATTGGGATAGGATTAGTGTCAAGGTAATGGTTAGTTAGGATTCCAGCCATGGTTAGGCTTAGAGTGAAGGAGAAAAAAAATGAGGGTCTAATTGAAGGTAAATTTTAATATAAGCCTGGTAAGAATTAGAATGAATGTAAACTAGAGTATTGCTATTAATATTAGAATCTACTCACAATTAGGCTGATGGTTATTCTCAATGTTCCAGTTAAGAAACATTACGTTTAGGGTTAGAAAATGACTAAGATATTGGAAAAATTTAAACCTATGTTTGGAAGGATGAGTGAAAACTAGTGTACTTGTATTAGTGTTAGTATTGTCATATAATTTGGATTAAGATTAGGGTCAGTATTTTCTTCTGATTTTATTTACTGTTACAAATAATAAAGCTTTTAGTATAAAATTGTGTTCACTAACAAGTAGAAGCAAATATATGAGGCTGAATAGTAACTAGAACATTATCATTATATTTATTTCTCAGTGATCATTCTTGTAGTGATTAATGAGAGTTTTCCAGGCAGGTTTAGGTTGAGAGTTAGCGTTAAGTAATGGACTAGATGGTAAGTAAATCTGAAACTGTTTTCAGATACAGTGGTTCAGAAAAAGGCAGAATCAATGGAAACTACAGTATTTTTCCTGGTAAGAGAATGTGAGGACAAGTAATATAATGGCTCCTGTTAGGGAACAAGATAATTTTCGAGGTAGAGTCTGAAAATTTGTGAAAATTAGGGCAAACTGAAACTCATTTCCAGAGTGAAAACTGGAGTATTCATTAGAATGATTAAAAGCTAGAGTATTTTTCTTAAACATTAGAATTGGATTATCATTAGGGTGAAAGTTAGGTTTTAGTTCCAGCTAGGCTTAGTGTAAGCATTAGGGAAACGGAAAATTTAGGGTCAAACAAAGTAAATCTTCGAATAACAAGTAGAGTTAGAATTAGGATGAATGTGAAATAGAAAACTGCTAATAATATTAAGATTAGAGTATGATTACGGTGAGGGTTAGGATTAGGTTTACAATAAAGACAAGATAATGAGTGAAACTAAAAACTATTTTTAGAAAGATGAGTTGAATTGAAGTTAGGATGAATAAAAACTAATGTATTTGTGTGGCTTTTAGACTCCAAAGGCTAAGGCAAGCCAGTGATATCCTCGTTCCCAATATCTACTGTGGGAGTATAGAGAATTACTGCATATTACCAAGAGAATGTCCCACAGGATCTTAGTTGTAGCAGCTTTCAACCGGGAAGCATTTTCAGGTGATGGAATCAGTCGGGAGTGCAGTCTACCTTTACCACGGCGGAGGTGATCTGAATGATGATGTAGATTTCCTCCAGGTAACTGTCAGGCTGTTGTTGAACTTTACCCATTAGGATGTGCAGCAGCAGCAGCAGGGTCTCTCAGTGGCTCCAAGGGGCTGTCACATCTCGTGCTGGACTGCAAATTCCTACATAGACTGGTAAGGATACATTGCATACGTTTGGCAGGCTGTGACTCCACTAGTTTTTAAGACAATTTACACAATAGCCCAGGACAATTTACCAAGATGACAACTTTTTAAACAAATAGAACTTTTAATAAAGCTAGGATTTTCTAAGCAGATATAGAGGACTCAGGCCTGTACTATTATTTCCCATGCCTTTTCCTTCTGTCTATTTTGCCACATTTTTTAAAAAGTGAATATTTTCCCTTGTTCTTAATAAGGGATGATGGGCAAAGATTCATCTTCTGTCACTTCTTGAAGCTGACTCAGGAGTGTTGATCCTACCTAGCCAGGAACCTATAAACTTAGCCTATTTTACAAAGAGGTTAAGAACAATATTTTAACTTTTGACAAATGCACAGACCATTTTTCTGGCTACAGCAGTTGAGCTTCTTTAGTCTTCTGGTTTGCAAAAGGATCTTTATGAATGGCTTTGGAAGGTGATCTCTAGTAATCCTAACAATGTCTGAGATACCTATGCAGGCCTTCAGACAGATATCAATAGAAACACACTCTCAGGTTTACAAACTTTTCCTGAGGAGATGAATTTCATGTAGGTGGTGTCAGCTCAAAAGTTACTGCCAATTAGAGCTTTTGGCACATACAGGGGTTGGGATTTAAACTATCCTCCACATTTTGCAACCTTAGCTTTTTACTAATATCACAGATGACTGACAAGTTCCTGTCCCTTTCAGTTATAGACATGCTTACAAACTATCTTCCCATGACCTTCTGGCTCTGACCAATTTTTGAAGGGCCATGCACAAATGACTCAAGGATCTGACATTATTTCTGCCTTCTAAGCAGTGGCTTACGGTCTCTGGATGCTTCTCCATTACTTTCGTCCAAGGAGTGTCTTCTCCACACTGGAAACAATGCCTCATTGGCAATTCCCTTAGATGGTTGCTGGACTTGAAATTGGGGCCTGAGTGCTGTCCCTCAGCTCTACAGCTCAAGGTTAGCACTCTGCCACATTGAATCCTAAAGCAGGTCTGCTTGCTCTTTCTGCCTTCTGCTGGCTGAGTAGAGGTGACATTCTCACAAAGACCTTCATCTGCCCAGGCTGGATTCGAACCAGTTTTCAGATCAATGAGTCTCATAAAAGGCCATTTTACTCCAATTAAAAGCAAAAAGACAGTCAACATAGTAGTAGCTTTTAAGCATATTCTCACCTGAAACTTATTAAGAGCCAAAGTTACATCTGACAAACTTACAAGAATCCTCACTCCTTTTTGTGGATCTGCTGGGAACTGTTATGGAAAAAAAAAAAAACAACAACAACCTATGAAACCAAACTGAAATAGGAATTAAGCAATAACTTTGGTAATTCTAATTTTTCCTTTTTGTACTTTGAGGCAAATGTTTAGAACAATTTTACTTTTAAACTTTATATACAGAAATCCATTCCTAATTTGTAAGCCTCCTATTCATCTCTGTTTTAATATTCTATACTTTAGTTTTTAGTTGTATTTTGAAAAACCCCTTAAACTCTTGAGGCTAGGTGTCACTCATTTCCTTTTGGCTGCTTGTTTTTAAACAGATACACATGAAAACTTTTAAGCTCAAATAACATTTTTTTCTCAATGCAAAAATTAGAATCAGCATCACTGTACCAAGAAGCTAGACTTAACACCTTTATGCCTTAAAAATAACATATCCAATGGCAGAATATCAGAGAGCAAACCACATTATACAAATAAACTTTTTGATCCTCTTTTTAAGGCCTTCTTAATTTTAATTTTAACACATCCAAGGGGCAGTATTAGCAATGTTAATCAGATCTTCACATCACTCATTTATACCATCATGTTTCCAGTGTCTATCTGTAGGGAAAAGGGGCAGAATAAATATGGGCCACTTGGCCCTTCCTGTGGAATGGTCCCACACCCAATCCGACTCTTTAGATTTGGTTGAACTGCGTTTGTGCCCGCTTGCCCTAATTCACGATGCGTGGACTCTTCCCAGGGCCTGTTCCACCATGCATGACCAGCTGAACTGCACTTCTGCCTGTTCATCCTTCACTCCTAACGATAGGTCTTCTGTTGGCTTCTAAATTTCTCCTTTTTGTTAAGCCAGATATCTTGATTACAGTGTAAACAGCTTTATGCATTCTAAAATACCAGATTTTCTAATTTTTAAGTTAAAGAATCCTTAAAAAGCTATTTCAAACAATGTGAAAATGCTTTAAAAATTTTTTAGTAATGATCAAATCTCATAACCTTTGGAACTTTAAACTTAAACTCAGCCAATTGTTACAGCATGCTGACAATTTCTATCATGAACATGTTCACAAGCACATACAAAACACACTCAGATTTTTAAGCATGCAAAAATCAAAATCAGTTATATGTACATTTTAAAGTTTTGAAAGAAAATTTTGAGACAGTATTTATTTTAATCTAAGTAACTTTGTTGAGCTTCATTTTCCCAGGGCTTGCTTATTTAGTAAGGCATTTCAAAACTTGGTCTTTTGCATCCCTTCTGTTGGAGGAAGGCTGGGGGTGGGGTGGGGAAGTCACCTGAAATTAAACTGGCCTGATTTTTATCCAGTTTTAGACAAGAGCACTTTACAATGTCAGGACTAGCTGAAAAGTCAAAAAAAGGCACAAATCCTTCTCTATGACTGAGCCCAGCTGGAGGCTGGAACTTCTATTTCCCCAGATATGTTCAAAATCACATTTGTAATAAAAGTTACTAGATGAAACCTTCATAGATGAGGTGGTATAGGGTTTCTGGTGGAGCTCTGTCTGGTTTAAGGGAGGAGTTGGTATTGGCACAGCCTGTATGGTGGAACAGGACAGGGATTTGAGGGCAAAGGCCAGTCTGTGTAGGGCTTTGAGACATCAGGGAGGGAACAGCAAGGACTAGACTTGTTAGAGGAGGGGTCTCTTGTGCAGTAGGTGGGATTTAGGATGGAGGCTGGCAGGTGGACAGGTTTTCATTGGAAGAAGGTGGGGTCACTGGGGAGGAGGCTGTTTGGGACAGGGCTTTGAGAAGGAAGAACAAGGCTACAAAGGAGGAGGTTACTTAGAGGAGGGGATCTGGTGGAACACTGTGAGCCCTTGTGGGACATGTAGGGTGAGGTTTTCCATAAGGCAGGGCAGGGAATGGAGGGAAGAGGTTGACAGAAGGTGGGGATTCTGGAGTAGGAATGCAGAGCTATGAGGGAGTGGCTTTTCAGGGTGTGGCTTTGAGAGGGCAGGGTGGTACTAGGAAGACATAGGCTAGTAAGGGGCAGGGTTTCTCATGGAGAATGGCAGGACTTTGGGAAGTGTGTTAGGGTGGAGGTGGGGTTTCCAGCAGAGCAGGATGTAGTCACAATGTATGGAGGCGTTTTTCAGGACCAGGGCTTTGTGAGAGCAGTGATAAGATCCAGTGCACTAGAATAGTTAGGATGGGGTTTCTGTTGTTGCCAGTTACCACTTCGAAAAGAGGAGTGAGGTTGGATGGGTATTTCAGTGTTGTAAGGCAGGACATGGACTATGGACAGGATTTCCAGCAGGGCAAAACAACCTTCCAAAGGGACTATGAAGGGACTGGGATTTAAAGTTGAGTCTAGTGAGGCTTCCAGAGGGAGGCCAACTGGTGCAGTGGTTTCCAGTGAAGCAATGACGGTGTCGAGAGATGGGAGAGTGTGGGGGAGGTTTTCTAGGCTTCCAGAAGGAGGTCAACTGGAACAGTGGTTTCCAGTGGAGCAATGTGGGTGTCCAGAAATGGCATAGTGTGGTGGGGGTTTTCTAGTGGAGTTTTTCAGAAGCAGGGCAGGGTTTGGAGCCATGGGGCTAGTTGGAGGAGGGGCTTTGAGAAGGAATGTAAGAACTACAATGGTGTAGGATAATTGTGGGCAGGGTATCTGGTGGAGTAGGATGTGGAACTGAGGGAGGAGCCAAGGGGGGGGGTTATCTGGAGAGCAAGTCAGGGCATTGAGAGAGTAGATGTGGGAGATAGAGAGGCTTGTGGTGGAGCAGTGCTGCCTTTCCAGGCAGGAAATGGGCTGTGTGAGAAGCTTCTGGCCAAGCAAAGCAGGGCTTCAAGGGCAGTTATAGGGAGATGAAGGGTTTTTGGTATAGCATGATGGGCTTTGTGGGAAGAGGTAGTTTCAGGGCTGTGTCTGAGAGATTAGGCCTCTTACAAGTAGGCTAGTTATGGGCAGAGATTCTGATGAAACCAGGGGGGCTGGAGTGAGAAGGCTGGTTGGGGATGGGGTATGAAAGGGAAGGGAGGAATTTGGAGGTACTAGGATATGGGAGCAATGCGACTATGAGGGACGAGAGTAGTTAGGGGCGGATCTCATCTGGTGGACGAGGTGAGGATTTGAGAGAGGAGCCTGGTGTAGGCTGGGTTCTATTGCAGCAAGGTGGGACATAGAAGGAGATATGGATGTGGCCTGGTTTCTGGTGGTGCAGAGCAGGGATTCCAGGAAGGGGTGGAGTGGAAGAGGGATTTCCCTAAAGCAGAGGAGGGCTTTCAGGAAGGAGTCTGGTTGCAGTCAGGACTTTTAAAGTTTTTAGCATTGCTACCAGGGGGTAGGTTATTTAAGGTTGAGCTTTTTAAGGAGGATGCTGACTAGAAGTGGGTTTCCAGTTGATCTAGTCAAGTTTTATGGGAAGGAGGGATAGCAAATGGGCAAGACATAGTGAAGAGTGGGGCTACAAAAAACAAAAAGTTACTACTAATAAATAAAATATAAGAACACCATTTTCTGTCAGTGTAGAATTATATTACTTTTATGTGTGTGAGAGATACTGGAGAAAGTAACCAAGTGTTAAATCCTTCCTAGGGAAATTTTTCTTTATCCCAGTTGATTGAAAATAAAACCATAGGTCACATCAGGCTCAGAGGCACACAGTAGACTAAGACACATGAAGCTAAGAACATATCTCACTTGGTCATAATGGACAATGTTGTCTTAAAATTGTGAATGAATAGAACTTTTACTCTAACCATTTTAGAAATCCTAAAACTAAGTAAGTAGTAATGTTTTAACTTTATACAATATTGGAAAGTATACTAAAAATAATTAGGAAAATATAAAATTGTATACAGAATGTTCGTTCTGCAGCATCAATTCTAATCTAAAAGAATTTAAAACCAGAAAATTGTGATATAGTGAGATTGCAGCATGGTTTCTTTTCAATCATCAAAATGGTGACTTAAGCAATGTGTTTTTATCATCGGATGCATCGATGTTAAAAACATATCTAAGAATGTGAAGCATTACTATACAGACCCTGAAGAAACTCAGAAGGATCTGCAAAATGATGTTGGAATAAAATTAATGACTAATTAAAGTAGGAATTGATCTATACTAGGCCCATAAATACTTTCCAGAAGAATAACTCCTCTGTACAGTATGTTCACAAATAAAATTAAATTAAATTAAAAAAAATAAATAAATAAACAGTGAATTGGAAGCAGGCAGGAAGACCTTGAGGTAAACATTACCCAATGAACAACATCTACGGAGGCATGATTGCAGTCTTCTTTTACCTAAGTTACAGTTACTGATCTATGTACTTCCCCAATGCCAAATAACAAAGCCATGAAAATGCAGTAATCATTTTCAAGGCATTAGACTTTACAGAAAGAATTCAATGAATGTATTGCTAGAAAGTAAAGATAGATGTCTGAGCTAAAGAGTGAAGAAAATATCCTCAATCTCTGACCCTCTGCGGTGAGAGGGGTACAAGATGAAGCACAAGGAGAATGGATAGAAGTACAGTAGTGCATAACAGTAGTTCCCAAGATGCAATGATGAGTGTAACAGGGGAGAATATCAACATGATCATCACAGGACTTAGCATGGGAGAGTGGAGAGAAGAACAGTGAAAATCCAAGGAGAATTACAAAGGATGTCCTTGCATATTTGGCAGAAGAGTGCACGGCATTGAGGTCTAAACTATGTGGAGGTATTATAGGCTCATATGGTGCCACAAGAAGTGATGAACTTATGATTTACAGGGCATTGAATAATCATAAAGGTGATGCTTCTGTAGTGCAGAGTTAAACCTTGGTAAATTCTGTTTTGAAACACACTCTAAAACCAAGGAAAGAAGATTCAAATTATATATGTGATTTGACCATTTGCAACGATAGAGTTCAAAAAAAATCAAATCACATAATGTGGATGTAAAAGGATAACATTAATAAAGTAATATTTAAACAACACACATTTTATGTGAATATTCTTGGTTATAAGCGATTTGTTTTCCTTACAGATTTTGAATGCACAAAACAACAAAAAAACAAAAACAAATCTAAGCAAAAAAACACTTGGCAATAAAGCTGGATGCCAGTGCCTCATCCCTATTCTTATATAGTCACGAGGCTGAGATTGGAAGATCATGGTTCACAGATGGCTGGGGTAGCAATCCATGAGATATTTATGTTCAATTGTTAAATCAAAGACAGAGTGAAACCTTGGTTGAAATAGTACAGACTCAGTCAGTCATGAATGAAGAAACCAAGCAAGAATTTGAGGCTCTGAATCAAGTTTCATTACTGTGCTCGTACACACACACACACACACACACACACACACACACACACACACAATTGGCATGAAATAGGAAGAGCGAGAGAAAAAAAGGGAATATTAAGAGTTTAAAAAGTAAACCTGTCTGTCAGGACTATCCTAAGCATATATTAATTAATAAAAATGAGGCAAACCTTGGAACCTATTTTTCTTTGAGTAAGGCTTCCTTCACATAATATGATTGTTTTCCAAGTCTTTCCCTTTTCTTAAGAAAGGGGCTATCATTCTATCATTCTTTCTGATAGAAGCATAAAATTACAACATTTTCTTGATCCATTCATCCATTGAGGGGCATCTTGATTGGTTCCATATCTTAGTTATAGTAATAATGCTGCAAAAAATATAGTTGTAGATTTAGTGTGTTTTATTGAGATCATTTCTACAAGCCCAAGAGTGGGATTGCTGGCTCCAGAGTTATATATATTTGACCTTACAAAATGCTAATTGAAATGAACTCCATGACATGGAAACAGCAAATTTTTTTTTCAGATATCAACCTTGATGTCGGTAGAGTATCTAGATATTATTTTATTTCATTTGTCTTTTCTATTGGTTTATCCCTAGCAAACTCTGTCTTGATTTTGGTACCTTCCATCTTGTATATACATTTATCTGATTTGGAGATGGAAAGGGAAAAAATATAGTGATGAAAGAAGTGCAAAGAGTGACCCATTGCAACAATGATATTCACAAGACACTTTCAGAAATGAACTTTACAACTATGGGGTGGGGAGGATGTGTGGAGAGTGGGAAGGGAAATGAGAACAACAATGGAGTGGATAAAAATATTCAACAAGGAATGTATCTTATTCATGTAACTGTAAACACTCTGTACAGTATTTTTGAAATAAATAAAATTTAAAAATTGAACCTATCCTAGAAAAAATATAGTTTTCAAAATAAGACATCTGTCACAGTACTTGTGAGGGATTCTAGGGTCAAACTGTTAAACCTGGAAAGGGATAGATTGTGAAGCCATCTCAAACAGCAATCAAAAGACTGAGAGCTCTGCTCTGGAAAGGTCAGTCAAGGGAAGACAGGGGTATGAGTTATTACCTCAAAAGTATATAAATTCAAGCTGTTGGACACTAAAAGATTAAGACTTTGGAGACAAGATGGATGTCTGTGTTATGGATGTAATGACTATTACTCCCTTCTGCTCCCTAACAATAAGGGATTCAATTATCACTATGTATACAAACAATACCTCATGTTAATAGTTGTACCCAAAGCTAGGTTAATGCCTTAGTTTGTGGACATACCTATAGCCACTGACCACCACCCGCCTTGTAGTAGAAGGAATATAAACATGTTAAGCAGGATTTGGTGATCCAGAAGCTGGCAATGAGTCTTTGGGTCCTCTGGTGTCTTCTTTCCTATCATTTCCAGTGATTTCTCAGTTTTTTGGCCAGGTATCCCATCATCTTTCCTGCCCCATGGTTGCGGTTAGTGACAGTACTGATTTTCTGAACACCTCAAAACAAACTATGGAAAAACACGTCCTCAAAAAAGATTGAGGAAGATTGAGCAAAAATACCAAACGTTAGCAGTGACCGTGTGATCCTCTAGCAAGTAAGTACAATTCAGGAATATCTTTACTTCTGATAATATGAGATGGATAATTGTCCCTTTTGTATATTTGGTATTTGGTATTGCATGCATTTTCAGAAACACATATGCATTGTTAAATAATGTTTTTTATTTCACAGGTCACAGACCATGTCACTGGAGTGATGACCCTAATGTCTTATCTCAGTTGCCTGATTCAGACTTAGGTGAGTGTGAATTGCCTAATTATGAACATTTCTCCATGAAACTCAACAACACAGAATGAAGTGTCAGGGTCAGGCCATTCCATACCTGTAAGGATTTTTACATATAGTAATATACACCTACACTGCTCAGCACTCATGGCACAGTGGTTTGTTATAATTGTCCTCAAATCATAAATATGCTAGAGCTTAAAGCAGAATGATGGGCTATTCATTTTCAACGCAAGAGTAATGATCACCCCCTGAAATTACTCTCAGTGGAGAATCCTTCCTATACATTTTACTGACTTAGCTTCTACTCTCTGTTTACCATTATCAGGAAGGGTCACACTGTATCGAGCTACAATATTGCAGCAACTTAGCTGCCTTAGAATGTTACCTCCAATCTTGATACCAAGGTCAACTCTGCAACTCTAATCACATAGTTACTGGACACCCGAACTTTTCAAGCCTGGTTAAAAATTCAGCTATCACTGCTCATTGCCAGTGTTAAAGAACTCACTCCTTTAGATGTATTATGTATCTTCTTGTATTTCCAACAGTGCCTTAGATGTTGGTTTTGGAAGTAGAGCTTTTAGTTTGCATTTGATTTATGGAGGTGTTAGTGATGCCAGTTGTTAGTAATTTGATGTTTTGACATTGTGGCTATTGAGGAAGTGAATACACATTACTCACAAAAGTTTCATTATGTGTATAGGTATTGCGATATTGTGAACTTCCTAAAAGCCAGCCATGGGAGCACATGTCCCTAATCCCATCACTTATGTCACTGAGACAAGCCTTGAAAGGTCCAGATCAGTTGGCACTTTATAGTGAGAACCTTTTCTACAAAGAAAGGGGAGAGAATAGCAAACAAAAAAACAACAAATGAATCTTCCAACAGTTTTGTCACATATTCTTTACACTTAGCCATTAAGAGTACCATAATAGTATTGTTTATGACTTCTTACCTACTCTTTTCCTGTTCTGAGATGTTTTATTTATGGATCTCTAAGATGTCATATAAGAATTACATAAGAAATTTATATAAATCATATAAGAAATCATAAAAAATAGTTTGTTAGGGATATATAATCCAAAGGTAATAATTTCAGGAAAATATTAAGCACATAAAATGTAATGCATTGACTATTGAAAACTTCAGCAGTTGTAGTTTATTTATTCTTATAACAAAGATTATAAACGAAGTTACAGTGGTATTCCAACTGGAACACAGAACTAGAAATATGAAGGGTAGCACTAAAGAATGCCACTGCTACCACTAATAGAGTAAGAATGAAATTTAGGCAAAACTCCTTCATAATAAAAGCCACAGGACAACCCCAACATTGCTTTCATTGTTTCATATGAGGACAAGACTTTTTTTAGTAAAGACAAATTTTCAAAGATATTAACATCAATTGGGTATATATTTCTTAAGTCCTTCAGGAAGGATGCTGTGACCATGTTGATGGAAGCTGACTTCTTGGGGACCTACTACACAATGTGCAGACACCATTCCAAGCACTGAACCTGCATTAGGGTAATTTAAGTGCTCATGAATGTTCTTCAAGTTAGGAAATGAATTAAGATTTTTATTAAAAACAAAAGTAAGAAAGAAGCCCAAACAAATTTCCAAGTTGCTAAGACTGATCAGTTGAGACCCATAATTCAAATCCAGAATTCCACCATCCACATCTGAGGATATTCTGTGTCACATTCATTACTTTTCAAGAGCTATGGAGCAGATGAAGCCACATTATCTTACTAATTATGGTTATGAGATCAATAACATTGATACAGAATATAAATATTTTTAAATGAAAAGGGTGTGGATAATGACAGCACAAGTGATCTTTATATCAAAGGAAGATCGGTTTAATTTCTAAAGAAATACCTGAATGAACATCATTCAGCTTCCACTGTTTATTATTCCTGGTATCAAAAACACCTGTGCTGATGAACACAGGCTTTTATCAATCAGTACCCTCAATACACAGGGAATAGATTGTTATGGATATACAATCCAAAAGGAATCATTTTTGTGACTACTTACTTCCTTGTTGTACCAAAAAAAATCTATTCCCTATTCTAAAACAAATATCAATTTAATGGATATTAGTGTTATCAGTATAAATTAGGTGCGCATAATATATGTAATGTATCTTATTGCATAACATAGAAATTATATATTTATATATCATATATATACATATATATGTATCATTACTAATATTCTACGACTACTATAAATAATATATGTATAAAACATTTTAGTATTATACTGTGAAGGATACAAGGAATGACAACTTTATGTAAATAAACATATATGTATGTTTTTGTCACATAATTTATTTTTGTGCCATTACTGAGACTGGGTTTTGTCCCTGAGCCATTTCACTCAGACTGGCTTCATATAGCTATCTTCAGATCTCAGCCCCTAAGTAGCAGGAATTACATACATGAGTCAGGTTATAGATTTTTAACCCATCCTTGGCATATTCTTACATAATTATTTTTGAATGCTCAATTATATTCTGATATTCCATTTCTAAACCAATTCAGAATAAATAACTACTAATTGAGTAAAACTCTAGGTTGCAATCGAAATTGTAAGGACCCTACTTTATTATCCATTTTCAAAGATATTGCTAGTTTAATTCCTGGACAGACAAGTAGAAAAATTAAATTATGTGTGCATAATATATGTAATATACTATATTACATAACATATAAATGATATATTTATTATATATGCATAATTAGTGATAGTCTATAATTACTATAAATACTATATGTATAAAACTGGTTTTAATATTATACTGTGAAGGATACAAGGAATGACAATATCCCTATCGTAATTTTCTCATTTTTAACAGTACACAAACTATGTTATAAATAGATATCTTCAAGAAAGCACACCTCTGTAATCAAATATTCTCCTCATCATTATGAACATCCTCTAAGATTGGCTACAATTATCCACAGCAAACACTTTGTGATACTTTCTGGATAAAGTTGCTTGTCCTCATCCTTATCAGCCTTTCAGCAACTTCAGTGAAGAGCTTTTTCTCTTGCTTTGCCTGTAGATGATATCATCCTTTGTTATTTCCCAGCAAAGAAATTGTGGCTAGCAGGCTTGAGCATTGGTACATACAAAGGTTCTTTGGTTATGAATTTCTCCTTTCCTTTCTTGATAAGTGAGCTGTAATAACAAAAACCTCTTAAGACAATGTGTAAATGAAAACATATTGATTTGAAAATACTACAAATATTCGTTCTTTGAACTTATTTTTAATTCAAATATAATAGGGGTGGTTTTATTGGTGTACACCTTTAAATCTAGCTATTTATAAGGCTGAAAACAGAAGATCGTAGTTTCAAGCTAGACCAGGTAAATGGACCATGACATTTATCTTCAACTAAGAACCAAAAAGCTAAAAGTGGAGCTGTGGCTCAAATGGAAGACTGACAACCTGAGCACAAAAGAAAAGTAAAAAAAAAACAACCAAGGCCACGAATTTAAGTCATAGTATTAATATTCATATACTATATATTTATGGTTCCTAAAATATTATGTGAGTTAATTTGTCAAAACCTGCTCATACATTACATATGAGGTGTGAAATAGTAGGTAAGTCTGAAATGACTACAAGATATTTTGACAAGGCAACTGGAAGAGTTATCAATTAATCAAATAGTAATGAGGGATACAATCAAAGCTCACTTTGGACTATTTTGAATTTGTTAAAATCAATAGCTAGGAGTTGTCAGTAGACATGATGCTATTAAGGAATTGAATTAAAGAAAGAACAGAGCTGGAGAAAAAAAAGAATAATTACATGTACTCAGTGGTAACACTCATGAGAAGGAAGATTACAGAACTAAGCCATGGGATACACAAATATGTATAACATGGCAAATGAAGAAAAACAGTAATAAGTATGTAATGCAGACTTATATGGATAGGTATTTTTAATGTTTAAGGACTATGAAGTGTTTATGTGATGACCTAAAATTTAAGAAATTGGTAAGGTCAACTATCTCTTGGGCAAACTATAGCAGATAGGTTAAATAAAACAGGACCACAATAGAGTGTCTTGATTTGCCAACGTGAAAACAGGTCAATATTTGGAAAGCTATTTTTTGGACATGTGGTTGGAGTGACAATTGCTGCAGTTTGTTCAAGTGTCAGTAGAAGGGTACAGTTTTAGCACAATGATAGAAATCTTTCCAGGATCTGGTACATTTTCCCACTGTCTTCAATTTCCCTTTTTTTCTGAGAACTAAAATGTCATTACTGGAAGCCATTCCCAAATTGTGCCTTTGGCAAGTTTTCAGATATTCAATCACTTGCCCAAACAATAGAGAATGGGACCAGGTCTACATTGAGCACTCATAGTAGACAGGTTTCTGGTCATTCCCAGGAGGAGCCTTCTGCAATTGTGGGATGGATAGGGCTGGATAATTTACAGAACAGCCATCATAGATGGAAAGTATTCTGCTAATTTAACCCCTGATATATTGGATGTTTTATCTCCATTGTATTGATTTTTATGAATCAGTTAATCAGATTCTTTATACTATATGATGTTACTAAATTGTGAAATGCATATTTATTGCATTTCCTTTGTATAACATATAGTATGTTTTGAAATTTGGTATAAATCATTCATGTTTTTATTTTTTTCAATGTGGATTACTCCTAGTTCTCAAGAGTGGGGAAATGCTTTGGAACTTTGTAACTTGAAGTCATATGTTGCCATGTGTCATATCCTATTTTCCTTGTACAGAGTTGATAATAAATTATATGTAATTTATTTTTTATTTTTATTTATTGTCTATTGCAGAGTTTGAACTTGGGTCCTGGGCACTGTTCCTGAGGTCTTTGGCTCAAGGTTATCTCTCTACAACATTGAGCCACAGTATCAATTTTAGTCTTGATTGAGTAACTGGAGATAAGTATCTCATGGCAAGTTTTCTGCCCAAGATGGCTTTGAACTGATTCTCAGATATCAGCCTCCAGATTAGCCAAGATTACAGGCATAAGCTACCAGCACCTAGCTATATGTAATTTCAACTGTAATTTTCTTCAAGTGTTTCATCCTGCACTGAAGTTTATTTTTCTGACAAACTTTCTAATAAATATGTAATCTATTTAATTTTGATAAGTACTGCTGTACCTCCCAATTATTTGTGGCATTTCTGAAATCCAAGTTCCTATGTGTGTCAGGGTAGATACTTTTGCCTGTAACAAGTATTGTTGTTGAATACATGACATCTGGCTACTAAGAGAACAAAGGATGTGAAGCTACAGTAGCAAGATAAATAACTACCAGGACAATTCAAGGGCAACTCATGTACTCTCTGTGTAGGTGCATACAGAACATAGAAAAGACATTATTTTTTTTGTGGGGGGGTCCGGTCATGGGGCCTGAACTCTGGGCCTGGGTGCTGTCCCTCGACTTTTCTGCTCAAGGCTAGCGCTCTACCACTTGAGCCACTGCAACACTTCTGGCTTTTTTCTTTTTGCTTATGTGGTGCTGAGGAATTGAACCCAGGGCCTCATGCATGCAAGGCAAGCGCTTTACCACTGAGCCATCTTCCCAGCCCGAAAAGAAATTCTTATACTTGAAAGTGATTGAGTGTGTGTGCACATAGATGTTGACTTAATTATCTGTTGCTATAGTTTTACACATTCACTAGTATAAAACAATATTTCATATATACATGTATATATATATATATATATATATATATATATGCAGATCACAGTTTCCAGAATCCAGAGAACCACCTCCATGGCCACTGCTTGCTTATGTTGCTCTTTGGGTAATAAGAATGAAACCTGGAATTGTCCAGTGGTAGAGAAATTACTCAGAGATTCAAGCATTTGTCTTTCAATATGTTGCTTGTTCCTAACTCTAAAATTAGGAAGTTTGTTAATATATAATATATGTTATATTTTATATTTATTATACTATATAATGTATAATATATTTTACACTATATATTATATATAATATCTGACAGAATTATATATTTATAAGGAAATTTATAATAAACACATTAGTGTCCATACTTTCCTAGTCATGATTAAGTTCAGCAGAGTTGGTGCATTATATCTCAACAGGAAAACTCTACTGAAGTTCTGATGACCTTGAACTAGATAAGAATTCCTGTTTAAAAAAAAAAAAAGCCTCTCCTCATTTATGAGAAAAAATAAGTTTGGAAGCTTTTTTTTGTTTTTGGGTTGTTTTTTTTTTTGGCAGGTCATGGGGCCTGAACTCTGGGTCTGGGTCCTGTCCCTCTCCTCTTCACCTCAAGGCTAATGCTCTACCACTCTAGCCATAGCACCACTTCTGGCTGAGGAATTGAACCCAGGGCGTCAAGCCTGCAAGGCAAGCACTCAACCAATGAGCCATGTTCCTAGCCCAGGTTTGGAAGTTTCTCAGAAGAGGAATTTGGCATTTGCTATGCATCCTTGATTAGTAAGAATAGGTATCATTTTGCTCCAAATTTTGTCTCCTTTTATGTTCCCTAGACAGTTACACAGGATCATCATTCCATCGCATATCTTTAAGTCCTTCTTTTATTTCTTTTTATCATTATTGTGTTGTTGTTGTTGTTTTGATGATCATGAAGCTTGAACTCAGGGGCTAGATAGTGTCCCTGAGCTCCAGGCTAGTGCTCTACCACTTGAGCCACAGGACTACTTCTGGCTTTTTCTGCCTGGGCTTGCTTTGAATCGTAATACTCAGATCTCACTCTCCGGGGTACCTAGGATTACAGGTGTGAGCCACTAGTGCCCAGCAAGTCTGTCTCTTTTAGATATTATTCTAAAAGCCTCCTAACCAAGGTCACTCCTCAGATAGTAAATGGACCTATGCCAACAGTTCCTTCACACTCTCATCTCCTGTTATGGCTATTATGTGTCTTTTCCATGTTATCTTGAACCTACTTCACTGTTTTCTTCCTAATCCATGATTGTATATGTGTTACTAATAATTACTTAAATTTAGTGACTATCCACCCTAAATTACTCAACCATTAATTTCATTTATTTTTTTTTCAATATGATTGTTGTTCAGTTCCAATCTGAGCTTATACTCACCTTTTCTACCTCTTGGCATGTGCAGAGCCTGGGCCTTTTCTACCTCCAATGCAAGAGGTTAGCCAAAGTATAGCCTACAATATTCCTGCTTAGGATTCAGGACAAGTAGTTGAATGCCTGAAAGAAGCAATGCATTCTTGGCATGGGAATGGGTGGGAGAGACAATAGCCTAGAGAGCAAACTGGTAGACACAACATTTAACAACTTCTTTGGGGAAACTGACCTCCCTCACAATGGCAGTGAGATAATACACCTAGTGAATTTTCATATATAAAGGAAGTTGTCATGTCTCACTGCACAACTCACTTTTAGTCAGAGAGGGTCATTCTTTTGTGTACTCCTTAGGCCCAGTCTCACTTTATCTCCATCTTAGACTTTGCCCAGACTCTGTTCCTACCAGAAGGTGCCTGATGAGGAGGAAAATATGATCTCTTGGTTTCTGACTGGCCCTGTGAGAACTGAGGTCACTTTAAGTTTTGAACCTATTCCTCCTGACAAAGCTGTGGTGAGTGGTGGGAAAGCTCATTCTCTGAATTGTGCCATAGTACCAAATCTCTTCAGAGAAAGTCAAGGAATGATGAATCCTGCCTGAGGGATTGAGTTATTCTATTTCCAAAGAGGTCAATTAATATCTGATTCTGAGTAACAGGTGGAGGTTTTTTACCAGATCCTCCAAGCTGGACTGGATGTTCCTCAGATTCCAGACCATCCTCATATTTCTTTAGCTCTTTCTCATGAACCAAAAGGTCACAGGAGTTGAGTTCAGAAACAAGGAGAAATGAGAATAGCAGAAGAATTACTGGCAGGGGAAGGAATTAGAAAATTTGGGTGAAAAAGGGCTCAGAAAATCTACGATCACTCATATCATTTGGGAATCACATCATAAGATTAGGGAATAAAAGTAATAAATTACTGCCTAAATTCGTAACTCCACTGCTCTGACTACATTACAAGTGCTCTGTCAAAAGGTAGCTGTCCTAGCTCAACGTTGATGAGCAAAATGGAGCACATTTTTTCCTCACAAAGTTCTACTGAGTATCTTCATCCATGTCCCAGGTTGTTCTTACTTTCTGCTTCTCTGTTACTTTTCTTTGCTGGATTCAATAAATGATACTTGAATGTGTTATCATCTTCAGACATGTAATCACATTTTCTTTTTTTTTTCTTTTTTTAATTTTTTTTTATTTTATTTGTGAACATACTGTTCACAGGGGTTACAATTACATGGGCAGGATAATGCATACATTTCTTACCAAGCATTGCAGCCTCCTCCTTTGTTTACCCTTCACCTCCCTTCCCAGCCTCCCCCCTCCCCCCCAATCCTTCCCCTCCCCCCAACCCTCTCCCCCCCCCCCCCCCGCACCTATGTTGTAAAGCTCGTTTTTGACATGACAACTTGTACTTCTCATTGTTGCAACAGGTCCACCTGAATCCTTAAAAGACTTGTTTTTCCCCATCTCCTCCACAAGTTATACTGACATCAAATATAGTGAAAGCGGGGATTATACTGTGGGGGAGGGACATACAAAGCAACAAAGAAATAATCTTATAAATGCGTTAGAAACACATGCATGAAAGAAAAAAAACATTAAAATACATATCTAAGGGTTCATTTTCCTAACATCACATATATCTGACCTTTTCCGCTTGACTCATACATATACTAGATATTGGAAATAAGGGAAACCATGGGACCTGTGTCCATTTGTTATAAATTAAAACAAATTATGGGGAACATATGTGTATGGTACATTTTCTTCCATGGCATACTTATTTGATGTTATTAAGTATTATTTTAATTGTTTCATTTTTAAAACTTGAGGAAAATATTTTGTTAGTATTAGCACTAATCAGTTGCACATTTTTTTAAATTTTTTCCATGTCTGTGTTTTTGTTATTAAGCTTCTAACATTTTCTTGTCCCCCAACTGTTGCCTTCTTAAAATTGGATCAAATTACAAACTGTATATGATGGTCCTTTATGTGTTCATTGATATATTTAAATTTCTTCCAATATCCACATATGATAGGATATCTTCAACCTATTGTAACTCCTCTAAAAATCAATATGGAGGTCCCTTTTAAAGAAAAACACGAAGCCACAAAACCTGTGAAATTAGGATTAGGTGTATATCCAAAAATATTTAGCAGTGATATTGGAGAAATTCACTTCTCTCATATACCAGAACATGTTTATAGTTATGAATAGCACATTTCTTTATTCCCTCTTTTTTGTGCATCTAAGTTGATTGCACAGCTTTCTTTCTTGCTGCCATGCACATGGATGTTGATGTTGATTTATATTCCTTCTTTATGTATCAAGGTTTCAGTAAAAGTCATCAACACATGTGTCTTTTTGGTATTGTCTAAACTTCCATTATGATCTCCATATGGGTTGCACTAGTTTACAATACCACAAAACCAAATACGGTTCCTGATTTATTTCAACCTCTCCAGATGTTTATTTATTCGAATGGTGATAGTTATTCTGGTGTGTAGGATGGGATTTCAGTGACTTTCCTATTTATTTTCCTTTGTATTTCCTATGTGGATAAGAATCTCAAATATTTCATTTATTTATTAAACACTTACATTTGTACTGCATTCCTGATCAGTGTCTTTCTTTTACTTTTGGTATTTTATCAGTTTTTAAGTTCTATAATATTTGGTTTTTTCAAGTTCTAAATATTCACTTTAGTAAGAAGTATTTTTTCATTGCTGTGGTGCACAATCAACTAAAATCAACAGATTGCACATTTATACCACTGGAATTTTTTTTTGTTGGTTTTACAGCCAGGAAATTGTTTCAATAAAGATGCAGAACTTTTTTCACTAGATAGATTGAAATGATAGTATTTCATATTAGCCTAAACTAATCTCAGAACTAACAGTCACAGCCTGGGCCACATAGTCTGGACTAACTAAAACCACTAACACAGCACATCCTGCATTTAAATAGAGCAAAGGGCTTCATAAAAGTTAGAAGAAAGGCACCCCCTTTATGAAGCAAATTCTGAAGTTCACAGCAGATATTAGGAATCTGAATATTAAGAAGATCTAAGGATAAAAGTATATAGAAGAACAAATTTAGAGTTCAGAATTCGGGAGGGGGAACAACCACTAGATACCAAAACTCAAGGCTGAAGGGAAGAAGTTTTTTACACCAAACCTCAGCTGTGTCTGACTCTCTCACACCAAACACACACACAAACACACACACACACACACACACACACTCACACACCCCGAGTGAGAGACCTTAGCCAAAGTATAGCCATTCTGGACTTTGTCCATTTTGAAGGTCTATACTGAAAGTATCCATTGTGAAGGCATTTACTGAAAGTACCTATTGCAAAAACTTTTACCGAATGTTAGGACTCAGGTTCCTGGAAAAACCATGAAATGTCCCAATAACCTTCTTCCCGTAACTCCTCTAGCAATAGCCATCAGAGGATGACAGGAAGGTACCTAAAGCTACAGATGTTTCTTAAGATTCCATAGATAACATAATTTGCTTCTTACTGCTAAGCCTGCACATGTTAGCCAATAAGATCATTACACTATTATCTCATTAAATGTCAACCAATCATGTAACTGACAAGCTATGAACCAACTTACCTCAGCCCTATGCCCTATAAAAAAACCCTGTTAACTGAAGGTTTGGAGGTCCCAACTCTGACCCACTGCGATGCTGACAGTTGTGAGTCCAGGCTCGAGCTTGCAATAAATGACCCTCGTGTGCTCACATCAGAAATGGCTCCTTGATGGTCTTTGGGGATCATTATCTCAGCACAAGACTAGTGTACACAGAGAACCCCAAGGGCAGCTGTATCTGGGGCAATGAAGTTTTTCCCTCTTCCAAACTGAAATTGTGGTACCCGTTGCCTGGAGGATGGCACCCTATGCGCCCTGCATGCATGGTGAACCAGATGTGGGAAGCCCTGTAAGCATCTCCGGGATGGCCTCTTAGAGGCTGGAGAACTTTACTCCTATAGTTGGAAATGGCACTAGGCAGGAGGAAAGTGGGAATCCAGAAGATAGGAGGGGCACAGGAGTAAATGTGCCTATCCGTGGAGACACCTTGACCATGCTAAGGAATTTCCCAGCCCACACATAACAGCCACCATGCAAGTCCCCAGAGGCCACTTGTCTGGGGGGCAGTCCCTGGTCCTGATCCAGAGCCAGAACTTCCCCAGTGGCCCTGTGCCTGGCTAGGGTGGAGCAGTACCCACCAGCCTTTCTTCCTCTGCCATGCTCCACATAACCTCCCAGCAGCTGCCCGGTCCCCAGCACTCATGGCAAACCAGCTCTGTGGGGTAACCTGAGGCTGAGACCGCAATTCCTGGTACCTGCTTCAAGGCAAGAGTGAGGCCTAGTCACATCAAGGGCCTCCAGAGAGGCATGACCACCACTGGCTCAACACTACTGCCCTCCCCACCCCCAGAGTTTACCTACAAGTCCCTGCTTTTTTTCTTGAAATTCTTCAACCATTGGTTGTCTCATTTCTCATTGTCTGTTTGGGTGGGATTTGAGACTCCTTCCTCTCCTCACCTAGCCACGAGGCCCCAGGGGCCAAACTCTGCACCTCACAGACACTCCCCAGAACCCAGCTGCATTTGGGGCTGCTGCTTCCTGAGCCATTGGCCTACTGCCTCCTTCCTCCCTTCACCAGCCTCTGCCAGGGCCTCCCGTACTCTCCCTACTACCCCCATCCCCAACCCCAGCTCGGCCTCACCTGAGGCCTCCCCTCCTCTCCACACAGCTCCCAGTGCCAACCCCAGCAAGGCTACTGCTCTGGGGAAGACAACTGTGGGCCTGGCCCAGCAGAATCAAAGGTTCCACAATGTGCAGCAGGCTTAGAAATTGAGGCAGCATAGGTCACTGAGAAGTGTCTTTCACTTCACTTACACAAGTATTAGTTGTATTAATTTGGTATTCAATTTTGGATTTTGTAACCTCTTATTAAGCCTTTGAAGAATAGCTGGTAGAAATATAGTTCCAAAATTCAGATTGTCTCTTGTTTCTTTTGAGATTCAAAGATGTTTAAGTAGTTATAACCATCATGAACTCTCATTTCTATAGCAGAGTCTATTCAGAAAATACTTGCTTATGCATCTGTTATCAATTACTTACAAGACTTGAAACTTTTGAAGTTTCAAATATTACAGGAAGATCTTTGATTCATGTTGAATGGAAGTGATTAGGTTGAGCTGTTGCATACATTCTTGTGTGCTCCTGTGTGTTTGTGTGTGTGTGTGTATGTGTGTGAGTGTGCATCTGTGTGTAGGGGGGTATATGTGTATCATTGAAATCAAGGATAAGGATGTTGAGCCCTGGTCTGTACTTGTTTCCTTTTTCTGAGATATACATTATGGCGTTTCTTTGTTGGTGCTATGCTCTGATTGCTTGCCTTTGCTTGATGTTCACATTCCAGCTCAATTTTTCAATTAAAGCTTCTTTTTTTTATAATTCAGCATAAAGGGCTCTGATAGTGTTTTTAGTCTGCCATCTAAGATCTTCTTTTCCTCTTCAAAAATTAACATTCAATATAAATTTTACCTCCTGACTGATTTTCCCTTTAATTTGCATTTTGAAATAAGGATTATATGTCTTTTAATCTCTGTATTTATGAAGAAAACTCATTTTGAATTCTCTGCTTAGTATAATAACACCTGGACAGTTTTGTTAGCACCAAGACCTTAAAATTACTTTTGTAGTTTTAGTTTAAAATACCTCCTCCATGTTTGCAGCATGGGGAGACAAACAATTCCTAGTAACAATGATAACAGTTTTATTCATTAAAATATCAGATAATTCATAAATTTTGATTATGTCTAGTGGCAAATGAATACATTTGCTCAATAGATTTGTTTGATAGACCCTTGCACAAAAATACCACTTATGGGGGCTAAGAAGGTGGATCAGTGGTAGACAGATTATCTTGAATGCACGAGACCCTAGGTTTGATTCCACAGCACCACCTAAGCAGAAACAGCTAGAAGAGGTACTTTGACTCAAGTGGTAGAGTACTAGTTTTGAGCTGAAGAGCTAAAGGACAACGACATTTCACCATCATCAGCAAATTAAATAAATAAAACTCATACTCAAGTACATTAATTTCAAAGGTTGATTACCATTTTAGTTAGGGGCAGGGTGCCAAGATACAGCAGAAATCTGTTGAAAAACTTTACAAAGGATTTCAACACCTAACAAATACTAAAACCAGAAAGTAAAACATTAGCTCTGCCAACAACATACAGAATTGCTACTCAAAGAGAAACCAGTACTAAGAATGAAATACATGTTATAACATTTCTTAGGAGATTATGGCTTTATATTAATTATCATATAAATTGACCTTCAAAACCTCCATTAGTGGGCCTGAGTCTTAAGGGCACCTACAAAAACTGGAGTAGAGAATCAACCCGGATTTTTAAAATTGTTACTGTATTTTTAAAATTGTTATAGGGAACCTTACTTCATTGTTGGTGGGAATGTAAACTTGTTCAACCACTTTGGAAAGCAGTATGGAGGTTCCTCAAAAGACTTCACATAGAGCTCCCCTATGACCCAGCAATCCCACTTTTAGGCATTTACCCAAATGTTTACAAACAAGACCACACTAAAGCTACCAGCACAACTATTGCAGCATTATTTACCATAGCTAAGATATGGAACCAACCCAGATGCCCTTCAGTAGATGAATGGATCAAGAAAATGTGGTATATATACACAATGGAATTCTGTGCCTCCATCAGAAAGAATGACATTGCCCCATTTGTTAGGAAATAGAAAAACTTGGAAAAAATTATATTAAGTGAAGTAAGCCAGGCCCAAAGAAACACAGGTCCCATGGTTTCCCTTATTTCCAATATCTAGTATATGTATGAGTCAAGCAGAAAAGGTCAGATAATGTGATGTTAGGAAAATGAACCCTTAGATTTGTATTTTAATGTTTTTTTCTTTCATGCATGTGTTTCTAATGCATTTATGAGATTATTTCTTTGTTGCTTTGCATGTCCCTCCCCCACAGTGAACCCCCGCTTTCACTATATTTGATGTCAGTATAACTTGTGGAGGAGATGGGGAAAAACAAGTCATTTAAGGATTCAGGTGGACCTGTTGCAACAATGAGAAGTATAAATTGCCATGTCAAAAACGAGCTTTACAATGTCGTTGTGGGGGAGGGGGGAAGGATTGGGTGGGGGGGAGGGGGGAGGCTGGGAAGGGAGGTGAAGGGTAAACAAAGGAGGAGGCTGCAATGCTTGGTAAGAAATGTATGCATTATCTTGCCCATGTAATTGTAACCCCTCTGTACAGTACGTTCACAAATAAAATAAAATAAAAAGATAACAATTTTGTAAGTCAGGTAATGAGTTCATTTCTTGTTTGACAATCCCATCTCTCCTGTCCCTGTCTACAGTGGTATAGCTCGTTGTGAACACAATATCTACAGTGTACAAGTACTGCATTTGTTTGCCTGTTCTCCTTGAATATCTCTGGCTCCTTCAATGCCATAAATGGATAAACTAGAACAGAAAAATCCCTCTTGTTTCCAATTCCTGGAATACATTTCAATATAAACATCAGTAGTTTTATGAGCGTGTCAGGCTTTGTACACACATCCCAAACACGTATACTTTCTACACCCAGTCATAACTCCCACCTGATTCTAAGGTCCACGCAGTAATTCTTTTCACTTTCCACACAGGAAGAACTGAGATTCAGAAAGATTATGTAAGTCACTGGAAATACTGAACATAGTGGCTCACTCTTATACATTACCTACTCCAGAGAGTAAGATCTGAAGATCATAGTTTGAAACCAACCCAGGTTGACATATCCATTACATGTTTATCTCCATTTAACCAGAAGAAAGCGAGAATTGTGTGTTTCACATGGTAGAGCTAGAATGCCACCAGACTTGAATGGGAAACCTAAAGAATATTGACAAAATGATGGGTTTTAAGAACTAATGCTGTCCCATACATAATCTCAGACACCACACACACACACACACACACACACACACACACACACACACACACACACACACACACCCCACAATCACACTCCTTAAAACAGATGTTAGTACTGAAATCCAAATAGATTTTTTCAATTTTATAAGTTTTATTTTTTGCTTTAGTGAGGTTTGACTTGATAGTTTCTACTGATGAGCCACAACTTAGAACTTTGTTATAATTATATCCATATCTGTATTCAGAGGAACATTCTCCTAGTTAAGTCTTCCCATTTTTTCAGCAATGATAAGTTTTCTCTTGTTGGTCCAGTTTCTTTTTGGGATCTCAATCTCTTAGACTTTTCTGTCTTGCATGGTCTGTAAGTTCATTGATGCAGTAGAATTCAGCCATCCTAATAACCTGGACAGAACCTGTCATGGGAAAAGTGTTCTAAGCTCACCATTCAGTGGAGGTTGTTAGTACGCACTAATAATAACGTTCTCTTCAGAATTGGTAACTTGTTAGGTCCAGGAATTCAGGGAAAGCACTCACTGTGTGCTATTTCATGTTTTTTTTTTAATTTAATGGCAGCTTCCACCTATTGTCTACTTTAAGCATTGTGTGAAGAGAAGGATTGCCCCTAAGAGACATAAGCACTTTATTAACTGTTGCTGTCAAAACATAGAAGGAGAGAAAGAAGTTCTGAAGGAAGCATAGAGCCTAGAAACTGATTTTGTAGAAACTCAAACTGCCTTTTATCTTAACTTCAAAATAGAAAGTCAGAGACTGCAGTTACTTGTAAGCTCCATTTCTATTCCTGAGCAGGGGGCTCCCTTCCCCTTTGCCCTTCTGACAATTTACATCAGGGGCAGGTGGGAAGATGTAACAAGAACACTTAGAGATTGGGTCTGGGATTAAAAACTCCTTTTTGTGATCATAAACATTCCACCACCTCCTGAATTGGATCTGAGGGGCAGAAGGAAATAAGGTTAGAAATTCAGAAACTTATAATTACTTCTAAGTTTGCTATCTAAACTCATCCATTCCCACCCCTCAGAATTCTATTTCCCAACTGTGTAGACACCCTTACACTCTGTTCTCCTGGAGCATTTGAGTGTGGGGCATCATCTCCTTCTTATGTGTACTGCTTTACAAATGGAGATTTTCTCCTAGGCTCAAAATGATTTCATTGATTGGGACATTGTGCAATATGCTAAACAGAGAGCTACCTGGAAGGAAGGTCCTAGAAGGCAAAACATCTACTAGGACAATGGAAACCCATGGTTTGGCATGCTTAATGTTTTAACTTGTGCACTGAACTAACAGGAGAAGATGACACACTAAGAAATCTGCCAATTATGCCAAATAAAGAGATATGATGAAGGTCAGAGAAAGGACATGAAGACATTGATTTCATCTTGGTCATGACAAGACAACATCTTACCACACCTTCAAAATACTAATCCATACTCACCTACTTTTTTATTCACCCATGTCATTAGGTCTGAGTTGTATGTAGGAGTCCTCAGGGCCTTCAAAACAGGAAGATCTCGGGGAGAGATTAACACTGGTCTGCCATTTTGAGCATAAAATAACCAGTTTGATGAAAGCTCTAAGTAATATCCTACAAATATGTGCATTTATCCTACTACACTTGGTAAGTATCCTCTCAATAAATTATCTTTGGTTTTGTCACTTGCTGACATAGCAGCTGTCTGGTAACTCCATTGTGAATTCACTTTATGCTGTGAACCAGAAATGGAGGAGAGACTGACCAGAACACATTTGCATTTTTCTCAATGAGCAGTGAATGGCAGCGGAGTATTTAAGAAACTCCCCATGTTATCAGTTAGCTAGTACCATCTTGGATTCCAGCTCAAATATTGATAAACAGATACAGAAGTTAGCTTGTTGTACCATATTGACAGCTAGAGAGGTAGATGAGAAAGTGGAAGGGTTTGGTGTGAAAGCCACAGGTTGATATGAAGCACAATTCAAAAGATGTGGAGATGAAGCGAGCTAACTGGAGGGAAATGGAGAGGCAGCTGAAACAGAAGAGCACCTAGAGAGAGAAGATAGAGCAAGTTTGATGCCACCTATACATCAAAGTATTCCATCTGAGGTACAACAAACTGGTTGTGCAGAGCCACAGAGAGAAGTTGGAAGAACATCAGCAAGTGCTCTTGCCCATTTCTAGGGAGCTCCCAAATAGCCATGGTATGAATTGGTAGCTTTTCAGAGCACTGCTGCTGAGCACATCTCAGATCCCTTGCTACCATTATAATTGACACTTGAGAGGAGCAGCAAGAGTTGTATGTGGTGATTGCAGCTCACTATGTGGAGCCTGTTCTGTAGCATTGTGGAGTGTGGTCTCTCAGGATGCTTAGAGCAAAGATCCTATAGCTGATGTCAAAGAATGCAATCTACTTGGAGTAGACATTTATATATGGCACATGCCTGAACACAAGCTGATAATGAGCTGCTAGAGGTAGTTTCCCTAAAGATCTAACAGCCAAAACTGGACAGGAAAACCCAGAGCTCTGCACCACATCAGGCCACCATGCCAATTGCTTCTACCATAGTACTGGCTATCCAGTTTACAAGCCCATGACCTTGTTACCCTGATTGTGCCCCACAATCCTTCACAACTTTTACTCTTTCACTTTGTCTATGCTTACTTGTCCCTGCTAAACAGTTCTGGATACCTGTGTTAGCTACCCCAACCCCTGAAAAGCTGTTGTTGCTAACCGATTTCTTAACACTGGAACTCAGCAATTACAGTCACAATTAACCTTTACCTGGTATCCTAGTCTCTACTACTCTTTTCTGGTACCCATAATTCATAACACCATGGTTCCAGCCACCTGAACCCTGACACCCCTGTCTCCCCGGTCTCTGATACCCCATTCCCAAACAAAGTAAGGGAATAGTGGGCACAGAGAATTGACTTGGATACTCCTCTTGCAGGCATATTGGGACAAGTTATTCCTCAGGTTTTTTACGCGAGGGACTAACTGGTGGTGGAAAGAAAACAGCTTACTCAAACTTGACAAAAATCCAAGGACATGACATAACTTATTGCTAGGAAAAGAAGGCCCTGCAGTGAAAGTTAATGAGAAAGAAAACTTTACAAATAGCATTGGGAACGATGCAAAAGGTTGAGCTTACTCTCTTCTACTAGTGGTCTGAATTATTTTATGACATATGATATGTAACTACATTGCATTTTAAAAATTATATGAAGATGCACATTTATGTGGTATTTATATTAATTGATGGACTAGTTGAATAGGATCACGTTAATGATATTCAATAGTTTATGCTCTATGATATGCCCATGGGTCTGCCTTTGGCAATATGTATTGAGCTATCTAACAACAAATGGAATTTCATTGTCAAATACTACACGGAGATTATTCGTGCTAGTACCAAAATGAAAGCAGGAACAAGAAAACTGAATAAAGCTACAAGTTTAAAGGGAGGGGGTCACTGGTAAGGGCTACGATAAAAGAGAAATTCTTCACCATGGAATCTTGGAAGAATAGAATGTGTTTTATTGAATTACTAGCTTTTAAAACATTCTTAGAAAGCAAAACATTGTTTTTATTCTTGATATTTGGAACCTCTTTAATGAATAGTTTAACAAAAAATTCTCAATACGAATTTGAAAATTCAATGATGTGAATTATCAGATTAACATTATACTCAAAAATTTCCTTGAGAGGCAGGCAGGCTGCATTCCTTTTCTATTAAATTAATGGAATAAGCTTCCTTTTGAATGGTTGAACAATCCATGACACTTGTTCCAAAACAAAAAATATACTGTACAGAAAAAAAAGAGTAGTGCCGGGAAGATGGCAGAGGAGAACCTGGAGGCTAAACAAGCTCTCACCTAGAAAGCAGTTTTAGTGTTCCAGTGAACAGTCCTAGGTGGGAGAATTACACCAAGTGTGCCATCCCAGTACAGAGTTTTGCCAGAAAGGGAAAATCCAGGAAAGGAAACAGATCTGAGCAATTGTCGGTAGCTGTGGCTGTGGTGACAGCTGCGGTAGCAGTGGCCGTTGCTGCCATACCTACAACACAGAGAGTCCTGGACAAATGTGCCAGACACAGCAAGTGATCGGATTCTACCCAAAACCAGCAAGAATTGACAAGGAGCAGGTATCTTTATCCTGCAGATCACAGACCAGAGACGACTCAAGAACGAATACACTGGCATGAGTCGAACCCTGACATAATAACACCTTCTCAGGGAGCAGAGGAGGCAAGGTCACCCCTCTCCCTCCTTCTCCCTACTGTGCCACTATCTGAGATCTCCATCTTTGATACTGGCAAAGGCTCAGAATATAGCTCCAACCCTGGCCTTGGAGGAAAACAAAAGAGTCATTTAGCAGGTCACAGGAACCTGACCTGACCTGCCAGGCTCAGCTCCACCCAGGAGAAAGTCACCCAGCCCAGGCAGTGAAAACTCTGCCCCCAGAGGAATGTCTTTCTTCACTGGGTAAACAGAGCCAGAGGGTTCCCCTCCCAATAGCAGCCTAGATAAGCAATTGAAATTAAGTAAACATAAACCCTGAGAATTACTCCATGCTGGGCTGTGTGAGTGTCCCAGAAGGAAGCCCCTCCGGGAAAAGCTACTGTTTGCTGAAAGGCCTCAACTCTACCCAGAACCTAGGCTCATCACAGCATCTCCAAACAAGAGGAAATAGCCAACTCCCTCTTTTGTAAGAAACAAAGCAGATCTCCCTCCCACTGAAGTAGCCTGGGAGGAGGGTCACAAAATTCTGGGTAAAGCGGACCATTTTTCTGCCTGCCCAAACAAACTAACTTAAGAAACCAATCAAGCCACAGGAAAACCAAATACCACAAGTAGACCAGAGACTCCACCAAGAGACTAGTTATAGACACAAGGGAGATACAGGATCTTCCCATTCAACACTCCCCCCCCCCCCCCCCCCCGCCAAAGAACCCTTTCTTTGTACCTTTTTATTAACTTGTAATTTTTTAAAAAAATTATTTTCTATTAATCTTTTTTTCCTCTTATAATTTTTATTTTAGGTGTATATGTATGTGCACTTTTGTATTTTTATTTTATCTCTACTGAACTTTTGATCCTTTTCCTTTCTTTCTTTCTTTCTCATTCTTTTCACTTTTTCTTCTCTTCATTCTCTTTTGGGTGACTTAATTGCTGTTCTGCTCATCCTCAGATATACCCTTCATTGATTATTAGACCTTATTCCATATTGTTTACACACTTAATCCAGAAATTTATTACTTATTTCAAAAACTCTTAGGCTTAAATTCCTTAATAACCATATTATCTCATAATACCTATACAATATTATAATTATTTTTTATTTTTATTTTTATTATAAGTATTTTTAGTTCTTCATATCTCCTTTCTACTCCTCCTCTCCTCTCATCCTTTTCCCATTCTTCACTCAATATTACTTCTTTAAACTTGAATAATTTTTGTGTTTCACTTTTTAAATTTAAATTTTGGTTTTTCCATTTTTTTTCTGCCTCTTTTATTTTCTCTTCTCTTTCTCCTATCATTCTGTCCAATCCATTTTCCCCTTTGAGATTAAGACTTGGTTAATTTCACTCTCCGTTTACCTATCCACATCTCTCTAATCCTATTTTTCCCCTTTTCTCCCTAAAACTAATCATTTCTGGTTTGCCAAATTCTACTTTGCTGTTCTTAGCCCATTAATACATTGTTGTTTTATGTTGAATAGATTGTATCTGTTGAAATAGATTGTATCTGTCAACTTTTGACTGTGCAACTACAGGACTTTGGTTGATGCTTGCCTTAAAATACTGTTCTAGCACAAAACTGATGTTACTTTCATACCAAATAGAGGCATTCATGGAATCTATTAAAAGACAGCTGAAAGAAGTCAGGGAGACCTGAAAGGAAATGTTGAATGGAGTCCAACAGAAGGAATTAGAGTCCAAGGAAACCATAACCAATCAACTAAGTCCTGTGAGAATAAACATTGAACACGAAATTAAGGAAGTGAACAAATTCATACAAGATCTAAAACAAAGCTCCAATAAAGAATTTGAAGCCATCAAAGCTGACCAATTAGAAGGAAAAGAAATAAAAAAAAAGTAGAAATTCTTGACAGTAGGTTAGACCATGCAGAAGTCTGAAACTTGGGGATTGAAGAAAGCCTATATATTATAGATGAAGAACATACAACTATCTAAGACAAATCCAAGAAATATGATAGATCTATTCAACATTTGGAAGACACAAACAGAAAGCCTAATCTGAGGATAATAGGTGTAGAGGAGCTCATGGAAACAGAAGGTCTAGGAAATTTGTTTCACAGGATCCTAGCAGAACGCTTCACAAACATGCAAAAAGATATGCCTATTCAGATACACGAAGCTTTTAGAACCCCAACTAGACCAGACCATAACAAGACATCACAACTACACATTATAATATCCACAGGATCAATTCAGACTAAGGAAAAGATCCTTAAAGTTGTCAAGGAGAAAAGATCAATTACCTATAAGGGAAAACAGTTAGAATCACCTCAGATTTCTCAGCAGAGACAATTAAAGCAAGAAGAGCCTGGAATGATGTAGGCCATGCCCTAAAGACAAACAACTATCAACCAAGAATACTGTAGCCAGCTATACTCTCCTTCATAACTGAAGGACAAATAAAAATTTTCCATACCAAAGAAAAAGTGAAACAATATATCTCTACCAAACCAGCCCTACAAAAGTTACTTAAAGATGTCCTACACAGAGAAAACCAACAGGAACATAATAAAGGCTAAGAAACTGCACCCAAATTGAGAATCCAAGAACTGTAGGAAGAACCCAGTTGGAGCAGCCTCCAAGAAGGTGCATAAAATGGCAGGAACTCCCAAATATCTCTCAGTACTATCTCCCAACATTAACAAACTTAACAATACACTTAAGCAACATAAACTGTCTAGTTGGATTTTTAAAAAAAGATCCTTCTGTCTGCTGCATTCAGGAGTCACAACTTGCTTATAAAAAGGAACACATGTTGAAAGTAAAAGGCTGGACAAAATCTAACAAGCAAACGGCCTCATAAAGAGGAAGGAGTTGCAATCCTAATATTAGATAAAATACATTTCAAATTAAAATTAGTGAGAAGAGATAAAGAAAGTTGTTATATACTAATTAAGGGATCTCTCCTTCAGGAGGATATTACAATTCTAAATATCTATTTCCCATAAGAGCACCCAAAATTATCCAAGAAACTTGACTTTTTCTCACATCTCCCATAGATCCAAAGATATTAATTGTTGGGGACTTTAAAACACACTCTCCCCACTAGATATATCAACTCGGCAAAAAATTAACAGAGAAACCATGGATATAAAAAAACTGCATAGATCACCAAGATTTAACAGACATCTACCGAATATTTCACCCAGCAGCATCAGAATACACGTTTTCTCAGCAGCACAGGTAACTTTTTCCAACATAGACCACATTTAGGTCACAAAGCAAACTTGTCCAAATCCAAAATCATTGAAGTTATACCTTGCATTCTCTCAGACCACAAGGGAATAAAATTAGAACTCAACACCAAAAGCCACCAATGAAAGTCATGTAACACATGGAGGTTGAACAACACACTGTTGAATCACCAGTGGGTCATGGAAGAGATCATAAACGAAATTCAAATGTTTATAATATTCAACAAAAATGAACACTCAAATTACCAGCTCCTCTGGGACACAGCAAATGCAGTACTCAGAGGCAAGTTTATAACTCTGAGTTCCTACATCAACAAATTGAAGTGATCTGAAACCAACAATTTAATAACACATCTGAGCCTCCTTGAAAAAGAGCAGCAGGATAAACCCCACTCCTGTAGATGGAAAGAAATAATTAAAATTAAATCAAAATTAAATGAATTAGAATCCAAAAAAGCATAGAAAGAATCAACAAAATAGAGTTGGTTCTTTGAAAAATTAACAAATTGACAGACCCTTAACAAATCTTATTAGAAGAACAAGAGAACACACTCAAATAAATAAACTCAGAGATGAGAATGGAAACATCACCACAGAAACAACCAAGATTCAGTACATTATAAGGAATACTTCTCAAACCTTTATGCTAATAAGTTTGAGACCCTGTCAGAAATGTACCGTTTCCTAGTAAATATAGACATGCCGAAACTAAACCAAGATGAGTTAAACCATCTTAAGTGGCCCATATTAAGCAATGAGATAGAAATAGCAATAAGAGACCTCCCATCTAAGAAAAGCCCAGGACCAGATAGTTTTACAGCGGAAATCTACAAGGCCTTCAAAGCAGAGCTCACATCAATACTCCTCCAAGTCTTCAATGAAATTGAAAGAGAAAATTCACTACCGAACTCATTCTATGAAGCCATCATAAACCTCATCCCCAAACCAGGCACGGACTCATCAAAGAAAGAGAACTATAGACCCATTTCTTTGATGAATATTGATGCAAAACTTCTCAACAAAATTTTGGTCTATTGACTTTCACAATTCATCCAAAAAAATCATACATCATGATCAAACAGGATTCATTTCAGGGATGTAAAGTTGCTTCAAAATACGCACATCAATTAATACAATAACTTACATCAACAAGAGCAAGGATAAGAACCTCATGGATACCTCAATAGATGCAGAAAAAGGATTTGACAAGATCCACCACCCATTTATACTGAAGGTTCTGGAAAAATTAGGAATTCAGGGAACATTCCTCAATACAATAAAGGATGTATATGACAAACCTACATCCAGCATTTTACTTAATGGTGAAGAAATAAAGGTATTTCCTCTTAACTAATGAATGAGATAAGGATGTCCACTCACTCCACTTCTCTTCAAACTATTATTAGAATGCCTAGCTACAGCAATAAGATTCAAATATAAAATGGAATCCAAATAGGGAAAGAAGATGCTCTCCCTCTTTGCAAATGACATGAACTTGGATTTAAAGAATCCCACGGACTCCACTCCCAAATTATTCACGCTCATTCAAAACTTTGACAAAGTAGCAGGGTATAAAATTAATCCTCAAAAAACAATGGCTTTTCTGTATGCCAACAATGAGAAAAGTAGGGCTGAAATCAGGAAAGCAACTCTATTCGTAATAGCCCCACAAAAAATAAAATAACTAGGACTTAACAAAGAAAAGAAGGACCTCTACGATGAAAACTTTAAAAACCTGAAAAAGGAAATCAAAATCGAACTTACAAAGTGGCAAAAACTCCCATGCTCCTGGATTGGAAAGATCAACATAGTGAAAATGGCAATACTTCCCAAGGCTATCTACAAATTCAATATGATACCTATCAATATTCCAGCCTCATTCTTTTAGTAAAAAGAAGAGGCAATCCAAAAATTCATATGGAACAATAAAAGACCACGAATAGCAAAAACGATTATTTAACGGAAACGACAGTGCTGGAGGAATATCAATACCAAATTTCAAACTCTTCTACAAAGCTATAGTAATTAAAATAGCTTGGTACTCTCACAAGAACAGACCATAGGACCAATGGACTAGAAATTAAAACCCAGAAATGAACCTATAGACCTATAGACATCTAATGTTCGATAAGGGAGCTAAAAAATTAGAATGGAAGAAACACAACCTCTTCAGTAAATGGTGCTAGCAAAATTGGTTAACTACTTGTAGAAAACTAAAGCTAGATCTTTATATATCATCCTGAACCAGAATGAACTCCAAATGGATCAAAGACCTTGGAGTAAAACAGATACTCTGAAAACATTAAAGAATGGAATAGGAGAAACAGTAGGTCTCCTTTGCACAGGCTGAAATTTTCTTAATAGACACACAGGATTACAACAAATCAAAGAAATGTTGGACGAGTGGGATTGCATGAAATTGCAGAGCTTCTGCATGGCAAAGGACATAGCTAGCAAGATCAGTTGAAAACCTATTGATTGGGAGAAGCTCTTCACTACCATAAACAGACAAGGGTCTCATATCTAAAATATACCTGGAACTCAAAAATATTAAATCCCCCAAAAACAAATCCTCAAAGAAACAACTGCCCAATAAATAAGAGGGCTAAAGACTTAAAGAGAAACTTCCCTGAAGTTGAAAGAAGGATGGCCGATAGACACATGAAGAAATGCTCAACCTCTCTAGCCATAACAGAAATGCAAATCAAAACAACATTGAGATACCACCTCACCCCAGTTAGAATGGCTATAACCAAGAACTCTAATAACAACAGATGCTAGAGGGGATGTGGGCATAAGGGAAATTTATTGCATTGTTTGTGGGCATGTAAACTTGTTCAACCACTTTGGAAAGTAGTATGGAGGCTGCTCAAAAGTCTCCACATAGAGCTACCCTATGACCCAGCAATCCAACTTTTGGGCATTTACCCAAATGGTCAAAAACAAGACCATATTAAAGCTACCAGCACAATTATGTTTATTGAACCATTATTTACCATAGCTAAGATATGGAACCCACCCAGATGCCCCTTAGTAGATGCATGCATCAATAAAATGTAATATATATATATATATATATCACATTATATATATCACATTTTATATATATATACCACATTTTATTGATCCTATATATATATTATATATATATCATATTATATATATATATACACCACATTTTATTGATCCATGCATCTACTATATATATCATATATATGTGATCTATCTATCTATCTATATACATATATATGTATATATGTTATATATAAGTATAGGTATATACATACATATATATGATATATATACCATATATATGGTATATATATCATATATATGGTATATATACCATATATATGGTATATATATCATATATTTATGTATATATGTATCATATATATGTATGATGTATATATATGTTCGATATATATATATATGTTCGATATATATATATATATATATATATACACACACACACACACAATAGAATTCTATGCCTCCATCAGAAAGAATAACATTGCCCTATTTGTTAGGAAATGGAAAGACTTGGAAAAATTGATATTAAGTGAAGTAAACCAGTCCCAAAGAAACATAGTTCCCCTGGTTTCCCTTATTTGCAATAGCCAGAATATGTCTGAGACGAGCAGAATAGGTCAGAGAATTTGGTGTTAGGTGAAATGAACCACAAGATAGAGATTCCATGTTTATTTTTCCTTGCAATATTTTCTAACATATTTATAAGATGATTTCTATATTGCTTTGTATGTCCATCACCCACAGTATAGCCCCTACTTTCACTGTATTTGATGTTGTTATAATTTGTGTAGGGGAAGGGAAAAAACTAATCTTTTATCTAGGGATACAGGTGGACCCATTGCAACAATGAGATATACAAGTCTTTAGGTCAAAAAACGAACTTTACAACTTTGATGGGGGGTGGGGGGAGGGTCGGGTGGGGAGAGGAGGGTAGTATGGAAAGGAATGGGAAGGGGAAGCAAAGAGGTGGCAACAATGCTTGATAAGAAATGTACTCGTTATCTTGCCCATGTAATTGTAACTCGTCTGTTTGGTATTCTCACTATAAAAAAATAAATAAAAAATGAAAGAAAAACGATCTTTACACCTTGGCCGGCGAGGGTGGGGGGCGGGCAAAGGGGTGTCTGGAGAGCATGGGGGGCGGCAGATGAGAACAGATGGGAAGGGGAAACAAAGGAGGAGGCAACAATGCTTGATGAGTAATGTACTCATTATCTTGCCCATGTAATTGTTACCCCTCTGTATGGTATTTTCACAAATATAAATAAATAAATATGAGGAAATGACCATATTTCCAATTTGGACTTTAATGGGACTTTTCTACAAACAACAAGATTTTCATCTTAACATAATAATTTCAAAATGTATTGCTACAGAATAGATTGTAAATGTAATATTTAATACTATTGGAATACTTGAAGACAAAGTTTTACAGAAAACTTTAAATTTCAGATAAACTGCAATATTCCAATAAATACATAGAAGAAATATAATTAAAAATTCACTGATCAAAGCAAACCCTGACAGGAATGTCTGAAAGATGCTTATCTGAAAACAGGAATTGGCACTGTGGCTCAAGTGGTAGAGGGCTCCATTTGAGCTGAAGATCTCAGGGATATGTTTACACCCTGAGATTAAACTCCAGGACTGACAAAAATAAAATTTAAAGAATTGAAGCATTAAGGCTGGGAAGGAGACTCAGTGGTAGAGTGCTTGTCCTGAATGCATGAGGTCCTGGGTTCAATTCCTCAGCACCACATAAGCAGAAAAATGTGGAAATGGCTCTGTGGCTCAAATGGAGGAACACTAGCCTTGAGCTGTAAAGCTCATCAGGTACAGCAACCAGACCCAGAGTTCAGGCCCTCCTACCACCACCAACAACAACAACAAATTAAAGCATCAAACAACCTGAAGTTGTCCAGAATAATGAGTGCGGCATTATCCATTTACATGACTTAGTGACTTTAAACCTAGTTTAAAAGGGGAGGTGGTGGGCAATTTCTGTGTTTGCTAAAACCTGCAAAATTATTTTGTACTTTCCCAAGGAGGAAGAAAGGAAGGAATGGGGGAGGAAGGGAGGTGTTTTGTGACCTTTCCTTTTGGTTCAGTAGTTGTTTTCTGGAGTCAAATTCATAGAAATTCTGCTTGCAATCCTAGTTGCATTGGGGAGGGGGGAATGAAGAAGCCATGCCCTGGAAGTGGTTTTGTCCTGTCCTTGGCCTAGTTCCAACCATCACTGGATAATCCAAGTCCCACTTCAGGACCAAGAAGCCTTGAAAACTAATGATCCACTAGGCAGATGGACCTAACAACAGCCAGAAAAGGCAAAAAATGCAATGCCGAGGGCAGCACTAGAAATCTATACCAGGAAGAGAGTTTTATATTTTTTATTGTAAAAATACTATACAGAGGGTTTACAGTTACATGAGTAGGGTAATGAGTACATTTCCTATTGAGCATTGTTACCTCCTCCTTTGTTTTTCCCCTACTACCCTTTCCCTCCCCAACTCTCCAACTCCTCCCTCCTTGACCCCTACCCGACATTGTAAATTCATTTTTGACACAGTGTCCTGTACATCTCATCATCACAATGGGTCAACCTGCATCCCCATTTCAGCATTCTGCTATAAACTTTCCACACCCCAAATTACAAAAATGTATACAAAAATGCAGAACACTGGAATCAAATACAATGAAAACAGGGATTATACCATGGGGGGATGAACCTACAAAAGAATCACATAGTGCATTATAAGTATATTAAAAACAAAAACAAGAAAGAAAAAATCACTTGTGTGTCTGACTTGGGGTACCTTTCACTTAATGTCATCTTATATGGTTATACATCCATAGCCTTTGATCTTCTCTGCTTGTCCTAGACATATACTAGTCCTTGCAAACAAAGAAAACCATGGGAAATATGTTTCTTTGGGCCTAGCTTACTTCACTTAATATAATATGTACCAAATCCATTTCCTAACAAATGTGAAAATTTCATTCTTTCTAATGGAGGCATAGAATTCCATTGTGTGTGTGTGTATGTGTGTGTGTGTGTGTGTGGTGTGTGTGTGTGCGTGTGTGTGTGTGTGTGTGTGTGTGTGTGTGTGTATCACATTTTCTTGATCCATTCATGAACTGAGGAGCATCGAGGTTGGTTCCATATCTTAGCTATGGTGAATAATGCTGCAGTAAATATGGTTGCACAGGCAACTTTCATATGACCATGTTTGTGATCTTTTGGGTAAATGCCTAAATGCCCAAAAGTGGGCTTGCTGGGACATAGGGGAACTTTACATGAAGTCTTTTGAAGAACTTCCATACTGCTTTCCAAAGTGGTTAAACAAGTTTACACTCCCACCATCAATGAAATAGGGTTCAGTTTTAGCCACATCCCCTCTAACATGTTGTTATTAAATTTCCTGATTATAGCCATTCTAACTAGAGTAAGGTGCAATCGCAATGTTGTCTTGATTTTCAGTTCTTTTGTGGCTAGAATAGTTGAACATTTCTTCATGTGTCTAATGGCCATTTTTATTTCCTCTTCAGGGAAGTCTCTGTTTAAGTTTTAGCCCACTTAATTATCGAGCAGTTGTTTCTTTGAGGATCTGCTGTTGGGGGATTTAATTTTTTGAGTCCTAAGTACATTTTAGATATAAGAACTTGTCTGTTTTATACCTCATGAAGATCTTCTCCCAGAACGTGTGTTTTCTATTGATATTGCTAGCTATGACCTTTGCCTTGCAGAAGCTCTCATGTTTCGTGCAATCCCATTTGTCCAATGTTTCTTTGATTTCTTTTTCTGACTATTGTAATATGTTTATTACATACAGACTGCATCAGCATTTGGAATTTATAATTTCATCTCATCTTGTAATAGTAAATTACTTGTTTCATAAAGAGATGAATTAAGGAATGAATTTCTTAACTTATTTTTCTTTACTCTTTGTTTCTGGCTCTCTATTAAGAAAATTTCGGTATGTGCTAAAAAGCCCTAGAGTTTATCCTATTCCTTCATGTAATGTTTTCATGGTGTCCTCTTTTATTTTGAGGTCTTTGATCCATTTGGAGTTGATTCTTGTGCAGGATGATATATACCGATCCAGCTTTAGTTTAACAGGTGTTTAACCAATTTTTCCCGCACCATTTACTCAAAAGTCTGTCTTTCTTCCATTCTCTTTTTTTAGCTCACTTGTCAAAGATTAGGTGGCTATCGGTCAGGGGGTTCATTTCTGAGTCTTCAGTCCTACTCCATTGGTCCTCAGGTCTGTTCTTGTGCCAGAAACAAGCTGTTCTTATTACTATGGCTTTTTAGTAGCGTTTGAAATTTGGAACTGATATTGCTCTAGTGCTGTTCTTTCTGCTAAGAACTGACAAACCTACAGCCAGCGTTATACTTAATGGTGAGAAGTTAAACCCATTACTTATAAATTCAGGAATAAGATAAGGATGTCTGCTCTCTCCATTCCTTTTCAACTTAATATTAGAATGCTATTTTGGGCAATAAGATAAGATGCAATCTTAAAGGGATCCAAATAGTAAAAGATGAAGTAAAACTTTCCCTCTTTGCAGATGACATGGTCTTGTATTTAATGAAACCCATGGACTCCATTCTCAAGTTACTTGAGCTGATCAGAAACTTTGGTAAACTAGCAGATTATAAAATTAACTCTAAGAAAATAAAGGCTTTCCTGTATTCCAATAACGATAAGAGTGCAGCTGAAATTAGGAAAGCAACCCCTTTTTACTAGCCACACAAAAAATAAAATACCTAGGAGTTAATTTAAGAGGTGAAGGACCTCTATGATGGGAACTTTAAAAACCTGAAAAAGAAAATTAAAGCAGAGCTATGGAAGAGGGAAACTTCCCATTCTCCTGGATTGGGAGGATTAACATCATGAAAATGGCAATACTGCCAAAGGCTATATCCAAATTCAATGCGATACCTACCAATATCCCAATGTCAGTCTTCAATGAAATAGAAGAAGCAATCCAAAAATTCATATGGAATAATAAAAGACCCCGAATAGCAAAGAAGTTTATTGTGATTCTCATTTTGTATTGCCACCTTGATTCTACAAAGTCATTTATGAATTTTAACTTTCTTCCCTCCCTTTGGATAAACCTCACAAACACTATGCCTCTAGGTCCCAGACACTTAACTCTTAGCTCTGGACAATTGTTCCTAGATAGTGAGTTACTTAATTGTATTTTGAGTGCATATAAAACTAGCACATTTTGATCTTATGAGAAAGCAGCCTTTTTTTCCCCTCTCAAATTTATTTCCTGATAGGCATTTTTATAGAGAATCTGTTTTCATTTTTAAATGAAAGACTGGTAGGAAACTGTGTTCATAATCTGGCTCCTTCTCTCGCACCTCAACACCTAAAACACAAATTTCACAAAGCATTTACAAGAAACAATACAAAAACCAAACTTGGGAATGCTCAGATGCAGAACGTTTTACAAAACCCAGAATAACTCTGCTGTCTGAGGGAGGGGCTGTCTGTATAAATTAACAAACAAACCCAAAAGAGCAGCAAGGAGTACCAGATATGAGTGTCCCTGGCTGCTACTCCATGGACAAGGAACATAGAAGGGCTTCCTGAGCCTGCTGGAGAGTGCATGGAGGAAAGTTTCCTTGCCAGCCTGAGTACGAAAAGTTGGCTTCACCTGCCTGGGTCTGTCTTCTTGTTTTCTCCCCACAGCACAGCAGAATTGTCCCCTGCCCTAACGAGAATATATACTGTACCAGCTAATCTGCAGAGTGGCTTCTGTTTGGTCTAAACACCTTCCTAGGTAGGCGCCCCCTGCCCCACGGTGTGTGTGTGTGCTCCCAGGGGCTGATCCTCAGGGCCCAAGCCCACGGGGCAGGCATGTGTTAGATGTGAGTCAGTGACACTGTGTCATTCACACAGCAGCTGCCGGGTTGCTGCCCTAGCTGAACAGCAGGTGCACCCTGATCCTCTCCCACAGTCCCAGGCGAGGTGCCTGCAATGGCCTGATATGGGCAAGCTGCCACTAGGATCCTACTTCACCAGACAGACCAGCATGCCAGATGAAGTGGCTGCCACCTGAATTATCAATTATTTTTTGGAGCAGTATTAAACAAAGTGATACACATTACTGTATGATATGTAATGCTATGCTATATCCTTGAGTCTCTAGTCCAAAATCATTGAACTTTATACCAACAAGAATGGATTTTATTGTTTGTATTCATAAGGCCATAATGGAAAACTGAAATAAAAGTACAACAAAACTCCTATCCATAAACACGTGATTAAATCACAGAATTTGAAAAAAATTATAAGTAGTGCAAATGAAATTATACTAGAATAGTAAAATACACACAAAATACATTACATTAGTTACATTCAAATGTAAAATAGGTAATTACAGACAGAATTCCTACTGGATAAAAATATTACAGTGGTTTAAAAGGTTGAAGTGATATAGTTTATATATTTTGTTTTTATAAAACTTATTTATATCTCCAAGTTCTGTTTATCTCAGTGAAGGAAAATGTTAGAAAGTAGATATTATATGTGGCACCTCTTGCTTGCAGTACCACGAAGGAGAGTGGCACTTCCTAATGGGAGTCCTGAGATGAAACCCACACCCAGCCCAAGTAGGCCCACCAGGGGTCCATGTGGTGACCCTAAGGGGGTCCAAGACACTGCATTGTTGCTGCAGCAGGTGCAGGACCTTTGCGGTGGGCTATAGCCAACAAGGTTCCGTTAGTGACCAAACCAAGCAACCCAGACTCAGGTGCTGGGGGAAGGCAAGGCAAGTCCTGCCTTCCATCTGTGCAGCCTAAATTGTCAAGGCCAGGCCCTTTCCCCTGCTTTGGAGAACAACGAGGGTAGGGGGTGAGCCCATTGCCTCCAAATGGAGTATCCCTGGAATGGCACCCAGAGCTGGGCCCATGTGGGCCAGAAAGGCGACGGAGGAGGCTACACAGCAAAGCAAGAGGAACTTCATTCCCTCGGTGCTGCAGCTGGTGTGCTGATTGGAATATGTAGGGTTGGCCCTGTACCCGAGTCCACAAGGACCAGAAAAAGGAGGTCCACAGAGTTGCTGAAGGGGCTCCAGGTTGCTGAGCTGCTGCATCTGTCACAAGCCAGCTGGCAGAAGGGCCAACACATGGCTCCAGTACCCAGACCTCCTTAAAAACAGATGAGGTGAACCAAGGCTTGGCTGCCTGGCCCCAAGGGGGCAAACTGCATGCCCAGCCTTCCTTTACCAATGGACTGTACAGTGTACAAACAGGGTGTCCCCCACCCCGCACTCATGGGGGCAGGCAGTGACCCCAGAACAGAGTCTCCCTAGGATGGGCCACGCACTCAGGAGCACAGAAGACCAGTACCAACACAGCTGGAGGAGGAGAGGGCAACAGTGGCCTCAACTCCATACCCATAGCTGCCAGCTCCTGGGTGAAATGGAGCAACTGTGACTGGGAAGTTAGGTGGGAAGGGTGGGCTGGGCTCATCTGGAAATGCTGGGGAGCATGCACACACATCCACTCACTGCACATCCACCATAAAGGAGTTGGCCACACATCTCAACGGGTGACCTGAGGAGGCACCCACACCCACAGGGACTACAGAAATGGAGTTTCATGTGGTGACTTGGAAAGGGCTCCAGGGCACAGCTTTGGAGCAATGAACAACTGGCAAAAAAAAAAAGAAAGACGTCCAGTAAAACTTTTCATCAATGATAACCTATTATACTTTAAAAACAGTTTTACTTTCCTCCTGTCCTGTATTTTTGCATGGGGCCCTCTGAATTAACCAGAAATCTCCAGAATTTCTTCATGCATAGTAATACAAATAAATATAGCTTCTATTCTTTTTTTATTAAGGGAAGTTGCATTTAGTTCTTTCCATTGTTTGATTCATGAAAAAGAAATCCTGAAGTATATCTGTAAAACACTGAACTAAGCATTTCTTCTGAACTCCTCACTGAAGAAAGAGAATAAAATGATTGAGTAACAGGTATCACCCATATTGTCACTGTGCTAGCTGTCTCTCTGATTAGAAAATAATCCTGCCATGAACATGCAAATCACTTATGCAAAATGTTTTCCAACAATTCTTGCTGTTATATTGCATTTATCTTCCTCCTCCTGTCTCCTCTCCTGCTCCTCTTCTCCAGAGTCCTGTTTCCCTCTTCCTTCTCTCCTACCTCTACTTTCTCCCTGTCCCCTCCTCTTCTCCCTCCTGCTATGCCCTTCCTCCTCTCTTACACCTTCTTCCTCCTTTCCTTTCCTCTTTCTCTTACACTTTCTCTTCTAATTCTTTATGGTCCTGGGGGTTGGACACACACTAAGCAGATGCTCTCCTGCTTGCTACAGGCCTCTAGTCCGGACTTCATTTCAATGACACTCTATTTCTTTGTTGCAAACCCAACAAAGTCTTTATGATTTAATTCATTGTTCATATTCTACACCATGAATATGTGCTACTTCATACAATGTGGCAAATAGGTTTGGATTATGCTTTGGGCTTCAGTTAAACTCATCAGAAATAATGTGTTTGAATGCAATCTAATGTTATCCTGTTACTCCCACATTAATGAACTGGTTATTTCATATCTTGCAAGAGTACTTCCATATTGCTCCCAGTTTAATGAACTGTCATTTTGTGGTAGCACCCACAGTAACACTAACCCAAGGATTGCTGGGGATCAGAAGATTAAGTCTAGACAGGAAAATCCATGAGATATTTATCTCAAAATAACTACTAAAAAGCCAGAAGAAAGCCTGTGGCTATGTGGTTTAGTACCATACTTCCACAGAATAAGCTGACGACAGGGCCCAGGCCTGATTTGAATGCATGTGGTGGGTGCATACACACACAAACACACACACACACACACACACACACACACACACACACACACACACACACACACACACACACACACACACACACAAAATTTCCCAGCTAGAGCAAGTATCTGTTTTCCCAGTAACATATCTGAGTTCCAATTTTACGTGTTTGGATGTTTTTTGAAAGTTTTATCATCAACTTACCCAATTTTAATAAATGACAACCTGTTCACTATTATTTAATCCTGGTTGGAAAATATTTTAAGACACATTTTCATGTAGGAAATTGTTTTTTCCCCAAATCGTGACTGTCTTGGTTTGTAAGAATGAAAGAATTGTGCCTTTAATTCATTAGTTCATAAATTAGAAAAAGTATCCCTAACCCTAGAACCAATTGCCTTTGGATTCTAAAAGTCACAAAAGTACATTAAATTTATACATCCTGTCTTTGATTCATCTCATCTTTCTTAAAATAGTTTCTACTTAATATCTTGCCATTTTTCTAACACAACATTCAGGCTCCCTCACACTAATCATACCCTAATCCTAATATTATTAGCAGTTTCCTATTTCCTATTCATCCTAATTTGATCTTGACTTGTTATTCAAAGATTTATTTTCAGTTTGACCCTAAATTTTCCATTTCCCTAATGCTAACACTGTCCAGCTGGAACTGAAACCTAATTTTCAAACTAATAATAGTCCAAAATTAATAATAATAAATACTCTAGATTTATTCATTTTAATGAATATTCCAGTTTGCACTCTGGAAATGAGTTTCAATTTGCCCTAATTCCAACAAATTTCTTGACTCTACCTATGAAGTTATCTTGTTTCCTAACATGAACCATTATATTACTTGTCCTCAAATTCTCTTACCAGGAAAAATACTGTAGTTTCCATTAATCCTACCTTTTCCTGCACCACTGTATCCTAAAACAATTTCAGATTTACATATCACCTAGTCCTTTACTTAACGCTAACTCTCAACCTAAAACTGGCTGTAAAACTCTCATCAATCATTACAAGAATGATCACTGAGAAATAAATATGATGATAATGCTCTAGTTACTATTAAGGCTCACATTTTTGCTTCTACTTGTTAGTGAAATTTCAATTTTATAGTAAAACTTTCCTATTCATAACACTAATCATAATCAGAACAAAATACTGACCCTGATTTTAATCCAAATTATATATCAATACTAACACTAACTAGTTAGTATTACACTAGTTTTCATTCATCCTAACTTGATTCAAATAAGCCTTCCAAACATAAGTTTCAATTTTTTTCCAATATCTTAGTCATTTTCTAACCCTAAACTTAATCTTAACTGGAATATTGAGAATAAATATAAGCCTAATTGCAAGTTGATTCTAATATTAATAGCAATACTCTAGTTCACATTCATTCTAATTCTTGCCAGGTTTATATTAAAATTTACCTTCAATTTGACCCTTATTTTTTTTCTCTTTCAACCTAACACTAACCATGGCTGGAATCCTAACCATAACCTTAACTCTAAAGGTATCCCAATTCTAAAATTTATGAAAAATGCTCATTTTTTGCAATCCTGAAATTCCACTGTTATCCTCGAAATAAATTGCAGGTTTTCCTAAGCCCTACAGATTTTCTCACTCTTATCTCTGAACCTATCTTTTTCCATAAGAGGAATCATTATACCCATTGATCTCAAATCCTGATATTATGAAATACATTGTACTTCCATTATCACAGATTTTTCTGAATTCCTAAAATCTAAAAAAGTTCAGTTTTACTTAACATTTAACACATTTCTTTTTCTTTTTTTTCTTTTTGTCGGTCGTGGGGCTTGAACTCTGGGCCTGAGCACAATCCCTGGGTTCTTTAGCTCAAGGTGTGCGCTTGTACCACTTAAGCCACAGCACCACTTTCTGGTTTACTGGTAGTTAATTGGAGATAAAATTCTCACAGACTTTCCTGCCTGGGCTGGCTTTGAACTGCGGTCCTCAGAAATCAGCTTCCTGAGTAGGTAATGAGGCTGACAGGGGGATTACAGTTAAATGCTTAAGGTAATGAGTACATTTCTTGTTGACCATTGTTACTCCCTTCTTTGTTGTTGTCCAACTATCCCTTCCCTCTCCCATCTCCATCACTCTTCTCTCTCCATGGTGTATAGTTCATTTTCAGTACAGTGTGCTGTGAGTATTATTGTTGCAATAGGTCATCCTGAATTGAACCTAAATTTGCTATTTCTCTAACCCTAATTCTAATTCTGTCTGGTATCCTAACCCTAACCATAATAATAATGATAGTTCAATTAGAAGTTAACAAAAAAATACTCGTTTTTGTTCATCCTGTTAATCCTCTGTACAGCTTAAATTTGTAGTAGGAAGACCCCCTATCAGGCAGGCAAGCCCACCTAGTCGTCCGGAGTGACAGAGCCCACCACAACAAAGTTGTTATTAAAGAAGCAACTTTATTGAGAATGTTCCTACACTGACCGGCCAGGGCTGCAGCACAGGCTCAGGAGCTGATACTGCGACCCCGAGCAGCCCACGTACTTAGGTTTTTAAAGGCAAAAATCACAGCCTGGTCATGTAGGCAACCAATGAGATTGTCACACACCCAAAAGATTGCACAGTCATACCAGACCACACACAGGTGGCCAATGAGGTTTGTCACATAATGGCTGTTTAAACCTGCCTATCACTTTTGGTTTAAATGACTCACAAATTCAATGGTAAAGTGGAGCTTAAGGTAAGCATATACAAGGAGTTTAGTGGAGTTTAACATAAGCATGTGAAAAAGGTGGAGTTTATGGTAAACTCAGGATGTTGCCAGCATGAGCCTGATTACTGGCTCTCTGTTTAAAAGGTCAATCCTTAACAGAACAATGAAGGTGGGTTAAGTTGTTAAGGGGAGGGGAACCTAGGGGCATTCTTCTCATTCTAAGAACTGGGCTGGTTGGAGCCAAGGTCCAGTTAACCTTGTTAAGAGGTTTTTGGTTTTTTTCCTAAAATCCCTAAAACAAAAACAAAGTCTGTAAAGAAGCTGTACTAGCTCGAGTCTCCTCTCAGGGTCTAGTTCAAAATTAAGTTGCAGTTTAGCTTAAATCTTCCAAAAGAGTTTATATGTGCATATATAAAGATATAATTTTATGTAAAAAACAAGATCTTTGGAGGAAGGAGTAACAAAAAGGAAATAGAGTGAGTATAATCAAATGTTTTAAATATATCATGGAAAGAGAATAACTAAACTGCCACTTCTGAAAATTAATAACCATTAATAAAATAACTATAAATAAATAAATAAATAACACACTGCCTTCCAGTGTTCGTGAAGAGAACTATGATATGTTTTGTGAAAGAAATACTTGTTCTAAACTTTGTTCATGCATAATTTATATTGTTATTGGCCAATTATTTAACTTAATGAATAAAAATAAGATTCCCTGATAAAAAATATGAAACAGTTACCTAGTAATTGTTTGAGAAAAAGTTATGGTCATGAGTTTTAAGAATCTTTCTATTTCCCTACAAAGCAATGATTTAGGTTTACTAATCTAATATTTGGAGTAAGTTTAGAGAACATAATAGGCATAAAAAACAATGAACTGTACATCTTGTGTCTTGGATGAGTGATATTTTAAACATTGTCTTTTATTCAAATGTATACTTAGGTTTACTTTTCAAAATAAATGCAATTTTAACTCCTTTCAGAACAAGTACTTACCCTGCAATTAAATGTATTGGTATATTCAGATATTTAAAAGCTAAATTTTCTATGTTTGTTATGTAGCTCTACATATTCAGAATGACATGATTTTTCTATTCGTAAATGTCTAAATTCTGGGATTTTTCCTTCATCAATATAAATTGTCTCATGAGGTTTTTGTGAAAGCTCCAGTAACCAGTGTGGGATGTTTGCTTCATCAATATAAATTATCTCATGAGGTTTTTGTGAAGGGTCCAGTAACCAGTGTGGTCAAAAATATTTCCTGAATTCTAAATTTTAAATCTAATCATTTTTAGCCTTTGATTTCATCAGTTATTGTCTCTTCAGAGCAACTAAAATAAATACTACTTTTTAAACATTTCACTCACATTGTAAATAATATTCACATGGGTCAAACAGAGACTAATCATTTCAAACTCACCATATTTGATGATCTCAGTGTGAAGAATGTAGAGAGTATAAGAATCTTATACTCAATAATATTTTTGGTAAAATTAAATTAAATTATATATCTAGATTTCTAAATTGGAGGTAAATCACATGGAAATAAGAAAATAATACAAAAATGATTACTTTGGGATCATTTTCTTCTTAATTTTTTTATTGTGAAAATATCGTACAGAGGGGTTACAATTATATGGGCAAAGTAATGAGTACATTTCTTATCAAGCAGTTTCCTCTTCCTTTGTTTCCTCTTCCCATCCTTACCCATCTCCACACCCTCACCAGCCAAAGTTGTAAAGTTCGTCTTTCGACATAACGTCTTGTACATCTCATTATTACAATGGGTCCAATGGTATTCCTAAAATTATGAAGCAAAAATATCTCCAGGAAATATATTTTTCAATAAAATGTTTCAATCCTTAGGTAAAGTGCATTATACTTCAATATAAAGTTTATCTCAAAATAGAAATTCTGCAACTAATCTAATGCATGTTTTCATGCACAAAATTCTGTGACTTCTAGTCTTATTATGTGATTTTAATTATATTTTTATTGTGAAATGATCCCTCCTTATGTTTATTACAAACTTCTGTAATTATACAAATCATGCCTGTACATGCTAATTTACATAATTTAATATACAAACAAAATTATCTTTTTTCTTGTCTCCCACAGGGAAGGATGAGTTGCTGAAGTATGTTAAATGAAACCACTCTAACAGAAAGTCTATATGGAATGGAAATTTGCAACGTGAGGATGGGAACATGAGCACTTTCTACTTGGCTGAACAAGAATTCTTGTTTCTATAGTACTTTCTTGCCATTTAATCACACAGGGAAAGCCACAAAATTTGAAGTTCATATGAAGGAATTACATTCCTAAAAGTTGTGGCAACCATGCTGGAAGCTCAATCTTATCACAAATTCTTTGTGCTTGTTGGCTGATCTATTTCTCTATCACATGTTTCATATTATTTATTAAGCATATTAGTAATTCAACTGGAAGTACATGGCAGGAGACTCCTGAAATCACATCTATTGCAGTGTAATATTTAGAAGAGAGGAAAAAAAGATTATATTGATCTCCAATTCCTCCCTTTGGCCTTTAATATACTAATTAATTGTCAAAACAATCGTGTAAGATGTTAGTTTATTTTCCCTATTTAATTAGAGATTAAGCAAGTGTTTTTTTTGCAGTAAAGTGATGACAGTAGTATCACAGCTATGATATGAGCACCTCTTCCCTAACAAGTAATGCTCTATGGACTGTAAATATGGAAGCCACACTAAATTCTCTCTCTGTCTGTCTCTCTTTCTCTCTCTCTACTCACACACACACACACACACACACAAACACCCACACACAAACACATAGAGTTGCCACCCAGACACATCAGAGATCAGTTCCATTCCTTTGTAATTATAGTTGACTGATGTTTGTGCTCCCTTGCTTTTCTTTGCTTCAGGATCTTGCCTGGATTTGTACGTTTCCCTGAGATCAAGTCCCTTGTTCTAAGTATACTGTGTATCTTTGTATGCTTCAGGCCAATTAAGAATACCTTGAATACAATGTCTTCATACTTGACATTCAAGTCAAACTCCGTGAATTCATACTACTGTTCCAAGATACTAGAATGTATTGGATCTCGAGACAAAAAAATGCCCACTTTGTTGTTTTAGAAGGAATTGAGATCATGAAATAGAAGAATATTGATCAGGAACTGAGCTAAGAGAATGGGAGTATGTGGGAAAATGTAGAATGCTGTATGTGTGTTAGAGATACAGAATAATAGGCTCATTTATTGAAAACTTGTCATCCTCTATTGAAAGCTCAATTTAAGCATACAGTTTTCCAGTTACTTTGCTTACCTATCACTTCTGATCACAAATTCTCTTATGAGTGTGTATAGTATCTTTGAATAAATCACACGATTTGCAGGTACTTAACATCTTAAGGAAAGACAGTCTGCTTCTACATTTTCATTCTATGTGACAAACCCTTATTTTTTGTTTCCCTGTTTGCTAAATAAATGTATTCCTGGAAACAGGATATTGACAGCAAATCTGAGTGTAATTTTCATTTTGTAAATTTCAAATAGAATGTAAACTTTGTATTGACTAGTCATTTTTTAAAAATGAGTGATATTCATGAACACAATATTTTGATGCCTTTAAGTTAATTGAGAATTGCATGGTAGTTCTTGTGTCTAATTGACTTAACCATTATATTATTCATGTATAAACATTGCATTGCACTTATTTATTTTTATATATAAAATAATTCCCAAGGGTTTACTTTAAAGTGGTTAATAGGAGAGTTGTCCTCATGTTCCAAACTTTATATTTACTTCAGTAAAAATACTAGAAACACATGATGTTTACTGAAGCAATTTAAAAGCTGAGAACGCATTTCTAAAGAGACTGGATTTATTGATTAAAGCATAGAATAGAGTAAAAAAGTCAGGTTTCTTGCTTGAGACTGCATAAATTTCATATGAATGTAACTAAAGATGAGACTCACAGATAAATTCATATTTATATTACTGATATTTACATCACAATATAAGCAATATAGGTATTTTAAGGAAGTGGTCATTCAAAGCCCTAGATACATAATGGATGAATAATGGAATTGAAAATAGCAAAGGGAAAACAATTCAACATGCAGCTATTATGATTTTATAATACTAATATGGAAGTTATGGAGCTTTTCCCTTTCTGAAGAACATTTAGCCAGTAATTTCAATGTAAGTCATCAATTGTAATGAGTCTAAAGTCTTTTCCTCCGAGATATCCAAGAGTACTATAGTCATCCTCTGAAGAGTAAATAAGTAATTATTTTCGTTAGCTTTACTTAATATTAATTTACTTGTAGTAAATAGGTTTAAAAGTCTTCTCTTTCTCTCAATTTAATAACATACATTTCTATTTCTTCTTAAAAGCCTGAAATCACTATTTCAAAGTAGCATAAGCAGGAAAACAAAATAACCTGATACACAATCACAAATCCTAAATTATGTGAAAAAATCCACAATATAAAAAATAAATCTGAGGAAGAGGAAAAACAATGACAGAATAACAACAGAAAATTATCCTAGCTATCTCTAATAAAGCAGAGATTTAGAGTCATAGCAGGTACTCCACAGCTAGAGGGTCACATGAAATCAGCTATAATTACAGATATGCAGCTATAAATATAGATATAATTATAGACATACAATTCATAAGAAGGTTTTATATTGTCTTCACAAGAAAAGAGAAATCTATGAAAAGGTGCCACCCAGGAACACATTGGGCAACACATTCAAAAGCACATGTGCAGTGTGGAAATAAAAGGCAACATGGAAAAAAAAAAAACAGGAACAGAAGTGTACATCAGAGAAAGCCACATCCATATACATAGACAATTTGCCATACCACTGGACAGTCCAAATGGTCACTGGAACCACAAATATTAACATCACAACATCTCACCACAACTGATTTCTATTCCTACACTTAATGGACTTGACAAAAATGCAATTCCAGAAAAACACATTACAACTGGAAGCCAAACCAAGACCCTGCAAATCAACTAAGAACATAGAGAGTCACCCATTAATATCATAGATCCCCTAAAGAAAACCTCCAAATGGACAGAAAAAAATCAGAAAAATACAAAAAAAGTAATGTCAAAGTAGTATTATTCATACAGTAAATAATCAGGCATTAGAATAGACAATCAAGGATGTAGAAGATAGTTATCAAAATGTATTACAGATACTGCTGGAAAATGTGATTAATGGAAAGATAGAAAACTTCTACAAGGAAATTTGTGAACAAGATGAGACCAACCAGTCATTAGCAAAATAATTCATGGAGACTTCAAACAGAAAGATAAATAAATTCTGAGAAGGCAAGGGAGTCCAAGAAAAAATGGATGCCTAGTTAAAAGATATGACATAAGACACAGTTAAGAAAACAATCCTTACATCTCCCCCAACCAAAGAAAAAATGTCCAGAAAGTCCATACAAGACCTAAAACAAAGCTTTAACAAAGAGACAGAACCCCTAAAAAATGACCAATTAGAAGACAGGGAAATAAAAAAACAAAGTAGAAGTCTCCACAGCAAATAGATGACATAGAAGATAATCTCAGGGTCAAAGACAGAATAGATCTAATGGGAAAGAGGAAATAATCATTTAGAAAAAATCCAAGAAATAAGAAATGATCTTGCCAGAACTTCAAGACTCAGTTAGAAGATCAAATTTCGGGGAGATAGGTATCAAGAAGGAGAAGAGCAAGATACTAAATGGATGGGAAGCATATTACAGAATTCTAGCAGAGAACAGGCCATTCAAAGAAGAGAAGCCTTTAGAAACCAATCAGAATTCTAGAACTGAACAATCCACCACCACATCATAATCCATTAGAGGATTATTAAAGATCAAGGAAAGGATTCTTAAAGATGCCATAGAGAAAAGATTGATTATTTATAAAGGATATACAGTCAGAATAAATATAGATTTCTTAACTGATATGGTAAAAAGGAGAGCCTGGCATTATATATGACAAACATTAAAGGTAAACAACTACCAACTATGAATACATTCCCAAGCCAAACTCTCCTTTACATTTAAAGGATATATAAACATATTTCATGACAAAGAAAACTTGAAACAAAATATGTCCACCAAATTATCAGAATAGAATATGATCAAATATATCCTACATAGAGAACATCAAGAAGAAGAGGAGCTGGTCATATAAAATGTTCCCTACCAGAGAACAAGGTAAATATATTAACAGTAGATGAGGGACAGCTCCTAACAACGGGTGTATAACATAGCAGGACTTATCAGATATGTCTGTCTTAATTCTCAATATCAATGGACATAAATTTCCAAATAGAAGACATAGATTAGATAGTTGTATCAAAAACCAAGATGCATCCATTTAGTATCTATGAGAGAAACATTATCAAATGCATTCTATGAAGCTAGAATTAGACTCCTCCCCAAATCACATAGGGACTCACCAAAGAAAGAGAACTATGAACCAAACTCTTCGATAAGCATTAATGCAGAACTTCTTAATAAAATTCTCACTAACCAATTTCAGCAACTAACAAAAAAATCATATGTTATGATCAAATAGGAATCATCTTGGATACGATTTGAGTCAATATTCTTGTCAATAAACATAATACAAACCATCTGCAAAAGCAGGGACAAGAAACACATGATCGTCAATAGGGATATAGAAATAGCTTTTAACAAGCTCCAATACCCCTTTATGATTAAAAGGTCTGGGAACCTAGGAATGCATGGAACATTCCTCAATATTAAACTGAGTATGTATAAGACACAGATAATTAGCATTTACCTAAGGGTGGAAGCATGAAGACATTAACATGAGGAATGAGAAAAGGATGTCCACTCTCTACTACTCTTCAATATGGTAGTGGACTTTCTTGCAAGAGCAATAGACAAGAGAAAAACATAAAGCAGATCCAAATAGGGAAGGAGTAAAACTATCCCATTTTACAATTGAAATGATCCTGTATTTAAAGGACCCTGTGGATTCCTCCCTCTAGTTAGTAAAGGTGATGCTAACCTTCAGCAATGTAGCAGGGTATAAAAACCACAAGAATCAGTAGTTTTTCTGTTACCAACAATGGGAAGATCCACGCTGAAATCCAAAAAACAACCTCATATGTACTAGCCTCAAAATCAAATCAAATCTAAACAAAACAATACAACAACAACAAAACTAGGAATTAATTAATTTAACTAAAATTGTGAAGGCCCTATATGTGAAAACTTTAAAAATATAAACAGGGAAATTGAAGGAGATTCAAAGAAATAGAAAGTATTTCAATGTTCCTGGTTGGAAGAATTAACATTGTGAAAACTGCAATACTTCCTCTAAACAATTGGCAATGCAATACTCATCAAAATCCCAACAATATTCTTCAAAGTAGAAGAGAAGCAATGCAACTATAATATGGAATTACAAAATTACAGATGAAACAGAATGCTTAGAAATGAATACATGGGCCTATAGTCATCTTACCAACACAAATGCTCTCACACACACACACACACACACACACACACACACGCGCACACACACACACACACACACACACACACACACAATGGAATTATATTCACCCATCAGAAAGATGACTTTTCATCAGTAGTAAGGAAAATGAAAGGTTTTGGAAAATTATATTAAGAGAAAAGACAAAGGAATGCAGACTCAGAGCAATATAGGTTTCATGGATTCATTCATTTATGATAGCTAAAAGATGCTTACAAATCTATAAGTAAACAAGACAGATTCTACCTCGTCCATTAGAATGGCCATTACTAAGAAAATTAACTATAGCAAATTCTGGCATGGATGTAGCCAATTGGGAACTCTATTACACTGTTGGTGGGAAATTAAACATGTTCAACCACTGTGGAAGGCAGTATGGAGTTTCCTGAAAAGAGTAAATATAGATCTCCCTTAAGACTCAGTAATTCCCCTCATGGGCAGTAATCCAATAAATAACAAACAAGCTCACATGAAAACTACCAGCATAACCGTATTCAGGGCTCAGGCCCAGAGTTCAAGGACTGGAAAAATGTTACCACTGCTGGTATTTGTTTCCATAAATATGAACCGTTTTATATAAGATACCAAATCAATCTATTTGCAGTAGCTAGATTAGGACTTAAATGTTAGTGGGTGATAAAATGGCTCCTTTGTTGAATGTTAGGAAGAGATGTAGGTAGTCCATGAAAGGGAGATTTTGTTGTTGTTGTTGTTCGAGGGGCTTGAAGTCTGGACTTGGACACTGTCCCTGAACTCTTCAACTCAAGGTGAGTGCTCTACCACTTGAGTGACAGTGCCACTTCGGGTTTTCTGATGGTTAAATGGAAATAAGAGTCTCAGGGTATATCCTGCCCAGGCTGGTTTTGAACTGTAGTCCTCAGATCTCAGCTTCCTGAGTAGCTAGGATTACAGCTGTGAGCTACTGGCACCAGGTAAAAATGGGGGAGTTTTAGAAATGAAAATCCACCTCTTCACCTGTGTCTAAACCTCAGATATTACTATTAGAACACTTCACCTTCACCTCATTTCATCAGACATTTGTAAATTTTCTCTTTTCCTTCATGTGGGAATACTGCAGTCAATATCAACTCAGCTGGGGGACTGGATCAATTGTATGGTAATTGTTAGCACCTAATTTAAGAACTTTTACATCAGAAGAAATGAAACCCTCACTTGGAATAATTGTTTTCTCTTTTTATTACAAATCTGTGCTTGATTATTCCCTAATGTGATATTGGACTTCCTAATAGAGTGATGAAATTTTCTTTATTTTCAACCTTCTCCCACATGTGGTCAAATATTTAAGAATTCAAAGATTTGCACTGAAAATTGATTAAGCTGACTTCTAAGAAAATGTGCATTTCTGGAATTTGGTCTTCTGTCATGTTCTTACATGCACAAGCTTTCTATGATTTATTTGTACTACAAGGAATTCTACTTTCCAATCTTTGTGTGACCAATTTTAGTCTGATCAGTCTTTCTGATCCTCTCTCTGGAGTCTCATTTGAGTATGACTCATAAAAAAGATATTAGTTATCAGCTAAATGATTCTCAGCTTCTGTTTTTTGCCTGACTTCTTGTAGGCTGTGATAGCAACCCTGCCTGGCTGTGCATACTGGAGTGTGTGTGTGTGTGTGTGTGTGTGTTGTTTTAGATATCTAGGATTACTATTCAAGGTAGTAGTTTCTCTGGGCCCCTGTGATCCTCTGGCCTAGAGTCAATGAGTTATACTCCTTAGGATACAAAGAACAACTGACTAAATTCCTGTTAATTGTCTCAAAATGAGGCAATCAGGCATCCTTGCAAAGCCATCAATAATGCTTTGTACCCACTTACAGAAGTCGTCTAACAAGATGGCTTTTCAAAGTTGACTGTGAAAAATATTCATTTCTAAGTAGGCACCATAAAGCAGATCACATTCCTGGGATCAGACTTTTGGAAGGAAGGTTCCCCTTCCTTCCGTCTCTTATGATAGTTCAAACCATAGTATTCTTCAGTTGTGGCCTGCCTGGAGCACATATTCCCAAGAATATTCTGTAAATATGGGGTAAATACTTGTCTACTACAGACTGATTTATCTTGCTTTTATCTGTTGTTATTTTCATTACTTCAAACACATGGATAATTTATATTGGGATTAGACAAAGGATTAATGGAATAAACATTCAGTTTACTTTCATATATCCAATATAATACACTTAACCCGTAATAGACAAATAAATTCAACTCTAGAAACAATGTCAGGAATATAAAATAAGCTTTAATACGTATAATCTGGCACACATAAACCATCATCTACAGAAAAATTCAGTCTCTCTGTAAATATTTATTTGGTATGAAATAATAAAAATTTAATTAATGAATATCACTTTCAATTATCATCTGAAATAGTCCTTGTGTATATAATTGTAAATAATTTTATAAATGTCACCTAGACAAGAATTTAACATGCATGTAGAAATCAAATTTCCACAATTTAAGCCATATGAGAGGGATCATACCCTCGTGTACTATGTGGTGTGAATTTTGCCACAGTGCTGAACCCTTCCAAATAATACCAAGGGTCATGTGTAATAATTTATTATTTGATGTTAAGATGATTGCTAAGTGTAGAATACACTTTGAATTATTACATTAACTCACAGAAATGAAGCAATGATTTGTTATTTGTTTAAATTCTAATGCTTCTCAATTTTGCAATTCATTAAATATATTATTAAAATTATTTTCACTTTCTTCTTTTCTATAGCTGATGAAATTAAAATTATATATTAAACATTCAATGTTTAGAAATCAATAATAAGTAAACTATTATTAAAATGATATACTATTAAACTGTGATTTGAATTATACTTCTAACCAATTGTGATGTAAACAAGTCAATAGAATTAAGGGAGATCATTTTTAAACTTAGCAGCTCGTTATTTTTTTTTTTTTTAATTTTTTGGGTCTGATCGTGGGGCCTGAACTCTGGGCCTGGGCGCTATACCTCAGCATTTCAACTCAAGGCTAGCGCTCTACAACTTGAGACCCAGCACCACTTCCAGCTTTTTTCTTTTTGCTTATGTGGTGCTGAGGAATCAAACCCAGGGCCTCAGGCATACAAGGCAAGCATTCTAGCACTGAGCCACCTTCCCAGCCCAGCAGCTTGTTATTTGTTTCCTAATTGTGTCATTTGTTATTCTTGGTCCAAGTCATCTCTTCATCTTAATTGTTTAGTTTTCTATTTTATCTCAATTGGTTTGCTGATTGTGCATTTTGTTTTCCCTTTTTAATGACTGACATGAGGCTGAAAATCTGTATGCTAGTTTATTACTTCCTACATTAAAGTCAAATTGCTGTTCTCCACAGCTGTTCTACTCTACGACACTACAGTATTTCCCCCACTCCCATCTCCTGTATTGCTGCTCTCATATATTTTATTTTATTTTTTATTTAAATTTTATTGTCAAGGTAATGTACAGGTGGGATATAGTTACATAAGTAAGGTAATTAATTTATTTCTTTTCTAACTTGTTAACCTTTCCCCTATTTTTCTCTCTCTTCACTCCCAATGCCCCCCCCAAGATTATTTACAACATATTGACTTGTGATTACCACTGTTGCATAGGTTCCCCCTTTGTCCTTTGTCTCACCATTTTCTTTTTTTTTTTCTTTCCCTTCCCTAGTTCAGATCAACATATTTAAAATACCCAGGGTATCAAAATCAAATGCAGTGACTACAGGGGATAAACCATAGGTGGGGAAAACACAAAAGCATAAAAAGAAATCACAGTACATTAAGAACAACAACAACAAAGAACATGTCTTGGAGTTCATTTCACTTAGAATCACCTTATACAATCATATGTACATAGCTATTGAACTATTCTGCTCATCTACTAAGATTATCCTTGATGTACACAATAATGCTCCTCTATTACCCAGTAATCACACTTCTGGGCATATAACCAGGTGATCACAAACAAGGCCACAGTAAAGCTACTACTGTGTATCACAGTAATATTTACCAAAAATGACACACACACTCACACACACACACACACACACACACACACACAGATAAACACACATGGAAAACTATGCTTCAATCACAAAGAATGTGACCACCTCATTTGTAAGTAAATGGAAGATCTTGGAAAAAATCATATTAGTGAAGTAAGCCAGACTTAAAGACACATAGGTCCCACGGTTTCCTTTGTTTGTAATAATTAGTTTACATGAATGATAATCTCATGTATTTTAATTTGACATTTTGTTCTATGTTGAGCGTGCAACATTATTGCTATATTTTTTGTTATTATTTCTGCAAATAGGCAGGTATACTTAAAGAATTACATTCATCTTATCCATTATTGAAGGAAGAACAACTAAAAGAGTAACCACTACTAGGAAGAACAACTCCTACTTACTTAACTTCATTCCTATGTAAGACCAATGTTGTCCCCTGTATCCTCATGTTGTACATTACAACTCTATACCTGGTCATAATGTATATCTAGTATCTTATGCATTGTGAACTAAATGCCAGAACTAAATGCTTTACTTTAAAAAAAAAATTCTGTCAATGTTTGAGGATGGTTTGTGTGTGTCTGTGTGTGTGTGTGTGTTTACAAAGATCAGAACATAACATTTTTCTTCATTTCGAATATATCTTACAGGTCATTGCAAGTTGTGGCTAATGGGAGCAGTCTCTTGTTATTTTAAGGATGAAACAGAAAAAGATATTTGTGCATGTAACACAGTTGCTTTATTAGTGTCGTTGAACACTGAACTTCAATTTACATCTTGGCTGATGTTGTGAATAATGTGAATAACAATGAACTACAGATATATTTACGAGTTACCCAGAGAGAAATAATCACATGATTGGTGGATCAGATGATATTTCAAGTATGATTTCTTTAGAAAACTGCATACTACTTTCTACAAGGAGAATACTAACCTGGATTTTGTCCAAGAGTAGAAAATTTCTTTTTCTTCACACTCTCACCAACACGATTACCTTTTATTCAAAAGGGAATAAAGGGCAAGTTTTTACTATCTTCAGTACCCTAGACTGGCTTAAGACCAAAATCCAACCCCCTAAATGCTTGGAATTACAAACTTTTACCACCACACCTGGTTCCTTTGATTTTTTTTGATAAGAGTTATAATAGTTATAAAGTAGTATCATAGTAATTTTGAATTACATTTCTCTAATGACTTCTTCTCACAGCATTAAGCCAGCACAGAAGTTGTATTAAACACAACTGTGTAAACCCACTGGTGATATAGAGGGGTTTATGGAAAACATGTCTATTCGAACTTTTGTCCATTTTTAATCAACTTTCTTGTTAATCTCATCTTTAATCTCTCTATACAAAAATAATTAATTCAAGGTAGTAAAAAGGAAAAAATTAAGCAACTCCTAACATTTTTCAATTTTCAATAACATGATATTGCTTAAATCATTTTCTGTTTATGCTTGAGACTATATAACAATTTAGTTAGACCTTTTACATATCTATATGTATTTTATTTATTCTACATTGATTGCTCTTTCCAAAGCCTGCGTGTCTAATTTTGGTTTCTTTCAGTCTTAAGAAGTTCAGATTTCAAACTCAAGAATAAATGGATGTAAGCAAACAAAAAAATACAGTTCCTCTCATCTGATAATGCCTCTACAAGAATGAGAAAAGAGTTGATCATTCTAAGTACACTTAATTCTTAAGATAACATTTGCTATAATGCTAATGTTATTACCATTTTAGTGTTGGGAAAAATTGTAATTAAAGGCACTAAGTGCATGGCCCAAGACACACAGTGAGGAAGGAAATGAGTCAAATTTTCAAGTCTTCCAGCAATACACAAAAGGTAGATAAAGTCTCTCCATTCACTGATACTCTCAATTCAATATTCATACTGTCCAAGAAATAATAGCATAGCAATTATTGCCCATGGTAATTGTTTTCTGTTACATTTTGTCTTCAACACAGACTGTGTTGGTGACATTGGGTTATCATGCACAGAGCTGTGCTTATAAATTATGGTCCAAAGAGAGGCAAATTTCTTCTGTCCCATAGTTCCAGTATCATTTTTAAAAAGTACTAAATCTTTTAAATGTCATCACTTACTGTATTTTAATAATTCAAGAATGAAAAATTTCACATTTAATCACTCCAAAATGCTTTAAGACTAGGAGATGATAAAACAGGCCTCTGTGAAGTAAATTTTCTTCTACTTTTAAAATTATTCTGAAAGCCTGGTACTGGTTTGTCACACCTGTAATCCTAACTACTAGGGATACCAACTAAGGAGCCTGAGATCTGTGGATAATATTGGGAAGCCAACAGGACAAAATAAATTCATGAGATTATTTTTCAAAATTTTAACGAAATAGCAAAGGGCCAGGAATGGAGATGTAGCTCATATAATAACTCACCAATCTAGAGAGAAAGACGTAGCGAGATGTTGAAGCCCTGATTTCAAACTCAGAGCATGCCAACACGCAGGAATGCACACACACTCACTTTTTCAAAATATCTTCATATCAGTGTTTTGCATTAAATTCTTTGTTAATGATATTATATGGGTAAAATGGGCGTCATAAACTCTTCCATCTCAAAACATTTTTATACATTTTTGTTGTAAAAATACTGTACAGAGGGGTTATAGTTATATGAGCAAAGTAATAAGTACATTTCCTATCAAACATTGTTACCTCCTCCTTTGTTTTCCCCCCACCATTCCTTCCCTTACACCTCCACAAGTACACTCCTCATACCCCAAAGCCCCACCAAATGTCCCTAGCCTAAATTGTAAAGTTCGTTTTTCAAAATAATGTCTTGTGCATCTATTGTTATACAATGGATCAAACTGAATTCCTATTTAAGCATGTTGTTTTTTTCCTTTCCCTCCCCAAATTAGAGAAGTGTACATTCAAGATGCAGGTGCACCAACATCAAATAAAGTGAAAACAGGGTTATATTGTTGGGGAGGAACGTATAAAAAAGAAAAACAATCACGTCGTACATTATAAATATGTGAGAAACAACAGCAAGAAAGAAAAAAAAACACTTGTGTCTCTATCTTGGGGGTTATTTAGCTTAACATCAACTTTTCTAGTCATATACACATAGGCTTTCAACTTTTCTGCTTATCCCAGACATATACTAGTTATTGCAAATAAGGGATACCATGGGACCTATGTTTCTTTGGACTTGGCTTACATCAGTTAATATAATTTTTTTCCAAGTCTTTCCATTTCCTAACAAACTGAGCGATGTCATTCTTTCTGATGGAGGTATAGAATTAATATATATATATATATATATATATATATATATATATATAGTATATGTGTGTGCGTGTGTGTGTACACACAAATACACACAGAACATTTTCCTTTTTTGTTTTTTAGAGCAACTTATTTTTCCACCTTCATCATTTTTTCAAATGTTTTTATTGTGATTAAGTGGTTACAAATTTCACAAATTTCACAATATTGTGGGATAGTGATGCTTAGTTTAAATCACAAACACATTCTAACTTCGATGGAGCAAATTGTCTATTATGGTCTACAACATTTATCAATTCTATGAGCTTTGCAATAGAGTTATTTCTTCCATACGTAAATTTTTTGTTTTGAAATATGTATATTTCTTTTGTATTGCATAGCGCCAGCTGTTCCCTCTTTCCCACTTGTTCCCTCCCTCCCTCCAGTGACATTGAGTTGCTTAGTTCATTTTGGTCAATGTCCAGTGCAGCTGATGGATCCCACTGTTGTATGTTTTTCCCTGATTCCTTCTAGTTCTGTGTCATCCTCCTGGTTTCCCTTCAGTGTGCACATATGACGGGCAGAATGGGGTTATTTAGTAGTGATTCGACCAGATGAGTGGAAGTTCTTGGTTTCTTAAGTGTTGTTAATTTTGGCATATCACCTTACATTTTGGATTTAACATCCGCTTATCACGGAGACCATGTGCCATTTGTCTCTTTGCTTTTGGCTTAACTTGCTCAACATGATTTCCTGTAGCTTGATTGATTTCCCTACTAATGCCATTATTTTGTCCTTTCTAATGGCTGGAAAATATTCCGTTGTGTATAGTTACCACAGTTTTTTGATCCATTCATCTCTGGTGGGACATATGGGTTGTTTTCATATCCTGGCTATTGTGAACAGTGCTGCAATAAACATGGAAGTGCATTTGTCCTTGAATATTGGTACCTGTTGTTCAGGATAGATGCCTAGAAGTGCTATGAGTGGGCCATAAGGAAGGTCAATATTTATCTTTCTGAGGACTCACCAGACTGCTTTCCAAAGTGGTTGTGTAAGTGTACATTCACACACACACACACACACACACACACACACACACACACACACAGAGAACATTTTCTTGATCCATTCTTCTACTGAGCAGCATCAGGGTTGGTTCCATATCTTAGCTATGGACTGCCGACGTCCAGCCCCAGCCTGGCGTCTGCCCGGGGCAGAGGTGGCTCTCCTGCGGGCGCCCGGGCCACTACTGAAAGGTCCACACAGCAATAAACATTGTTGTGTTGGTAGTTTTAGTATGGACTGGTTTGTGATCATTTGGGAGAATGCCCAAAAGTGGGATTGCTGTATAATAGGGAGCTCTATGTGGAGGCTTTTGAGGAACCTCCAAACTGCTTTCCAAAGTGGATGAACAAGTTTACACTCCCACCAAGAATGCAGTAGGCTTCCCTTCTGGCCATATCCCTTCCAGCATCTGTTGTTGTAAAAATATGGAATGATTCACTAATTTGTGTATCATCCTTGTGCAGGGACCATGTTAATCTTCTCTGTATGTTCCAATTTTTGTGTATGTGCAGCCAAATTGAGCACAAAACATTTTTTATATATAAAGAGTAATTGATTTTCTTAAACTAGACAATTCAACAAAAATAAGTTCAAAAGAATTGTGAAATTTTAGAACCATGTGTTTCTTACATAAGCACACATTTAAGAATAAAGTCAAGATTGACATATCAAAAACAAAATAATTCCAGATATTTGTTGTTCATGAGATTTGTAAGAGGAGGAATTCAATTATTCTACAAAAGGCACTTGTCATAATGATCATTGCAGCAAATGTAAGGTTTGTTAAAAGTTTTAATGTTTTAAATATGCTTAATTTTGGGATTTGCTTATATATGGCAAAATTAAGACTGTTTGGCAGGTCATAAAAATTTTTGATAAAGTATATAATATTTCTGGTAGCATGTACTAGTAAATATGAACATTTCAGATTTTATAGAAACTTTACTAATGAGAAGTTGTAAAGACTGTGTAAAGAAGCAGAGTGAAGAGTTAAGATTTTAAGTACACAGTTTCTGTTAAATCTTTAGGGCTCCTTTACATTATATGTTAGTGATGAACAAATAATGATATAATCCACATACAAATGATGAGATGAACTATAAATAGTAATCTTAGTGAGTAAATTTAAAGGTTACTTATAGCTTTATCCAGCTTTAAATGTACAGGAATATGAGAAAATAGTAAACTCTACTATGTACACTTCAAATACTGAAAACCCTGGTAATTGTTTTGTTTTTTATTTTAGTAGTCATTAATATTTAATTATTGTTTTCTTTATTTATAGCATTTTTCCTTGTTGTAATATAATACAACTTTTTGTGAGTCATGATTAAGAGGTACTTTGAGAATATTATTGGGATGGCCACACAATTTTTCATAGGTGCATGTGAATTTACAAAGAGCAAAACTAAAAACAAAATATTGATGAAAAATTATATCAAGTAGAGTCTGAATCAGGAGTGTTGATAAATGTCCACACCTAAAATCTTAACCCTAGGCTGGAGCATCTTATTTAAATATTGTTGAGAATTTCAAGACTTCCTTTATTTAGGGCCCTTAGAAGTATGTACAGCATGCATGTGTACAAAGCCAGTGACAACAGGCAAATATGACTAAGTTTCCCCAAAAAGAATCTATGAAGTCAATAGTTATCTTCCCAAACAGATGAAAAAATGCGTCCAAAATAATTCAGTGCACCTAGATTTGTGGAGTTATTTAAGTTATGGATTCTTTGTTAGACATATTCTTTTCTTTTAAAAATTGTCAAATATTAGTTTATAATAAACTTTGTCTAGTATTTCTTGGTTCAAAACAGAAATCTTGATACAGTTGATGTCACTTGGCTTTCTTACTATCTCAGTTCAAAGCCAACCTAGGCAGGAAAGTCTGTCACATTCTTATCTGTAACCAAACACCAAAAACGCCAGAAGTGGAGTTTGGCTCAAGTAGTAGAGTCCTAGCTTTGGGGGAAGTTGGCCAGGGAAGACATTTCTTCAGGGACATGGTCCAGCCTCTGAGTTCAAGCTCCAGAACAAGGACAAACTAAACAAACAAACAAGAAAAAAATGCACATATTTCTTTGGGACCATCCATAAAGCACTGGTTTGAGAACAGACTCCTTTTGCTGATCATACTCACTGAATCCTGCTTTTTTGGAATACTAATTGCGCTGGAGAATTCAGGACAAGACTAAATGAATTAATAAGTGACTCCTGCAACAACAGAATCATCTCAATAGTGAAATATCCATGCATAAGACAAATTAAAACCTCCAAGTCTTTGTTTCCTTGCAAAAGAAAACTTTTAAAACAATGTTTATTTCCTTTTGTTCTATGCTGGCCTTCAAATGGCACATTGTTTCCTTTTGAAATACTTTCAAGAAGAAGTTTTCAGACAATTTTTATATGAATAAAGAACACACTCGAAAAAAGTCAGGGACAGTTTCTTCAAGCGTGGATTCTTTTTTTTCTAACAATGAATATATATTTTTTACAGTGAAAATACTGAACAGAGTGGTTACAATTACATGTGCAAGATAATGAGTACAGTTTTTATCAAGCATTGTAGCCTACTCCTTGGTTTCCCCTTCCCATCCCTAGACATAAAAGAAATGCAAATCAAAACAACATTGAGATATCACCTCACCCCAGTTAGAATGGGTATAATCAAGAACTCTAATAACAACAGATGCTGGAGGGGATGTGCAGTCCCACTTTTGGGCATTTACCCAAATGTTTACAAACTAGACCACACTAAAGCTACGAGCACAACTAAGTTTATTGCAGCATTATTTATAGCTAAGATCTGGAATGAGTACATTTTTTTATCAAGCAATGTAGCCTACTCCTTGGTTTCCCCTTCCCATCCTCCCCTCCCCCCTCCAACCAATCCTCCTCCCCCCAACAACAAAGTTGTAAAGTTCGTTTTTGAAATAACAACTTCTACATCTCATTGTTGCAATGGGTCCACCTGTATCCTTATGTAAATGATTTGTTTTTTTTCCATTCCCCTCCAGAAATTATACCGACATCAAATACAGTGAAATCGGGGGTTATTGTTATCCGGTGGGGAAGGGACATAAAAAGCAACAAGGAAATCATCTTATAAATGTGTTAGAAAAAGTCACATGAAAGAACAAAAAACATTCGAAAACATATCTTAGGGTTCATTTCCCTAACATCAACTTATCTGATCTTTTTTGTTTGACTCAGACATATACTAGTTATTGTAAATAAGGAAAACCATGGGACCTATGTTTCTTTGGGCGTGGCTTACTTCAATTAATGTAATTTTTCCAAGTCTTTCCAGTTCCTAACAAATGGGGAAATGTCATTCTTTCTGATGGAGGCATAGGATTCCATTGTGTATATATACCACATTTTCTTGATCCATTCATCTATTGAGGGGCATCTGGGTTGGTTCCATACCTTAGCTATGGTAAATAAGGCTGCAATAAACATAGTCGTGCTGGTACCTCTAATGTGGCCTGTTTGTGAACATTTGGGTAAATGCCCAAAAGTGGGATTGCTGGGTCTTAGGGGAGCTCTATGTGGAGTCTTTTGAGGAATCTCCAAGAACCGACCTCAGTACTACTGGAATAGAATTGAAAACCCAGAAATGAACCTACAAACTTATAGCCGTCTAATCTTCGATAAGGGAGCTAAAAAAATTGAAGAAAGACACCCTCTTCAGGTAAAATGAATGTTTTCAGGCTTCATAGAACTAGCACAAAGACATCTTTGGACATGAGGTAACACACCTTTCAGAGACAACTTAGTAAATACAAAATATAAAATTTAAATGACTTATAAAAACATTATTCATGTACATATGGCCATATAAGATAATGTTAAGAAAAATGAAACCCAAGATAGGGACACAACTTGTTTTATTCTTTATTGAAATTATTTTTAATGTATCTAAAATGTACTATGTGATTTTTTCGTTTCTCCTCCATGTTCTTCCCGCATAATATAACTCCTGTTTTCACTGGATATGATGTTGGTGCCCTGCATCTTGCATATACATTTTTCTAGTGTGGGGAGGAGAAGGGAAACAACAAAATGCTGAAACAAAGATTCAGGATGACCTATTGTAACAATGATATGAACAAGACACTATGTAGAAAACGAATTTTACAACTTGTGGAGGGGAGGGGGAATTGGGCAGATGGGGAGGGAATGGATAACACAGGAAAAACAAAAGAGGATGTAACAATAAGATATGTACTCATTACCTTACTTATGTAACTCTAAGCCCTCTGTACATTATTTTTTACTATAAAAACATAAAAGAAACCATTATCCATGAGTACATTAACTTCAAATTCCGTAAGTGCTCTTAAATTAAATTTAACTTGGAGAAGATTCTCAGAAAAGTTTATTTGTGTGTGTGTTGTGAATTATTTCCCAAGTGTACACAAGTTAACAGTAGAAGAAACAATAGGAATAATAAGAGAAAGAAAAGTTCTGTGTTTAAGTCTAATGGTTCAATATACTATAGAAGACTCTGCAAATAAGACAACATTGAACCAATAAAGCCAAGGCCATTATGTAGATCTATGGGAGTGACATAGAGAAATAATTAATACTAAGAGGAACATGAACGATGAGGCCACTCTCTTTCAACTTCTATCTCTAAATCATGGTTGCTAATCATGCAAATTTGTAAAATGTACAATTGAAGAATAATTCTGGTTCCAAAGCAAGTTAGATATAAGAGCATGGACTTAACTGGAAAAAAAGTCCATGGTGAGAAAGCAGGAATTATACTAGCAATGAACTGGTGGCCAAGATCTCATTTCTTTTTCTTTCTTTCATTTTTTTCTTTCTTCTTCTTTTTTTTAATGGTTGAGGCAGGGTTTGAACTCAGCCTGGGAAATATCTCTCCACTCTTCAGCTCAAGACTAGTGCTCTACCTGTTGAGCCACAGCCCCACTTCCAGTTTTCTGGTGGTTAATTGGAGATAAGTGCCTCAGAACATTTCTTTCCTACTCATACAGGATTTGAACTGCAATCCTCAGATCTCAGCCTCCTGAGTACCTAGAATTTTCTTCTGTGTTTTCTTTGTCTGAACTGGATACTCCAGTCCTGAGACACACTTGATAGCTTGTGAAGATAGAATGGAAGAAACAAGATCAAGAACCCATTACTCCACTGGAGACAAAAGAATTCTCTATGTTTTCTCTCATCTCTCTGTACTACTCTTTTTTCATACTTTTAAGTCAAGTGATTTTGAATTATATCTCTCCTTTTTTCTGGCAAGTAATTGGTCAAAGTAATTCACTAAATATTATTTGCCATTTTTTTCTATCATGCTGTTTACGTGTCCAAGCAAGTCCATTAAACTTCACCCTTGTGTTTGGTTGCCACGAAAGCCCAACATCTAGGTTAATGAGGACACACTTTAATGTAAAACTTTGTCTCCAAAAACCCAGTCCAAGAGGCTATGATCACAAATATTTAGCTATTCATTTTTCTTTTTTCTTTTACCTTTAAAGTTTTCCTGTGTCTAAAGTGCCCACAAAAATAAGTACTCCACCAATTTTTGGTTCAATCACTTCTAAACTCAAAGATATATTTTACTAACAAGATGCTTAGAGGAAAGCGAAGTATACTCCATGTTTATCTTCTCCCTTAATACTCTCCTTAGATACAATATCAGAAACAGTGAAGTTATTCTTTGTAAAATTATTTCAATGGATTATTTTTCTCTTGGTCTTGCATTTGCTCAACAAGGTGCATGAAGACCAGACTTAAATCACCCATACCTTGAATGACAGTGTCTCTTACAACGGACAATACTTCTTTGTCCTACTTCGATGTCCTCCTCTTAGCTCTTGCCTGATTTCCAATTAATCACAGCTTCTTGACTTCAAATCTGGTGAAGCTGAAAGACTATAAGGCCTACCTCACTGCTACATCTTCATGGTTTCTCTTTTTAAACTCTTTATTTGGATGTGGAATTTATTTTCATGTCCTCATTCAGTATTTTCTGAATTGTAGTGAGCCAAATAGGTTCTGTAAAATCACTTTAGGTACCAAAAATGTTAACACAATCTATATCAAAAAGTTTTGGCCTCCCTCCACTGCTTAACTTGGGCTTCTATGAACGCCTTTTTTTACCTTTTCAATTTGCTCAATTCTTTTCTTTTCTTTTGGGAGGGGGGTCTAGTCGTAGGGCCTGAACTCTGGGCCTGGGCACTGTCCCTCAGCTCTTCAGCTCAAGGCTAGCATTCTAGCCACAGCACCACTTCCAGCTTTTTTTCTTTTTGCTTATGTGGTGCTGAGGAATCAAACCCAGGGCCTCATGCATGCAAGGCAAGCACTCTACCACTGAGCCACCATCCCAGCCCTGTTCAATTCTTCTTCTGATCCCAAAACTTTTTGGCTTATGTAATAAGGGAAGTCTTCACTATATCATGTTAATAAGGATATTATATTTTGTGAGCTACTTAGATATGTGAAATCATTGGTTTGAAGTATCCAATCTGATGTTTTTCTGTGTTTCACTGCTTCACATGCAAAGACATTGTGGAAAGTATTGCAAACAGAAAAGTGTAAACCCAATAACTTCTTTCATTGTGGAGGGCATTTTCTCCCTAAATATTTTGACCCAAATTATCTTTTTCAGAGAATTACTGTTTGGTAATCAAAGGTCAATTCACAAATTTTGATGTCTTTTTTTTAAGAACTTTGAATTTAAATTCCACTAGAACCTTGTTTGAAACAGTGAGAGTATATTTCCTGGGTAAGGACAATTCTCAAGGGAACCTACAGGATTTATAGCAAGGTTTTTGCGGTTTGTTTGTTTAGAGTGAAAATGAGCCATCTTCACCCACATTGCTCCCTCTCAACTAAGTCTCCATGGATTTCTTTGCATGAAAGCCTATTTTCCCAGGCAATTTTAAATTTTCTTAATAGGCTAAGCTATTAAAAAGTTTGAACAATTACACTTTACCTGTCATAATTTTTTTTCTTCTTTTTTCTTTTGAAAATACTATACAGAGGTGTTACAATTACTTGAGCAAGATAATGAGTACATTTCTTATCAAGCATTGTAGCCTCCTCCTTTGTTTCCCCTTCCCATCCCTTCCTATCCTTCCCGTGTCCCCCTCAGCAAATCCTCCCCGCTTCCCCTTCCTCCCCCCACACCAAAGTTGTAAAGTTCCTTTTCGACATAACGACTTGTACATCTCATTTTTGCAATGGCTCCAGCTGTACCCCTATTTAAACGATTTGTTTTTCCCCTTCCCCTCCACAAATTATACCGACATCAAATACAGTGAAAGCAGGGGTTATACTGTGGGGGAAGGACATACAAAGCAACAAAGAAATAATCTCATAAATGTGTTAAAAACAATCGCATGAAAGAAAAAAAAGCATTTGAATACATATCTTAGGGTTCATTTCCCTAACATCACCTTATGGGACCTTTTCTGCTTGACTCGGACTTATACTAGATATTGCAAATAAGGGAAACCATGGGACCTATGTTTCTTTGGGCCTGGCTTACTTCACTTAATATAAGTTTTTCCAAGTCTTTCCATTTCCTAACCAATGGGGCAATGTCATTCTTTCTGATGGAGGCAAAGAATGCCATTGTGTATATATACCACATTTTCTTGATCCATTTATCTAATGGGGGCATCTGGGTTGGTTCCATATCTTAGCTATAGTAAATAGTGCTGCAATAAACATAGTCGTGCTAGTAGCTTTAGTGTGGTCTTGTTTGTAAACATTTGGTAAATGACCAAGGGTGGGATTGCTGGGTCATAAGGGAGCTCTATGTGGAGTCTTTTGAGGAACTTCCACACTACTTTCCAAAGTGATTGAACAAGTTTACAAATTGTCATAATTTTAAAACTCTTTTGAAATTTCTTTATCAGAATTGCAAATTCACCAATCTTAATTCCACCTTTACCATCAAAAACAGTTAACATGTTGTTTTCATGATATTGTGTCCACGAAACTATTATTTTCCAATGACTTTCTTATGCGTACATATGACCATATAAGCTGATGCTGAGCAAAATGAACTCCAAGATATGGAAACAGTGATTTTTATTTGTGATTGTTGTTTTTTCATGTACTATGTGATTTCTCTTTTCTTTGGGCTTTTCCTCTATGGTTTATCCCTGCTGTATTTGAATTTGGTACCCTGTTTATTGTGTATACATTTACCTAAATTGGGGAAGGGAAAGGGAACAACAAATTAGCGAGACAAAGGACAAAGAGCAAACCAATGCAATAGCAATACTCACCAGACAATATGTTGGAAATGTACATTACAACTTGTGAGGTTATTAGGGTGAAGAAAAACTGTGAGAAAAATGAGGGAGGGGGTAACAAGTTTGAAAAGTTTTTTATTCACTAATTTACAATTACTGAGACCCCACTGTACATCACTTTGACAATAAAATTAAACTTAAAAAATAAGTTGCATAAAATATAGCTTATCTCTATTTTGAAAAAAATACTAAACCGCTGCTAATGTGATGCCCTCCTTGTTCTGGAACGAACACCACAATAAACTGGGTTGCATGAATTTTCCCCCACTGGTATTCTTGAGATCAAAATACTTGCAAATATTACTTATACTTATACTTTTTTAACTATCATAGATATTCAGGATGCTAAGATTGGAAGATTATAGTTCAAAACCCACCCAGGCAGGAAGGTTCCTTAGAGTCTTATCGCCAATAACCTTCTCAAAAAAGCCAGACACAAGTGGCACTGAGGTTGAAGTGGTAGGCCATGAACCTTTAGCAAAAACAGACTCAGAGACAGTTTCCAGGCTCAGAGTTCAAGCCCTAGGACAAACCAATAAAACAAAACAAAAATAAAAACAAACCCCAAACCTAACACTTTTCTCATTGCATACAGAGGCATGTAATTAAGGAAATTGCTTCTTGTGTTACATATAGGTAGAAGAAAAAAGATCTCAAAGAATCATTCTCTTCATACCATGTTATACCAAAGCCTCAAAAAATTGCTCTTTGTGGAGCACATGGGCAGCAAATATGGCGCTGGGAGGGGGTTGAGTGGGCAGAGCCTAATTTACTGTAGAGCACATGGCCAGCCAAGATGGCTCTGGGAGGGGGTTGAGTGGGCAGACCCCAATTGATCTTCTGATCAGTGCCTAACCAGCCCGTGAAGGCTCAGGTGAATGATAGGGTGTGACCTTGACAGTGATTGGTTCCTCTTCCTCCCTTACCATACCACCCACCCTTGTTGTCTTTAAAAGGGGCTGCTCTCTGTTAATAAACGAGTTTTTCTACCTCCTGGATTTGGCTCCCCGCTGTGTCTGATTGTCTCCTGGGCTGAGGGAGGCTAGGGAACGGGCGAGCGCCGCACTTACCTTTCCTCAGACCCCGTCCGTCTTTTGTGGGATGGACGAAGACCCAACATCTGGCCCCCAACTTGGGGCACGAAAGGAAAAGATACCAGCCGAGGCTAAGCGGTCTCTCGGGGTAAGTGAAACCCTAAATATGGGTAATGCTATATCACAGAAGAAGGAGGAGGAGGCAACATTAGGCCTAGAAAGAGTACAGGAAGACTTGGAAAGTAAAAAAGAAAAGGAAAAGGTCAAATTCGACCGGGAACGCACTATCTGTGCATGCAGGGGCGGAGGCAGCTACTCAGGTGCCCCAGACGGTCCTAGGCCCCCTCCCTATTCCCCTGATTGGAAGGGAGGTACGGCGCCCTACGAGACCTGTGAGAGGGACTTGCAAAACCCAGACCCCTACCACATGGAGGGACCAAGGGCTGAGGAAGTAACCTACTCGGAGACCTCCTCTGGAAAGGAAGGGCCACCCAAGAGCCCTGGAAAGGAAGGGCCACCCAAGAGCCCAGATTCTCGGCCACAAGATTCGCTTCCCCAAGCGTATCCGGTCAATGTGGCATCAGGGGCTAACAGGCCCTTGGAATGGTATCCATGTGAAGCTAAGGATCTTAAAGAGCTCCGCAAGGCGGTGGCGGAGGATGGCCCAAACTCTCCCTGGGCCCAGACCACTAGTTCTCAGTTTATTAAATGGTGTGCTTTCTTTAAGGAGGAATGCAGAGCGCGAGCGGAGAGTAACCGGCAGGCTCAACCAGCAAAACCTATTACTTATGCCATGCTAGCAGGGAAGGGGGAAGGGTACTCCACCGGCATCCAACAGGCCGCAATACCTGGCCCATACCGTGACCAGGTGAGGCAAGCAGGACTTGCCGCGTGGTACAAACTAGATGATGGGTCAACTGAGTCCTCCATGGCAGAAGTGAGACAAAAACTGGGTAAGCCTCTACCTGATTTCATAGACCGAGTCCAACAGAGCGTTCACCGCAAGCAGCTGACAGGGAACCTCCGAGATCAGTTTGTAAAGCTGCTGGTCTGGGAAGGGATGAATGCAGACCACCGCATGGCCTGCACGGGATTGAGAGAGAGTTTCCTGAGCAGATGGGTGGTGGCCTCACAGGATGTGGGAACGCAACAGCATCAGTCCCAATCACTAGCTTTAGCTTTACAGGCTCAGGCATCTACAATGACTGAGACCATTACTCAGGCGCTGGCAGCCCAGGGCCAAGGAACCCCAAGGCCATCAGGGAGAGGGACTTGTTTTAAATGGGGGCAGGAGGGGCACTTTAAGAGGGATTGTTTACAACAATCCCCTGCCAACTGACCCGTGGGCAAACCGCCCCCTATACCCTGCCCCAGGGGCAGGGAGGGATACAAGTTTGATTTAGATGGGAAGTCTTTAAACTTGGGGAGGGGCATCCTCTAGCCCCTTTAACTCAAGGAGGAACCCCCTCTGCTGTGAGGCCCAGGCAGCCTCGTGGCAGGGTGACCCAGGCCCATTGGACCGTCCCCCTGGTGGATGGACTCTGCCCTAAAATGAGTATTCTCATAAGCAGAAAGAGGTTTCACTGTTTAATTGACGCTGGGGCAGACCGAACCATACTCAGGGAGGAGGAAGTGACCTTGGACTGGAAGCTTGCACCTGGGCCCCAGATATTGGGGGTAGGGGGCAACTCCCAGACCAAAGAAACGGTTGCCCTTATGACATGGACTAGCCCAGATGGAGAACAGGGAAGGATACGCCCTTTAGTGGCAAAGAACCTCACTGTCAATTTACTAGGGCAAGATATGCTAAGACAAATGGATGCCGTGGTCACTACAGACCATCGAGCATCATATGATGATATCCTGGATGGGGAAGAAGCACAAAGGCTTAAACAGGATCTAGAGGGAGTTAAGGAAGGGGATTTTTTTAACTTTCATAATTACAGAGAAGAACATAGGGGACCCGCTCGGGTGCACCCCCAATCCTAAAGGCCACTGCCCCCCAAGTACCTCCCATTAGGTGGAAGCCAGGAAGCCCAATCTGGGTGGAGCAGTGGCCATTGACCAAACCTAAACTTGAAGCCCTCCACCTTCTGGTGGAGGAACAGATAAGCCTCGGGCATATCCGCCCTTCTATAAGTCCTTGGAACACACCCTTATTTGTTATTCAAAAAGCCTCTGGGGCTTGGCGGATGCTCCAAGATCTACGGAAGGTAAATGAAAGGATGGAGCTAGTAGGAACGCCCCTAAGAGGCATGCCCTGGACTCCTGCTATACCTTCAGAATACACTTTGGTTGTGATTGACATTAAAGATTGTTTTTTTTCTATCCCTCTGCATCCAGATGACTGCGAGAAGTTTGCTTTCTCTATACCTTCTCTTAATTTCTCCCAGCCTGACCGGAGGTTTGAATGGACGGTACTGCCACAGGGTATGGCCAATAGCCCTGCCTTCTGCCAACAATACTTGGCCACACTTTTAGGGCCTGTGCTGGGTTGAGATACCTCCCTTGCCTATGCCTACATGGATGATATAATTCTGGGGCACCGAGACCCAAGCTGCCTGGAGGGCCTTCTGGCCCAGGTTCTTGACATACTAAAAAAGGGGGGTTTTACCATAGCCCTTAATAAAATTCAAAAGGTAGCTCCTTTTAAGGTGCTCGGGACCCACCTTACCTTGACTCAGGCCAGCCCCCTTAAGCCTTTGCTGGATATTCCAGCCTCTCTAACCTTAACCCAACTTCAGAGTCTTTTAGGGGAAATCAATTGGCTGTTGCCATGGGTTTCTGTCCCTAAAGATAGTCTTGTGCCCTTATTTGCCCTGCTAAAAGACAGGACGCCACAAGAAGTTATTACAATTACAGACAGCCATAGGGCAATATTTTTGCAATTCCAAAAAGCCCTGGATAAAGTTTCTCTAAAGAGGTATTCTATTAGTGAGCCCATTTCCCTTTGGTTGTTTGCAGGGGTCACATTAATATCTGCAGTTTTAACTCAAAATGGGGAGCCATTAGAGTGGGTTCACACTCCCCTGGGGGGCACACCTCGGGTGTACTCTCAAGCAGACCAACTTGCAGATGCTATTGTGAAGGGAAGGACGCAAGCCCAAAGGCATTATGGCCTCGACCCTCACTCCATTGTTTTTCCTTTTCGGATGGCAGACGTTGAGTGGCTCACTAGAGGCAATGCTCGTCTTGCTCTCTCCTTGGAGGGGTTTCTAGGCCAAACTGACTGCCATTATGGGCCATCCAAATGGACTGTCATGTTATGGCGACTTCCCCTCAAAATACCATCCCTATTTTCTCCTACGCCTATTCCTGGCGCCCTCCATGTTTTTACTGACGGAGGTAAAGCGGGCTCTGCATATGCAGCCTTTGAGGAGCAACAAAAGACCCCGAGCCAACAAAGATTTCAACCTTGTCAAGGGTCAGCACAATATAAGGAAATGCTGGCCGTAATTATGGCTCTTCAGGACATTCAAAAACCCTTTAATTTGTATGCTGATAGCCTATATATGATTAACTTGCTCCCTCATATTCCCCAGGCACCTATTAAGCTGGATAAAAACCCTATTCCCCCCCTTATGGTTACTCTTAAGGGCCTATTAGAAGGGCGGGGAGCCCCTATTCATATTCAACATTTGAGAGGGCATTCAAATCTTCCTGGGTTTTTCTCCCTAGGCGATAAGTGGGCGGACCAGTTAGCTACTGGCCCACAAGCATTAACATTACAAGAGGCTACCTGTTTGCATGATTTAACCCATATTAATTGGAGAGGTCTTCAGCATAGATTTCCTCAGATTCCTGTAAAGGACCTCAAAAGGATAGTACATACCTGTAAAACATGCCAGCCTTTCTTAAAAGTACCCCCGTTACAACCCCCGGGGGTAAATCCCAGAGGCCTTAAACCCAACGTCCTCTGGCAAATGGATGTTACCCATTTCCCGGCCTTTGGTAAGTTTAAATATATCTTTGTCTCTATAGATACCTACTTAGGAGCATGCTGGGCCACAGCACATACTGGAGAAAGAACTAAACATTCACAAGCACATTTTCTTCAATGCTTTGCTACCTTGGGTCTACCAGCACAAGTTAAAACCGATAATGGACCCTGTTTTGTTAGCAAAGCAATGTTAGAGTTTTTTGACAAATGGCATATTAATCATACTACAGGAATTCCCTATAATCCCCAAGGCCAAGCAATTATAGAAAGAAATCATCAATGTCTTAAAGAGCAATTATTAAAACAAAAAATGGGAATTAGCCCCCATGTACAGTTACAGATAGGTTTGTTTACCATTAACATTTTAAATTTTTCAAAAGGGGCAACTGAATCCAGATTTCAGAAGCACTGGGGACAACTAAACCCTAAGCCCCAAGTGAAAGTCAGGTGGAAGGACCCCCTGACACAACAATGGAGAGGATCTGACCCCCTAGTTACTATGGGCAGGGGATTTGGATGCGTTTTCCCCATAGGGGAGTCCGCTCCCATTTGGATCCCTGCCAGGAACCTTAAGTTTTTACCCATTTACTCTATACAGGAGGATGCCCAAGAATAAGCTAACCAACAACAACAACAAAAAAAAGGGGCCATGGCCAAGGCTTGTGTTTTAAAGACAAAAGCCAGAAAGACAATTATTAACCATCCCCAAGGGCAACCAGCCCTTGAGAAGCTCTTGTGTTCTCTAACAATTGCAGATGGTGACACTCCAGCTGTTGGCTGTCCTGACTCTCCGAATCCTGTGAACGGCCCTACGGAACCTGCATCAACCTCAACGGGTGACCTGGGCAGTGATCAATGCTGGCAATGCAGAAATCGTCAGGAGCACCACAAGAGAAGCTGTCCCTTTGAGCTGGTGGCCTGACCTTCATTTTGATCACCACCCTATGGACTGTTTAATATTTTTGTAGGAGTTAATTATTTTAATGTTGCCTGCTTTAATTGTTCTTTTACTGATTGCTTGTATAGCAGCATTGAATCCATACTTAATTGTTAAACAACCACCTTTTGTTATGCTTCCAGCTTAGATTTTGTCCAACCCCACCTCTGGACTCTGAAGTGGCAAAGACTGCTATCCCATCCTTCACTAAGGTTAAAGGACTAGTAGTGACATTTCCTGGCCTGGGAATGCTTTTGCTGATGGTTTTTCTATGCCTTCCTTGCATTATACGTGCACTGCAAGACTCTTATGAGCTTAGCCAGCCAGTTATCAAGCTCCAAATGAATGAATTTCCCCCCAGAGAGGAATCGCAGCCAGAGACGGGTAAGAGGGGGTGTCAGTCTGACCAACCTAAGACAGGGCCTTCAGCTTCTCTCTGAAGAAGTTCCCGATGACGGGTAAGGCAGACAAGGCGATCCTAAGACAGGCGGGTTCACTTCTTCAAGCAAAGACGGGGGGAGATGATGTTGGGAGCAATTGGGAGCTGACAGTAAAGCTCAAAGGTCATCTTGACTCCTGTGCTAGCTTAAAGGCACGTACAAGGAACTGGCTTACTTAAAAGACACCAGGTGCCCAGGAATTAATTGAACTGCTTCGGACATTTCTAACTGGTGGGACTGATGTTTATTACTGTGCTAGGTGGGTCTGCCATTAAAACAAAAAAAAAAGGGGGAATCTGTGGAGCACATGGGCAGCAAATATGGCGCTGGGAGGGGGTTGAGTGGGCAGAGCCTAATTTACTGTAGAGCACATGGCCAGCCAAGATGGCTCTGGGAGGGGGTTGAGTGGGCAGACCCCAATTGATCTTCTGATCAGTGCCTAACCAGCCCGTGAAGGCTCAGGTGAATGATAGGGTGTGACCTTGACAGTGATTGGTTCCTCTTCCTCCCTTACCATACCACCCACCCTTGTTGTCTTTAAAAGGGGCTGCTCTCTGTTAATAAACGAGTTTTTCTACCTCCTGGATTTGGCTCCCCGCTGTGTCTGATTGTCTCCTGGGCTGAGGGAGGCTAGGGAACGGGCGAGCGCCGCACTTACCTTTCCTCGGACCCCGTCCGTCTTTTGTGGGACGGACGAAGACCCAATAGCTCTTTTTCTAAATTTATGAATTAATACCATCCATTTGTTCGCAACTCTTGTCTAGAGTATTCACATTATCATTTTATACATGAACTATTGGAATTATATATTAACTAATTTCTAATTATAACTCTTGAAAGAATATTCTGGGCAAATAGAATGCCAAAATCATTTGTGAATTTGTCAATTAAACCATCTACATAAAAAGAATTTTGTACTATCCTATAGAATATGAAATTACAAACAAAACCAAAATATTTATTTTAAATCTAAATTCTAATTTAGCAAGATCTTCAAAGTCTTACAGACGAAATTTGCTATTTCTCCAGGCTTAACCTTTTGTAATCCTTCATCATTTCTTTGGAATCCAACAGAATGATGATTATTTAGTTTTTCAAATTTTGGGAATCATGAGCCATTTTGAATCTAGGAATGTTTGGTAATTAAGAGAGCATTTAAAACTCAACTGGGGATTATATATGAGTTGCATTGCAATAGGAAACTTGACTTCTCAAAACATAATAACAAAATTAGCCCAATCTTCCAACTGTGTATTCCTTTCTTGAATGGTTTCTTTTATTAAGACAAAATTATACTACCTGGTCCAGGGAAGCTATCACTATGTAATTGCACTCTCTAATCTCCTGTCTTAGTCTGATTGCTAGAATTCTTGCCTTGTATCACATTGCCCTGCCATAGTTTCTTGGTTTATTTAACCTACATACAGACTAGCAATTCTGAACTACTCCAGTGATATTATCCACTAGAATGACTGTTCAGACTGTTTATCTACTATTTTCAAAGATGTTCTAACATTCCACACAAGATATGAACATTTTCAGATGCATCTGCAGGGGTCTCTGATTCATTCCTCCATGGATCCGATCCCTTTAATAATGATTACTTGATTCTCTTACTATCTCTGGTACCTACCTATGTAATAGTCTCAAAATTTTGAAGGTAATTCACTTGAGGACTTTCTAATTTTAAAAATTATCACTTTATTCTAGTGTTACTCAGGAAATATTTTCTATTGTTTTCTAACTTTTCTACATATTCTGAGAGTTGTTTCATTTGTGTATTCGTGTGTGCACATGTAAGTACCTCTGTGTGTATGTATATCTTTGTATGTATGTATGTATGCAAAAGCCCCAAGCTCTTATCCATCAGTCTTGCTCATGACTAGTATTCCATCACCTGAGCCATTCTTCCAATCCAGCTTTTGGCGGGTTAATTATAGGTAGTGTCACAAAGAGTGTTCTGCCCAGGCTGGATGCAAACTGAACTTCCCAGACTCCTTTACATTCTTAGGTTATATTTATCCAGTAGTACCAACTTTTAAACTACAAACATTTTTGTGAGTGTAAAGTCTAAGCTGTATACCAGATTTTTTACTCAAGAATTCATATAAAGATAGATGAACTTACACATTGCATATTCTGAGTGTACACTGTTAGAAATGTGATCTTAAACCGGGAGGCGATGAGATCTGAGGATTGGGTTTCAAAGCCAGCCCAGGTAGGAAAGTCCCGGAGATGCTTTTCTCCAGTTAACTACAAGGAAACTGGAAGTGGCACTGTGGTTCAAGTGGTAGAGCATTAGCCTTGAGCTGAATAGCAGAGGGAAAGTGCCCAGGCCCAGAGTTCAAGACCACCACCAACAACAAAAAATATATATACGTAAAGAAAAAGAAATGTAATCTTAGCCAACAGTTCATTGCTAGTATAATGCCTGCTCACTCAAGATGGACTTTTTCCCCAGTTAAGTCCATGCTCTTATAGCTGACTTGCATTGGAAAAAGAATTATTCTTCCTTTCTACTTTTAATAAATTTGCATGATTAGCAAATGTGATTTAGAAAGGGAATGGCCTCATACTTCGTGTTCCACGTAGGAGTAATGTTTTCTGTATATCACTCCCATAAATCTACATACTGAACTTGGCTTTATTGTTTCATTGTTGTCTTATTTGTAGAGTCTTCCATACTGTATTGAACCCTTATACTTAAAAACAGAACTTCTCTTTCTCCTATTATTGCTATTGTTTCTCTCACTAACTCCTGTACACTTGAGAAATAATGTGCAGCACATACACTCACAAAAAGAATGACCTGAGAAACTTCTTCCCATTAAAAATTCCCCTTAATTTACAAAGAACTTACAAAGTTTGAACTCAAGGTACTCATTGATAATGTATTTATAAGCAACATAAATTTCATATTTTCTCTTTACTAAGTTGTCTCTGAAACACGTGTTACCTCAGGTCCAAAGGTATCCTTGTGTTATTTCAGTGAACCCAGAAAACTTTCATCATACCTCAGGCAGCACCATCGATTGTTACTGGAAATAACTGCTACTGGATGTGGAAACTCCCAGGAGAAAAAATGAACATAGAGGAATGACAAAGTTCATGTAAACTTGTGCTTTCCTTTTTACTGTAGAAGAAAGAATCCCAAGGCTTGAAGGAAACTCTGTTCCTGACTTTTTCGAGTGTGTTCTATACTCATATAAAATTTTTCTGTAAACTTCTAGTTGAGAGTATTACAAAAAGAAATAATGTACCATTTGAAGGCCAGCATAGAACAAAAGGAAATAACATTGTTTTAAAAGTGTTCTACAGAAAAGAAACAAAGACATGGAGGTTTTAAAGTGTCTTATGGATGGATATTTCACCCCTGAGATGATTCTCTTGTTGCAGGATGGGACAGTTATCAATTCCTTTAGTCTGGTCCTGAGTTCCCCAGAGCAATAAGGATTCCGAAAAAACAGGATCCAGTGAGTATGATCAGCAAAAGGAGCCTCTTCTCAGACCAGTACTCCATTAAGGATGGTCCCAAAGAAATATGTGGGGTTATTTTTGTTTCCTTGTTTGTTTGTTTAGTTTGTGTTGGTTCTGGGGCTTGAATCCAGAGGCTATACTCTGTCCCTGAACAGTTGTCTTTCCTGCCCACCTGCCTTCAAAGCTAGTACTCTACTGCTTGAGCCAAACTGCACCTACGGATTTTTGGTGTTTAATTACAGATAAGAGTTTGACAGACTCCCCTGCCTGGGTTGGCTTTGAACTAAGATAGTAAGAAAGCTAAGTGACATCAACTGTATGGACTTATCTTTTGAAAAAAGAAATATCACTTGAGGGCTGGAAAGGTGGCTCAGTGGTAGAGTGCTTGCCTTGCATGCATGAGGCCCTGGGTTCGATTCCTCAGCACCACATAAACAAAAAGGAAAAAAAAGCCGGAAGTGGCACTGTGGCTCAAGTGGTAGAGTGCTAGCTTGAGCTGAAAAGCTGAGGGATAGCGCCCAGGCCCAGAGTTCAGGCCCCACAACTGGACCCCCCCCCAAAAAAAGAAAAAATTATTAGTTGTAATTTATTGTCAAACTAATATTTGACAATTTTTTTGGGTCCAGTCGTGGGGCCTGAACTCTGGGCCTGGGCACTGTCCCTCAGCTCTTCAGCTCAAGGCTAGCGCTCTACCACTTGAGCCACAGCACCACTTCCGTTTTTTTTTTCTTTTTGCTTATGTGGTGCTGAAGAATCGAACCCAGGGCCTCAAGCATGCTAGGTAAGCACTCTACCACTGAGCCATCTTCCCAACCCATATTTGACAATTTTTAAAAGAAGAGTATATGTCCATCAAAGAAGCCATAACTTAAATTTTAACTCAGCAAAAGTAGGTGCACTGAATCATTTTGGAATTATTTCTTCTGCTTGGGAAGATTATGACCTTGTCATTCCTTTTGAGGAAACTTAAAGTCATATTTCACTTTTTTTGTTGGTCTTGGGGCTTAAACTTTGATTCTGGGCACTGTCCCTCAGCAGTTCAGTTCAAGTTGAGCGCTCTACCACTTTAGCTACAGCACGACTTCTAGGTTTCTGGTGGTTAATTGAAGAGTCTTATGGATTTTCCTGACCAGGCTGGCTTTGAACCACAATCCTCGGGTCTCAACCTCTTGAATAGCTAGGATTACAGGTGTAAACCACTAGCACCCATCTCACATTTGCATTTATGTGCAAATATGCAGACAAAGAATGGAAATTTGAACCAAATGATGACATTGCAGCTTTTCAGAAAATTTGAGTTAGCAATAAATATGTCCTCCTTTTCCATGTTGTTACATTAATGACTAATGAGCTATGGAACCCTTACATTAGTATCTTATGCCATCTGTATATGTGTAGTATCAGGAAATGTTCATAGAGAAATACAGAAAGACTGAGATTTTTAGAAAGCAAAGGAGGTCAGGTATGAAAGAACAGCATAGAAAGATATACATTTATCACACAGAGCTTAAGAACTAGCCTAAGAGATTTGGAATGCTATAGGCAATGAGGAACAATCCTAATTGATAACTAGTTCTTCAATAATCAAAAAAGGTTCCCTAAAACAGCTTCTGTTATACCTTAGCTATCATTTTATTCCTTCCATCTGGAGTTATTCCTTCTCTTCTGTCACAACTGTTAATTAGCCACTGCCTTTTTGGTGCCATGACTGACCAAAAAGATTTCCATATCACACTTTGACTACCCTTCTCTTTGTGATTAGCAATGACCACACAAAGCCTGGAATCATTGACTTTCCAGAATTAATCTTCACCTGACATCTAAGCACATTCCTGGCATTAATTGCTGTGACCTAATAAACAAAACTTTTTATTTCAACACAGTATCCTAATATGAGTATTGTACATGAATCAGGGCCTATTTTCAGGTGTCAGTATGGAAGGAGCAATTATATATTCCAAGTATGGGTTCTTTATTTTGCATGTACTAACTAAATGTTTTTTATTTTGTTTTGTTTTGTTTTGTTTTTGCCAATCCAGGGGATTAAACTCAAGGATAGGGAATTATTCCCCAGCTTCTTTTTTTTTCTCAAGGTAAGTACTCTACCACTTGAGGCACAGCACCACTTCCAGTTTTTTTCTTTTTATGAGGTACTGAGAAATTGAACCCAGGGTTTCATGAATGCTAGGTAATCACTGTACCATGAAACCACATTCCCAGTGCCCTAAATGACTTTCTTAATATGGCATTACATTTTCATTCCATAACGATGTATCATAATTTTGGCCAGATGCTACAAAATGATGTTCAAAACAATACTAAGTCCAGTAAGGCTGGATGAAAAATGAATAACCATCACGGTCTAGCCAGGGCACAGAGAGGCTTACCTCATGGAACTGTTTCATCAGGCTGAGCGAGACAGCTCCTGACCCAAAGCCCACCCCCAGAATGAGAGGGCCACCTTGGGTTCCAGCCACATGGGGACGCTGGGCCACCTCCTCCAGCACCCATTCAACCAGTTCCTGTGTGTGAGGGAGAGAAAGCAAGTCAGAATTACACTTAAGTCTGTGCTGGTGGCTCAGAACTCTAATACTAACTAGACAGGAGGCTGAGAGTTGAGAATCATGGTTCGTAGCCATCCCTGGCAGGAACGACTGTGAGGCTCTTATCTCCAAAGAAACACGAGAAAACCGGAAGTGATGTTGTGGGTTCAAGTGGTAGAGTGCTAGCCTTGAGCTGAGGAGCTTGAGAACAGCTCTTATTCCTAGAGTTCAAGCACCACGATGGACAAGAAGTGGACATTCGACCACAAGAAGTGGACTGAATAGCACCCATTGTCCTAGAGAGCATAGCAGAGAAGTCAGGCTGAGCTTCCTGTGAACTTGAGGTCATAAGTAGGTCACCTGGCTTCTCTATGTCTTCCTTTCCCCAGCTGCAAAACTCAACACAGTGAAGGATCTCTTTCATCATGAGGATAGGGTAATGATGAAAGAAAGCCATGTTTTGTTTCATAATTCCAGACCTGTTGCGTGAATGATAACAGGCCCCACCTGAGCCCTTTCCTGGTATCTTCCTGTCATATGCTCCCAGAATTGTCAAGAACCTTGTCTGAAGGCCACTCCCTCTGTGCCTAGCCACGCTTGAGATCCCTCTGTATAAATCCCTTGTTTTGTCACAACTATTCTGTGAGGAGACTGAGGTCCTATTGTTGAGGCCCTACACAGAGATTCACCTGTGGTCAAAAATTGGCTGCTGTGGAGTATGAGTATGGGGTATCCCATCTAAACCGATGACTGAGCATGGCGCTACATGCCTTACCATCCCAACTACAGAGGACCAGGCCTGGTGGAGCATCCCTGTCACAGATAGGAGTACCATGATTCAGCCCAGCTTGAGCATATATTGCGTCTCTATCTCAGAAATTCCCAAGACAGAAAGGTGGCTCCTCAGAGCTGGGGAGAGGAAACAAGCAGGGGATCATGGTGCCCCTAGATGGGTGTCTGAACCGGGGTAGGGTTGGTGTTGGGGTGGCCATACACCTGTGCTGCTGGGAGAAGCTGTTGGTGGCTGCTCCCTTTGGGGTGAGCAGCAATGGCAGCAGCATTGCAGACACATGGGCCCAGAGCAGAGGACCTGGGGCAGGGACCAGGTGGGGGCCTTAGGCTAGCTGGCAGCAAGCCATTGCCTGAGGTATGAAACCCAGCACTGCGGGGAAGCAGGGGAGGGGGCCAGGGCACAGGCTGGAGTATCAATATCCTACTATACTCAAATTCTCTTGTGCACTCAGCCACCTCTGCCTTCCTCAACTGCTGGTAGTGGTGTCAACCAACAGAATGAATCCCTGTGCTACCTGGCAGCATAGAATGTGGGCGTGGCCACCATTCTTGTATCCCATTGTGCAGAAAGAAACATGAAAGAATGGGGGTGTGGCTGGAATTCTGTAATGCAAGCAGCATGGGTGGAGTAAAGATGACAGGGGCTCCCCCAGCCCTTTTCCCAGAGAACTCTGTCCAATTCAGCTGGGTACAAGAGGGCGACCTGCTTTAGCCAGATAGCCAGCTGCACAGATTGTTGTGCATGTCTGTCTGTTTCCAGTCCCAGACCTTGAACTCAGGATCTGGACAGTCTGTCAGCTCCTTTTGCTCAAGGCTGGCCTCCACACTAGAGCCACAAGGCTTCTGGCTTTGTTGGCAATGAAGCTGGACAGGGGTCTCAAGGACCTTTGAAAGACCCCCTGAGACTTGGGGTGTCCTTCAATCAGAAGAGACCCTTCCCCAAGGAACAACGAGACCACTTGTGCGGATGCAATCAGCAAGAGGTTTATTCGGGCATGCCTCGGCTCCCAGGTGCACTCAACCACGAGATCCACAAGGTTCGGGTCAAGTGTCTGAGAACCGGTTACACGGGTACCCGGGGCGACAAAGTCTGTCGGAAGACTTGCGCGCCGAGTGCCTGAAAGCACCCCATTTTTATGGGCAGCAGAAGCGAGGTTACAGAAGCGAGATGCTTGGTTACAGGGTAATGATTGGTTATTTTCAAATTATGTTCAGGGTGGGGATTGGTCAGGTTAAGCTAGCCAGATGGGGTAGGTGGGGTTGGGGGAAGGCTGACGTGTCGGTACTTGCCCGGACAAGTCTGTGCGGGTCGTTATACACCGAAACTGTTCGTTCCCTAATTTTGACAAGTGATTTACTACATCCTGCCCTACCCCGCTATCAGGGTTAAGTGTTACAGGAAGGAATGTGTTGGTCGGCTATTTTACCGGAATGCCTGGTTTTAAGGCATGTACTAGGGTCAGGCTAGGGTCTGCAGGCGGTGACTCAGAGGCTCGAGGTTTCGTTTCCTGGTTAGCGGCCTGCACTTATCCTGCCCCACCACCCCCTTAGGTATGCAGGGTAAGGGGCAGCAATTTTCTTGGGGTACCTAGTGGGCAAGCACGGGCTGGGGTCTTTCATTCCCCCATTTCCTTTTGCCTGAATGAAATCCTTCATTCACCCGACGTTTCCTCCGTTAATTTAAGCTGATGATATTGTTGGGTTAGTACTAGGGCCTGTACGACCGATAGTCGGTCTTTTACAAATTGTATCAGGCGATTTATAATGCAGGGACCTAAGGTAAGAATTAGCATTAATAGTATTAGTGGTCCCATTAGGGAGGATAACAGGGTAGCGAACCATGGGGACTTGTTCCATGATCCTTTGTACCAGCTGTACTTGTAAGCTCCAATTTTAAGACATACTCATACCATTTGCTACATACTTAAACTTTCTGAGGTTTGTCTTCTTTAAAGACAATTCTTACTTTTCAAATCCTTTCTTATCCAAAGTGGATATTAATTTTTTCCCCAATTCCTTTCCCAAGGCTTTTTTTACTACCTTCTTTACAATCCCTTTTTCAAGGCCTTTTTTTACCACCCTCTTTCTTTACAATCCCTGAGCATCTTTGTAGCTGTAGTTTAAAACTGCACAATTTTCCTTTTGCTTGCAGAACCTTTATCTTAGAACAGCCTTAAGGCACCACTGTGATGTAGAAGCTTGCTAGATTTTAAGGCTAAGAGTATTACCTCCATTGATAACACACTCAGGTTATTACCATACCAGAGCCAAACTAGGCTGTGACCATAGAGTGGATTTCCAGTCACTATGCACTGAAGTGCCTAAGACAAGTAAGCCAGTGATATCCTTGTCCCCAATATCCACTGTGGGAAGAGAGGGTTTTTGGATATCACCCAAAAGAATGTCCCACAAGATCTTAGATTTAGCAGCAGTCAACCAGGAAGCAGACTGAGGTGATGGAATCTTTAGGCAGGAGTTTCTCCAGGTGGCTGTCAGGCAGTCGTTGAACTTTAACCATTAGGGTATGCAGCAGCAGCAGCAGCAGGATCTCTCAGTGGCTCCAAGGGACTGTCACACCTCATGCTGGGCTGTAAATTCCTACACAGACTGGTTAAGGATACATTGCATAGGCTTGGCAGGCTTTGATCCTGCTGGTTTTTAAGATCTTTAAACAATAGCCCAGGACAATTTACCAAAATCACATTTTTATTAACCAGATATTTTTGTAAATAGACACAGAAGGCTCAGAAGGCTGTCTTGTAGCCATCTCTGACAGATGCAGTCTCCACACCTTGCATACCTACAACAGTTAACACTATTTTTTATGCCTTTTTTTTTTTTTTTTTTCTTGATCTTAAAAATGGGGGTAGAAGGGCGAAGTCAATCTTCTGTAAATTCTTCAAGCTGACTTTAGGGGCGTTGATCTTACCTAGCCAGGAACCTATAACTTTAGCCTATTTTACAAAGAGGCTATCAGGGTTAGATGTCATTAGGAACAATATTTAAGCTTTGACAACTGCACAGACATTTTCTCCGGCTACAGCAGTGTAGCTTGTTTAGCACTCTGGTTTGCAAAAGCATCTTCCTAGATGGCTTAGGAATGTGATCTCAACAATGCCTAAGATGCCTAAGTTACCTTTGCAGGCCTTTAGACAGATATCAATAGAAACACTCTCTCAGGTTTACAAACATTTTCCTGAGCAGATGAACTTCATGTAACTAGTGTCAGCTCAATTAGAGCTGCCAATCAGAGCTTTTTGGCACATAAAGGGGTTGAGATTTAAACTATCCCCCACATTTTATAACATTAGCTTTTTTACTATCACAGAGGACTGGCAAGTTTCTGTTCCTTACAAGGTAGATAGTCATGGACATTAGGCATGCTTCCAAACTATCTTCCTATGACCTCCCGGCTCTGACCAGTTTTTGAAGGGCCACAAAATGACTCTAGGATCTGACATTTCTGCTATCCAAGCAGTGGCTTACTGCCTCTGGATGCTCCTCCATTGCTCTTGTCCCAGGAGTGTCTTCTCTACACTGGATAAATGCCTCATTGGCATTTCCCTTTAGCTGGTCGCTGGACTCGAACTCAGGGCCTGAGCACTGTCCCTCAGCTCTACAGTTCAAGGCTAGCACTCTGCCACTTTGAGTCCCAGACTCGGGGCTTGAATACTGTCCCCTAACTCTTCAGTCCAGGGCTAGTACTCTGCCACTGTGAGTCTCGAGCTTGGGGCTTGAGTACTGTCCCCTGACTCTTTAGTCCAGGGCTAGTACTCTGCCGGCTGAATAGAGATGACAGTCTCACTGGGACCTTTTTCTGCCCGGGCTGGCTTTGAACCAGTTTGCAGATCAGTGAGTCTTATAAAAGGCCACTTTCCTCCAATTAAAAGCAACAAGGTGGTCAACATAGAAGTAGCTTTTAAGCATGCTCTTACCTGAAACTTATTAAGAGTCAAAGTTACATTTGACAAACTTTTAAGAATCCTCTGTGCTTTGCTCTGGGCTTGCTGGAGACTTAAAAAACCTATAAGAGCAAGCTAGAATAGCAATTATTTTGGTAATTTTAATTTTTCCCTTTGTGCACATTGAGGCCAATGTCAAGAACAATTTTATATTTAAACTTTATATCCCAAAATCCATTTTTTTTTATTTTTTTTAAAGTTTCCTATTAATCTTTTTTAATATACTTTAGTTTTTATTTGCATTTAAAGAACCTCTTAAAATCTTGAGACCAAGTGTCACTCATTGTCTCTTGGCTGCTTGTTTTTACACATTAAAACTTTTACACTTAAATGACAATTTTTTTTTTTAATGTAGGAATTACAGTCACCTTTACTATACCAAGAAGCTAGACTTAACATCTTTATAACTTTTAAAAACATCCTAATTGTAGAACATAATTGAAAGTAAGCCACATTATACAAATAACCTTTTGGCCCTCTTTTTAAGGCCTTTCTAATTTTAATGTTAACACATCCAAGGGGAAGTTTTAGCAATACTAATCAGGTCATCACATCACTTATTTTAACCATCATGTTTTCAGTGTCTGACTGCAGAGAAAAGAGAGAACAAAGATGGGCCGTTCGGCCCCTTCTATGGAATGGGCACACCCAATCTGACTCTTTAGGGTTAGATGAACTGCGTTTGTGCCAGCTTACCCTCTTTCACCCTGCGTGGACTCTTCCCAGGGCCTGTCCCACCATGCATGGCCAGCTGAACTGCACTTCTGCTTGTTCACCCCTTACCCCTAAAGATAGGTCTTCTGTTGGTTTCTTTTCTCCATCTCTTCTCTTGGTTCTCGAATGAAATACAGTTTTAGACAGACAGAACAGGTAACATCTTTGACAGTGTTAAACTAACCTGTACATTTAAATTTTTAATATTTATCTCCAAATTTTAGCCAAGGGAATTAGATCTCAAACTGCCAATGCATTTTTGTTAAGCCAGATAATTTGATTACAGTATAAACAGTCATGCATTTTAAAACATTAGTCTTTTAAAATACCAGATTTTCTAATTTGCAAGTTAAAGAATCTTTACAAAGCCATTTAAAACAATGTGAAGATTTTTAAAATCTTTGGTAATGTCCAAACCTCATAACCTTTTGAATTTTAAATTTAAACTCACCCAATTGTTACAGCATGCTGACAATTCTTATCTTTGAACACGTTCACAGACACACACAAAGCACTCACACAGATCTTAAAGCGCGCAAAAATCAAAATCAGTCGTACGTACACCTTTTAAAGTTCTTAAACAAAAATTTAAGACAGTATTTCTTTTTAACTAGGTACCTTTGTTGGGCTTTATTTTCCCAGAGCTTGCTTATCTAGCAAGGCAATTCACTAATTAGTCTTTTGAATCCCTTCTGTAGGAGGAGGGCTGGGGGAGGGGGTCACCTAAAACTAAACTGGCCAGATTTTTACATTGTCAGGACTAGTTGAAAAAGTCCAAACCAGACACACAGCCTTTTACACCCTCCCTGCTAGCAGCCTGCACAAGGAGAAAATGCAGCCTGAGGCTTGAAGGGAACCAAACTAGCCCAGGAACCTTCCATGCCTCACAGGGAGGGTGGGCGTAGCAGGTCTGTGACCCAGCCCAGCTGGAACTTTTATTCCCCCAGAGATGTTTAAATAAATAACAAAAACACAGATAAACACAAAAACCAAGGATCCACATTTAAAACTGGTACCAATTCTAAAACAGAACTAGACAAGAACTGAAGGCTGAGTTGGGGACTAATGAGCCCCAGTTTATCCCTACTGGAACTCTGTGCTGTTCTCACTCAGCAAGCTGAATCCAGAGGCTGCTGATTGAGCCTGTCACACTCACCCAGAACTTTCCTACCCCAGAAAACATAAAACAAACACACACTAAAGTTAACAATACAACCAAGTGGCCACAAAGACAAAATCAAGTCTCAGTGAATGGGGCGACATTTCACCACCATTCACTTACCAGGGGGCTCAAACCCCCTATTTACCTCCGGAGGATTTTTTTTTTCTTTTCTTTTTTTTTTCTCCTGCAGACGTTGACCCAGGGGCCTTCCAAGGCGGAGGAGAATTCCCAGTCATCTGGGGCAAGGGAAAAGAAAAATCCCTAGCGGCCGTCCCCTCAGATTGGCAGGTTCTCCCCCACGCTCAGACCCCCTGAGCCAAGGCCCAAGGCTGAAATCTAACTGGGGCCACTCACAGGTGGTCAGTGGCAATTTCATAATTGACAAACAAGCAAGTTCCTAAAACCTGACAATCTAGGCTCAGGCTGTCCTTCCAGTGCTGTAAAGTAAGGCTAAGGGGGGTTGTGACAGTCTGTCCCATGCTTAGATTTTAACAAACACAAAAACAATACTGACAACACTTAGAACATTTAGCTTCGCTGCGCGTTTTTGCTAACAAACTGAAAGCAAAACCTGATGGAGACTTTATTGAGAGTCCGGATCTCTCGTCTCCCCTGATGAACCACGCGTCCAAGAGGACTGGGTTCCCTGACGGGCCACTTTTTCAGGCCACCCTGATGAGCCACTTTTTCAGGCTCGCAGAAGCCCCCAAGACATCTCCTGGGGACCGCGGTCGGGAGTACGAGCTCGTCAGCTCCTCCACGGGTCCGCCTGATACAGACGAGAACGGCCGAACTCACCAGATTCGCAAGCGCACAGAAATTGGCCACACAAGACTTCAGACAACTTACAGACCGCACACAGACGACACACAGATGCTGGCCAGCTTACCTCCCGAAAATGGGTCGGTGGTCCCTGGGTGGGGGTCTCTATCCCGGACGAGCCCCCAGATGAAAGACCCCCTGAGACTTGGGGTGTCCTTCAATCAGAAGAGACCCTTCCCCAAGGAACAACGAGACCACTTGTGCGGATGCAATCAGCAAGAGGTTTATTCGGGCATGCCTCGGCTCCCAGGTGCACTCAACCACGAGATCCACAAGGTTCGGGTCAAGTGTCTGAGAACCGGTTACACGGGTACCCGGGGCGACAAAGTCTGTCGGAAGACTTGCGCGCCGAGTGCCTGAAAGCACCCCATTTTTATGGGCAGCAGAAGCGAGGTTACAGAAGCGAGATGCTTGGTTACAGGGTAATGATTGGTTATTTTCAAATTATGTTCAGGGTGGGGATTGGTCAGGTTAAGCTAGCCAGATGGGGTAGGTGGGGTTGGGGGAAGGCTGACGTGTCGGTACTTGCCCGGACAAGTCTGTGCGGGTCGTTATACACCGAAACTGTTCGTTCCCTAATTTTGACAAGTGATTTACTACATCCTGCCCTACCCCGCTATCAGGGTTAAGTGTTACAGGAAGGAATGTGTTGGTCGGCTATTTTACCGGAATGCCTGGTTTTAAGGCATGTACTAGGGTCAGGCTAGGGTCTGCAGGCGGTGACTCAGAGGCTCGAGGTTTCGTTTCCTGGTTAGCGGCCTGCACTTATCCTGCCCCACCACCCCCTTAGGTATGCAGGGTAAGGGGCAGCAATTTTCTTGGGGTACCTAGTGGGCAAGCACGGGCTGGGGTCTTTCACCTTCTTACCTAGGGTGACCATGATTCTCCTGTCACAGCCTGGTAAGTATCTAGGAGGACTGCTGAGAGCCACTGGTGCCTGCCTCATCATTGGTCTTGCTGATGTTCTTGTACAGACTGGTGAGTTCCCTATCCATGGGTTGAAGTCATGGGAGCTAGAGCCTACAGTTTGAATCCTGGTCCTGCCACCTCCAAATGCCAGGAGATCCTAAGAAACTTGTTCCTATCCGTATGATTATCAATGGAATGTGATATATTTCATGATTGCATGAGCAGATCTTGAATGATTCTAGCATAAAATTATTCACAATTATATTGTAGGACACTGATCAATTTTAGTTAATACTTTATTAAGCATTTAAACAATCACATACATATAATGGAGGCATAATGAAATTCTTAAGAATTGAGCCGCACATACTATAATGGTTCCATTTTTCTGCCAGGACTGGGATTTGAACTCATGGTCTGGGTAACTCTGTTGCACTATGTGGGAAAGGGAAGCTGGCTTCCTTGAAGTCAAGAAATTCAAGTCTGATCCTTAGGCCTGAAATAGATCACCACCAATAGAAAACATCCTATCCATGTACAACTTACATATATGATTTTTATTTGTATACATATGTTGACTCCATATTGTGTTAAATACATCTATTTTATTTTTTGTTTTATTCATGTATTGACCGTTTATGTCATTGGCTATTATGGCACATAGAACATTGATTACATTGATTAAATAGGATATAGTTCTACATATGTATTCTACTTCATACCTGACACCGAGGACATTCACAGAAAAGGAAAACATGTGTCACCATCAGCTTCTTACTCCACGATTCATTGTTTGGGAGTGCTGGCATCTGAACTCATGGCCTACAAGGCCAAACTCATGAATGGGTAAGTGTTATCACGCCATCCTGGGGCAAATTGAGCTGACAGGCTGTTTCCAGGATCTGAGTTTGAGCCCAAGGTGTTAACAAAATAAGAACAGATTGACATGCAGATGGCATTATGCTAATAAATATATATTTTTATAGAGTGCCAGATACATCTATACATTTTTCAGTTATACAGATTACATTCCTACCAATTCCTGGGTATTTATTATGGATCCATATAATTAATGTTACTGTTTTCATCCTTAAAATGTTAATGAAATCAATTAGTGTCCTGAACTTATTGCATTCCTGTAAGTAATTATATTCTTTTAATGCTTCATAAATATTAAATAAAATTAATCAACCTCCTGAAATGATGCTGTCTAATTTTATAGGAGCATCATTCACGATCAACATATTCAACCATAACATTGACACCATTCCATTGTTATTCCTATGGATGGGAACCAGTTTCTTAATATCTCCTGCCATTGGTTGGTGTCAGAATGGGGATTCGAAATCAGGGCCTATGTTGCCGCGTAGCCCTATGGCTTCCCCGATATTCTGGCAGCCTTCAGCAATACAAGGTGAAGTACCCTTTGCAACAGTGTCATTCAGACCCAGGAGGGTCACCATGCAAAGTAAGAAAACAATTTTTATGTTTTCTTTTTTTTCTGTACATTTTTTTCCAGGCAAGGCCTGGGGGTTTAGGATGCCAGGAGCAGCTATGGGGCCAGGGGGTACACCCCAGCCTAGGGTTATCAGAGCTGAGGCAGAGTTACCACGACTTGAGTTCAAGCCCTGTGCTGAGAAAAAAATTAAAAATTAAAAAATTAGCTACTTGGTTTGCAATTCCCGCTATCCATTCTTCCAGGCTTTGGATTTGAACACAGGATCTGGGTAAATCTGCAGCAATGTGGATGAAGGGGAAGATTACCGTACTTGAAGTTAAGAAAGTCAGGCCTGTTCACTAGGCCTGAATTCAAACCCCAATCCTGGAAAACATACTATTTATATTCATTGTAAAGATAGGATTTATACTTACCTATAGATGTTCAGTCCATACATGTTTGATGTGGTTGTTCCTTGTATTTTTTGTTTTATTCATTTATTTAACATCAATTGTACTATGATGAAACCCATTCTGTTTATTACATTGATGACATCCTATCACAGAGAATCTAGATTTGTAGAAACGTTCTCCATCATGCCTGACACCCAGGATTCTCATTGAAAAGGTAAACTAATTTCACACTCGGCTTCTTACTCCATGATCCACTTGTTAGTAGTGCTGGGGTCTGAACTCAGGGCCTAGCAGGACCAATTGGAGAATAAGTCAAGGTGAACACACCAACCTGTGAGCAACTAAGGAGCTCGGACATTCTCAGGTTCTGACAATGATCCCCAGGGTGGTCCACTATAGTCATAAATTCATTACTTAAACATAGAATCTATATTGACATACACGTGTGGACACTATCTTGTGTTCGGTGCACTTCTTCTTATTTTGTCTCTAATTCTTGGATGTATTGCATATTTTACTAAGTATGGTGACAGGTATAACTGTTCTAAAATGGATGACAACCTGTTCCCATGGTTATAGGGTTGCCTATACATTCTACATCCTAGTTGAGACCCAGGACATTCACAGCAGAGGAAAACGTGTGCAACAACTGGCTTCTGATAGATGAATGTTTTGTCAGTGCTTGGATTGGAACTCAGGTCTTGGCAGCTCTGGTGCCCTGGGTGAGAAGGGGAAGCTCACCATCCTTGAGGAATAGAATTTCAGGCCTGGTCCAAGGCTTGATTGGAAGCCCCAGCACAGCAATCCCACCTTTTTTAAACATAAGATCTTTCTTTACCTACAGGTGTGGTATGCATCTTGCATTCAGTGTAGTTATTCTTTTCATTTTGTGTCTTATTCAAGGATGTATTGTATATTTTATTGAGTATGGTGACAGATATAACTGTGCTAATGTGGATGACAACCTATTGCCATGGCTAGAGAGTTGTCTATATAGCATTCTCCATCCTCGATGAGACCCAGGACATTCACAGGACAGGAAAACATGTGCAACCATTGGCTTCTTACATCAGAATGAATCTTTTGGCAGTGCTGGAATTTGAACTCAAGGCCTAGCAGACCCAATTGGTGAATGGGTTATGATGAACACACACCAGCCTGTGAGCCACTAAGGAGCTAGGTCATTCCAAGGAACTGAGATCGAGCCCTGATGTGGAGCAATATAGTCATAAATTCAGAATTAAACAGAGGATCTATATTTCCAAACATTGGTAGCCTCATCTTGCATTCGGTGTAATCACTCTCTTTATTTTGTGTCTCATGCATTGATGTATTTTGTATTTTCTTGAGTATAGGAAGACAGATATAACTGTGGTGAATTGGATTACAACCTATTCCAATGAGTATAGAGTTGCCTATGCATTCTCCATCCTAGCTGAGACCCAGAACTTGCACAACACATGAAAACAGGTGCAACGACTGACTTCTCACATCAAGGTGAATTTTTGGTAGAGCTGGGATTTGAACTCAGGGCCTAGGAGGCCCAAGTGCACAATGGGTCCAGGTGAGCACACCAGCCTGTGAGCCACTAAGGAGCTGGGTCATTCCCAGGAACTGAGATTGAGCCCCAAGGAGGCCAAAATAGTCTACAAATGCATCATTGAAAAATGAGATATATATTCAAATCCGTGTGTGGACTGCATCATGCATTGAGTGTAGTTACTCTCTTTCTTTTGTATGCTATTCATGGATGTATTGTGTATTTTCTTGAGTATATGATGAGAGGTATAACTGGGTTGACATGGGTAATAACTTATTCCCATGGCCACAGGGTGGCCCATGAATTCTCCATCCTAGCTGAGGCCCACGACTTGCACAGGAAAGGAAAACAAGTGCAATGATTGGCTTCTGACATCAAGATGAATCTTTTGGCAGGGCTGGGATCTGAACTCGGGGCCTAGCAGTCCCAATTGGAAATTTGGTCCACATGAGCACACCAGCCTGTGAGCCACGAAGGAGCTAGGTCATTCCCAGGACCTGAGATTGAAACCCCCCCCCCGGGGGGGAAGAGTGGGGGGACAATAGTCATCCATTCATAAGCTGAAGTAGTATGCAAATAAGTACATATTTGTATAGGGTAGGAGAGACGGTGTCCTGTGATGGAATCCAATCTCATGGAACTACCGATTCTTGGATCTTTCCTGATGCCTCCATTTCATGAATGTGATGATTATTGTCAGCTTCATCAACTCTTCTTTACAATTAATCGATACTCCATGAGTCTTGCCTATCATTTCCTACTCGCATCATGTACGAACTACTCATTCAAGGATGAGATCGATAGCATACCATGACTCTTCCTAGGTCCAGAACTGAGTAGCTCATGATCTCCCGCCATTCCCTCCTAGTAATGGGGGCTGAATTCAAGATTCAGGCCTGGAAAAGATACACCTTATATACATTTTAAAAGTAGGATTTATACTTCCATATAGATGTTCAGTCCAAATTGTGTTTGGCGTGGTTATTCATTTTATTTCTTGTTTTATTCATTTATTTACCATATATTTTATTGACTCTGATGACACCTATACCATTTATTAACTTGTTTACATCCTATCATATAGCATCTAGATTTTAGATGTGTTCTCCATCATGCCTGGCAATGCTAGGGTCGGAAATCAGAGCCTAGCAGACCCAATTCATGAATGGGTGAGTTTGAGCATGGCAGCTTCTTGCCAATGAAGATGTGAGGGGGTTCCCACATGCTGAGATTGACCCCCATGTTTGGCCAAAACAGCGATACATGGATAGGCACACGGTGGTATACAAATAAATATATATTAGTAAAGAGTGACAGAGCCATCTATCTATGATTGAATGACAACAAATACGTTCCTACCAACTCTTAGGTATATATTATACTGCCAGTGAATGAATATTATTCGTTTCATGCTTAAAAAACTATTAATTAAGATCAATCAGCATTCTAGGATTATTGCATCCAATTTTAGACTAGACCAAGGCATGAGCTACTCTTTCAACCAATATTCCTATGCATAAGAATGGGTCTCTTGTGATTTTCTGTCATTGGTGTCAGGACTGAGATTTGAAGCTAGGGTCTATGTTGACAGGTTGGCCATGGCTTCCCTGAGAGCCCACCAGCCAACAGTAATGGCTGGTCAGGTCCACTTTACAGCAGTGTCATTCAGACCCAGGATGGTCACTGTGTAAAGAAAAAAAATCATAAAAACCCAGGCCTCTGCAGCTCGCCACTTTTTGTGTTTTCCAGCTTCCTGACAGCCCCCTGGGCCTAGGATCTCAGGATCGGCTATGGGTCCAGAGACTGAATCCCAGCCTACGGAGATCCAAGCGGAGGCAGTTTCCACGACCTGATTTCAAGCCCCATGGTTGTCCAAAAAATAAATAAATGAAGAAAGAAAGAAAGAAAGAAAAGAAAGAAAGAAAGAAAGAAAGAAAGAAAGAAAGAAAGAAAGAAAGAAAGAAAGAACGAAAGAAAGAACGAAAGAAAGAAAGAAAGAAAGAACGAAAGAAAGAAAGAAAGAAAGAAAGAAAGAAAGAAAGAAAGAAAGAAGAAAGAAAGAAAGAAAGAAAGAAAGAAAGAAAGAAAGAAAGAAAGAAAGAAAGAAAGAAAGAAAGAAAAAAGAAAGAAAGAAAGAAAGAAAGAATTCAACAAAATTAAAAAAAATAAAGTTCCTTGGTTTGGAATTTCTGCCAGTTTTCTTTCCTCGCCTGGGATTTGAACTCGGGTTCTTGGTAAATCTGTAGCAATGTGAAGGAAGAGTTGCCACTACTTGAGTTCAAACCCCATGCCAACCAAAATTGAAAAATTAAGTCACTGACCTAGGCAGGCGGAGATAGTTGTCAAGATGGGAGGGAAGAGATGGTAAGGGGAATACAAAGGAGGAGGCAACAATGCTCAATAGGAAATGTACTTATTACCTTGCTCATGTAACTGTGACCCCTCTGTACAACATTTTTACAATAAAAAACATACAAAAAAAAGAAACATATTAGTTTTCAGAAAAGCACTTTGGGGGTAAGGGAAGGAAATCTGAATGGCTGTACAAAATTCTACGCTGCCTGTTTTTTTTTTTTTGGTCCGGTTGTGGGGCCTGAACTCTAGGCCTGAGCACTGTCCCTCGGCTCTTCAGCTCAAGGCTAGTGCCCTACCACTTGAGCCACAGCGCCACTTCTGGATTTTTCTTTTTGCTTATGTGGTGCTGAGGAATCGAACCCAGGGCCTCAGGCATGCAAGGCAAGCGCTCTACCACTGAGCCAACTTCCCAGCCCTACTCTGCCTATTTTTAATGTTCAGTATGGAACTGAATAAACATAACTGCTTCCATTAAAATAATTAAGTCACTTTCATGGAACTGGGGCCAGTATTTCTGCAATTGCTAGGATTTGAGCTCACCATCCAGGTAAATCTTTTGCAACATGGGAGAAGGCGAAGCCCACTGTCCTTGAGGAAAATAATTCAGGCTAGAGTTCCCAGGGCCTGAATGAAGGCCCTGCAATGGAAAAAAATATTTCTATACATGTGTACTGAATGTATGATATATACTTACATATGTATGTTAATTTCATATCATGATTTTTATTATTGATTCTGTATTTTATTTTTATTTGATTCATTTATTTATTGATTATTGTATTTAATATTATTATACACATAATATGTATTGTATTTTGCACATCTATTATAAAATTATACACAATAACTTAGGACATTGACTAATTTTCCTTAATATTTTATTAAGTGTTGAAACATAATACATAATTAAATGGAGCCATTTGTCACAGTTTTCACATGTTTAGAGTCTCTCCCAAGTATGAGCTTTTTCTTTTTTTTTCTTTTTTCTTTTTCTTTTTATTGTGAAAATACTGTAGAGAGGGGTTACAATTACATGGGCAAGATAATGAGTATATATCTTATCAAGCATTATAGCCTCCTCCTTCGTTTCCCCTTCCCATCCCTTCCCATCCTCCCTGAGTTTTTTCTTATCTTTGGACATCTTCCTATAGAGATTCCTTTAGATGATTTATACTCAGAAGCCTTTTCCTGAGGATAGGCAAATTGAGGGATAAAATTTTAAGGGTGGAGCTAGAAATGTGGCTTAGTGCTAAAGAGCTCGCTCCCTCAGCATGCATGAATGCCAGGATTTGAATCCTCAGTGACACATACTCAGGAAAAGCCAGAAGCTGTAGAGTGGTTCAAGTGGCTAACCTTGAGAAAAAAAGCACAGAGATAGTACCAAGGCCCTAAGATCAAGCCCCAGGACTGACAAAAACAATAGGCCATTGTTGGGTCTTCGTCCATCCCACAAAAGACGGACAGGGTCCAAGGAAAGGTAAGTGTGGCGCTCGCCTGTTCCCCAGCCTCCCTCAGCCCAGGAGACAATCAGACACAGCGGGGAGCCAAATCCAGCAGGTAGAAAAACTCGTTTATTAACAGAGAGCAGCCCCTTTTAAAGACAACAAGGGTGGGTGGTATGGTAAGGGAGGAAGAGAAACCAATCACTGTCAAGGTCACACCCTATCATTCACCTGAGCCTTCACGAGCTGGTTAGGCACTGATCAGAAGATCAATTGGGGTCTGCCCACTCAACCCCCTCCCAGCGCCATCTTTGCTGCCCATGTGCTCCACAGGCCAGATGCCAGTGCTCACACCTGGAATGCTAGCTTCTCAGGAGGTTGAGAGCTGAAGACTACAGTTCAAAGACAGCCTAGGCAAGGAAAGCTCCAGTGAACCACCAAAAGATCCCACCTGGTGCTGTGGCTCTAGTGGTAGAGTGTTCACCTTGAATTGAAGGGCTCAAGGAGAGTGCCAAGGTTTGAGTTCAAGACACACAACTGGAAAAAAAATGAGGGTTAATCAAAGTACTTTCCTATTTGCTAATTAGGAGAACATTCTCTGGAAAATGAACACTGATGTACACCAGAATTGGAGTCAGAGCTCTAGGTTCAAATGTAGCAGATTTATATTCCCAGCCTCTTAGACTCTAGCATTGAACCTTGTGTCCTACATGGTTCTTAAAGGTCCAATGTTGAAAGGCTTAATATGCTTCCCGAACCTTATGTGATAAGCAGTTGACTTGTATTGTCAATGTCATTACATTTCTGAACCTAGCAGAGCACCAGTAGCTCATGCCCAACACCCTAGATCATGAGGCTGAGGTCTCAGGATCACAGGGTGAAGCCAGCCAGGGCAGAAAGGTCTATGACACTCTGACTTCCACTTCTGAAAGGTCAGATGTTCAAGAGCTTCCTGTGTTTCCCTTGGTGATGAGAAGTTACTTGCACTCTAATGTTCTTAGAGTTCTCGAGCTATAGAAGCAGGAAAGAAACATTATTGAACCATCCTGGGTTCAAATGAAGTTCTCAGTATCCAAGCCCTAGCAGTGTTTGCAGAAAAACTCCAGTGTAACACTGTAATTGAAGGACAGAAAATGGTTGCAAAAGCCAGGCTAGGTGCAGAGACCTAGGCCTGCAGGATTAGGAAGCAGAATGTACACACTCAACTGGGAAAGTCAGCTGCAAAAGCCAGCAATGGGGGGAACCCTGAAACATTTGTTAGAGTTACAACAGGGTCAGGCTTTTCTCACCCTCTTCAAACAATGACTAATTAACCTTCCTCTCTCAGGTGAAGGGAGCCTCAGGCTATCTTTAGGGTAACAATAAAGAGCCAGTTTAGTAGGGGAGAAAGGAGGAACAGAGAAGAAAAACCCTGCTCTCTGGTCTTAAGGAGTGGGGTTTTGACTCTCCATCTGTCAGATTTAAAGACCATTCTTCTACCTCCACCAGTCCATTCTCCTTCCTTCATTCTGAACATCATTAATGCAAATTCCCAGTCCAAGGAGAAGCAGGGTCCTTTCTCTTCTGTCTCCAAGCAACTGAGTTAAAACCTGGCTCTGCCCTCTTGGCTCTGGGGCATTTGGCTGCCTTAGAAGTGGGAAAGAGACAGTCTTCCTGCTCTGTGGTTGTGTGAAGGCGAAGTTGGTGACCGGAACACTGCAGAATGCATCATGATTGGGAATTGTTCCCTTCATTCCTCCTGACATCCAAGACCAGGTTAATATATCATGTTTATTTCTATCTATCTATTTATCTATCTATTTTTCTTTCTATTTATCTATCTTTTTTCTATCTATCTATTTTCTATGTATTATTTATGTATGTATGTATGTATGTGTCTATCTATCTATCTATCTATCTTTCTCTCTCTCTCTCTCTCTCTCTCTCTCTATCTATCTATCTATCTATCTATCTATCTATCTATCTATCTACCTACCTACCTACCTAGTTAGCTAGCTACCTACCTACGTAGGTTTCTGTTTGCCAGGTCTAGCCACAGCACCAATTCTGGCTTTTTCTGTGTATGTGATACTGAGTAATCATACCCAGTGGTTCTTGCATGCTTGGCAAGCACTCTTTCAGTAATCCAAGTCCGCAGCCCCATCTTTTTCTTCATGGTAGATTTTACATAAGTATACTACCATTTTACATCCCCAAATTTAATTTTCTGAATACTATTTATTTCTAAAAAACCTTTTCTTCTGTTCCCCTGCCTGATTTGTGTCTGTTACTGCATGGGCCTCATAATAAAATGTAAATAAAAACTGCTGAGAGCTTAAGTGTGCATCATATAAGGACACAGGCCTGGAACCCTGGAAGAGAAAAGCCATGGGCCTGAAATGAAGAGAATGGTGCAGTATGTGCAACGAGTATATCTGAAAAATGAACCAGTAAATAAAAGGAGTAGCATTGCATATGGTCTGTTTGCACTCAGGGAGGTACTATACACACATAAGTAGTTAGTGCACTGATACATAATCCTGGCCTTCTCTTTTTGAAAAGAGAAGCCATCCCAGTGCTTAAACACAGGGCCCAATGCATTCCTCAGCTGTTTCGTACAAGGCTGAGGCTTTACCACCACCACAGCTCCACTTCCAGCCATCTGGTTGTTAATTGGATATAAGTGCCTCCCAGGCTTTCTTGCCTGGTCTGGCCTGTGTCTCCTGCTCGGCTTTCTCTCTCAAAGCTGTAGCTTTACCCTCTGGGATACTGTTCCACTTCTGGTTTTCTGGTGGTTTATTGGTGATAAGAATCTCACAGACTTTCTTGCTCGGGCAGACTTTGAATTGTGATCTCCCCAGGAGACTGCAAGCAGCTTTCTCAGGGATACTCTGAGAAACCCCTAAACACAAAACCTTAGTATAAATCTCGGGATGTACTAGAGAAAAACAGAAATATGCAGATGCTTCTAATGTGTTCTAGATAATTAATACTGGAGATACACAACATTCATAATTATTAGATCATTTTATAGAAAAAAGGAGCAATGCAGACAGTATGAGGATTGCTCCAGCTTTCGGTTCTCTCATCCTTAGACAGTAAATTCACTGTAGCTCAATGCTAAGTGCCAGAACTGGCATGTAATGTGGACATTAGCTGCCAAATCCTGTGATACTCATTTCTCACTTTTGGCTTCAAACCTGTGACCAGAAGAGAAGATGAGGAGAGAAAATCCTTCTCAGAGAAAGCAGCTATAAAGGACATTGGAATTGCTTACTTATAAATTCAAACCACTGGAAGGACCCTGTTAAGAAGTCAGATTGTACAGATTAAAAAATGAAGAAGAAAAGAAAGGCAACAGCCAGTGGAGGCTGACTATAATCCCAGCTCCTCAGGAAGCTGAGATGTATAGAATCTGAGTTTAAATCCAGCCAGTATAGGAAAATCCATGACACTGTTATTTCTAAGACATCACAGAAAAACCCAGAAGTGGGGCTGTGATTCAAGGTTAATGCAATACCCTTGAGCAAAAGGAGCTCAGGGATAATGCCTAGGTTCATAGTTCAACCCCGGTCCTGCTCCCTCGAAAAGAACCTGTACCTCCATGTCTCTGTGTATATGGACGTATTCCTACAGGTGAATCTCCAGAGTAGCTAATATGAATTGCACCAATCTAGAAAATCTGTTTTCAATTCAATGATTTCATAACACAGAGAGTGCTTTCATGACAGTGCATGTTCTGGGGCTCACCTCACTGTTCCCAGTGTAGCCTGAGGGTTGCTCTGCATCCCAGGCCTGCTGGAAGAAGTCTCTCTCATTGTTTCTCTGCATCCCAGGCCGCTGGAAGAAGTCTCTCTCATTATCTGGATATGCAGACAAATGGCCTCAGTCCTGTTCAGCTGTTTAACAAACAATTCCATCTGTGTCAGTTAGTCTTGATGAGTGTGGGCAGGCTTTGAAGGCCAGGAGAAAAAGGCCTCTTTGTATCCCAAGCGATCTCTCTCCCCAGTGCCCTGTTTTGACAGGAAGCCTTCATTTGTGCCACTTCCCATGGCAGGCCAAGTCCTGTGCACTCATCCTGCCTTTGTGAGACTATATTCTGGTGTTCAGATACAGTGCTCAATATAATTCAGGAGACCTTCTGGCAGACAACTAGGGCACTGAACCTAATGAAATATTTCATTGTTGGACATGATGGGCCTATGATGCCTCTCCTAGGTTTCTTGAAGCTTAGGAAATCCAAGCACATGTCAGATATCTCAAAGCTTCCTGTCATCTAGGGCTGGTGAAGCTCGTCAGATATTGAAACTTTTGACCTCTCCTAGTTAGGTCCTGGGTGGCTAGGTTTGGGGGTTGAACACAGGGCCTGGGTGCTACCATGAGCTCAGTGCAGAAGCCCAAGGTTTACCATTTTGTGTCACAACTTCACTTCTGGTCTGTGTGTGTGTTCGTGTGTGTGTGTGTGTGTGTGTGTGTGTGTGTGTGTGTGTGTGTGTGTGTCTGTGTGAGTGCGCATACACCAGTCCTGGAGCTAGAACTCAGCACTGTACCTAATTTCTCTTGTACAAGGATAGCCCTCTCCCGATTGAGCCACGGAGCCACTGCAGCCTTTTTCTAGTGTTGTGGTACTGAGAAATAAAGTTCAGGGTTTCATAGTTGCAAAGCACTCCACTCCTAAGGCACATTCCCATCCCTTTACTTCAGGTTTGTTAGTTTGTTTCTGTCTTTTTTGTTGTTGTTGGTTGTAGGAGTTGAAGTCTGGGCCTGGGTGCAGTCCCTGAGCTCTTCAGCTCTAGTCTTGTGCCCTACCACTTGAGCCAAAGCACCACTTCATGTTTTCTTGTGGTCCATTGGGGCCAAGTGTCTTAAAGACTTTCCTCCCCAGGCTAGCTTTGAACCATGATACTCAGATCTCATCCTCCTGAGAAGCTAGTATGACAGGTATGAGCGACAAGCACCCAGCTTCAACTTCAGGTTTCTTAGTGGTGAATTGGAGATAGTAATCTCATGGGACCTTTTGTTTCTGGGATAGTTTGAAACCCAGATCCTCAGATCTCAGCTTCTTGAGAAGGCGGGGTGACCATCCTCAGCTATCGACCCCTAGGTGGCACTCTCCTGCAAGGGGTCCTTGGCTCCATGGGGTGGAGTGCTAGCCATGTACCCAAGAGGTAAGGGTCAGTGGCTAGGCCCCAAGTTCAAGGTTCATGACTGTGAAAAAAGAAAGAAAGAAAGAAAAAAAACAATTGTCTGCAGGAGACAACTCACTAGTCTTCAGTAATACATAATTTTGTCCCTGACATGGGGACGTATCTGAGCCTCAATATTCTTGTCTGCATAATCATCTCAGTTGTGGAGCTCTTACAAGGACCTGATGAAAGAATGCACCTGTGAAGGACACAGCACATGGCACTCTTTGCATGACTCAACACACAGCATCCTGTGAAAGACCTAGCACACAGCACCCAATGCAGGACTCAGCACACTGCACCCTGTGAAGGACTCAGTACATAGCATCATGTGCAGGACTTAGTACAGAGCACCTTATGAAGGACTCAGCACATAGCTCTATTCCACAAGCTGTTATTTGAATTAGGGTGCTTTCATCACTATCACCATTCTTTGAGGAACATTTCACAAACCACACAAGTTCACATCTAATGGTTTATGGTGGTGGGGTTTTTTTTTGGGGGGGGGGGTTAGGCATATGGCTTGAACTCAAAACATGGAGATTATACTCTAATAACATTTGCTCAAGGCTAGAGCTCTACCACTTGGAGCCACATTTTAAAGAGTCTCACAGAATTCCTGCCAGGACTGGGTTTTAAAGCCCCTGAGCAGCTAGGATGATCTGGGTAAGCCAGTTGTGTCTGGTTCCATAGAGCTAGGTTGCAGTGTTTACATCTGGCTAAGTCAGGTTAGGTGGCAGCTGTCAGCACCAGACTCCTAGCTTGCTCTGTGATGAGGTATTTGAAGTTCTGTCTTTGTATAGTTGCAGTTAGAACAATCTACCTTTTTGTGGAAGCAGTCCTATGGCTTGAGTAAGGGCTTAGACACTGTACCTAAGCATTTGTACTCCAGGCTAGCACTCAATTGATTGAAAGACCTCAGAACTTCCAGGTATTCTGTTCATGTGGCACTGAGGAATCGAACCAAGGGCTTGGTGCTTGCTAGGTGAACACTCAACAACTGAAACCAGGAGTGAACAAGGTATACTTAGAGATTGCTGTATATAAATATTATATACACAGAGAGATGTCTGTATATTATTTAATTATAGATAATATTACTAACAATTTTTAGGTATTAAATTATGTCTCCATTTAATGATATGTTCCATTTGAACAATTAATAAATCACTAATCAATAATTACTCAATATCCTGTTGTTGTTTATCATATATGTACATACATCCATACATAAAATTACATATTTTATAGAATGAGATAGATGTCTATATATAGTTAAATTATGCATCATGTGTTACTTTCAATTATTAGGTATTTAATTATATCTCCATGTAATTTTTATTCTGTTAATGCTTAATAAAATATTAATTAAACTTAATGCACCTCCTATAATTGTTGCATCTAATTTTATCCCAGAATGATTCACTACTAATTCAATCTGTTTTTCATTCATTTTAGTGACAATTATTCCACCTATGACATTTCTTACCTTTATGACATCCTATTACATAGTATATAGATTTGCACCCGAATTATACATCCTATCTGAGCACTTTCAAAGAAAAGGAAAACATGGGTCCCGCTCAGCTTCTTACTCCAAGATTATATTTTTGGCATTGCTAAGATCTTGACTCAGAGCGTAGAAGGCTCAGTTCATGAATGGGTGGCTGTCAGCACAGCAGCCTCTAGCCAATTCATCTGCCAGGCAGTTGCCAGGCCCTGAGATTGAGCCCTGTATGTTGACTCAATATTCCACTTACTGTAGTTATTCATTTAATTTTTTGTTTTATTCATTTAGTTACCATTTATTTTATTGACTTATTGCACATGGAATATTTACTACATTTATTACATAGGATATAGATTTGCCTATGTATGAAACTTCACACTTGACACCCAGGACGTTCACAGAAAAGGAAAACATGTGTTACCCTGGGCTTCTTACTCCCCACTTCAATTTTTGTGAGTGCTGGCATCTGAACTCACAGCCTACAAGGTCCAATTTATGAATGGATGAGTGTCAGCTCGGCCAGCATGGGGCAGATGGAGCTGACAAGCAGTTCACAGCACTGAGATCGAGCCCCAGGGGTTGACAAAATAAGAACAGATTGACATGCAGATGGTAGTACACAAAGCATTATGGAGGTTCCTCAAAAGACTCCACATAAAACTCCCCTATGACCCAGCAATCCTACTTTTGGGCATTTACCCAAATGATCACAAACAAGACCATACTGAAGCTACCAGCACAACTATGTTTATTGCATCATTATTTACCATAGCTAAGATATGGAACCAACCTAGATGCCCCTCAGTAGATGAATGGATCAAGAAAATGTGGTATATATACACAATGGAATTCTATGCCTCCATCAGAAAGAATGACATTGCCCCATTTGTTAGGAAATGGAAAGACTTGGAAAAAATTATATTAAGTGAAGTAAGCCACGCCCAAAGAAACATAGGTACCATGGTTTCCTATATATGCAATAACTGGTATATGTCTGAGTCAAGCAGAAAAGGTCAGATAAGTTGATGTTAGGGGAATGAACCCCAAGATAAGTACTAAATTTTTTTTTTTGCCTTTCATGCAATTGTTTCTAACATATTTATAAGATGATTTCTATGTTGCATTGTTTGTCCCTTCCCCACGGTATAACCCCTGTTTTCACTGTATTTGATGTTGGTATAATTTTTGGAGGGGAAGGGATACAGGTGGACCCATTGCAACAATGAGATGTACAATTTGTTATGCCGAAAAACGAAATTTACAACTTTGGTGGGGAGAGGGGGAGGACCGGGTGGGGGGAAGGGAGTATGGGAAGGGATGGGAAGGGAAACAAAGAGGAGGCAACAATGCTTGATACGAAATGTACTCCTTATCTTGACCATCTAATTGTAACTTCTCTGTACAGTATTCTCACACAAAAAAAAGCCCTGAAAAAAAAAACAAATAAAAATAGATCTTTATAGAGTGCCAGAGGTTTCTATACATTCTTCAGTTATATAGACTATATTCTTACCAACTCTTGGGTATTTATTATGCCTCCATGTAATTAACATGACTGTTTCCATCCTTAATGAATTTTTAATTGAATCAACCACTGTCCGGAAACTATTACATCCATGGAATTAAAAGTATTCTTTTAATGTGTCAGAAAATATTCATTAAAATCCATTGGCCTCCTAAAATCACTCTGTTTAATTTTATAGTAGTATCTTTCAAGAACAACTAATTCAACCTTGACATTCATAAACTTCCATCAGTATTCCTATGAATAGGGATGAGACTCTTAGGATTTCCCTCCATTGGTAGGGAACAGGAACGGGCTTCTAACACAGGGCTTATGTTGCCGAGTTGGCCTATGGCTTCCCTAGTAGCCTGCCAACCTTCAGAAATGCCAGGTTACAAACAATTTTCAGCCATCATACAAATCCAGAATGGTTACCTTGCAAAGAAAGTAAATGTAAAACCGGAGCCATCTGCAAGTTGCCGGATTTTTATCTGTCTTTTCATTTTTTTTTTCCTGTCAGTCTTTGGGGCCCAGGAACTCAGGTTCAGCTGTGGGTACAGTGGCTGCACCCCAGCCTAGACTGATAAAAGCGGAGGCAGAGTTGCCACGACCTGAATTCAAAACCTGTGCTTGACAAAACAAAAATAATAAATAAATAAATATATTTAAAATATTTAAAAAATTATGAGGCTCCTTGGCTTGGAATTCACGCCATTTTTTCTGCCAGGCCTGGGATCTGAACTCAGGGTCTGGGTAAATCTGCAGCATTGTGGGGGAACGGGAAGCTCACCGTGCTGGAGGACAAGAAAGTCAAGCCTGTTCTCAGGGCCTGAATTTAAGTCCTAGCACTCGAAAAAAAATAATATTTGTATACATTTTAAATACATGATTTATATTTACATGCACGTTTACTGCATATTGTGGTTAGTGTAGTTATTCATTTTATTTTGTGTTTTATTTATTTTAATCTATTTAATGAGTATGATTATACATATAACATTTTTTACATCCTATTACATAGGACATAGATTTGTCAATGTATTATACATCATTCCTGAAACCCAGGACTTTCACCGATAAGGAAAACAAGTGAGACAATTGGCTTCTGCCACCAGGATTAAGTTTTTGGCAGTTCTGTAATTTGAACTCCAGGCCTAGAAGGCCCACTTCACAAATGGGTTAATGTTAGCACAACAGTCTGATGCAAGTGAAGTTGGTGAGCAAATTTCAGGACCTGAGATCAAGGCCTAGGAATGGCCAATACATAAACAGATAGATGTGTAGATTGCTGTGTGTGTATTTACATATGTATATTCATCTATAAATAAAAGTATATATAGAGAGACAGACATTAATGTAGATTCTAGTGTATAACTCTATATAAAATGATGTCTGTCTATATCTTATTTTTATATATTCTATTACTACCAATTATTAGTTCTAAAACTATGCCTCCATTAATTACTCATGGTAGAAGACTTAATAAGGTACTAATTCAATTAATCAATGACTTATATTTATTGCATACAATCTTATAATAGACTAGCTAATTAGTAATTAAATTAGTATATGTCAAACATTCTATTAGTGTTCCTATACATAGGAACGAGTCTCCTAGGATCTTCAGCTGTGTGTAGTCCCAGGATCATGGAACTCAGGGCCTAGGTGTCTCTGTTGGGCTCAGGCTTCACTGACAGCCCAGAAGCCTTAGGCCATGCAAGGTGACATACAATTTTCCAGCCAAGTCAATGAGACCCAGGATGGTCACAGTGCCAAGGAAAAAGAGGTAAAATGGTTGTGTAAAACTTCTTGGATTTTTCTTCCTCCGTTTCTTTTTTTTTTTTTTTTGGTTTGATGTATTTTTGCCAGTGCTGTGAGTTGAACTCGGGTCCTAGGATCCCCGGATCATCTGTGGGTGTAAATGCTGTACCCCAGCCTAGGGTAATCATGGTTTAAGACAATAAAGTGCTTCCTTCAGCAAAAGGAGCTCAGGGAAAATGTCTAGGCTCACAGTTCAAGCCTCAAAAAAAGCCATTACAAAAAGCCATTAAAAAGCCACAAAAAAGAGCCATTAACTCCATGTGTCTGTGTGTGTATGCATGTATTTCTATCAGTGAACATCCAAGGTCGCTATGAAGAAAGGCACACAGCTAGGAAATTTGCTTTGAATAGAATGATTTCATAGCACAGATGGTGTTTTCAAGACAGTGCATATTTTGGGGCTCCCCTCACTGTTCCCAGGGTATCCTGAGGGTTTCTACGCACCCCAGGCTGCTGGAGGAAGTCTGCCTCACTGTTGGAACAGGCAGACAACAAGTTTCACTCCTGTACAGCTGTGTAACAAACAATTTATCGGGGGCAATTAGTGAGGATGAGTGTGGATGGGCTCTGATGGCCAGGAGAAAAAGGCCTCTTTGTACCCCAAGCTAACTCTCTCCCCAGTGCTCTGTTTTGACAGGAAGCCTTCAATTTTGCCACCTCCTGTGGCAGGCCAAGTTCCCTGCACTTGTCCTGTCTTTGTGAGACTATGTTCTAATGTTGAAACAAACTGCTTCAATTAATTCGAGTCCTTCTGGTAGACAACTAGGGAGCTGAACCTAATGAGAAGATTCCTAATTGGCAATGGTGGTGCCTCCCTAAGATTCTGGAAGTTTGCTAAATCTAAGCACTTGTGCAAAATCACAATGCTTCCTGTCATCTAGATCTGGTGAAGCTTATCAGGTTTTGAAACCTTTATCCTCTCCTAGTCAGGCCTTGGGTGGCTATGTTTTGGGGTTGAACACAGGGCCAGGGTGATGACCATGAGCTCAGAGCAGAATCCAGGTGCTTTACCATTTTGTGTCACAACTTTACTTCTGCTCTGTGTTTGTGTGTGTGTGTGTATACCCTAGTCCTGGAGCTTGAACTCAGGACATGAACATTGTACCTGTTTCACCTGTTCAAGTATACCACTTGAGCTTGAGCCAGAGAGCAACTTCAGACTTTTTTTCTAGGGATGTGGTACTTAGGATTCAAACCCAGGGTTTCATACATGCAAAGCACTCTACCCCTAACACAAGTTCCCAGCACTCCACTTCAGGTTTCCTTCTTTCTTGTAAGTTAGAGGAGTTCAAGTCTGGGCCTCGGTGCTGTCTCTGAGCTCTTCAGCTCAAGTCTAGCGCTCTACCACTTGAGCTACAGCGCCCCTTCAGGCTTTCTGGTGGTTCATTGGAGATAAGCATCTCAAGGAATCTCCTGCCCAGGCTGGATTTGCACCATGATCCTCATGTCTCAGCCTCCTGAATTAGCTAGGATGACAGGCATGAGCCACCGAGGCCCAGCTTCCTCTTCAAGTTTCTAAGTGGTGTGAATATATGATAATAGTATCATGGGACATTTTGTCAAGTTAGATGGCAGCTGTCAGCACCAGACTCCCAACTTGCTCTGTGATGAGGTATTTGTAGTCCCATACTTGTGATGAGGTATTTGTAGTACTATACTTACATTGTTGCAGTCAGAACATTCTACCTTTTTTTTTTTTTTGGTGCCAGTCCTGGCTCTTGAGTAAGGGTCTAGACACAGTCCCTAAGTTTTTATGCTCAAAGCTAGTGCTTGACTGCTTGGGTGACAGCATGACTTCTGGATTTTTTTGTGTACACAGTAGTGAGGAATCGAATGCAGGGCTTTGTACTTACTAGGCGAACATTCTATCATTAAGCCACAGGAGTGACAATTGTATGAACAGATAAATGTATAGATTGGTAGATAGACAAATAGATGTATATGTATAAAACAAGAGAGAGATGTCTGTATATTATGAAATTGCATATACAATATTAATACCGATTATTGGCAATTAAATTATTCCTTCCATTTTTAAGTATCATGATTGAATACATAATAAAGTATTAATTGAAAACTAGTCAATATTGTATAATTGTGTATAATTTTATAATATTGTATTCTAACTACTAATTTAATTGTTAATTTTATAACATTCCATTCATATGGATATATATGGGAATAGGTTTCTGAGAATCTCCATTCATTAGTGGCAGTCCTAGGATTCGACCTCCAGGCCTAAGTTGCTGGTTTTGGCTATGGCTTCCCTAATACCCCACCAAACATCAGCAATGCAAGATAATGTATGCTTTCTGGGCCTTGTCATTTAGACCCAGGATGGTCACAATACAAAGGGAAAAAAAAGGAAAACTACCTCCTTGAACTTCTCAGTTTTAGGCTTCTCCTTTACAGTTTTTTATTTCTTTTTCCACCCCGAGATTTGAACTCGGGTCCTAGGATGCCACCACCAACTGTGGCAGAGATGCCAAGACCTGAGTTCAAGCCCCGTGCTTAGACAAAATAATCATCATCATCATAATAATAATAATAGTAATAATAATAGTAATAAGGCCCTGGTTTGGAATTTGCACCATTTTTCTAGTAGGCCTGGGATTTGCACTCAGAGTCTGGGTGCAGAGGAAAGGCTCAGCGTCCTTGAAGACAAGAAATTCAGACCAGTTCCCAGGGCCTGAATTGAAGCACCAGCACTGGAAAAAGTAATATTAATATATGAGATCTATTTACATACATGGGTTACTACATCCGACATTTATTACCCTTATTTATTTAGTATTTAGTATATACACATGTAACATTTCTTTTATTACATCATATCACATAGGATATAGTTGCATATGGATTATAAATCATACTGAGACCAAGGACTTTCACAGAGAAGGAAAATAATGTGTCAAAATTGGCTTCTTACTCCACGAATAAATTTTTGGCCATGCTTGGATTTCATCTCACAGCCTACAATGCCCAATCCATAAATAGTGTTACAGTCTTAGCAGACCAGCCTCCTGAAAACTGAGCGGCCAGGAAGTTCTGAGAACCTGTTATCAAGCCAAAGTAGTGCCCCCCATATATATATATGTATATATATATATACATATATATATATATACATATATATGTATGTATACGTTGATAAATATTTAGATTGAAGTAGATAGAGAGATAGACATAAACATATATACATATACAGAGAGTGGGACTGTGAGGATATTAAATTATATATGTTATTACCAATTATTAGTTAATAAATTTTGCCTCCATTTAATGAAGTATTCGGGTTGAATACTTATAAAAGTATTAATTAAAAATTAATCAATATCCTTAATTATACCATGGTGCTAGAATGGAAAACATAAACCTAATAATTTTTGTGTGGCATTCTAAAATAGGGTTATGAATCCACTGCACATTTATTGTTACATTAATAACACTCCATAAGCATTCACATGAACAGGAATAAGTTTGTCAGGCTCTCCTTCCTTTTGTGGGTGGGAGTCCTAGCATTCAAACTCCAGGCCTGGGTCGTTTAATTATAATGCAAACCATTGGAATGACACCGCGAAGACTTCAGATTGTTACCATTAAAAAAAAGAAAAAAGAAGAAGAAAAGTAAGCAAGGTGCCAGTGGCTCTTGTCTGTAATCCTAGCTCCTCAGGAGGCCAAGATGTAGAGAATGCCAATTTGAATTCAGCCAGGATGGGAAAGTCCATGACATTCTTCTTTCTAAGAGATCACAGGGAAAAAAAAACATGCATGGGGCTGTGGCTCAAGGGCAGAGCACTACTCTCGAGCAAAAGGTGCTCAGGGGCAGAGCTTAGGCTCATAGTACAACCCTGGACCTGCCAAAAATAAAAAACAAGGCAATAACTCCATGTATCTGGGTATGGACAATGGGCATTCAGCAGGTTGCCCATGCCCAGCCCCCCACCCTGGGCAAGCTGGGACAAGCCCTAGAGAGTACAAAGTCTGAGCAGGCAACATGAACAAAGAATCCTTCTCTGCCATTTAAGAACTGAAGCCTTATGTTCTGGCCAAGGTGTCCCATCGGGACACCATGCAGCCAGCCACTGCCTCCAGGGAAAGCACAGTTCCTAGGCTGTAGGAGTTGTCAAAGGTTCTGGCTCCATATTCTCTATCCTTCTGTAGGATGACAGGCTAGACTTCTGGGGCCTGTGGCTATCACTCATTTATCATTCCTCATTGCTGAGTCACAAGCTGGTCCCAAATCATGGCAAAGATATGAAATAGAGATTTCTACACCAAAGGGGGTAAGCCAATAAACCCCACCCTCATAACTCCCGTTAGAAGGGAGCCTTGGGCTGAGATTGTGGCTTAGTGCTAGAGTGCTTACCTAGCCCACATGCACAAACCCTGGGTTTGATTGCTCAGTACCACAGAAACATAAAAAGCCAAATGTGGTACTGTGGCTTAAGTGATAGAAAGATAGCCATGAGCAAATGAAGCTCAGGGGTATGCCGAGACCCTGAGGTCAATCCCCAAGACTGTCAAAAAGAAAAAATTCATCCTGGTGTGATATTTTGCTCTGGGACTCAGAGGAGGGCTGAAGTTATAGATAAGATGTAGAGTAGAGGACAGGTGCTGGTGGCTCACCCCTGTAATCTTAGCTACTCAGGAGGCTGAGATCTGATGATAGCAATTGCAAGCAATAAAGTCTATATGAGACACGTTTCTCTAATTAAACACCCAAAAAGCCAGACTTAGAGCTGTGGTTCAAGTAGTAGAGTGCTAGCCTTGAGCACAAAAGCTCAGGTATATGATAGCATCCAGGCCATGAATTCAAACCCCAGGACTGGCACACACACGCACACACACACACACACACACACACACACACACACACACACACCAAGATAGAGCATTTGCCAGTCAGCCAGCACAAGTTCCATCTCTAGAAACTCAATATAAAAAAAAAAAGAGGGAGAAGGGAAGGAAAGACTTGCTCCACGAGGTGATATAACCAATGCCAAAATTCCACAGGAGTTCCAAGATGTGGATTCAGGACAGAGGGCCTCAGGCAGAAGGTACAGCATGGGCAAAGGTCCTGAGGTGTGCTTTAGAGCAGATGGTATGGGTGGAATGAAGGTTCTGTGGCTTCAGACAAGTCTGGTAGGACATTCAAGGCTGGGTCAAGGTTTATATGTGAGTCACAGGTAGGGCAGAGGCTGGAGTCCCAGAATGGGGCCCAGGAGGAAGATTAGATGGCTTTTTACCAGAGACCCCAGCCATTTCCTGTGGCTGGAAGCTTATTTTTCAGAGCTCCTGACCCTCAGACCTCCTTTGCATGGAGGAGTAAGGGCAAACTCAGGGAAGAACACTTGCTTAAGAAAAGCTTCTAGCCCAATGCCACCAGTGGCTCAACCCCTGTAAATCCTAGCTACTCAGGAGACTGAGATAGAGATCGTGGGTCAAGCCAGCTCAGGGGAGGAAAGCAAGTGAGACTCTTCTTGCCGATGAACTACCAAAAGCCAGAAATGGAGCTTTGGCTCAAGTGGCAGAGTGCTAACCTTGAGGGAAAAAATTAAGGGACCAGAGCCTAACCCCTGAGTTCAAGCCCCAGTACTTGCACCTAAAAAAATAAAGAAAAGCTTTCAGAAGCTCCTAGTCTACTGTGGTGAAAGGCCAGATCAGCCGGGCACCAGTGGCTCATACCTGTCCTCCTAGCTCCTCAGGAGGCTGAGATGTGAGGATCACGGTTCAAAGCCAGCCTAGGCAGGAAAGTCTGGGAGACTCTGATCTCCAAGGAACCTCCAGAAACCCAGAATTGGTGTTGTGCCTCAATTGGCAAGCCAAACAGCTGGGGGACAGGCCCCAGGCCCAGAGTTCAAGTCCCATGACCAACACCTGGCCTGCTTAGACCTCACTCTGTGGATCTAGGCAGAGTAATTTCAAGTGGGCCACTGAGGGTCTCCCAATGTCTAGGTCTTGAGAGCAGCCTCTTTGGAGGCCTTTGCCTACAGAGCAGGCCACAGTATCAGAGAAGGTTGGAGCCTTGAGCACGGAGGTCATTAATCTGTTCACCAGAATGGCATCTGTCATGGCTGCACTGTGCATCTGAGCAATACATCGACCTCTCAGACCAAGGTTCTGGGCCAGCAGGGGCAGGAGCTGCAAGATGGCACAGCAGGTAATGCCCACTCACTCGAGTATCACAAGAGTGTGAATCTGTCAGGCACACATTGGGCGGGTATTGAGTTGGGCGCATGAAAGACTTGTAGTCTCAGGTATCCACAGCCAGCAGGCTGCTGCTGGTAGCAGTCTCTATCCCAGGAGTCACAGGGTTCGGAGCCTTACTTTCCTTACCAGTGCTCGGGGCAATCGTGGGCCGACTACAAACGAGCATCCATAGTGGCTTCCCTTGGTCCTGTGGCCCCGTGCATGGATAGAAAGGCAGGTTCCATGGAACTTACTGGCATGACCCAGACCCCTCAGCCCAAGAATGACTTAGGGAAAAACTACTTGATCTGCTTTGAGAGTTTACTATGACTATGCCTCAGGAGTGCCCCCAGTTTTCTAGCTGAGCTCATCATTACCACCTTCTTCTGTGTGTGTGTCTGTGTTTGTATGTATGCCTGCACACTTGGTACACACACTTGCACACTTGCACACTTGCACACAACTTGGTACTAGGGCTTGAACTCAGGGCCTGGACTCTGTGCCTCACCTTTTTCATTCAGGGCTAGCACTCTACCACTTGAGCCACAGCTTTTCTTCCAGCTTTTCGGTGGCTAGTTGCAGAGGAGAGTCTCACAGACTTTTCTAGCTGGGCTGCCTCTGAATGGCAATCCTCAGATCTCAGACTCCTGAGGAGGTTGGACTAGGAGGGCATGAGCTATTAGCATCTGGCCACACTTTCCTTCTTGGCTGAAACAGACTACCTATCCCCCAGCCGAGCGCCCATCTACAGCTACCCTCCTTCCCCAGGCTACAGAAGAAACATACCCTCCCATGAGTACAAAGAAATGGGATCAGGTTAGAGGTTTATGTTCTCCACACAGTCACGGGATGCTGGGAGCTGAAGTGGAGGTCAGAGATCTAGGCCAGGGGAAGTAGACAGCTGTTAGAACAGAAGAGCGTATGAAAAGACATCCTTGCAACTGGGTGCCAGTGGCTCATGCCTATAATCCTAGCTACTCAAGGCTGACACCTGAGGATCAATCAAGATTCAAAGCTAGTCTGAGCAGACTCTTCTCTCCAATGAATCACCAAAAGCTGGGAAGCAGAGATACCCTAGTTCAAGTGGTACAGCACCAACCTTGTGCAAACAAGCTAAAGGATACCACCTAGGCTCTGAGTTCAAGTCCTGGTAAATACACACACACACACACACACACACACACACACACACACACGCACACATGCATGCACGCATGCACACAAACACGCACGCAAGCACATGCATCCACTATCATCCTTAACTGGAGCCAATTGTTCATACCAGCAATTCCAGCGACTCAAGAGGCTGAGCTCTTAGAATGGCAGCTTGAAGCCAGCCCAAGCAGGAAAGTCTGTGAGACTCTTCTCTCCACTAACTACTAAAAAAGGTGAAAAGTGATCTGTGATTCAAGTGGTAGAGTGTTAGCTCAGGGACAGTGCCTAGGCCCTGAGTTCCAGCTCTGAGATTTTTTGTTTTTAATATACACCCTTTGCCTTCCCCACCCCCACAGACCATAAATCCAGATTTTGGTCATACTAGATCTCACTTTTGCTCCTGCCACTTCCATATCACTGCCACAAATGGCCGGTGTGTGGCCAGCCACGGGTTAAGACGTGAACTTACGCAAGGAAGGCATAACCAGGTCAAGGCTAATGCCCCAGAACACTGAGCTACTGGCCGTACCAGTCTCTCATCCCCCAGTTCCCTGGTCCTGGAATCTTAAGTCTGTGCCTCTGTATTCTGGGTATCCGGAATTGTCTAGAAGGACCTGAGAGGCCAAGCTGGGGCTGGGAGATAGACTTGGCTGTGATAATGTTCGTTGACATTTCCTAGACAACAACAGATACTTCCAAGACACCTGGGCCTCACCTCTATGCAGCCCAAGATCCTTCTTGCTTGGGCAGCCTTCAGTCAGCTATCAAGCTCAAGTGGGTCAGAGCCACTGGCAACCACCCTTCCCCCACTCCACTGCCAGCCTGCTGGGAGGGACACACAGCCAGAGGCCCAGCTGAGGAAAAGGACAAGACATCCCATGACTGAACCCTACCCCTCCAGAGGTAAGGGAGAACCTATGCCAGCTGGCCCTGCTGACACAGAATCCCCTGGAAGTGGCCAAAGATATGGACAGCCAGACTTGGGCCCCAATGAAAAGCTGGACTATGCAGGTCTCTGGCAATTTAAGACTCATTGTAGACCCTGATGGGGCAAAAGGCAAGGTTGTAATGGAAGAGGGGCAACATCCGAGGTCAGGAAGAGGAAGACAGGAACCCAGGAAGGGGACAGAGAAAGATGAGGAAACACACACACACACACACACACACACACAGGGGTAGCCCAAGGCTCATCAGTCCCTGAGCACCCGAACATGCCAAACCCCGAGTAGATGGCACTACGGTCCTCAGACCAACTGTAGACAAATCTCAGCCTCTCACACATCTGGAATGGCTCATAACACAGAATGGCATTTCCTACTGTACATAACTCTATGTGAAGAACGTAAAAAAAAAAATCACGTAAAGACAGCACCTAACAGCCATTTTTGCTTCTGTATGAATTGCTTTGTGCTAGATGATTGTATGGTTTTTGTATAATTTTAACTGTGACTGGTTTTAGTTACTCAGTAGTGGAATGTCAGCATGGGAGCCTAGAGTTGCTTAGTAAAAGACTTCAAAGGGTTTACAACCCTGACCAAGGGGGCAAAGTCCTGAGAATTATCCCCACAGCTGCAACGCTCCTCCTGGAGGCCGAGGCAGTAAGGCCCTAGGGAAGAAATATAATGTTTTAAGAAACCTAAGCAACTCCATTTCTGTTTAACACTCCATCTCAGTTCTGCAACTTGACTCGTGATCCATTTTAGCCCCAATGCTAGGAATTTATGACAGAAAGCCATGCACAATTCTTGGAGCCATAGATGGCATTTGCTCAAGGCAGGTGTTAGCCCCCAAGTGGTGTTGCCCCCCACCCACCTAGGACTAAGAGTTTCTAACCAACATGCCACGCATTCTGTTGGTCCGGGTGTGACTGGTAACCTTGGGTGTGATTGGTAACCTTGGGTGTGACTAGTATTAACCTTGGGTGTGACTGGTAACCTTGGTCAAGCTAAGGACCAAAGACATTTTTCTGTAAAGGTCAGCCTATCGTTAATTGCCCAGTTAAGCTTGCTTTAAATATAAATTTTAACCAATCATGTAATTTCTTATGTAAAAGTTCCTTAAAGTTGTTTGTTCAATACTATAAAAACGGCCCTGATTCTATGCTCAGGGCCTCCTAGCGTCACCGGTTACCATGTGCGCGGAGGACCAAGCTCGAGCTTGCAATAAACCGGCTCTTTGTTGCTTACATTGATCGTGGTCTCTGGTGGTCTTCTGGGGGTCCCCGAATTTTGGTATAACATATGCAGAAAACTCCTCCACCTTATTTTTGGTTGTCGGTCATGGGGTTTGAACTATGGGCCTGCACGCAGTCCCTCAGCTCTTCAGCTGAAAGTGTGCGCTCTTCCACTGGAGCCACAGCACCACCTCTGGTTTTCTGGTGGTTCATTGGAGATAAAAATCTTACAGACTTTCCTGCCCAAGCTGGCTTTGAACTGCAAGCCTCAGATCTCAGCCTCCTGAGTAGCTAGGATGACAGTTGTGAGACAATGGCAGCACCTGGCTTCAGTTACCTTCTTATAGCCAGGTGAAACCCAACTTGTCAGGCTACAAACCACATGCAACCCTTCACTTCAGACTTTGACACCACCATCCAAAACTATATTTCCATGGATGGAGGGAATATAATTGACACTACCCTCCCATCCCTGCTCCCATTAGCCTACTCCCTGCCTAAGACAGGCCACGACTTCTGGAGTTGTTGGTAAGGCAACGCCCACCCTGCTGTGACTTCACACTGGGGCAAACCTGGAGAGTTTTTAGAAATTTCTGTACACTTAGGCTAGCATCTGGTCTCCCATCGACAGGACCCCCATTGCTTCACCATCACTTGCAAGCAAGGGTGTATTTCTGTTTTTCTTGTTGTTGTTGTTGTTTTTGTTGAAGGGCTTGAACTCAGGGCTTGGGAACTGTCCCTGATGATGATTTTTGCTCAAGGCCAGTTCTGTACCTTTTGAGCCATGGCGCCATTTCTGTTTGGAGATTGGGAATGACACTCTGATGGGACTTTCCTCCCAAGCCTACTCCGGTGGAGTCTGCTTAGCATGGGAAACCTGCTTTCAGACCTGAGAATGGGGCTTCACAGAGACCTATCTCTGAGAATGGGACTTCACCGAAGTCTACCTCAGAGAATGGGGCTTCAAAGAGGCCTACTTCCTGGAAAGGCTGGCAAGCCCCTGGGAAAGATGTGTTTCTGTCCCTGCTTTTCTTTTCTTCACTGTATAAGAGTGCCTATTAATCTTTTACTGTTTCTGCTGCTCATTGTACTTACTCATGCTCAATGTTCCCTTATTCAAAGCTCTTTCTTAAGAGTGTTGACGACTCCAACATCTGATGAGTGTCTTAAAAATATGACTAACTCACCAGAGTTAAGTGCTACCCTGAAAGCCCCTCTTATGGAGGCTAGTAGACAAGTCATAAGTAAATATAAAAGTATTGGGGGTTTCACGACAGCAGAAGGAATTGTTTGTAAGAGATTTACAAGAAGCTGTAAGCCGGCTAGAACAGAAAGAATGTATGGCAATTGCTGGGAGAACTACTTAGAAGAAAGAATTTCCTGTTACTCTCTTTCATTTACTAAGAGACTTGCTAGATCTAGGTGCTTACTATTAAAGAAGGAACAGGAAAGATCTTATGGGACAGTTAAGGCCTCTATAGAAAAAGGTAATGGTTAATTGGTGATAAACATCGAAACCCATTGTATTTCTTAAAAATAGAGATAAGCCGGAAACAAGTGCCTATCAGGCGACCAGCTGGTAACCACCCAAGAATGAAGCCCTGCAGCAAGATTGTGTAACCTTTTGCCCTTTCTCCTGGAGACTTTTGCTATAAAAGTTTGTTATCCTCTGCATTAAATCGCACTCAGCATCCACTCCTCTTGTGTGTGAGTTGTCTGTTTGCCATCTCCCCACCTATTCCAGTTCCTCCACTAGGTGTCCTCCGTCATCCCGACAGAGCCGGTCCGTGGCACTTTCCTGCCTGGGCTGGGAAATGAGATCCTTTGAATCTCAGCCTCCCGAGTAGCCAGGATGACAGGCGTGAGCCACCAGCACAAGGCTTACTGTGTCTCAGTCTTCAGAATTTCCATGTAGTCCTCCTCTATACACTACCACCTAGACACTCCTCTATCTCCCCCACAGAAAGCAAAGAAAGGCTTGGAATTTGGTTAGGGCCATGGGGATTAAAGAGCTCCCTCCACATCTCTACCCCTCTCTAAGCTCCCATCTGCCTCCTCTGGATGGACAGGTCCTCTGGGACAGGTCAGGCCCACTAGGACTTCTGGGGTTTGCCCTGTATCACTCTAACCCCATCCAACTTGTACCTGAGGATTTCTGGGGCCATTTCCCCAGTGGAAGATGTTGGGAGGGTTGCTGATAACCACCTCCAGGGGTGTCCAGGGCAGAAGGATATCCAGCTCTCCTCTGTCAAAGAAGGAGACACTAAGCATGGACGGATTTACTAAGAGCTACAGGGCATAGCCAACCACCTGTCACCAAGGTCCATCTGAGTGCTATTTTATTTTCACAGTCCTGGGGCTTGACCTCAGGGCCTGGGCACTGTCTAGGAGCTTCTTCTGACCGAGGCAAGCACTCTTCCACCTGAGCCATGGTGCCGCTTCTGGCTTTTTCTGTGTATGTGGGACCTAGGAATTGAACCCAGGGTTTCCTGTGTACTAGGTAAGCCCACTACTGCTAAGACACAATCCCAACTCTGGATAGCTGTTCCTCTGTGAACCCTCGGGCCTGTCTCGGGATAGTCTTTCACATCAATACTGAGTTTCTCACCAGCAGCCCTGGCTGTAAATAAACATGCTCAACTATGTTGTAATTTATCTACAGCATCTTTGCTCTCTGTGCTTCCTGTCAAATCCTCTTGTTAAGAAAAACCCCCTTTCAAGTGCTGCCTCTAAAAAGCCTGCTCCAATCGCCCTGACAGAGCAAGATCTTCTCCACTCTGCAGGCTGCCTGCCTTGTCACGCTCTGCCTTCAAGCTGGTGTGGGTTAAGAGCACACGAAGGAGAAGGCCTGGCTTCCACCACCCAATTTCTGAAGGCTCTGATACACTACCTAGGACCAGTGCTGTATCACACTCTGTGAGAAGGCACTCAAGGCCCAGGCAGTCTGGGGGCAAAAAGATGGGGCCATTTTTGTGTGTGGACTTGAACTCATGTTCTGGGAGTGGTCTCTCTGAGTTTTCATGCTCAAGGCAGTGCTCCACAAATTGAGCCACAGCTCCAATTCTAACTTTTTGGTGGTTCCATGGAGAGTAGATTCTCACCAGCTTTCCAGCTTATGGCTGGCTTTGATCTTTGATCCTCAGATATTTGCCTCCTAAGTAGCCAGGGTGTCAGATGTGTACCTGAGCCAGAGGTGATGGGCCCCAGACCCTTTCTTTGTTTATCTCATGCCAACAAGCAAGCCGTAGTTAAAATAGTCATTTACAAGGGATCAAGTTCCTCTGTTAGGTCAGTTAATACAAGGAGATAATGTGCCTTTGGAAAAGGTTAGTCTGAGTTGGCCTAGGTGAGTGCGTGTGTGTGTAGGTGTGTTTGTGTGTGTGTGTGTGTGTGTGTGTGTGTGCATGTGTGTGTGAGTTTCGGGGATACCTACCCCCATCTCTGCAGTGCCTCATCCTCCCAGTGGTGAGTACATCCAGAATCCCCACCCCAAGGAAAGTGGGTAGGGGAGGGTATATAAGGTCACATTGAGTGGGATGATCTGAATTCTATCCTGAAACTGAAGCCTGGAGAGCTAATGGAGAGAAGGGGAGGTTTAGAGGAGCATCAAAGAAGCCCCTTACTTTTGGCTACAAGTACCAAAGAGAAGACTGAATCCATTTTTTTAGTAGTAAGATAACAGGTGAATATTTATTTTATCATTTTTTTCTGAGCCCTAGGACTTGGATTCAGGGCCTCAGTGTCGTCCCTGAGCTTCTTTCATTCAAGGCTGAAGCACTACCACTTGAGCCACAGCACATCTGGCTTTTTTTCTGGTGGGGGGAGGTGTTTTTGGGGAGATAAGAATATCACAGACTTTGCTGCCTGTGCTGGCTCTTAGTCATGACCATCAGACCTCACCCTCCCAAATAGCCAGGATGATGGATGGGAGCCACCAGCACCTGAACGCCACCATCCATTTATATTCCTCTAGGGCCAGTGCCGGCCACCTGCACTGCACCCCTCCTTATTGTGAGTGGGAAGTAATCATGAGTGGGTTTGATACTCCAACAGCCCGCCTACTTACCTTTGAGCATTGTATCTGATCAGTTTGATGGCAGCTACTTCCTTATCCACAGCAATGACTTGGCTCTGTCACAAGAACAAAGGTACCACAAGAGCTGCCAGGTCTGGAGTCTTTCCTCTGCACCCCGCCCCCCTACTTGAAATGACACACCCCAGCAAAGCGAAGTAGACATAGAGTGAATTCATTTTCTTATAACCGGGGTCTAGTCAGATAGATGGCAGTGAGGATCAGAGGCCCAGGGTCATGCTAGGCTATTGGACAACACGATGCCTCCTCATCCACTTTCCTTTAACTGTCTTAGCAGAGGGTAGTGGGGAAGTACTCAGAGGATGGATGGACAATGAATAACCATCATGTTCTAGCCCGGGCACAGAGTGGCTGACCTCAGGGAGCTATTTCAACAGGCTGAGCAAGACAGCTCCTGACCCACAGCCCACCTCCAGAATGAGAGAGTTACCGTGGGTCCCAGCCACATGGAGACGCCACATGGAGAATGTGTCCTCCAGGACACATTCAACCAGTTTCTGAAAGAGAGAGAGACAGAGAGACAGAGACAGAGAGACAGAGACAGAGACGGAGAGGGAGAGAGAGAAAAAAAGAAAGCAAAAAAGAAAGAAAGCAAGAAAGAAAGCAAGAAGAAAGAAAGAAAGCAAGAAAGAAAGCAAGCAAGAAAGCAAGAAAGCAAGAAAGCAAGAAAGCAAGAAAGCAAGAAAGCAAGAAAGAAAGAAAGAAAGAAAGAAAGAAAGAAAGAAAGAAAGAAAGAAAGAAAGAAAGAAAGAAAGAAAGAAAGAAAGTCAAAATTGGACTTATGCCTGATGCCAGTGGCACAGGCATAATGCTATACAGGAAGCTGACATATGAGGATCATGGATTTTAGCCAGCGCAGGCAGGAATGTTATGTGAGTCTCTTACCTCCAAAGAACCACCAGAAATCCAGAAGTGGTGCTGAGGGCTCAAGTGGTAGAGCACCTGCCTTGAACTGAGGAGCTTGGGGACAGCGCCCAGGCCCAGAGTTCAAGCCCCAGGACTGACAAGAAGTGGACTTTCCACCATAATAAGTGGACTGAATAGCAACCATTGTCATAGGGAGCATGGCAGAGAAGTCAGGCTGAGCTTCCTGTAAACTGGGGGTCATGAATAGGTCACTCAGCTTCTTTGTGCCTCATTTTCCCCAGCTGAAAAACTGAACACAGTGAAGGATGCCCTTTCACATGGGGATAGGGTAAGGATGAAAGAGAGCCACAGCACCACTTCCTGTTCTCTGGTGGTCCATTGGATATCAAGTCTCACAGACTTTTCTGCCCAAGCTGGCTCTGAACCATGGTCTTCACATCTCAGTCTTCTGAGTAGCTAGGATGACAGTTGTGAGCCACTGGTGACTTCCGGTTTCAGCCACCTTACATACCCAGAGGAAAACCATCTCATAAGGCCACAAACTCCTTGCAACCCTTCACTTCAGACTTTGTCACCAAGAATCCAAATCCATCCTTTACAAAAACAGACACAACAATCCCAGCCCTGCACCCATTCACCCACTCACTGCCTGTCACAAGTCATGTCCTCTTGAAGCTGTGGCTTCAAGCTGGGGTAAACTTGGGGAGTTCTTAGAAATGTCTGTACAGTGGGGTGAGCACCTGGTCTCCAAACCACAACACCCCCCTTTTCATCCCTTGCACACCTGGACCATCCTTTGCAGGCAAATATGTTTTACTTTCTTTCTTTTTTCAGTTGTGGGGCTTGAACCCTAGGCTTGGGTGCTGTCCCTGAGCATTTCAGCTCAAGGCAAGCACTCTACTACTTAAGCCACAACACAACACCACTTCTGCTTTTCTGGCAGTTCGTTGGAGATAAGAGCTTCAGGGTTTTTCCTGCCCAGGCTGGCTTTGACCCCTGACCCTCAGATCTCACCTGCTGAGTACCTAGGATGAGAGTCATGAGCTAGTGCCACCTGGCCAAAGATACTTTTCCATGTCTGTCATCCTATCCCCTCAGGAGACTGAGATCTGAGTACTGCAGTTGGATGCCACCCTTGGCAACAAAGTCCATGAGAACTCTTTATCTCCAATTATAAACACCCAAACAAGTTGGAAGTGGAGTTGTGGCTCAAATGGTAGAGTGCTAGCTTTGAGTATAAATGACAAGGGATAGGACCCAGTCCCTAGTTTCAAGCTTTTTCTAGCAAAGACCCAGCCACATACAGGAGCTGAAAGCTCACACATAATACTCAAGACTCCCAGAACAGACCCCATCCTGATCTGATTCTCTAGATTCTATGTCCTACATCATGGTAATCTTAGATGGAACTTACCATGCACCGTCAGGATGTTCAAGTACAGTCGCATATTCAGGATCCCCTGACCTTATCAAAGACTCAAGATCTCTCACTGTCCTGCCTCTACACTGGGTAGGGAGGTGAGGTCTAGTTATCCAACCACAGGATGTGGGAATGAAAGGATTTCTCGGTCAAGGGACACAGACTCAAGGGCTCCAGGTCCTTTCTCTCAGGAAGGAGAAAAGGGCTGATCTATCCCAGGAATGTTCCTGGGTTGTGAGTATCCTCAAAGAAACAACCCTGCTCAGAGACCAGTGCCTCTGGTTTTCCCACCAGCCTCTATCCAAACCTGCCCCACCTTCAGTCTGCCCTCTCTGAATCCCAGATCTGCATCTAGACTAAAGGCTGAGCCTGCAAAGAGAACCATCTCTGCCTCTGAGAATGGCAATCACGGGGTCCTCGCGTCCCCTAGAGGAAGTCTGGGGCAACAAGGGTCCTTACTCCCATCCTCATTCCCTGGCTGTCCTGTGCTAGTGGCCAGCTTACTTCTGTCTCTGGTGGAGGAAAGAACGGGGCGGGGGGAGGTGTCAACTTCAGATTGAGCCCTGGAAAGTCCCAGGCCCCAAGGATGTACTGCACAGGCATCCTGCAGTGGACGATAGCCAGGTGGCCAATGGTGACCCAATGTGCCAGGACTCTTAATAGCAGTGTGGCTGGGTCAAAGGCTCTATCACTTTTGGTCTAGGTTGTCAGGCGAAGTCATGGCTACAATGTCCTGACACTCTCTTCCCTCTTCATCTTCCTGCTTATTCCTTGCCCACCCCCCGACACTCCCTCACAACAATACCTCCCTAGCCCTTGGACAGCTTGTTCTTATCTGACCAGAAAATAAACTCATTGGCACCAGGGATGATTGAAACCTGGTGACCCACCCTGAGTCCTAGTGTCTACCTGAGGCTGCTTCCCTCTGCAGTCGGCTACCACACAGCTCCTGGATATCAGAAAGTTGCTGAGGTGTCAGTAGCTTGGTCCTACATACTGGCTTTAGGCTCTGAAATTGTCCCCACATAGATTGTGAATGGTTGGCTCCCTTGTTCCAGGGACTCCAAACCAAGTCTCACATGTTCTCCCTTCTTCCTTCCTTTCCTCTTTTTCTCCATCTGGACTTCCCTCCTCTTTTTCTCTTTCCTTCCTTTCTCTCACTCCTGGACCTTGAACTCAGAGCCTAGGTGCTGTCCCTGAACCTTTTTACTCAAGGCCAACAGACTATGGCTTGAGCCACACATCCACTTCTGGTGTTTTCTTTTTGGTAGTTAGTTGGAGATAAGAGTTTTACAGGCTTTCCTGCTTGGGCTTCAAGCATCCATCCTCCCATCACAGCCTCCTATGTAGCCAGGACGACAAGCATGAAGCACCAGCATCCAGCTCAAACCAAGGTTTCTTCATGTGCAGTGGAACCAGCACTGGAAACTCTCATTGTCTATGACACCTCCAGAGCCTGGCACACACTGTAACTCTTTGTGGATAAACAAATGAGCGTCTGTCTACAAAAATACTACAGAAAAGTCCCATCCCATTCAGGTAAGCATCTTGGTGGGTGGGGCAAAGCCTGATGTAGCTCTCCCACAGTTCTCCCTTTTCCCTCTTCCCACCTTCCTTGTGCCACTGAACTTAATTGTTTTGGCTCTGAAGACATGATCCACGGTGTGCTCACTGGATTCTGGGGCCTCTGGGATGCCTATCTTCTCAAAGATCTCTGGCCAGCGGCTGACCGCTCTGTGGCACTCAATTCCCCACTCAGGAGTGAATGAGGTTGCCATGAGCTGAAGGCCAGGCTCAAGGGGCCTACTCTCCTACCCCTGGGGCCAGCCAGGATGGACCACCACATCTGGCCCCCAAGTTTCATGTTGCAGAGAAAGGATCCTCGAGGCATCTTGGGTATATGAATCTCCCAGAGTCCAGTGCAGGTGCTGAGAATCCTACTCATAGCTGGCAGGCTAGGGATGGTGAGGTCACAATCTCTGCTCCCCATGACATCCTCAATG